>NC_140489.1:19695122-20295122 GCF_964271855.1 Acomys minous
GCTGACAGAGGCGATTGAAGTTGGTCTCTGGAAGAACAGGAAAGGTCCTTATGGCCTGGCTCCTTGTGTGTTTCTTGCAGAGCACATGGGACAGTGCAGGGACCACCCCATTTTGATGACCAGGAAATGGAAATACAGACAATAGATACCCTGACAAAGTCATTTGGGGACAGAGATGGGATTTGAGTTCAGGCCTTCATCTGTAAAGGGTTTGAGTAGTTTTGCATCCTTTGCCACATCTGACAAGGCTTTGGAGACGTTCAGGCAGTTCCTCTGGGTGTTCAACTCTCAGCTTTGTGAGAAGAGCGGGGAAGATGGCTGGTGGAAGGAGAGTAGGAGGCCCAAGCTTGTCACATCAGACCATGAATGCTGTGGAGTATAGTGTGGTACAGTGCAAGGAGAGAGTGTATATGTGGCGGCTGCTGCTGCTGCTGCTGCTGCTGCTCCTGCTCCTGCTCCCAGTGGTCTCCTTGACCTACAGGGAAAAGCCAATGTGTGTGCCCATTTAGAACTTAACTTGCTGGTAAAATGTTGAGAAGGAGAATTCTTTCCCAAGCAGCAAATGTGAAACATGTGTTTCTGAGGCTAACGATGTATACTAAATGTATGCGTGTATGTAAAAAAAAAAAAAAGCATGGAGAATCCACTGTGGACATTGACTTTGAAGTACAGATATTTATAGTCAAGTCAAACAAAACAGACTTGGTGCCAGGGAGACACAGATTTGGTGTGGGCTGCTGTTTGTGGGGAAAGCTGGCTTTCTATGCTGAACCTTGCAGGCTTCTGGGGCGTGGGGTGTGTTTCCTAGCACAGCGCATTGGGAAGCTGGGAGTTGGTAATTCTCCTCGTGGCTATATTAGGTGTCACCCAGGATTGTGCAGCAAAGAAACGAAGGCGCTTTGTACTCCTGGGATTGTTCCATATCAGAGCCAACGTCAAGTCCAGTCGTCGGTTCATCACTGAACCGCCCACTGAAGACTTCTACCATCGTTTCCATAACTGACAAACTCATATAGAACTCTAGGCTTCCCACTGTGGTATGTCACCTGTGTGGGACATGGATGAGGGTAACATTTCAAAAGACCCACCAGACATCAAGTTTCTAGGCCTTACTTCGTGTGTGAGTTTCATTTCTGTTCCTGTGATGAAATACCCCAGCACAAAGCATCTTGGGGAAGAAAGTGCTTATTTTAGCTCATGGTTCCCGGTCTATCACTCCAAGGATGCCACCGCAGAGAAGAATAAAAACATGGGCACGTGCTTGTGCCCACCTCACGTGCTCTCTTCTTATATAGCGCCAGAAACCTAGGGATGGTGCCACCCACTTCCTTTAATGAGTCGAGATGGCCCCTCGAAGTTATACCCATGATCCAGGCAGTTCCACACTGAGACTCTCTACCTAAGTGACTTTAGATTGTGTCACTTGACAGCTAATTCTAAGCATCACACCTATGGCTACTCATTGCCCTGGCAATTCCTCTTTCAGGATTCATTCCAGGGGAGTGTTAGTCCCTATACGGGAAGATGGTTATTAAAGTCTGAGTGTGTTGACAGTAGAGAAAACTGGAGCTAACTGAGGTAGTCACCTGAGGGAGAGGCTGAGTCATCAACTACAGCTTATGACACTGCACAACTAACTGGTGCTAGCTGCATAACCGTTTACTGAGGACATACTATGTGGTAGGTATAGAGTAAGTAGGGAGTGTATGGTACCATTAAGACCGATGCAATCTGAGCCCTCTTGGAGCTCAGAGTTTTGTCATAGAAACAGTCTGTGCAACAGGAAGTAGAGGGAAGCACGGTGCAGCATGCTTATGGTCCGATACCATGTGAAATGCAGAGAAAATCTAGGACGTTTGAATCCCTACGGATGCTGAGACTCCGAGTAATAGAACATGACTCTCCCTTTGGTTGTTTCCTTCATCGCCCCCCCTCCTCCTCTATCTCCCCTCCTTCTGCTCCTCCTCCTCCTCATTCTTTGTGGTGTTCATGTATCCCATGATGACCATTATGATGTTGTAATTAGAAAAGTGAATCTCCGGGCCGGTGAGAGGGTTCAGTGGGTAAAGGTGCTGGCCACCAGCCTTGCTAATCTGGGTTCGATCCCTGAGACACACATGATAAAAAGGACAGAGCCGACTCCCAGCAAGTTGTTCTCTGACCTGCACACGTGGGGACACACTCCACATGCACACACTGAAGAAATATGTGTGAAAAAAGAAGCTAGAAGAGAGACGTTCTAGGAAGAAAAGACAGCTGTGAAACCCTAGTTCCAGATCCAGTTCTTCCTTAAACCTGTTGGGAGGGCATTGGATAGCCGTCCTGGGGAGAGGGCAGGGAGATGCCCAAATCTCCTCAGGGCAAACTGAGGACCTGGAGGTTGCCAGCTCACTGCTCCAAGGTCTCAAGCGCCTGCCCTTCCTGTGTTTGCTAAGGAAATCTCCCACAGGGCCTGTGAGATGGAACCGTAGCCAGGCTGCTGCGCTGAATATCCTGGTCCCTGAGCACTTGTAGTCTTTAGAGTTTGGTCCTCTGGGAATCTGCTGATGTACTCTGATGGGGGAAAAGTTTCTGTTTTGGGTATATGATTACTAAATTAGGGAAACCCAGAAAGACTGGTTTCCCTTGAGCAACTCAGCCAGATGTCATTGTAACCGCTTCCCCCCCCCAAAAAAAAATGACAATAGCTCCATCCATGAGCATTCTGCACAGGTGCCACCCCCTATACTAACATGCTTTGCGGCCTTTGGAATAGGTGCCTACCAATCCCAGGGTTCCCTTCTGATCCCGAGCTCAGAAGTTAGAAACCACAGTTGGTCACCTGTAGTGGTCAACACTGGGATAAACACTGAAGGCCATCTACTCTGAAGCAAGTCTTCAACCTCTGCTCTTCTGCAGACTCCCACTCCAAGAAGCGAGCCTGCCTGTGCCTGTGAAGCCCAATGCTGGAAGCCAGGAGTCTGAGGGATTGGGAGGGAGGATGCCAGGAACATGGGGAGCATATTCATCACAGACAGACGAACAGACAGAGAGACAGACAGTTCCTGGAAACCTCATGCAGAGAAAGCTAGTGTAGCTACTTTGCTGGGGTGGACAGTGATCATGGTGGATTTTTACAGGGGAGGAGAGGAACAAATGTTTTCATGATCTTCAGCGATGTCCCTGTGCTGACAAAGGCCATCTACTCCGGAGCTCCTACACGCATCTCCAGACGAGTGATACTTACACGAAGGCCAGGCCTTTGCTTCCCTTTTAATCTGAAGTATTTTCCTCGCTGGCCTCTAGTTTTACGTATTTGTCAGGCATTAACATATAAGACATATAGGAGGCATCTAGGAGACACAGGAAAACTTAAGATGAAGACAAAACTCGTTTCTCTTCATCATTAAAAGAATGTCCCAAGCCGAGTGTGGTGGCGCACGCCTTTAATCCCAGCAGTTGGGAGGCAGAGGCAGGCGGGTCGCTGTGAGTTTGAGGCCAGCCTTATCTAAAAAAGTGAGTCCAGAACAGCCAAAGCTACACAGAGAAACCCTATCTTGCAAACACCCTCCAAAGAAGAAGAAAAAGAAAAGAAGAAGAAGAAGAAGAAGAAGAAGAAGAAGAAGAAGAAGAAGAAGAAGAAGAAGAAGGTCTCATTATAACAGCTACTGTGTTCTGTAAGTCCAATTCCTTTACATTTTGGTTTCTTCTGATTCTTCCTATATATTATGAACAGATTAATCTTCCTAAAAACGTATCATTATGATATCAGATGATATCATTACCTACTATCCCTTGATTATTCCTTAGCTCTCCATCGACCAGGTTAAACCCAAACTTGTAGGCTAAGGACTTCAGATCCCTCACGGTCTGATTCCAACTTCTTTACACCCCCAGCCATCTTCCCTCTCCCTGCTTGAGTGTCTCTCCCTGCTCTGTGCTTTTGACTCTAAGCATTTGTTGTGCTCATAACTACTTTCCTTTTTCTGAAGTTCATTTCCTTCTGGGCATTATTCCTATTTTACCCATCGCTCCTTCCCGGGCTGAGGATTTGGCCCAGGGCCTCCGTGTTAGAGAAGCATCCTACCACTGAGCTCCAACCTGGCCCTGTGTCCTTTAGGATGGAGCTCAGTTGCTACGTGCTTGCCTAGAATGTGGGAAGCTCTGGGTCTCAACTTCAGCACCACATAAAACTGGGTACAGTGGGGTATGGTGGTGCACAACTCCCAGCACCCGAGCAACAGAGGCACGCAGAGCTCTGTGAGTTCAAGGCCAGCCAGGTCTACATAATGAATTCCGTGCCAGTCAAGCCCTTATATTGAGGTCACATCTCAGAAAGCAAAGTTAAACAAATCAGTGATGAAACAACTAGATGTGGTGGTTTATATGTGTAATGCAAGCCATCAGCAGGGCAAAAGGGGGTTCCATCACACCCTCAACTATACAGCAAGTTCAAGGCCAGCCTGGCCCTATCTCTAAACAAAAACATAAACAAAAACCCATGAAACCCTTCCTAGACGTTCTCAGCTTTGGCTAAAAACCTCATTGCCCCTGTCATGTAGTGTAACCCCGTGTCATGTCGGACTGTGATTGGCTCAATGCACTGCATGTTTCAGGGGCTCCAGAGATAACACTGTACATAATAGAGCTAGTACCAGCCCCTCTCGAGCTATAAAAATGCTGCTGTCTCAAGAGAGGACCTCTGACAATCCCGAAAGAAGACAGCCAGTTCTTGTCACACATCCAGCAAGCATAGTCTGAGCTGTTGGTGAAACATTTACCACGCAGTTGCCTCCTGTAACTAATCACATGTTGTGAATGAAATGGAAGCAGAAAGATAGATATGCTTGCACAGCCTCCCTCCCAAAGCTGCGGATTCAGGAGATACGGCATTAGGACCCAGAAGTTTCCTTCTGCCATTGTTATCCTCCTCCTCCACCCCCACCCCACCCCCACCCCACCCCCACTCATCCCCCCCTCCCCCCCCACCATTAGCTTGGGGATGGGGGGTGGGTGTTGGGGAATGGCAAATCTTTTCTGACAGATCAGGTAGTGAACACTCTGTCCTGTGCATCCTGTATGGTCTCTGCCACAAACAGTCAATTCTGCTGGGAACTAGGAAATAGTTATGTTCTAATAAAATTTTTATTGATAAAAACAGACACTGGACTCATTTTGGCCTATTGGAGTTTACTGACCTCATACTTTTTATTTTTATTTTTTTTATCATTTATTTTTAGTTTTTATTTTTTGGTTTTTCAAGACAGGGTTTCTCTGTGTAGCCTTGGCTGTCCTAGACTTGTTTTTGTAAACCAGGCTGGCCTCAAACTCACAGTGATCCTCCCAAGTCTCTGATTAAAGGCATTCGTCACCACGCCTGGCACTGACCTCATTCTTTGGAGGACTCCCTCTTCCCTGGTCCTGATGTTGGGTCACCCATAAGAAAGTACAGCCCTGGCTACTGTGGCACACACCTGTAATCCCAGGAGTCTCAGAAAAACAAAAAAAGAAAGTACAGCCATAGTTAGTGACCCATAAAGAAAGCTGCATTCAAGGCTGGGCGTTGGGACCTCATGCCTGTAATCCAAGCATCTGGTAGGCCGATGCAGGAGGATTACTGTGAATTAGAGGGCAGCCTACTGAGTAAGAAGACATCCTCTACCCAAGCTCTAGACCCTGCATACATATAAAGTCATGCTAGTTTGAACACTGGCCAGACTCTGTAGTATAGAGTATAAGCTCATGTTTAAATCCTGCCCATAGCTGGGAAAGACAGATTGACTGGTTAGGACAAGGTGGCTAAGTTGTGGTTCTTCATGGAATAGACTGTGCACCTGAACATGCAACAGACAACCAGTCAGCCATGAGTGTGGGCCTGGTGCCAGGTGAGAACTGTTGAAAGACACTGTCCTGGTGCCTCTGCTTTCTGTCACTATGATAAAACGCTGACCAAACCAACTTGGAGAAAGCAAAAGGTTTTGGCTTATGCCTCTCCATCACAGCCCATCACTGAAGCAAGTCAAGGTGGGACTTGAGATAGGCATTAGAGCAGACACCACGGAGAAACACTGCTTACGGGGTGCTTCTCATGGCTTAGTTGGCATGCTTTCCTCAGCTTGCTTTCTTACACAACTCAGATAGCACTGGCTAAAATAGCCTTGGTCATCACACATCAATCATTAGTCAAAATAATAATAATAATAAAATAAAAAAGCCCCATAAAGATATACCCACATGGGGCTGGAGAGATGGCTCAGAGGTTAAGAGCACTGTCAGTTTCTCCAAAGGTCCTGAGTTCAATTCCCAGCAACCACATGGTAGTTCACAACCATCCATAATGAGATCTGATGCCCTCTTCTGACCTGCAGGCACATATGTGGGCAGAATACTGCACAAATAATAAATAAACAAATCTTAAAAAAATAAAATCAAGATATGCGCACAGGCCAGTCTGATCCAGACAAACCCAGTTGTAATTTGCTTTCCCCAGATGACCCTAGTTTGTGGCAAGTTCACAGGAGCTAGCCAGCATAGGCCCTGTGAATTCTGTACACAGGGAGCCCTGAACTGTTGTCCATCCTGGGTGTTTGCACTGTGGAGGAGCAAAGTTGAATTATCTTGCTGTACTGACAGGTGTTCTATTGTATCCAAAATCTATAATTCCCTCCTGGGCCCTCCTGTCTCACCCCTGAATCTGGACCCCATGGCAAATCATAGATATAGTCACTATAGTCACTATGCTACGTGGGCTCCTGCTTGGGCCAGGAGTGTGGTGGCCCTATTCTGACCACAGCTAGCTTACTCATATCCTTGAGGGGAACAGGTGACTTTAAAAATAACGAACTCTGGTGCCCCATATTTGATCACATTCCCTGGATGGGGAGGCCTGGTGGCACTCAGAGGAAGGATAGCAGGCTACTAAGAAGAGACTTGATACCCCCTCAGTCACAGTCATAGGGGAGGGGAATAGGGGAAAAGCTGAAGGGATATATATATATTTCTGGTTACTGCCATGCCATCTTGCAGAATAGTCAATCAGCTTTTCTTTATGAAGTAAACAAATGCCAAATCTGGATATGGTATCTGTGCTTATAATTCCAGCATATGGTGGATGCAGAAATACTGCTGTGAGTTCAAGGCCAGCTTAGGCTACCTAATGCATTTCAGACCAGCCTAGGCTACCAAGCATTCCTTGTCCGAGCCAAGTATCAAAGAGGAGCCCTCATTCTCCGGAGCCTAGCATTGTGCGATGTCCCTATCATAGGGACATTTGTCATTCAAATCCATCAATCAGCAAGAATCACAGCTGTTTTTGTGTGTGGAGAGTCCAGGACCCAAACCAGAAAAGTGTTTCAGTTTTCTTTAAGGGAGTTGCTAAAAGTGTCAGGAAATTCTAATGAATTCAGGGGCAAAATTTCATGGATTTTTTAATGCCTTAAAGTAGAAGGGAATGGAGGAAGGAAGGGAGGGAGGGAGAAATGGTTTTGTGGCTTTCTTCAGTTACTGTGTGGAGACAGGAACTGAAGAATAAAAAGCAAAAGAATAATTCTGCCAGCTTTTGTTTTATTCTTAAACATTTGTTTGTTTGTTGGGGGCACTCATGTGTGTGAGTCAGAGGACAGCTCAGGGGAGCTGGTTAACCCTTCCACTTTGTGGGTCCCAGGGTCAAATTCAGGTTGTCAGGCTTGGTAGCAAACACCTTTAACCACTTAGCCATCTTGTTAGCCATTTGTTCTGTTTTTGGAGATGCTGGGATGAACCCAGTGCTCAGAGTGTGCCAGCCAAACACTCAGCGCTACATCCCCACCCCGTTTTGCGAGCTCTCAGCTTTTGACTTAGAATTATTTTTTGCTTTTAAAAATGTATCAAATTATTGCTTTTAGTGGTGTGTGTGTGTGTGTGCATGGCACAGCACATATGTGGGTCTTTTTATGGTTGTGTTCTGAGGCTTGAGCTCAGGTCACCAGAATTGCAGGGCAAGCGCCTTAACTGGCTGTGCCATCTCACCTACCAACTTCTAAGAAGTTTTATTGCCCTGATCATAGAAAGCACTTGGCTGCATTTACCTTGTGGAATGCCTCCTTTCAGATACTTCAGACGCATACTTCCTCCGAGTCCTTGCAGTTTCACTGGTTAGATCATATCATATCATTTTCCTACTTTACAGGGAGCAGCACAAAACCACAGGGAAATCACATGACTTTCCCAAACCTTGACAGTCCAGCAGGGGCTTCCCAGCCTCGGTGACTACATGTCTTGCCAGTCTTATGTCTTTATTTTTGCTTTAGGCGAGAGGCATTGTCCACGTAACCTTGGAATGCCTGCCTCAAACTTCTTGAGTGGCCATGGATGGCCTTGACCCCAGGAGGCCCGGTTAAATAAGTCTAGCTACCTCCATGACAGGCTTCAGTTTCTTACTAGCTTGGAGCAGGTGTGAGCCTCCATTCTTCAGAAAGGAGCTCAGGGGTTACTGGGAATACCACAGATAATGGGCAGCCAATCAGGGACAGCCTAGCCACCTGGCCTGAGGGAGATAAGGTTTCTCAAGGTTAGTTTACTTCCTGTCTAGAAATCCCTTGTCTTATGATTAACTCTTGACCACTGACTAAGGTTGCCTGCACCTTTCTAGTCAGCCCGCGCCTTTTCAGTTTGAATGCTCCAATCACATTAAAGGTCACCAACCCCTCCCTTGGAATTCCCCTGGATGCCTTTAAAATGAGCCTGCAACCTCACCTTGGGATTGCCATTTTATTTAAATGGTGATCCCAGCATGCTGGATTTCTGCAGAAATAAAGGCTCCTTGCTTTTCCATAAGGCTTCAGGACTCCTGGTGGTCTTTGGGATCCAGTGATCTGGGCATAACAGACCTCCTGAATGCTAGGATTCCAGGTGTGTGCCACTGTTCTTAGATTATGGGGTGCTGGGGAAACAAACCCAGGGCTTCAAGGTTGCTAAGCAAGGACTCCACTGATGAGCCACATCCAAATCACCAGCCTTGTCCTTTTAAATAGATAAGGTGTCAGGAAAGAGGTTGAAAGTTGGAGTTGTTGGGTTTGATGGGGAGGTTAAGGCAGAGGATTTGAGAGTTCGAGGTCACCATAATCTATATGTGGATACCCTGTCTCCAAATACATAGCTCAGAGGCAGATCACTTACCTAGGGCGTTCAAGTACCTTAGTTGGACTCCTACCACTAAAAATGAAAACAACGAAAACAAACCCCAACCAAACAACAGAAATGTAGCCTTTTTGTGGCTTCATTACTTTTCAGACCAATCAGCCCTTCCTGCCATATATTCGTGTAGTTGTAAAGATTTCTGGTCCTAAGCTGGGCGTGGTGGCACATGACTTTAATCCCAGCACTTGGGAGGCAGAGACAGGTGGATATCTGTGAGTTCGAGGCCAGCCTCGTCTACAAAGCAAGTCCAGGAAGCGAAGGCTACACAAAGAGACCCTGTCTTGAAGAACCCCCCCCCCCCAAAAGATTTCTGGTGCTGGCTGGTGGCTTCCATACCTCTTGAGCTTTCCCAGTGGTGGGGGAAGGGGAGGAGGCTCTGTGGGGGAAGGGGAGGAGGCTCTGAGGTCTTCATTTCTTCGTCCTGACTCCAACTCTGAGAGCAAACACACTGTTTGGCAGACATTGGCTGAGGGGAGGGGCTGAGGGTAGCACATCCAAAAGCCTAACTGTAAATCTATAGTTGAGAAACCCAACTGCTTGGACAATATAAAGAGCTGGGAAGGGAAGCTGAGAGCCACTGGAACAGCCTTCCGCTCCCAGGTTGCTCCATTTATGTTCAATGTCAAGAGCAGGTTTAGGGAACCTCACTGTACTAGACAGGGTTTGGAAAAGTACTTAGTCTGGAGGATTCTCCACCCCTGTCTCCCTTGTTCTGTAACCCTCTCTTCACTTCTGCCCCATCTCTGGTTTCAAGAGGGTGGGTGGGGGGGACACTCTTTATTCCCTTAGAGATGCTAATTCTCCCGGATGACTGGGAGCTGTGTGGATGTCCCCCACCTCCACACTTTGCATACCTATACACCATCCTGCACCTGAAGGTTTAACAAGGAAGATAGCCCATTGTAAGTAAGTAGGAAGAGGAGGGAAGGGAAAGTGATTTCCAGCACTTGTAGTTGTCAGAAAAGTAAATTCCGCGACAAGGTGGCCACTGGGTTCCCTGACCACTGACCACCGTTCTAGGGAGGTAAGTCACAAGCCACCTTTCCATGTTATCATTTGAAACAAAGTGAGCGATGGGGGTGGGGGGGAGGGGGAAGTCAGGGCAGGGTCTGCAGAGAGGGCAGATCACCTAGAGTAGCAGGGGCTGTGCATTGAGTTAGTGGGGGAGGTATAGTTGCTATTTGGAGTGGAACAGTGAGGGGTCAAAGAGCCCAGCAAGCCAGGGAAGTGCAGAGGTCCCTAAGGAAAGCCGGCCTGGGCTGCTGGAGTAAGCACCCGGGGAGGGGCGGGGCCAAGGGAAGGGGAAGCCAGAGCCAGGGTGGCATTGAAGGTTTCCCTTTCTGCATGCCCACAATACTGGTCCCTTTACCTAATTCTTCCTTGTTCAGCCCCCACTGTGGCCTGAACCTGTGCATAGATTGTCCCTATAGTGTCTGTCTTGCTGTAACCCACAATAATTCCACAAAAGAGAGCCCGTGGAAGGGAAAATAGGACCTGTACATAGGCTAAACCTTCTGACCAAAGTAAAACTGAAGTAGTGACTCCACAGTTGTATGTGTTGGGTTTGAGGGTTCCCGTTATCCCCAAGCCCTCTGGGTACTGCTCCCAGGAAGCACCCCTTAGTCAGAGAAGGCTGGCCCTTTTGTTGTTGTTGCTTTTGGTTTTTTTGTTTTGTTTTGTTTTTGTTTTTCAAGACAGGGTTTCTCTATCCTGGACTCACTTTGTAGACCTGGCTGGCCTTGAACTCACGTCATCTGCCTGCCTCTGCCTCCTGAGTGCTAGGAGTAAAGGCGTGTGCCATCACACCCAGCTTTGTCCTTCCAAGTTCTTGACTTAGGGCCAAGCTGCTCACACCTGAGAGCCTAGCTCTACCCGACTTGAGGCCCAGGTCCCCCATCATAAGCTGTGCTTACTTCAGAAAGCTCCTGGCAGAGCTCCAGAGGAGAGCCGAGATCTAAGCCTCCATAATGTAAGGACACCTTTAAGGAAAGAGTGTAAACAGGGAGGTGGTAGAGTGCACAACTTTGACTTTTAATCTTAGCTTTCGGGGGAGGCAGAGACAGGCAGATCTCTGAGTCTTAGGCTAGCCTGGTCTCAAAGGCTACACAGAGAAACCCTGTCTTGAAAACCATAAATAAATAAATAAATAAATGTGGGGGGAATCGGGAACTGGGGGGAGGAGAAGAGTGATGGCTTAGCCCAACCAGAATCCCCGGAGACAGACTCAAGGTGAAGACCTCACTTTTTTTTTTTTTTTTTGTATAGTGACTCTCATCTTTCTATGACATAACCAGGTAAAATGTGTAGCTTAGTGTCTGTCACATCGTAACTACTCAATAAACTGAGCCATTATAGCCGTCCTCATCTCTTCTTGACTAGCCTTAGGCCATGCTTTGGGAAAACAGGTTGAGAAAGTGTGTCCTCACCTCACCTCACCGGTCAGGAATGAGCACCCTTGCAGTTAAGCTCTAGGACCTCAGTGAGGGGTCACGCTTGCCTCTGGCTTCTGTTAGCCGTGGAATCCCTACAGCTAATCTCCCATTCATAATTCCCCATCTATCAGCAGGACTCCATGAACATGGCTACGCTCACTCACTGGAGCAGACCTTTAAAAGTGCTTGGTAATAGTTTGCAATTTGGGTCTTTTCTCTTAAGTCATTTAAGTCTTATCAAGTCTCGTCACTAAACCTGTCAAAATGTCATTTTTCTATTTTATTCTGTTAAAAAGATCTACTGTATTAGACATTTCTCTGTGTAAGAAACGGAGCTCCATTGATCACTAACTCTATATGGGTGTCTGTAAAGAGACTTTTGGTCACAAGCAACAGAAAAGCCACCTCAGACTTCAAACCATAGGGGCTGTTGGCTCCTGTATTGAGTCTTGTCTCTGGATGGTCCATTCTTAGCTATCTCAGAGCCTTTGTAGTTAAAGGTAGGAGGTCTGGGACCACTCACAGGGCTTGGGGAAGGGAGAAGCAGCTACAGATGCACATTCTAAGTCATTTCCCTTTCCAGGGACTTCGTTGCTTCATTAAATTAGGGCCTTATATGACACTATTAGGGAATTCTTGCCTGGGGTTTATCCTGTAGATTTCATTTTCTTTTAATATTAGTCAATGTTTTTATTTTGGGCTGGTGTGTGTGTGTGTGTGTGTGTGTGTGTGTGTGTGTGTGTGTACAGTCTCACTCTGTAGTCACTCAGACTCAAGGCAATTCTCCTGCCTCAGCTTCCTAAACACTAGGATTCCACAGGTAACCCATGGTTCATTAGATTGCCTCAATACCTTCCCAAGGGTAGAGCCCCAGTGACCTAAGGATCCTTCATGAAGCCCTGTCCCTAGGTTTCCATCAGCTCACCTCACACCACACAGGGGACTAAGCTTCTCACATGGGTCCGCATTTATTTGTATTGTATCTATATTGTCTGCATGTGTCTCTGTGCACCACCTGGCTGTAGTGCCCACAGAGGCTAGAAGGATGCATTGGATCCCTTAGAACTGAAGTTAAAGATGGGTGTTTCTGTCATGTGGTTGCTGGGATTTAAGCTCTCTGGTCCTCTGGAATAGCAGCCAGGGCTCTAAACTACTGAGCCATCTCTCTAGTCTAGGGTCTTAACTTTTCCTCTTACCCCTATGTACGAGTCACTTGATTTTTGTTTAGCCTTCGTGTCCTCTGCCCATGAGAGTGACAGCACCCATTCCTTGTGAAATGGGTAGTAAAAGATGAAATAGCAAGGCATGCTGGCGCATACCTTTAATCCCAGCACTCGAGGCAGAAGCAAGCAGATCTACATGAGTTCAAGGCCAGCCTGGTCTACAAAGTGAGTCCAGGACAGCCAAGGCTACATAGAGAAACCCTGTCTCAGGGAAAAAAAAAAAAAGATGAAATAAAAACAGGGAAGGCTACTGGCATGGTGCCTGGCCTGGAGAACAGCAGAAAGCTGTGTAGGAGAGAGCGCTATGGCGTGTGTGCTCTGAGATCCCTTGGATGGTGTCCTTGACGACTTGCCGCCCATTGTTGTGACTGCTATTGTTCTGAAGCACTGAATGTCCTCAAGCAAAACTGGCATCACTCATGGTTCACCCCTGGGAAACTAGGAGTAGGGTGCTATTTAGACAGCCGCGGACATGCCAGGTTCTCACCAATAATGAGAAAGGTGTACTGTGTCTTGTCAGACTCCCTGCCAGGAGGGACGGAATGTGAGGCTCATTTTCAAAGTAGTGTTTTGTCCACCCTGTTCTGCACAGAAGCGAAGTCGAGGGGAAAGCTGTGGAGCAGTTGATCTGTTTCAGACTTTTCCACTTATTTGGTTGGACCTGGATTTTTTGCATTGTGATGTTAGATTTTCAAAACCTTACACCATTGGTTAAGAAGATAGCTCATCTGAACCGCGTGTGGTGGCACATGCCTTTAATCCCAGCACTCAGAAGGCAGAGGCAGGCAGATTGCTGTGAGTTCAAGGCCAGCCTGCTCTGCAAAGCCAGACCAGGAGAGCCAGGGGTTACACAGAGAAACCCTGTCTCGAAAAACAAAACAAAACAAAAAGATAGCTCATCTGGTAAAGGTGCTTGCTGTCCATTGCCATGAACTGAATTTGCTCAATGGGACCCCACATAGTAGAAGAAAACCAACTCATGCCCATTGCCCTCAGGCCTCCACACCCGCTCTCATATGGTATATGTGTGTATATGCCTAAATTAATAAATGTAATGAAAGAAAACCAATCGTTCATAAGAATGAAAGG
The DNA here is from genome assembly GCF_964271855.1 of Acomys minous. Taxonomy (NCBI): domain Eukaryota; kingdom Metazoa; phylum Chordata; class Mammalia; order Rodentia; family Muridae; genus Acomys; species Acomys minous. The sequence goes on from NC_140489.1 coordinate 19,709,023, forward strand.
GGCTGGAGAGATGGCTCAGAGGTTAAGGGCACTGACTGCTCCTCCAGAGGTCCTGAGTTCAATTCCCAGCAACCACATGGTGGCTCACAACCATCTATAATGTGACCTGATGGCTTGCAGGTGTACTTGCAGGTGGAGAACTGTATACATAATAATAAATAAATAAATCTTAAAAAAGAAAGAAAGAGAGAAAGAAAGTGCCATACAAGCTTGTCTGTAGCCAAATCTTGTGGGGGCATTACAAAACAACAACAACAACCTAATATCATAGCAGACATGTGGGGACAGAAGTTCTAGTATATAATTTTAATATACAATTATAACTGCTCTAAGAATGTGTATGTGTGTGTGTGTGTATGAGAGAGAGAGGGGGGGGGGATGAGGGACTGGCTAGCTGGCAGCATACATCTTTAGTCCCAGCAGGCAGGTAGATCTTTGTGAGTTTGAGGCGAGCCTGATCTACTGGTCAACATAGTGAGACCCAGTCTCAAAAACAAACAAACAAAAAATCAAACTAAAACAACAACAACAACAACAAAAAGCTTTTCTAAGAAGTAAAATTGACCAAAAAGAAAAGAAAAGAGACCCAAAAGTAACTCCCAGGACTCTCCCAGTGGAGAGGCCTTAAAGTTAATAATCCTGGATAGACCCAGAAATGTGAATAAAAAACTATGACAAACATGATGAGGTCCACAGATCGCTGTTGGTAGGTGACAGTGGACTCTGCCATCAATACCATATTGCAGGACAGCCCTTTCTCACAGAAACAGTGGACAAAGCTTTCACTTAGTTCATGCAAGAAACTGAAAATGTGGTGGCGCACACCTTTAATCCCAGCACTCGGGAGGCAGAGACAGGTGGATCACTGTAAGTTCGAGGCCAGCCTGGTCTACAAAGCAAATCCAGGACAGCCACGGCTACACAGAGAAACTCTGTCTCGAAAAACAAAACAAAACAAAACAAACAAACAAACAAAAAAAGAAACTGAAAATGTGAAAGATTTGCCTTAAATGGAGACAGTATAGCCAAGGCCCAAAGTAAAGTGTGCACACGTCTGCCTCTGCTTCCACTCATGCCCCAGTGGGCCAGCACTCAGCAGCTTCTAAACTTTTCTGCTTTCACTTTTGCCTGGTTAGGGCCTCCATCTGTCAGTACTTGAGTATTGAGTCTTTACTGTGGCTTCCTTTTCAAAGGATTCAAAGCCGTTGAAAAATACATAACATTCAGAGAGATCTGACCAAGCTCTAATGTTAAGTATTTGTTTGGGGACTTAAAAAATAAGTCTATCAAGCAAAATTGGAACTCGTAACTCTTAAAGTGTCTTGAAGATGATAGTAGGATAAAAAAAAAAAAAGAAAGAAAGAAAGAAAAGAAAAAGGGGAGCCCCGAACTACAGTCATCATGTTTTTAGTAGCAATACAGCAGCAAACAGTTAGGTTTGCAAAACCAGAAAGAGCGACAATTCTGTATTTAATGTTAGGCAGGAAACTGAAAGCAATCTGCAGCAGCGTGGTGAGTTTTCAAGGAACCTGCCATTTGTCAGTGCTGGAAAAAGCCAGCAGACATTTCTTCTGTTTATTTAAGGTGATGATGTCTTCATGAAAATCTTAACCCAAACCTGGCCGCTGGAAGCAGGGGCCGCAGTCTCGTTGGGCTCTGAGGCAACTGTTTGGCTCCAGGACGGAAGGGAGTTTAGAAGTGAACTGCAAAGCTCTCCAAGAGTGGGGCAGGCACTCAAGTTCTGCCTTTGTGCGGGGCTGTCACTTATCCAACATGTGCGTATGAATATTCTTTCTGAAGACCTGGGCTTCATTTTAAGGTCAGCCTTCAATTTCTAGAGAATATAATTTGCCGTTATTTTTAGGGCTTTCATGATTGCTCGTAATAACTAATGAAAAAAAAAAAACCCAGCAGAAAAATAAATGTGTAACAGCTGTGTCTGCTTAACTTGATTAAAGGCAGTACCAAAAAAAAAAAAAAAAGTAAATAGAAGACTAATGTAACAATAGACAACGAGGACAAGTGTCCTTGTCATTGTGAGAAGTCTCGCAGACATAGCGTGCCGCGCGAGTCGGAAGGCCGGCCGGGTCTGTGTTTAAAGTTTACTTTACTGTTTGTCTTGAGTGGGATCAGTGTTGTAGTGAATAATTTATAGCCACCATGAATGAGCTCATTAGTCACCTTTTCAGACTTTAAATGAGTTTTGTGGTTGTCATTACTTGAGCCTTCTGTTCAGCCGCTGAGCAAAATGACAGCTTGGCAGTTGGCTGCCTTGTCGTAGGGGGCCGCCTGTTCCCCTTCAGGTCTGGGCTGGCTTTTGTGTTTCCTTGCAACCTTGCTTTTCTTGCCTTGTGCTAGGCCAGGGACTCTCACATTTCGGGGCGGGGTGGGGGGGGTGGGGGGGTGCTTATATACTTGAAGACTCAAAGAGATGATGAGGGGAAATTTTTAAAAATGTTTTGGTGGTATCTGCCAGGGAAATGGGTAAAAAGAGTTTCTCTCTCTCTCTCTCTCTCTCTCTCTCTCTCTCTCTCTCTCTCTCTCTCTCTCTCCCTCTCTCTACACACACACACACACACACACACACACACACACGTGTGTTTCTTCAGCAACTACTGTATGGTAGTCCCTTTGTCTTTGGTGTGGTAGTTGGGTTCTTTAAAAGCAGAGTAAACTGGAGAGTGTTTTGAAGCAGCTGAACTGGGCTCTCACCTCTAAGAAACATTTTAGGTGGGGGTTGTGGGTGGAGCTTGGGGAGGGAGGGGGATGTATTGTTCTAATTCTGAATATGAAAATGGTTGGATAAAGAACCTTGGGCCACAGCACAGCCACTGGGTTAGATTGGCAGGGCCAATTGGACCTGTTTTGTTCCTACAAAGGGATTGACCAGAAGACCTTTGGGGATCGAAGCCAAGGAACTGAGGAGATAGATTCGTCAGGTCATAAAGTGCTTGAAAGCCTGTATCCCTGAGTTTAGATTTCCAGCACTGTTGTAAAAAAAATAGGGTGTGGCAATGCATATCTGTGATCCCAGTGCCGGGACGGCAGAGGCAGATCCAGTCCCAGGGCTCCTTGCTCTGCCAGCCTGAACTGATGACTCCAGGAATCAGTTAGAGACATTATGCTAAAGGGTCAGGAGCAAAGTGCAGTGTCTGAGGATAGCCATCAACACACACACACACACACACACACACACACACACATATATACATACACACATACACACACACATATATACACATATATATACACACACAGAGAGACAGACAGACAGACACACACACACACACACACACACACACACACACACACGTACAGAGAAAGAGAGAGAGAGATCTCCCAGGAGACCCACGGTCCAGAGAGATCACCAGTGATCACGACTTCTTCCCCAGCACATATTGATGAGAGAAACTGAACCAGTGAGGCTGCCTCCTTCCTGTGCCATTGGAGATATGCCCTCGAGGTTGGTATGTGTGCAAGCCTCGCCTGGGTATGCCAGCGGTAGGCAGGATTTTGGAGTCAGATATCAGAACTGCATCTTTCTCTCCTTTGAACTTGGCCTGAACAGCCTGCACGAGCTCTGATGTTCACTCACTTCTAGCTTGGTGTTCCATCCTGACTTCAGAACACTGTGACACGCACACGTTGGTCCTTGAGTGGCCCCTGCCAGCCAAGTGCCTAGACCCCTGTTCTGAACACTATCTGACATTTGCTCTGAGCACTGGGCACTCATGGTTGCCATGAGCAATCCATACTGTTGGATAGCCGGCCCAGTCCTATGTGAGGCACATAAGAAAGACACTCCATGACTTTGGAAGGAATGTCAACTTAAAAGGGGTGCCTGATTGTTTGGAGGCCAGGTCTTTGAAACCAGTCACAGTCACATGGCTTTGAGAACAGAGATGCTCTTGAATGGTCTCACAGAGGCAGCCTGTTGCCAGCCTCCCCTGCTGAGATGATGCACACACATGCTGTCATGCCTCATAGTTTATGAGCACCTTTCACTCGCACTGAGTCACAAGGTTAGAGGTACAGGGAAGGCTGTGGTGTGGCTCAGTGGTAGAACACTTGCCTAGTGTCCATCAGTCTCTGAGTGCAAGTCCCAGCACCACACAGAGAAAAGATCTGAAAGACATACAGTAGCTAAGAAGATGGTTCATTCAAGATGATTTGGATTTTATCCTCCAACAACCCCCACCCACATGTGCTGCCCCTTTGAAAACCAGGTGTGGTGGCACCTGTTTGCAATTCCAATCCCAATGCTGGGGTGACAGAGACAGGAAGATCCCTGGGGCTTGGTGGACAGCCAGTCTAGCCTACTTGACAGGCTACTGAGAGGTCCATTTTAAGGCCCCCAGACTTCAGGAGGCAAGGGCAGGTGGTTCTCTTAGTTCAAGGCCAGCCTGGTCTACAAATCCAGGATAGCTATGGACACACAAAGAAACCCTGAGTTGAAAAACATTAAAAAAAAAAAAAAAAAAAAAAGGAACAGACTGTCAATTGGCCTCCACACGCATGTATACATACGCATGTGCACCCTACCCCCCAGCACACACAGACACACACAGAGGTAGCAGGGGGAGGGGTTAAGACAGTAGTAAGTATTAGTTAACTTCCCCATCCTGTAGAGCTGGCAGATTGGGGTACTGAGGCAATCTGAGGAAGTCATTATTCTGTGGGAGGGACTTGTCCAGTGTAGAAATAAGGTTTGGTAATATTTTAAGCTAGGTGCCATTTCCAGAAATTTTACCTAGTTTAGTGTGTTTTGTTTTGTTTTGCTTTCTTTTTTAAAAAAAATTTATTTATTATTATGTATACAGTGCTCTGCCTGCCTGCCTGCATGTACACCTGCGTGCCAGAAGAGGACACCAGATCACACTATAGATGGTTGTGAGCCACCATGTGGTTGCTGGGAATTGAACTCAGGACCTCTGGAAGAGCAGTCAGTGCTCTCAACCTCTGAGCCACCTCTCCAGCACTTTTTGCTTTCTTTTAGAGACACTGTGGTAGAAAGAAGAATTGCTTTCTCTTGTACCTTGGTGATGGCTACTGAGACCATGTGCTCACCAGAGAGAATAGCAAAGGAGCCGTGAAAGCCTAAGAGGGGAGCTGGGCGTGGTGGCGCACACCTTTAATCTCAGCACTTGAGGCAGAGGCCGGTGGAGCGTTATGAATTCGAGACCAGCCTGGACTACAGCGTGAGTCTAGGACAGCCAGCCAGAGCTGTTACACAGAGAAACCCTGTCTCAAAAAACAAAAAACAAAAACAAAAACAAGAGAGACAGGAAAGAGGAAAGAGACAAGATACTCCTCAAAGGCATAGTCCCAGTGAGTGTATCCCACCCAATTCCTAAAGTTTCCACCACCTACCCCCAAGACAGCGTCACCAGCTGGGACCGCACTTCCACACATGAGCCGGAAGTACCTTCCCTGTTCCAAGCATTCGAATCTTAGGATACTATCTGGCGCCTGCTACTTGCTACATAAGCCTTTATTGGAGGCGATCAGTTCTCATTAACAGGGTCTCTACTTGTGACTTTGCCCTCTTGTCAAAAAGTATTTGTCACCCTCAAATTAAAAGTTGGGTGTTTTCATGGTCATTCTTAGATACATGCAGGGCAATGTGTGCCTATCCCTAGCTGAAGATGAAGGCAGTGACATTCAAACAGTGTCCCTTTTGTGGTCTATCTAGTATCACAGTTTTTGCCCTTTTGTACTTTTGGTTGGTGACTTTGCTGGGCTAAAGTGCTGTGCAGGGATTCCGAGGGCAAGTTGGCTGAGATGCATCTGTCATGGAGAAAGTGCTGACTAAGCTTCTTTTAGATATGCCTTCATGGAGTCCTTAGCGTGGAGCTTGGTGCTAATCAACACGCATCTAGTCGATATCACGGTTTCTCTAAATAGGAACACAACTGAGGTCACGAGTTGATGGAAATACTGTGACCAGAGCTTGTGGGCATCTAACCATTGCTCCTAGGAACAATGATTGTTTGCGGTGGTTTATACATCCTCACGTCCACAAAGAGGAGAATGAAGAGTAGGTAAGTGTGGTCCAGACACTCAAGATTGGCAGTCTCCTGTAGGGCAAGCTCTCAGCTGTCGGCAGTGTCCCCAGGAGGCCAGGAGAAGCCACTTCCCTACCTCTTTGGTGTACTTCAGTTGATATAGAGTTCTCTAGGTTTGAGGGGGCGGGGGTTGAGGGAGGTAACAAATTTCATCTCTCATAACAGCCAACAACAACCACCAGAAAACTGTAGACGAATCCTGCAAGTAGATGTTGCCCTCCCTGACGAATGCGGAATTCTCGGATCTTTGCAGAGAAAGTTTGCTACTCAAAAGGCTTAACCTGAGCTCCTTCCTGGAGGCCAGACAGAATTTCCACCTCTGAAATTAGGGTTTAGAATATGTAGCAATTCCGTTGGCTGCCCCAGGGCTGACTTTTTACAATGGGGCCGTCTCTTTGCCTTCTGCCCCCTAAAGCTCACGGAATGCTTTCATTTTGTGAAAAGCTCACTGACTTATGTACTCCCCTCAACTTGTAACACTACGAACTTGTTTGTAAATTGTTTTACGTAGTGTGTGAGAATGTGAAGGTGACTCCAGAGAGGGAAAGCCTTTAAAAACAGATAAAACTATCAGAAAAACGTGAGTACCAGGGAGCAAAGGGGCCACAGGGCCAGCCCAGCTTATGGTTCAATATACGTCTCCGGCGGCCTGTTTCCACAATTTCTGCCTTTTTATGATTTTAGACATTGTCCCTGAAAACACTTTCAGATGTACCACGGGAGCCTTCACTTCATCTCAGCTGGTGTGTGTGCTTGACACCTTCTGACTGAACGCTGCACACATATCCCTGAGTCCAGCAGGTCTGCTTTTTTGGAATTTCCTGCCTCAGGGATCAGGGAGTCTGATGGAGCAGAAGTAGCCAGGATAAATACCTATCAGCTGGCAATCTAGGATCAATGGCAGGGTTCAACGAATACATTTTTAATTTTTTTTTAAGGCAGACCCATCCTGTAGTTGTCTGAGGCCACCTTCCCATCAACACCTGTCTTTCCTTTTTTATTTTTATTTTTTGGTTTTTCACGACAGGGTTTCTTTGTGTAGCCTTGCCTGTCCTGGACTCACTTTGTAGACCAGGCTGACCTCGAACTCACAGAGATGCCTGTATCTCTGCCTCCCTATCTGTTTACTTTTATGTGTGGGTCAATCAGACAGATGAAATGAGATATCACAGTTGCTATAATGTGTGTTTCTTTGAAATTCACTGAAATTGGGGATGTTAGCGTGTGTGTGTGTGTGTGTGTGTGTGTGTGTGTGTGTGTGTGTGTGTGTGTGTGAAAACTGGTCCCTTTGATTAAGATGAGTTTTGTTCTTTTATTTTTTGTTTTTTGTTTTTTTTCCTTTTTAAGTTGTGTAGGCGTTGCACATTAAATACATTGAGCCAGGTCTGGTTGCACATACCTGTAATCCCAGCCAGTGTTGAATCTTAGGCTAGTCTAGGGTACATGCTAAAATATGTTAAAGAATGCCACGTATATTTGCACATATTATTATTACCGCCCCCTTTTTTGTTTTGTTTTGTTTTTTGAGATACAGTTTCCCTGTCTAACAGCCCTGGCTATCCTGGAACTCTCTTTGTAGACCAGGCTGGCCTGGAACTCAGAGATCTGCCTGCCTCTGCCTCCCAAGTGCTGGGATTAAAGGTGTGCACCATCACATCTGGCTCCCCCCTTTTTTTTAATATACAGCAAATATTTATACTTTTTTTTTTGTCTTTTACAACTGCTGATACGGCACACAAATTCTAAATTGTTATGCAAAAATGTCAGTGTTCAAACAAAAATCTTTCTTATTTATTTATTTACTTAGCCAAAATCCTACACTATATGTTACCCTGGTTCCGTTCTACATTCCTTACAAATATTAACTCACTTAATCCTTATCACAGCTCAAGGAAAGGCTGCTATAGACAGGATGCTGGACTTCCTGCAAGGTTCATGTATTCAAGCTTGGTCCCTTGGGTGGGTGGTGGTACTTTTGGGAGGTGGTGAAGCCATTTAGATGTGGAGCCTGGTGTGCGGTCTTTGGGTCATTGGAGGCATGCCTCCTAGAGGATTGAGGGGCCTTGTGGCCTTCCACTTGCTCTTTAGCTTCTATGAGCTGAAAAATGCAATTTTTCTCCTTATAAGCTAAAGATATCAGATATTTTTATAATAGTGACCCAAAGTTGGCTGATATCATTAGTCATTATTAGTATTTCTCCTTTAATATTTATTGTTGTTGTTATCATTATTATTTTAGGTTTTTTTAAAATAGGGTTTCTCTGTGTAACCGCCTTTGCTGTCCTAGACCCCTTTGTAGACCAGGCTAGCCTTGACCATCATGCCCGGCTATCATCATCATCATCATCATCATCACCATCATCATCATCACCACCACCATCATCACCATCATCATCATCATCACCATCATCATCATTATCACCATCATCACCACCATCATCATCATCATCATCATCATCATCATCATTATTATTTCACTGGTGTGTGTGTGTGTGTGTGTGTGTGTGTGTGTGGTCTTCAGAGGACAACAACTAGTTCTTTCCTACCACTGTGCTCCAAGGATCTAACCTGGGTTGTCCTGCCGACTTGGAAAGCAGAAGGCATCTTGTCAACCTCCACCCACCCGCATTCCTTCTTTCTTAAGATAAGGAAACTAGATAGAGGGAAAGAAGTTATGTTCCTTGCCTGGGGTCATCTAGCTGCTCAGTCCTAGCATGTGTGCTTGCCTGCACTATTCTGGTCTTGGCAATAGGCTTGCTATGTTTGTATATTTATGGTGGCTTCATACCTACATGCTCGCCAGTGAGCTGGAGAGATGGCTCAGCAGTAAGGGCCCGCTCTTGAGGACCCAAGCTTGGTTCCTGGAACTCAGAAGGCAGCTCCTAACCACCTATCACCCCAGTTCCAGGGGAATCTAAGGCCTTCCTCTGACCTCCAAAGGTACAAAGGTACCAAGCATGCATGTGGTAAGCAGACATACATGCCGGCCGAACACTGGTGCACATAAAATAAATAATACAAAAACTGTAAGATAATGCTTACCAGCTGTCCTCCTGTCCTTGATGGCGGGCGCACATGTATTTTCCCTGGGCCTTCTTTCAAGTCCTTCATTCAGAAAAGAGCAGGGAATTGATAGGTATTTAAAGCAAATCCTGTTGACTGAATGAATTGCCTGACCCTGGCTTCTAGGCTGTCAGTTTACTCTTGTTTATGGTTACAGAGGGGCCGAGAGATTTTACACTTCCATTTTGCCTCTGGCAGGTGACTTCATAGGCTCAGGGTTGGCAAGGGAACCTGAACTAATGAATTCCACTCCACCCATCACCTGGACTTTCCCTTACCTCTTACCCCTCCTTCCTTCGTCAAGTCAGCATCCTTGCCTACTCCCCATGAAGAAATACCAAGAAGCCTTTCCCAGGCTCCACCCATGAGGATCTGCCTGGTAAACACATAAGAGAGAGAATGCTCAGAGGTGGACAAATGGTGACCAAGTCTTCCTCCTCACTTACGACCTTCCAGGCCTTCTAGCTGAGGGTCTCTGCTTTCTCTGCAGAAGGAAAAGAGTGAGTTTTGTTTTCATTTTTTTTTTTTTGGCAATCAGAAATAGCATACTCATGCGTTATAGCCAAGCCATGACTAAGGGATTGTACCTTCTCCTCGTTATACTAATAGGACACACCCTCTCCGTCTTTTGGTGATTTTTGTTTGTTTGTTTGTTGTGTTGCTTTTCAAGACAGGGTTTCTCTATGTAATATCTCTGGGTGTCCTGGAACTCTCTTTGTAGACCAGGTTGGCCTCGAACTCACAGTGATCCACTTGCCTCTGCCTCTGAGTGCTGGGATTAAAGGTGTGCACCACCATGCCCTGCTTTTGGTGACTTTTATACATCTCCCCCCCGCCCCAACCTCCCACCCCAAGTCTGATTGATTCTTCTGGAATTCATTGGCTCTTAAAGTATGATTCTCAGGCCTATAGTACTTTTAGGGATGCAGAAAACCTAGGCCTAGCGTAGACCTCTGGAACCAGAAATTATGGATATGGGGAAACAATTGGCAGCATTTAAATTAGCCCTCTAGGTAATTCCGATACACACTTAAGTAACTGGAGCACTGCTCTGGCAGAAAGCTCGGAACTCTGCAAATGTAAATGCAAGGAAAAAAAGAAGCATGGGTCAGAAAAGAGCTTGTTCTCTGAGGGAACCACTAACGGTACCTCCCCCACTAAAAAAGATTTATTTACTCTGTGTGTGTGTGTGTGTATGTGTTTGCATGTATGCATGTGTAGTGCACATGTGTGCATGTGCCCACGGAGGCCAGAAGAGGGCATTGGATGCCCGGGAATTAGAGTTCCCGGCAGTTGTGAGCTGCCTGATGAGGTTCTAGAAACTGAACCTGAGGCCTCTTCAAGAGCAGCAAGTGCTCTTAACTGCCGAGCCCTCTTTCCATCCTTCTCCCTAAAATTGTCTTCATTCTGTTTTTTTTTGTTTGTTTGTTTGTTTTTTTTGGTGCTGGCCATGGAACCCAGGGCTGTATGCATGTTAGCGTGTGCTGCAGCACTGAGCTAAGCACTCAGTTCCTGCACCGCCTTCTGTGTGAACAGTGACAGTGATTGCTAAGCTGTTCCTCCAGCTTTTGGGTTTCTCTTTTGTTTCTTGTCTTCCCTTTTCAAAAATTCATGTTGTATCCAACATCCTATTCATCTTTTGAATCCCAATTCTCTGATAATGCAACTTCTTGGTTGTAAAATACTTATCAGCCTTTTCCCTTGCTCTGAGACCAGGGTGTGAAGGAACCCCTCACACTGGTATCCTATTTTTTTTTTTTAAATGATACTTCCACATCTGTTTACAAATATACAAACCTTGCAGAAATAAGTCTTTGGCTCTCTGGCATCCAACACAATGCTCAGTAAATATTTGTTCAACAAACAAGGGCATTTTAATACAATCAAGTCATATTCGATAAATGTGTTTGCACTCTCCTGCCTGTTGTAGAGGTTGTCAGCATAACCATTCCATAGGGGCTTTCTTGATGTATATAGTAGCGCCTCAGCTAAGGATATTGGGACTTGTAAGGAGTAGCTTCCCGGGTGGCTCTTAAGGACTTCTCCAGACAGACAGCTCAGGTGTAGGGCACACCTTCTCCTTCTTGGCAGGTCAAACTCCTAACCATATACATTAGGTCTCCTCTTTACAAAGTTATCTACACTCCTGTTTCCAAGGCTGTTATATCAGATAGTCTACCGCAGGCTTTGCCTCTCGGGTGTGTGTGTGTGTGTGTGTGTGTGTGTGTGTGTACGTGAGTGCAAGTCTGTCTGTCTGTCTTTCTCTCTGTGGGTGTGTTGTGTATGTGTGCATGTGAGTGCACATCTGTCTGTGTGTGTGTGTGTGTGTACGTGAGTGCAAGTCTGTCTGTCTCTCTGTGGGTGTGTTGTGTGTGTGTGCATGTGAGTGCACGTCTGTCTGTCTGTCTGTCTCTCTGTGTGTGTGTGTGTGTGTGTGTGTGTGTGTGTGTGTGACATGACTCAGATTATTTCCCTGAGAATTTACACTAGATAGCAGAAGACATGAGACAGTCTGCAGGTGGTGGACGCTAAAAGCAGATGGCTTCAAGAACTGTAGCTTGGAAGCCATGTGTGGCCATAAGCAAGCCAACCTGCAGGGAGGAGAGTGGAGTATTATACTGGAGGGAAGCAAGGAATACTTTATACTGGAGGGAGGGAAAGGAAAAAGAGATTGCTTCCTGGCTCCCCCAGTCCCATGCAGCCAGCTGCGCTGCCAGCCCAGGGTTTCCCTCTTGTGTGTGATTTTTTTTTACTAGAATCAGTTGCAGTTACCTTAAATCTGAGGGCCACAACCTTAATCCCAGCACTCAGGAGGCAGATGCAGGCCGGTCTCTGAGTTCGAGGCCAGCCTGGTCTACAGAGTGAGTTCCAGGACAGTCAGGGCTACCCAGAGAGACGCTGTCTTGAACAAAGAAACAAACAAACAAATAAAACAAAACAAGATAAAATAGAAACAAACACAAAATAAATGTTTCCCAGAGTGAGTTCTAGGTCTGAGATAGGATTCTGCTGTCAAATAGCTATATAAAACAATAGTTTGAATGATTTTGCCTGCTTGAGATTTTTGCCACCCAAGATATGAATATACTGTATTTTTTTTTTGCACCATAAGACGCACTTTCTCCCGAAAAATGAGGGAGAAATTAGGGTGCACCTTATGGTCTGATTGCTGTCCATTGGGCATCAACAAAGAGGTCACTTACTGATGTCTTCAGTGTACCAGCTGAAGGCTCAGGGTTCAGTGTGTCCATGGGCAGTATGGCCAAAATCCCTTCTCACACAGAGCTTGGTCTCTGCCCCGCTTCCTCTGTGTGTGCATGTGTGTGTGTGTGTGTGTGTGTGTGTGTGTGTGTGTGTGTGTGTGTGTGCCCGCGCGCGCGTAAGCCTCCAGCTATCTGGCTATTCTGAGTTGAATGTCGATCTTAGCCAGCCAGGTAGGCAGATGTGTGTCAGCTTGCTGCAAGGAGCAGGACAGGGGGAGTGCAGTAAAATGTGTAGAATTAAGGAAGCTCTAGCTACCATTTGTCCCTCCTTGACTCCAGTGAGGCTACATTTTGGTGTTTCCAGAAAATTAGAAGAGTGCTTGAGTCTCTAAGTCTTTCCTCCTGTTGAGTTTACAGTGTTTAATATTACCGTATTTTGTTATATTTTAATACATTTTTTTAATCTTTTTTTTTTCCCGAGACAGGGTTTCTCTGTGTAGCCTTGGCTGTCCTGGACTAACTTTGTAGACCAGGCTGGCCTCAAAGTTACAGCGATCCCCCTGCCTCTGCCTCCTGAGTACTGGGATTAAAGGTGTACACCACCACTGCCAGGCTTTAATAAATATTTTATTATACTAATACTAATTTGGTTGAGAATATTTTTTTTTCTTTTACTGCTCTAAAAACTGGTGTGTCTTACGGTCTGGAAAACACATGAGGAAAATTGAGCATGAGGCTATTTATCCCTAAAGGGAATATGGTCCCTGCATGCCAATGTTAAGGATACATGCCAAGGACCTATAGGGTCACAATAGGCAGAGGGCATACCAAGCTCTCTCTGGCTTACAGTAAAGGTCTGGTTGAATCCATTTTAGATCAATTGGCAGGCAGGCCTGTGAACCTTGCACATCAGATAGGATCTACCTACCTTATCTGCCTACCCCTCTCTGTTTAGGATGCTACCACCTGATATTTCTTAGCATACCTGTAATAGAAAGGGGAAGTTAAGAAACCTAGCCTCACTGGGTGTGGTGGCAGTTGGGAGGCAGAGGCAGAGAGATCTCTGTGAGTTCCAGGCCAGCCAGGTCTACAAGAGAAACCCTGTTTCAAAAAACCGAAAAGGAAAAAAAAAAAAAAGAAAGAAAGAAAGAAAGAAAGAAAGAAAGAAAGAAAGAAAGAAAACCAAGCTGTGGTTTGGGTGGGTGACACACATCTTTAATCCCAGTACTCTGGAAGCAGAGGCAGGCATATATCTCTGTGAGTTCAAGGCTGGCCTGGTCTACAGAGTGAGTCCAGAACAGCCACAACTGTTACACAGAGAAACCCTGTGTGTGTGGTGGGGGTGGGGGGCACGGAACGAAAAAAAAAAAAAAAAAAGACCGAGTTGTACTCAATGAATCTGTTTGCTGTGCCTCTTATGATGAGTACGTAGGGTTAGGACCCCATCTGCATCTAAGGATACTGAGACTTAGGAGCTGCTTTCCAGGTGTTTTTCATGGACTTCTCCAGACAAGCAACTCAGGTTTGTGAGTGTAAGAAACCAAAAAAGCCCTCCAAGGGAAAGGAAAGAAAAGGCAAGCTCATTAAAGGCAGCTTCCTCACTCACTGTGCCCCACCCTTCGCTGACGGCTTCTTAGAGCCTAAATTAGTTATGTTTGCTCAACGTTAGTTCACTTGGCTAAGAGGCTAACAGTTGGCACTGAGTTTTAAGAAATACATGGCTCAAGCATAATCACCTTGGGCCCACATCCCCGCTTTTTGAGTACAAGAAGAAGGGACTGGGGAGAGAAACGTTCTGCGCCCACGGCATGTGCAGAGCTGCAGAGCTAGGGGACGAAGGGGGTTGAGAGGGCTAGCAGCTGTGATAGGAAGCGAACAGCGTTTCCAAGGCCAGTTCTGAGTCCTTCTGTCAAGTGGGACCTGCTTTCACTGAGCCACAGGTGACTGACCTTTTCTTGTCCTGGTTTTAGTTACCAGTACTGGCCCTTAGAATCACTGGTGTGAGACTTCAGAGATGATCTAATGTGTCTGCCACAGGGTACCTTCTGCTTAGTCACATTGTATGCTCAGTCACGTAGGAGGTGGGGCTGGGTGACCTCAGGCTACCTAGGGCTTCTGGACACTGGCAAATAGTGAAGGCTCAAGTGAGTCTGAATGGCTGAAGGTTGCCGGCCAGCTACCTAATCTTAAAGTTTTGTTAAGTGGGGGAGTGAATCTCAGACTGGTTGGGGCTTTCTTATTGTTTTGAAACAAACTTCTTAGAAGCACGTGGTATTTCTCTCACCTTTCTCCCTGGGGTCTGCCTAGGTTAAAAGCTATCGCCCAGCTGGAGGGTTTTCAGCCTAGTTCACAGATCACACTCTTCGTAGCTTTCCACCGGTAAGGTGGGCATGGGAGGATGGCTTTGGGGCTTCTCTGTGAAGTAGTGTGCCATCCTATTTTTATTTATGTCACCAGCAGGGTGTCCTGTTGGACTCTGCTTTCATCCTCTCCAAAGGCAGCCGACTGGAGGTGCCTGGAGTCTGGGAGAAGTGGCTGTGCCATTCCTGCGGGGCGGGGGCGCGCGCGGGGGGGGGGGGAAGTTGCAAATCATCATTTTAGTTTATTAAGCTCAAAATGGTGGTGGTGGGGGCAGAGATTTGTTTTCCTTTCAGATATAGAAGTCGGATGGAGCACTGGGGAGAACCCACTGACGTTGCATTTGGGGCTCACAGCCCCCTCAGTTGTGGCAGCCATCCTCCCGACCTCCACAGCCAAGACAACCTAGGCTGGAGGCTGGGGATCAGTTTTTCGTCCCCCGCAAAGGGTGCTGGTGAAGGAGGACTGGATCTGTCTCGGGAGTGCTGCAGTAGTAGTTGGAGGGAAGTGGAATCTTCTCTCCTCACCCTCAGAAGCCTCGCTTGCGTCGTAATTCTTTTTATTTTTACTTTCGAGCCTTGTAAGGCAGGCGGCCGGGGTAAAAGCGCTGCGGCGACACGTTGCCAGCTGCGCAGCACCGCCCGTGTGGCCTGAAGCAGGGGAGGGGGCCAGCCACGCGCCACCTGCCCGGCTCCCCTCGGTTCCCGGGTGCTGCAAGGAGCCTGGGGACCCAGTCTGGCCAAAGGGCCTCCCTGCGGGCCGGCGCCGCAGCCCGGGGTCTCCCGGCCCACGTTTTCCGTCTCTCCCGCTCCCTCCGCCCCTCCCTCCCCGCGCTTCCCCTCCTCCTGCCTGGTCATGTGTCGCCTTTTTTTGTTTGCAGTGGAAACAATTTCTCGCGGCTCGGCGCGCCCCGGCCCCGACGCGCCGCAGCGGAGGCGAGCGGGAGGCGGGACGGGGCGTGGAGAGCGGCGGGGCCGGCGGGAGGACGCGGCGCCCGCGGACGCTCGCTCGGGGCCCATGCCGCGCCGCTCCCCGCAACCCTGTCGCCCGCATCCGCGGCCCCCTCCCGCCGTCCGCCCAGGGCTCGAGGGTCCACTGCGGGGCTCCGAGCGATGCCCGCTGGGCGCCCGCGAAACTTTGTCGGCTGCGCTGAAGGTAGCGGCGGCCCCGCGCCGCGCTCGGCCAGGTGAGTCCGTGCCGGCTCCCGCCCGCACCGCCCAAGCTAGGGTCCTTGCTGTAGAGCCGTTGTGGCGGCATGGGGACGAGGCACGCAGTGCGGGGCGCGAGCCAAGCTCGACCCAGGGTGTGGGGGGACCCCAGTCTTGAGCTGTGAAGTTGCCTGCCCAGGAGTTTCCTGCCCCGACGTGGTGGCTGCTTCGCGTGCCTCGGTTTCCCCACAGACTCCGAGAGCGACAGAGTTGGTATTGTCTGCGGAGCAGGGAACCCCAGCGATTCGAGTCGGGCAAAGGGTTCAGATCAACTCCAGACCCCAAGACCGCGAGCGGGCGCCTAACAAAGATCCCCTCCCTAACTGAGCACGCTCAGCACCGGCCTCGAGCATCCCGAGACCTTGGGGCCCTATTCCGCACCCCGACTCTTTGCAAGCCTTTCTGGGCCCCTCGAGAGCTGGGGGGGACGGTGGGCGTTTATTGATTTGTTTTTAGGCTCGCCACGCTGCGGCCAATAAAAGGTTTATGACATCTGACCAGCAGTGAAGGTATGCGAGCTCCCAATTGCCCTGTGTACGCAGAGAAGAGCAGTTTTCCCGTTGCCTGGCAACGCTGCTGATTGACGCAGAGCACAGCCAATCGCTGCTCTCGTTGGTCCCCTTGAAATGTTTTTGACAAGTACAGTAAAAGGGAGTGGAGCGCGTGCGTGCGTGCGCGCGCAAGGAGGGGGAGGTTCCCAGTCCCCTAAACTCGAGACTGCCCAGCTTTGGTTGAGGAAGATTTCTCAACTTTTTAAAAAGTTCACCACCAACATCTGTTCAGACCTGGGCCATAATGGCGCTGTCAGTGATTTGGAGACATTCTGCTATTAGCAAAAAAAAGTAAGCTTTCTTGCTCCATTTTCTTCGTTGAAAGATAAAACACAGGAAGTCATTTAAAAAAAGAAAGAAAAAAGAAAACAAAAGGAGGGTGTATGAGACGTAACTAATAACTTAAAAATTGTAAGGCGGTGAGTGGTGGATAACTATTCAAAACAACGTTGTTTTCAGCAGATTAAAAATGTTTACCTAACCGCAGGCTCACACCATCCCTCCACCCCTCTAAAATAAGGCAAAGGGAAAAGAGATTTGGAAAATTTTGTAGTTAGGATATAATAATGGAAAACTGTGGTTTCTGGGAATTGTTCTGTTGTAACATAGAAGCACAGTGGTCAGGAACCTTCGATACTGTTACAAAGTGCTGGGATTTTATAGGGAATGCAGTTAATGGAGAATTTGGGGAAACAAATAATTTCAGGGGTTAGGAATCCTCCAGACCTCCTCCTCTTGGCATTGACATTAAAAATTTTTTTTTTTTTTATTATGGAGCCATGTTGCTGGCAGTGTTTGTTGAAAACAAAAGAAAACGTGGAGAATAGCATGTTAGTTCCTTCGGGAAGCTACTGACAAATAAGCAAATTAAAAAGAAAGAGCAGTATGTTGTCATAGCAACAGTGCAATTAAATTACTTTACTGTCAGCCATGATATAATTTTCCTGTTTGGAAGCTCAGGAGACATAAAACTTTCATTTTGGGGCTAAAGTTGACTTCAGCTGGCTCTGTAGTTCTCTTTTGTGTGGCTGTGCTGGCAATTAGACCCTTTTCCAGGGGAATCTTAGGAAACTTTGAGACAAGTTGGCCTTGATTTCTTCATAAGGAAGTTAAAAGCTGTATCAGCCTGGATTCAATAATATCTCCAAACCTGAAGCTATGAGGAGTGCTTTTTCTATAACATGCGTGATATATTATGTAGATTTAGCTCCCCCCCCCTTTTTTTTTTGACAGAGGAACATTTCCCTGGATGAACTGGATTTATCTGGAGTGCCTGTCTGGGTTGGGCTGTGATGCTTGGTGCAGGTTTTCTCCTCTTAGAGATGCCATCTTGTATCCCCTTGGGAGATGTGTCCTCCCGGCCCTCCGTCCAGCTGGTGGGCAGTACTGCAGCTTGCTGGCACCTCGCCTGGTTGTTTGGTGCTCTGCATCCTGCTTTCTAGAATCCCGTTCTAGAACCTCCTGCGCTGAAACAGCAGTCATTTTAGACGCATGTTAATGGCTGTTTAGAGGCTTGGGATAACTGTTTGTTTGTCTTTGATGTGTTCGTTCTTCTCTTAAGCACATTGCTTTATTTTAACTCCCCATTTAGCCGAAAAAGAGATGCCTCTAAACTAAGCGCACAGCCTAGTGAAAGACGTCTTGTCCCTTTTATCTTGTGTACCAGAGGGTTGTGTCTGTAGCGGTGGTGATGCTGTTAGTAAAAGTGACATCTCCTTGTATTTTCTAGTAGATACTGTGTTACTCTCTGTTCTAGGTCATTGATAAGAGTGGGGACGCTGGTGTGGGGGGAGGGAGCCTGTTACAGTTTCTGTTGAGTTGCCCTTCCTGTTTTGAAGTTTCCTGTGGCGCTCTCAACTTTATTTTCTTCACTTATTCTTGTTGTACCTAGTGGCTTATGTTCATTCCCATGTGTTTTCCTAGTGCCTGAGGTTACATGCCTTTTCTCTCTAGGTGTGATGTCCTTAAGTTGAATGTACTTCCTTAAACTGTAGTCTGCAGAATTCCCTGTCCTGGTTTATACCTGTCAAATGTAATTAAAGTTGTAATTTCTTCCTTCTTCTTCTTCTTTTTTTTTTTTTTGGATAAAATGCAACCAGACAATCAAATCAAAGGCCTCTGGTTACAGTTTTACTTCCAAGACCCTTATGGGGGATCTTTTTGTTTGTTGGTTGGTTTTGTTTTTCAAGACAGGGTTTCTCTGTATAACAGCTCTGGGTGTCCTGGAACTCACTCTGTAGTCCAGGCTGGCCTCGAACTCACAGCCTCTGCCTCCCAAGCGCTGGGATTAAAGGCGTGCGCCACCACTGCCCGGCCCTTATGGAGATCTTATAGGATGGGAAGCAACTCCCCTTGCCTTCCCTCTCGTCTCTATTACTTTTCCGTACATGTGTATATGCATATATATATGGGGCGCATGATTGTCACGGTGTGCCTGTGGAGGTCAGGGGACAGATTGCCGGAGTGTTCTCTCGCTGCATCATGCAGGTCTGGGAGATCAAACTCCGATCATCAGGCTCAGCAGCAATGACCTTTCCCTGCTAACTCATCTTCTTAGCGCTCTGGGTTTTTTTCTGAGTTTGGATCTCACGTAGCCCAGGTTGGCCTTGAACTCTCAATCTTCCTGCCAGAGCCTCCAGAATGCTGGGATTACAGGTGCGCCGGGATTACAGCGAGCACCTTCAGATCTGGCGCTTTTCTTTTTTGAGAAGGATAAACAGTGAGACTGGTAACGCGAAGCCACAGTATTGTCCCTCACGTTCATTTTGTCGTGTTTATCCTGAGTCTTTAAAGAGGTCTGTGTGTTAGGGGAGTGTGCGCGTATCCTAGAGGGCCAGAGACACCAGAGAGCACTAAGTTCTCTTCTGGCCACAGGGACCAGTTGTAGACCCAAGAAGAAGCCACTGTGAAATTGCTCATTCCTTTTATGATGTATGTGCGTGTGAAAAAAAAATGCCACATATATTTTCAGTTTTGA
This sequence comes from Acomys minous, assembly GCF_964271855.1. Classification (NCBI taxonomy): domain Eukaryota; kingdom Metazoa; phylum Chordata; class Mammalia; order Rodentia; family Muridae; genus Acomys; species Acomys minous. Next base: position 19,728,448 of record NC_140489.1, read on the forward strand.
TGTCAGGACTGCTGACATCTGGGCTCATTTTTCTCCATTGTGTAACTGTAGGGTGGCCTTGCGTGGCTCCTGTGGGAGTCCTGTGACACCTTCACCATGGAGCTGAGACCCAGGAGGACAGAGAGTCGGGAGGGAACCGAACCGATTTCTGTTCTGAGTTTCTCCAGCTCATCGCGTCTCTTCCCTTCTTCCCTTCCCTAGGAGCCTTCACGTAAATGGGTCCAGTCATGCCTGCCAGTAAGAAGCCCAAGGGCTCAGGAATCAGTGTGTCCAGTGGACTGAGTCAGGGTTACCGGGGCAGTGGTTTCCCCAAGGCCCTCCAGGAGGATGATGACCTTGACTTCCCTCTGCCCGACATCAGATTAGAAGAGGGGACCATGGAAGATGAAGAGCTGACCAACCTGAACTGGCTGCACGAGAGCAAGAACTTGCTGAAGAGCTTTGGGGAGTCGGTCCTCAGGAGTGTCAGTCCCGTCCAGGACCTGGACGACGACACCCCGCCGTCCCCTGCTCACTCGGACATGCCCTACGATGCCAGGCAGAACCCCAACTGCAAGCCCCCCTACTCCTTTAGCTGCCTCATATTTATGGCCATCGAGGACTCCCCGGGCAAGCGGCTGCCAGTGAAGGATATCTACAACTGGATCTTAGAGCATTTCCCGTATTTTGCGAATGCGCCGACTGGGTGGAAAAACTCAGTGAGACATAACTTGTCATTGAATAAATGTTTCAAGAAAGTGGACAAAGAGAGGAGTCAGGTAAGCTGCTTGTGTCTTCTGGAGCTGGAGTTATTTATTTCTTTATTTATTGGTTTGTTTGTTTGTTTATTTATTTTTGTTTTAACTTAAAAACTTTCAGCATTAAAAATGAATGTATGGTCACCATGCTGAAGTAGTTGCTGATGAATAATTTAACATAGTTGTAGAAAAACTTCCTTTTTCTTTCTCTTTCTTTCTTTTTTTCTTTCTCCTTTTTCTTAAATGTATTGGCTGTGCATTCTTTTTGCCATTGAGGGCGTCTCTTGAACAGTACCCTGATGCTTTCACATAATCCGCACTTGAGGTTTGCCAATCCGATGTCTTCATGTCTTCCACGTGGTCGGGTCAGTTTGGTTTTCTGTACAGCATTACATAGTATATTAACAGAGGGCTCAAACGTCTAAGGTAAATAGCCATCAAGGAGTGGAGGAAAATGACAATTGGTTTCTGACTATTGGGAAAAGGCAACTTCAGGATTCTGGAATAAACGGGAGGTGATGCACTTTTGGAAGATACTTGAATATATTTGTTAACTCCAAGACCAATCCGAGCCTTGAGGTGCCTGTGACTTTTATGAAATCTGGTGTATATGTAAGTGTTTGGGAACTTGGAAATTCTGCCAGTGTGAAGTACTGACCTAGGTTAAGGTTCCTGTTAGAGACTGGCTTTAAAAAGTTGGAAGTTTTTTTTTAAGTGTATGTGTAAATGTGTGTGTGTGTGTGTGTGTACCTAAGTGCAGGTGCCTTCAGAGATCAGAGAGGTGTGTTAAGTTCCTAGGCCTGGATTTACAGGTGGTTGTGAGCCATCCACTGTGGGTGCTGTGAACTGAACTTGGGTGTGCTGCGGGGACCGGGAGCCATTGGCCACTGATGCTGATGATGCCAGGAGTGTGCTCATGTGTGTATTCACGATCCTTCTTCTCTCCTGGGTCCTTAGCTTTAGACATAGCTGTAGGGATCAAGGTGTGCCTCTCACATAGTGAACTCTGTTATCCTTGGGTACTCGGTCTCTCCTTTGCCCCAGGTTAAGCATCTGGAGAGCATTCCCAGGGCTTGACTCTGTTCCATGTTTTAAGATCAGTCTAGAAACTTAGAAATTGCTCTCCTTCAAGAACCCAGGCTGTGGCATTAAACACTTTTTTGTATAGGTCACTTCTTGAGGCAAGAGAGGGAAAGCCTGACTGAGCAAGCAATTCTAGGCTTAGAATGTGGCCAACAAAGTACTCCTCAGGCTCCCAGAGCTGCATGCCACTGAGGAAGCAGTGAGCAGGGCCTTTAACTCCATGTCACCCTTTCTGCAAGTTACAGCATGCCTGAGTCTCCATGTTTGACATAACACCACTGCACATAAAAGTAATTTAGCTAGAGTGTAATTTTGCTAGTGCAGCTCCAAGGGGGGGGGGGCGTGCAGAGCTTATTTATTCACAGTCCTGCCTTGCCACCAAGCACTGGATGGTGCCCATCAGAGACCACCAGGAGGGTCTACCCATCCCCCTACCCCACCTCACACTGGATTCTGGGAATCACTTTTTTCCCCCTAGGGGTGTTGGCTGTCAATCTGGGAAAACACTGATACCTGTTGACAGGGAGTGCTTTGAAGGACGTGAGATTGTTTTTTTTCCGAGTTGTTGAGTTCTGGCTTCCTAGCCCGGGCACTGACCTGTATTGACATGTTTCTGATCAAATGCCAGTCAGTTTTGTGGCTGGAATTTTGTTCCCAGCGGTTTGATGTTGTTAGAACAAAGCTACAGTTGTGGGGTTTTTTTCTCCTCCTCTTCTCTTCCCTTGGATGAGCCAGAGGCCTCTGGTTCAGGTTGTCAGGCATACTCAGTGCTGCCAGGGCCCGAGCCCTGGCCTGTCACAGGGCTTTCTCCTGGATTTGCTGAGTAAAAAGGAAGGCAGTCTTGCTGATGTAGTGCCCAGTGAGAGTCCCTTGGGCTCTGTCCTACACTTGTTTTCTTCCCAGGGAGTTTTCCGTTGGCAGTAGGCTCAACCTTAACACGAATGTCTAAATGCACCCAAACGCTAGCAAGAAAGACGTGCAATGAAGGGGAGAATGAAAGCCTGGCAGATCATATGCACCGAGTTAGCCACGCCACCTTTTTCTTTTGTTTTGTTTGTTTTTAGCTTCTGGTATGGTTTTGAAACCAGAGAGCAGAGTTTAAGCTTGGCATAACAGTGAGACTGTGGAATCCTGTGTGATCCTTGTCCCGAGGGCTTGGAACACAACTGATGGACAACTGTTGTTTGGCTGGGCCCCTAGAGTAGGATGGAATCTGTTGAGATTGAGTCGTAGTCACCCAAGGCACTTCGCACGGTACCGTCTCTTAGGCCCCTCCTCAGATTTGGTTCTGAGATGGGGTGGGAAAGTTGGTTTCAAGGTGACTAGTTATTATGGGTAAGACCCTAGAACCAGTGAGGGGCCTTTCTTTTTTTTTTTTTTTTTTTTAATTTATTCTTTATTTGTTGGTCAGTTTGCTTATTTTTGTTTATCTTGAGGCAGGGTCTCAGGTAGCCTAGGTTGGACTTGAACTTGATATTTAACTGTGAGTGACCTTGAACTACTGATCCTCTCTCCTCCACCCCCCCACCCCCCACCCCCCAGTGCTGGGATTACAGGCATGGGTTTTGTTTTGTTTTTTTCCCCTAAGTGTTCAGGTTTCATCAAGGACCTTCTCTCAACGATTAAGTCAAGAGAACCTACAGCTTTGCTTCTGTTTTTCTCTCTCACGGTGCTTCAAAAGGTAGCTTAATTTGTTGTTGTTTAATCATGGATGTTTTTTAGCTAGCACAAGTGGATAGAAAGCCATGACTGGCTTTAGTGTTTAATGAGAATTGTCTGGCTTCGTTCATTTTTGTGGTGTTGTTGCTGCTGTTCCTGAAGTACTTTGAGGAGAATTTAGATTGTGAGTCATTTTATTTCAACATACATACTACCCGCCAAAGTTAGAAAGCCTTAGATACCATTTAAGCCAGGTACTCCAATATCCAAGATGGGGTGATCTTTGAATTAGGACCCCAACATGACTTATGTGGTTGTGACATGTCTTGCAGTGTTTGTCTGAATATATTGCACCCTGTCCCTTCCTTTCCCCTCTTTCTTTCCTGTCGCCCTGGAACTCACTTTGTAGACCAGGCTGGCCTTGAACTCAGGGATCCGCCTGCCTCTGCCTCCTGAGTGCTGGATCTAAAGGCGTGCGTCACCACCGCCCAGCTTTCATTCCCTTCTCTTTTAAAGGCACCTAACACTTGGGTCTTCAGGGTGCCTTACCTCCTGCCTGCCTCCTTGTGGTGTCCTTGATTTTTGCCTCCGCCCCCTGGAAGGGAAGTGGTCTCTGGGATTGTCTGCTGACTTCCAGGCCCCTTCCCTGGGAACTCAGTGTGTAGAGGGCAGGTACTGTGCTCCTGAAGCGCTTAACTTGCTGTGGGGCTGGCTGCTGCCATCAAGCCTGGGTCACATGGGTCAACTGTTCCCTATTCTGTGAACTTCCACATCTGTCTTTCATCTTCCCCGGTTATCAGTGGGTGATCTTTGCTCAGATCAATCAAGGTCATGTTTTTTCAAAGTCTGGGATCATGGTTTTTTTTTTTTTCCTCTCTCTCCTAGAAACAAGTATCTCGACTTGTACTTAGCATGTACTGACTTCTCTGGGGACTTGCAAATGAGAAGTAAAAATGCAGTCAGCTTTTATAGACTAGATTAGAATGGAGCAGGTATGTGTGTTTCTATTTCCACGCTTTTTATTTATTTCCCTTCTTGCCATTTTAACAAAAATATTATTGTTACCAGAAGGTTTATGAAGGAAACAGTGTACAGAATATGTTTATCGCACATAGCCTTGACTACTTTTAATACAGCTTTGGCCTATAGAGGTAGCTTTGTGGCTCAGCCAAATCAGGACCAAGCTGAGAGCAGGCCTCGGGTTCCGGTGTTAGCGGTTGGCAGTACGGCCGTCTTGGATCCTGAGTTTTCTTGTGTGTAGACGCAGACATTGAAAGTGGTTTTGGGTTAGTGCTGCTGAGCCTTGGGGTCTTCAGTGTCTGAGGCGCTGTTGACCCACTACCTGAATTTATTGGCAACATACCAAGTGCTGATAAGTACTCTGTTTGTCTAGAGAGAGGCTCTTGACATTTTGTTTGCTTAGGTTTTTTTTGTTTTTGTTTTTGTTCTTTCTTTTTTTCTTTCTGTATTCCTTCTCTCTCTTTTTTATTAGATTGAACATACTAAGCAAGGCCATCATAGTCACAGTGGCATGGCCATGTCATGCCAGAGCATGGGAGATTGAAGTCCAGATTAATTCTGGGAGTGCCGTATAAAGAACTAGAGAGAGTAAACAGGAGAGAGAGGGGGGGGGGAGGGAGGGAGGTGGGGGGAGGGAGGTGGGGGGGAGAGAGAGAGAGGGAGGGAGAGAGAGAGAGGGAGAGAGAGAGAGGGAGGGAGAGAGAGAGAGGGAGAGAGAGAGAGGGAGGGAGAGAGAGAGGGAGGGAGAGAGAGAGGGAGAGAGAGGGGGGGAAGAGAGAGGGGGGGGAGAGAGAGAGGGAGGGAGAGAGAGAGAGAGGGGGGGGAGAGAGAGAGGGAGGGAGAGAGAGAGAGAGGGAGGGAGGGAGGGGGGGAGAGAGAGAGAGAGAGAGAGAGGACTCCTTTTATGTTTTTCGAGACAGGGTCTCTCTGTGTAGCCTTGGCTGTCCTGCATTCACTTTGTAGACCAGGCTGGTCTCAAACTCACAGAGATCCGTCTGCTTCTGCCTCCTGAGTGCTGGGATTACAGGCTTGATGGAGCAATTCTCTTTCTCAGTAGATGCAGAGGCTCTACTTTGTACTAAGCATATTGCCCCTTGACTATTAGCTCTCCTGCTGTGTCCTAGCTCTCTTGTCCAAGACTCCTCCCTGCATTGGGGTAAGGCCTGGCTAGACTTCCTGCCTACGTAGGAAGCACTTAGACAACTTCTCCTATTGCCTCCTCTTGTCTCCTGGTGAATGTGATTTTGTTTTGGTTTTTCGAGACAGGGTTTCTCTGTGTAGCCCTGGCTGTCCTGGAACTCACTTTGTAGACCAGGCTGGCCTCGATCTCAGGGATCTGCTTGCCTCTGCCTCCTGAGTGCTGGGATTAAAGGCTTGCACACCCATGAGTAACACTTATGAGGGTTTCCCTTGTGCATAGTGACCTCTTATTCCCCCCTTTTCCGAGCCCAGAGAATTTCTGTTTCCTGTGACACTGGTTAGTATATCTGTTTAACTAGTGATCCCTTTAGGAGAAAGCTGGCCCCGCCTCCCTCTTCAGAGGACAGCACAGCCAGGCCCCAATGTCTAGTGGGATATGCAGAAAATGTGACGAGGTGGGGGAGGTGCCTCTGGGGCGAGTGACAACCCATCAGTGCCTGTGAGGTGCTGCCGGTCTGCTGCACGCTCAGGACCCTCCGAGGCTCCCTGGTCCATGAGTAAATTCAGATGAGGTGTGCGGAGTGAGGTGTAGATGGTGGGCAGGGTTTATTACAGAGTAAAGCGGGGGACAGTCAGGAGTTGAAAGTGGACAGTGACCAAAGGTGCCATCAGGTGGGGGTCAGAGTGGCCAGTGGCCAGAGAGACCATGGTGCTGAACAAATGGGCAATAAGGTGCTTGAATGTCTGTGGGTGTCTCCTATTATCTAGCCTGGCTGTCCCCCCGCCCCCCCAAAAAAATCAGGGAGCCACCTGACTCTGCCTCCAGTTAGAGGTATGTCCCACCACATCTGGCTATATTATTTTTAATGTGTGTGTGTGTGTGTATGTGTATGTGTGTGTGCATGTGTGTTGTATGTAGTATGTGCGTGTGAGTGCAGATGTTCGAGAAGACTGAGGTATCTGATTTCCAGAGCTGGAATTACAGGCAGCTTTGAGCTGAGGGGACGCTGGGAATTGAACTCTCTGCAAGAGCAACATTTATATTCTCTGGTGTATCTCTCCAGCCCACATGTGGATTAACTCCTCGGGGACAACAGTGTGCCTTTGTCCTTTCCCAGAACGCCGCTGCTAGACAGTGGTGGAAGGATCTTCTAGGCAGTTTAGGCTGCCATGTCAAAGTTAGACTTCTTCCTTTTGATGTAAAATCTTGTAGCAGAGTAGACAGGAAAGAAAATGTAGACTCTGAAATCTAGCTACGGTGGGAGAAATAGACTTCCCTTAATGGCCCTGACCAAAACCTTTATATCGCTGCCCTCCTCCCTGTCACATACTCTTCTTGTGTTTTTAAACTTACTTATGTTTTTGAGACAGGGTCTCACTCTGTACCTCTGGCTGGCTTTTGGACTCCCTATGTAGACAACGTTGGCCTTGAACTCTGAGAGCTCGGCCTGCCCCTGCCTCCTTAGTGCCAGGATTGGAACCGCGCGCCGGTGCACAGAGACTCTCGAATGGTGTTTTAAATTTTCAGAAGCTGCAGCTGTGGTGCTTCCTCCGTTCACTGAGTCTTTCTTTGAGTTTTAAGGCTACGTTGGGGGATTCTCTTTAGAGACCGTGATACTTGCCTTTTCTCTCAAATCTGCGTCTGTAGGGTTACGGGAGTTGGGGTCCAAAGCTGTTCATGAGGGAAGGGGGCGGGGGGGTGGTTTCCTCAGTGACCTGTGGGTTTCTAACAGACTGTTGAAAGTGTCCATCTCCTGGCTGAGGCTGAGTTATTATCCTGGGTAGTGGAGGGAGGCTGGGCTTCCGAGAAAGAGTCAGGGGAAAAGCCTAGAGCAGTGGTTCTCAGCCTTCCAAGTGCTGCGACCCTTGAATTCACAGTCCCCATAAAATGATTTTTGTTGTTACCTCATAGCTGTAATTTTGGTACTGTTATGAATCGTAGTGTAAATATTTTTGGAGCTAAGAGGTTTACCAAAGGGAGCGTGACCCACAGGTTGAGAACCGCTGGCCTTGAGTGGCAGAGAAAGCATACCTGAAAGACAGAAAGAAGGAAACCTTAGAACTCAGCTGTACTGAGGGAAGGCTTCTGGTAAGGGCAAGTATATATTTCATTAAAGGGGTAAATACTCCTCCCATTTCCTTAGCGTATCTTCAGGTGAGTCGGCTTTCCTGGGGACGGGGTGAGCATCCTGGCCAGGCTGCTAAAGTTAATGAGAAGAGGTTATGACAACTGAGAAAAATGCCCCCATGAGAGTCTCCTGATAGCAAGGCTGTGGGGCTCGTTCTTGATTGTTGATTGGTCATGAGGGGTCCAGCCTCTGGTGAGTGGGGTGGTCAGGGCAAGTGGTCCTGGAGTGTATACAAAAGCCAAGTGGGTAGAGCAAGAGTGGGCCAGGAGGAGCAGCCAGGAAGCAGCATTCCTCCACGTGCTCGGCTTCGGTTCCTGCCGTGGCTTTCCTTGATGATGGACTATAACCTCTAAGTCAGATAAAATCCGTCCCCCCTCCCCGCCCCCCACCCCCCCCTCCCATGCTTTGGTCTTAGTGTGTTATCACAGCAACCGAAAGCAAATTAACACAGGAGGAGAGAATGGCATATAATGTTCTAATCTTTGGAGCAGATCCGAATGCTGCGTTTCCACCCAGGGCCATAGTATTTCATTCTTTTGGCCGGGAGGCCTAAGAAGGGGCAGTTTCAATATTTTCCTTTCTAGTGTTACCAGGGCAACAGGAGGTGAGGTCCACGCAGAACATGGGGCAGGGTTCCATCTTCATTTGCTTTCAGGGCTGCTAACTCCTTTCTAGCTACCTAAAAGGAAGCTATTCCTTTTTTTTTTTCCTATCAAAAAAACATTCTTTTATGTGTATAGTGTTTTGTCTGCATGCATGTCTGTGCACCACATATGTGACTGGTGCCCGTGGAGGTCAGAAGATGTTGCTGGATCCCTCTGATCTTGAGTTACAGACAGTGGGTGAGCTCCCATGTGGGTGCTGGGAATCAAACCTGGGTCTTCCAGTACTTTAACTACTGGGACATCGCTCCAGAACTCTGATGGAATCCTCGTGCTCGCATCCTCTGTGGTTCCTCCCAAATCCCTGTGCTCCCATTGGCTGTGTTTCCTGCCTGATCCTGTCCGTATGTTCCTTCCATACTCTGCCTTCCAGATGGCCTCCTTCATCTTCCACACTGCATAAGAGACAGATGTCTGTTGCCCCTCCCAAGTAAAGCTAGTTATTCTTTGCTTGTTCCTTGATTCACTCACTCACTCATTCATTCATTCATTCATTCATTCATTCAGCAAACTTGATAAAGTCTCTGTCTTTCCTTTTTGAAGTCTATAACTAAATCTAAGAAGATAGAAAATCAACTGCATTATTATTACAGGGAAACTGCTCAACCTTTTGTGCGTCGTTAGCCTCATTAGTAAAATGATTTCACCACTGGGGGTGGTAGCTCGGAGGTAGAGCACTTGACCAGCGTGCATGAAGTCCTAGGCTTAGTCCCCCGGGGGTGGGGGCTTTAAAAAATACTGGCTCAGAGAGAAGCTCCAGGGTGGTTTTATCCGTTTGAGAGAACAAGAACAGGACAGGCAGGTTGTGTGTGTACCATGGTAGCTGCTGCGTGGCAGAAGGTGGGCGAGAGGAAACACAATAGCCATGCCTTTAGGCTCCATGAGGCAGGGTCCTGGAAAGTAGGCAGGTTCAGCTGTGGAGGATGGCAAACAGCTAACAGGGGAAGAAGGGCTCCCTCAGAGAAAGAGTGATAGTCTCCAGACTGTTAGGGCAAGGGTGCTTATGCCTTTGACCCATTTCCAAACAAGGGACAGAAAGGGCAAAGAAAAGGCTGGGCCCTTGGAGTTAGACCTCAGAAGAGCCCTGAGGCTTAGCTGGGAGGGTGCAGGGTTGTCTGCACTGGGGCAGGGGGAGGGCCTTCCGGGGCACAGCACACTATCTCACTAGGGGAGTAATTAGTCTTCCCCTCTCCTTTGCATGTCTTCCGGGTGCATCAGCAGCTTTCCCGAGGGGCGGTCTCCTGTACAGGTGATTGGCAGGCCCAGCTGGATTACCTCTTAATGGAGTTGATATAGCATGTAATATTTGCGATAGCTTAGAATGTCATGTTTCCATCCAGGGCCAGAGGCAAAGCTCACAGTCATTCTTTTGACCTGGAGGAAGTAGCTTTCCCTTAGTGGGCCTCAGCGGAGCCCCAAACTTCCACCGTCTCGTATAGCACTTTAAATCCTAAGGGGGGAGGGCCAAACTGACCCTCTCCTTTCTGTGTTTCTGGGGCATATGGAAGTGGGGTCCAAAGCTCATTCTAAGTGTCCATCCGCAGTGGCCTCCAAGCCATGCTTATGTAGCTGCCTAACATGGTGAGCACTGCTTACAGGGGTCCCTGGTCCTATGAACTCTCTACAGAACCATTAGTTAGTAGAACTTCTCCAGGAACTGCCTTTGTTTATTTATATTCTCAACCAACCTCCCTCCCTCCCTCCCTCCCTCCCTCCCTCCCTCCCCCCCCCCTCCCCCGTCTCTCTCTCTCTGTCTCTCTGTCTCTCTCTGCTTTTTTTGTTCTTTGAGACAGGGTTTCTCTGTGTAGCCTTGGCTGTCCTGGAACTCTCTTTGTAGACCAGGCTGGCCTCGAACTCACAGTGATCCTCCTGCCTCTGCCTTCCAAGTGCTGGGATTAGACGCCCGGCTTGTTTATTATTTCAGTGTTCCATCCCCCTTTAATTACCCACGTCTTGCCATCTCATCACTGCTCTTCTGGCTTCCGTGAGTCAAGCGTGCATGTTCTGCAGCTCCAACAACGACTTCCTAGGAAGATTCTGACGTCCTTTGTGAGGGTCTGGCAAGGCCCCCTGGGAAACTTGCTGCTTCTGGACAGAGGACCCCATCCATGGATCTGTCAGCGTCCCTGACCCGCAACTCTGGAGAACCAAGGCTTTCTTCCTCAGCATCCTGCCAACAGATTGCTTTTCAAACCTTCTCCATCAACCTGAAAATGCCTTGGGGTTTCCCTTTGAAATCACTTTAGCTGCAGCATAGCTCCACAGTAAATAGTAGGGCTAGCACACCTGACAAGGCTGGGATATGCATCTTTCAAAAGAAGTGGGGAATGCTTCAATGCGTCCATGTTCTTCTTAAATTTTATGCGGTGCTGGGGAAGGAACCCATGGGCTTTTCTTTGCTATGCCTGCCCTTACTTACTTACTTACTTTTTAAAAAATATTTTATTTAATTTTAATTTATGTGCATTGGTATGAGGGTGTCAGATCTTGGAGTTACAGGCAGTTGTGAACTGCCATGTGGTTGCTGGGAATTGAACCCAGGTCTTTGGAAGAGCAGGAAGTGCTCTTAACCACTGAGCCATCTCTCCAGCCCCCGCCCTTACTTTCTACTCTGTCCTATAAGCGCTGCTCATCTAAATGCTTTTAAATGCTGGCAGGCTGGTGGGATGGTGAAGCCTTCATGGAAAATTCCACTGCCTTCCTGATACACTGTGTTGAGACAGAAAAATTCTTAATCCTTTAAAGGTTGGCCAAGCACAGTTGGTGCACACCCATAATCCCTCCACCTGGGAGGTGCAGGCTGGACGGTCAGTGTGAAGAGAGCACCTTCTGGTGTGTGGTGAACTCGAACACAGCCTAGGTGACTGAGACCCTGTCTTGAAACAAAACCAAACCTCAGAAGCCAAAACGGGGTGCGGGCGGAGACGGGGTGCGGGCGGGGATGGGGTGCTGATTATCTTGATGCCATTGTGTTTGCGGACAGATTTGTAGTTTCACCGGTTTTAATTTATTTGCGATTTCTCTCCATGCATAATAAACACCTTGACTATTTAGTCCTTTGTTTTTCTGTTTTGTTTTGTTTTTTTCTCCTACACTGGCCATTTCAGACCATCAGTATTTACTCAAGTTACGCCTTCATGAAAATAGACCGTAGGTCTCCTGTTCTCCGAAGCTCCTTCAGGAGAATTATTGATGATGTTGAAGTCCCAGGAAAAAGTGAGGTTTGGTTCTTGTAGGAGCTAACATTCCAAGGAGACAGAATGTAGAATAAAAACGCACAAGCCACCGTAAGTCCCAGAAACGGGCTGGACCAGTGCCTGATTGGTATCAGGCGAAGACAGCCAGGGAGGGCTTCTCTCACCGAGCAGGGCAAGCCATAGGAACTGCGGAGGGCCACAGTTAAGACTCCAGGCTGCAGGAGGCGCTGCAGTGAGTTGCTAATGGAGCAGTCTTAGGGTGCCCTGCGGAAGGAACAGATAGGCCGAGGCATGGCTGTTGTAGAAAAGGCAAATGCTACTGATTTAAGCAAGCTAGCCAAGTATGCCTGTCACAAGGATGAGGCTCCTGCTGTTATTTTTAGTGCATTGTTGGTTCCTGTTCAAGTGTTTCATGGTCCAAGATGGCATCAGCTAGCTTAGAGATGAAGGAAAAGACAAAGAGGGTCCTGTGGAGTTAGCACTTTTCAGGGACTTACCTCATAACATTGCTTTTTTTTTTTTAATCTCATTGGCTATATTCTGCTTACATGATTTCTTTTAGTTACAGTGAAGGCTGGGAAATGTAGTTTTGCTTTGAGTCACCCCCCCCCCCCCCGAACATACACACAATTACTAAGCTGTGTGGGATCTTCTGTCACAAAGGTCTGCACACTGAGACTCATGTTACTGGACACGGCTTAGGCAGTGTCAGAAAAAGAGGGAAACTGGGAGGTTTTGTAAATAGCAGTGAGGACCCAGTGGAAGGGTGCGGGTACAAAGGACAGCTTAAACACGCCAATCCAGTCTTTCTTATAAGTGCTCCAGTTAACTAGAGTTTAACTTCAAGATGTTCTGGTTAAATTGCATTGAATATCTTCAAAAGCAGTAGCTTGATAGTGGTGAAGATTGTGCGAGTGCCAAGATGGATAAGAAGAGAAGCAAGGACGTATGTTGTTGGAGATAGAGTCGTGCCTAAAGTTGTTCTTTTAATAATAGCTTGATGGTTTGCTCCGTGAGATTACAGGCGGTTCCAAGAACAGAGAGCGAAGCCTTTGATTTTGAGCTCGCTCTCCCGCTTGGGCTTGTTTGAGTACCTGCGCCTTGAACTCAGCAGGAGGCAGTAAATACTGGCAGAGCTCCTGGCTGTTCTTGCATCTTTCTCTGGCTGAGCTCCTAGGGTGTGCGGGGTCTCCTCGGACCGTAGGGGCTCTAGTCCAGTGTCCCTTCCACTTACTGGAGCTCTTTGAAGTGTCTCTTGGAAGGCTGTAACTGTCCTCCTCTGGGGACAAGACCTATAAGTGATTTAACTAATGTCATTAGCTAGAAAACACCCAGGTAGCAGAACCTTTGTATATGCCGCTTTTTTAGAAAGAAAGGTCAAACCGTGTGAATACTGACTCCAGGCTGCCTGGCACAGAGCCAGGGCTTAGAGAGCCCCCTCCCCCCCACAAGTACTGCTGGTGTAAGTCCTGGGATGCCGGGATGAATCAGCTGTGAATGACGTCATGTAAAGCAATGGATAGTGTTTGCATTAATCTCCGAAGACCTCAGAGAACATTTAGTTTGCAAAGTGAAAATTAGACTTGGTAATTGCAAAGGGAAGTAGCCTCCCTTCATTTTAGCAACGTTTCCTGAAGGTTGTACCCGCTTGTGGACTGCCAGACAGTTGGGTGACAGCTAACTGGGTGATCCACAGACTCCACAGAATGTGGGTGGGAGATGAGAGACGCACGTCAAATAGTGCTTTCATTACATGGACCAGGCAGGTAATGTGTCAGGTAGTGATTCGCATGGCGAAGAAAGATAGAGGATAACGCAGTGGGGTGGGGCAGGAAGGAGTGAGTGTAGGAGACTTGTCAGAGTGACTGACTGGGCATGCCCTGAACGGCAAGAGGGACAAAGCCCTGCAAAGGCTCTGAGGTGGTAACAGCTGGGAATGTCCAAAGAGCAGCAAGAAGGCTTTGGGAAGTGTATTAGACACAGTAGACTCGGACATTTAAAGGGACCGGAACAGAGACTTGGCTTTAGAAGTTTCTAAGTGGTGACAGTCACTCTGGCTGGCTTCCGGGTCAGAATCTGGGTGCAGGTACACGGACATGTTCTGGTGGGGAGTCAGGGTAGGAATTTGCCGTTGTTCAGTGCGAGATAGGGTTTTGTTGTTAGAAATAGGGTCTCTCCATGTAGCCCTAACAAGTCTCCAACTCACAGAAATCCACCTGCCTCAGTGCCCCGAGTGCTGAGCGCATCAGTGGTTCTATCTGTCTGTCTGTCTGTCTCTTGGGATACTTCAGAAATGGCTAAATAGAGCCATCAAGCCAAAAGTTTGATATATGGACTTGAGGCTCTGTGAGACGTTGGTGCAGGTGTAAGTTAGGGGCTCATTAGTGCAGAGGTAATGGAAACGAGGATTCCTGGGTTACCTCTCAGTCAGAAAGAAGTCAGACCTCAGTTTCCACTCTCTGTTTTCCGCACTAAGGATGCGACTTCTAAATGTGTTTGGAGTAGTCCCGTATCTCTGAAATGTTGAGAAAATGCACTCCAGTACACACCCATCTGGCATCCCATTTAGCAAAGTCCCCTACCCCAAGACTCCTGTGAGTTCCCTGCCATCTGGTCCTTGGCCAGAGAAGGATTTTTCTTGTATACGTGTCTCCATAGCAACGAGTGTGGAGTTGATATGGAAAGTAAGCAGTTGCCTTAGCAACAGAGTTACTGATGTAGTGGCTCCCTTGCTTTCCTGGAGTGGAGGGTAAGCTGACAAAACTAGTTCAAATGCATTATAAAGGGCTACACACACAGACTGGCCCTGCTGGTGTAAAACTAGCCTAGCTTTAAGAGAGATTGCAGCCCTTCCCCCTTCCCGAGGAAGGGCACTCAGTGGTAATAAATCAGACAAAAGTAGCTGCTGTCAGTTGAAATAGATTATAGGAGGGTTTTCCTAGAGGAGTGGTTTCATTTTGTTTGACAAAATGCTATAGTCAGAGCATATTTGGTTGCAAGGAAAAGAAAGCCACCTCAGTAGGCTTAAGTAAAAGTCCATTTATCCCAGAGATATAATAATCAGTCCAACAGGCCAGAGCCCAAGAGCCACACACAGCTCACCTCAGGTGTGGTGTGGCTGGAACTGCTCCTGTCCTTCTGCGACCACATGGACACTCAGCAGTGCTTTTCTCTGGGGATCTGGTGTGGCCTCCTGGCTTCTTCCACGTGGCTCTCAATGTCTGCCAACTCCCACTTGTGCCTGGCTGTACTGGAATGTGTGCGTCTGCCCCTGTGATGCATGGTCTGGGCATACATGTGCCCACCCTCGTGTCTGTGTGGTGTGCTCGTCAACATTTCAGATACTAAAATTTACTGTTTCCCTTCTGGGCGTGAGATGTTTAGCCCTGGGAAGAACAGGGGCAGGCCCAAGGATTCAGGATAGCTGTTGGGTTTTATTCCTGAAAATAAAAACATTCGAAGCCTGGCATGGTGACACACAGCTGTAATGCCATCCTTGAACCAGGGAGGCTAATGCAGGAGGATGTCAGGTCCAGGGCCAGCCTGGGCTACACAGTAAGCCCTTGTTTCCGAAACAAACAAACAACAAACAGCACCACACTCACTTTTGAGGACTTGGTGCTCAGGATGGTGGCAGGTGGTGTATATTAACATGCCGGGGGACTTCAGGACCGTCCCGAGAACCCCTTCTGCTTCTTCACAGTGGTTGGATTTAATTGTCAGTTTGACAGGATTGCGAATCATTTGGGAAGACTGTCTAGATCAGGTTGAGGTTGGCCTACGGGCACATGTGTAGGGATTGTCTTGGTTATGTTTACCCACCATGGGTGGCACCATTCCCTGGGCTTGGGGTCCTGGGCTAGGTAAAAAGGAGAAAGCTAGCAGAGCACTAAGCACTCTCTGTGACTAGAGGCTTCAAGTGCCTGCCAGATGACTTCCCTGTGATGATGGACTGTCGCCTGGAGCTGTGAACTGCAGTAAAACCTACCTCTCCCCACATGGCTTTTGTTGGGGTAGATCATCACAGCCACTGGCCTGTGGTGCCTTCATCTTTCTCTCATTCACTCCCATAGACCTGCAGTGGCTGTCCCAACAATCACTGCTCTTTTTGTGTCTCCTTCTTCCTGCCAGCTGCCCTCAAATGGCCTGTACTCGCGGGGTTGAGTGACTCCGAGAAATTAGGAACTCGAGGCCTCTGATCTAGGCAGGAATAAATGCCAGCTGTCTAACACACATTGTCCTAATTCTCCAGATCAAGAGATTGAGCAATTATCTTGACCACTTTGTACCAACCCATGTATGTCATCATACTGTTTTTCAAAATGGGGAGAAGTGTGACCAGTTACTCTTTGCCAGGGACTAGTGATACAAAAAACTTCACAAAACTCTGGCAGTGGAGACTGGGTGAAAATTAAAACAGACTAAGAAGGCAGTTGGTGTTTGCCTTGACCAGTGGCCAGAGTGACATGGGTCTAAGCTTTGGAGGAGCAAATGGCCCATCCTGGTTTGAGTGCCTCTAGAGGGGTCTGAGGAGAGGAAAGGATTGCATTAGCTGTTGTCTTCTGAGGCTGGTGACAGAAGGAAGCCGTCCCCTCAGGTCATCAGTGTTGGCTTGGACCTAGAGGTGGAAATGACCCAGAGTATGAAAATTTGGCACAGAAATTTCCACAGGTGTCTGTTGCGGCCTCCGTGGAATGGTGAGAGCTGTTTGTATCCAGGGTCTGTAAGCCTGACCATCACAGCAGCTGTAAACTAGACAGCATGGGCTTTTTACATGGGGGAACTGGAGGCTCAGAGAGCATCGGTGACTGGCCGAGTGCCTGGGCTACTTTCTGAGATGTTCTTCAGTGTTGAGGCAGATGGTTCCTGTGACTGAGAGAGATAGGTGGGTTTGGGAAAGGGGTCAGGGTGTGGTGTAACCTCTTGAGAGCTGTGCTGAGGAGCTAGGACTGGCCTGAAGGCAGTAGGGCTGGGGATCTGGCTCAGTGTGAGAATACTTGCCTTAAGGCAGAAGGGAGCCTGCAGCTGTTCCTGAGTGACATCATGGTGCCTTAGCTACTTCTACGTTGAGAATTTTTGCTGGCCAGAAATCCATGGAGAGAAAGACCAAAACTGATGCCGAATGCTGTCCCATAGGGTTCACTGATGTGGACCAGATTTCTTTCTTTCTTTCTTTCTTTCTTTCTTTCTTTCTTTCTTTCTTTCTTTCTTTTTTTCAGATTTCTTTCTTTTAATTTTTTTTTTTGTAATTTATTTTCTTTTTATTGGAAGTGGATTTCTCTCCCGCACAACACATCGTGATCAGTCTTCTCCCCTGCTTCTACTCCCCCAATTTCTTCCTGCCTCCCTTTCCAAGTGGATCACACTCCTTCTGTCTCCCAATAGAAAAGAATCAGGCCTCCAAGGGATAATAATAAAATACAAGAGGATAAAACAAACAAACAAAAAAATGAACACATCAGAATTGGACAAAGCAAGCAAACAGGAAGAAGTGAGCCCAAGAGAAGGCACAAGAATCAGAGACCAAACTCACTCACACATTCAGGAATCACACAGAAACACCAAACTGGAAGCCATAATATATACACAAAGGTCCAGCTCCTCCTCTACAGAGTTCCATGAGCTCTAAGGCAGGGATTTGATGGAAACCGTTATGTTGTGGGCTGAGTGTATGGACCAGATTTTGACTTGTCTTCAGAAGCTGGCTTCTTATTTTAAATGCTTTTTTTTTCTTTCTTATTTTTCTTTAACAGTTCTTGTTTTGACTGATCATGGGTTTCAGCTGTTGGTGTGAATCCCTGTTGATTATTCTGTTGTTTCTTCGAGTTGTGGAATAATGAAACGAGCCCCTCCTCGCACCGCCTTCTGGGTTTGGGAGCTTGTAGCTTCCGGGATAGTTTGTTTTCTTTCTTTCTTTCTTTCTTTCTTTCTTTCTTTCTTTCTTCCTTCCTCTCTCTCTCTCTCTCTCTCTCTCTCTCTCTCTCTCTCTCTTTCTTTCTTGATTTTTCAAGATAGGATTTCTCTGTGTAACAGCCCTGGCTGTCCTGGACTCACTTTTGTAGGCCAGGCTGGCCTTGATCTCACAGCACTCTGTCTGCCCCTGGCTCCGGAGTGCTGGGATTAAAGGTGTGTGCCACCACGCCTGGCTCCAGTGGTTTTCTTTGGCACTGTAGGTGAGTACAGTGATGGAACCCTCTTGTTCTTTGGGATTCATCCACATTTGCCTTCACAGTGCAGTTCAACACTCAGCCCTTTGTGTGCTGTGTTGCCTGGAGGGCTGTGTTGCACAGTGAATCTCAGATCACCAGCTTTTAGAGTAACAGAGTGCTAGGGTGATCCAGGAAGGCAGGTTTCATGGACTTAGTGAGAACTCCTGGAATTGGGCTCTCTCTGTCTCTGTCTCTGTCTCTGTCTCTGTCTCTGTGTCTCTGTCTCTGTCTCTCTGTCTCTCTCTCTCTCTCTCTCTCTCTCTCTCTCTCTCTCTCTCTCTTTCCTTCCCCTTCCATGTACTTGTGTGAAGGCCAGAGGTTGACCTCACTGTCTTTTTCAATCGCTGTCTTCCTTGTGTTTTGAGACAAAGTCTTTCACTCAGTCAAGAGCCTGCTGACTCAGCCTGGCCCGAGAGCCCCAGGGATCCTCTTGTCTCTGCGTCCCCAGTGTAAGGATTATAGGCATCTGACACTATATCTTATATTTAACGTGGTTGTTGCAGATCTGAACTTGGGTCCTTATTCTTGTGCAGTGAGCACTTGAGTGACGGAACCAGCTCCCCCCACCCTAGAAATCTACTTTTCTTAGGTTCTCACGTGAATAATGCTGAGATTTGTAGAGCAAGGAAGAACTTTGCATTTTAGTTGGCTAAGATTTCAGTGCTGGCTAGTGAGCTGTACAGAGTGACTCAAGCAAAGAAGCCATGTAAATACCGTCAACTGTAATGTACGTGGTTTTGTTCTGACCCTCCCTCCCCTCCTTCTCTTCCCAGTTAGATTACTTTACAGCAAGTAAAGACTTCCTGTCGGCGTGCATCTCTACTGCAAGAGGACCTAAAGACACACGTAGCCACAAAGCAACCATAACCCCAAATCTCCATTCTGTTTCTCATACAAAACTGCAGTGCCAGAATGTACCCAATGGTTTAATGACAACAACAGAATTCTCAGGTGGCTTGTTCAAATTAGAATTTTAAAAATGCTTATCTGCGGCATCTGATTGAGGCGTCCCTTGATCTCTTATTGATCAGTGCCCCTTGCCTGTCCCCAGCATTCGAAGGAATCTCTTCTTGGCTCATCTCTCTGAAGCCCTTCACATTCTCCAGTCCTTCTGGCGTGATCAGGGCCCCCGCAAAGGCTCTTACTGCTGCCTCTGGCTGCACGTGCTGTCCCTCCGCCTGTACGTTTTCCCCCCTTTTCCTCTGTCGGATGCCACATCTACCTGGAAAATGCAACCGAACCCACACCTCTGCTAAATCATGTTTAGATCCAGTTTATTTAAGGCTTATTTTATTTTTATTTGTGTGTATATGTGTGTGAATATAAGTGCGTGTGTGTGTGTATGTGTGTGTGTGTGTGTGTGTGTGTGTGTGTGTGTGCACGCGCACTACACTGGAAGCCAGAAGAGGGTGTTGGATGCCTTGGAACTGGAGTTCCCGGCTCTTGTGGACCAGCCAGTGTGGGTGCTAGGATAGAGTGTTGGGAATCAGTGAGTTCTGAAAGAATTGGGGTAAGAGCTGGAGCCAGGCCCTTTCTTTATAGTGTTAACTCTGCTAAAGACCCTCTCTCTACAGGGTCAAAGCAACTGGGTTGTTACATGGCCTCCCAAAGCCTTTCCTGCAAAGACCTCCTGGGAGGCCACACAGCTGGGGAATCACTATCTGTGACTCAGCAAGAGCTTGTGTGTCCCTGGGGCTTCTCCCATTGCCTGGGTGGTACAGTCAGCAAGTGGGAGCCAGCTCTTCCCAACACGAGGTCTTAAGGGACCCCTGGCCTAGATAAGGACAGTGACAGCAAGTATCTTCCTGTTGTCCCACTGGGGTTCTCAGGCCAGCTGTCCCCGTAGCACCCACACACGTCTGACCAGATGCTGTAGTCCAGTCCATTGACCAAGGGCTGTAGTTTTTGTCCTTTCTGGCCCCTCCACTTTCTCTCTATAAATATTTCTTAGTGATGACTCCTTTCTCACAGTTCTAAGAAAATGCTGGATGAAATTGGGCCTTCCTGGTTCAGACAGGTTAGACTTCTGAGCCGGCTGATCTTTTTTGGTTGTTGGTAGCTGTCACTGTGTCCTCTGCCCCTGAGGACAAATTTGTGGTCTCTGCAGCTGTGGCTGATTGCCAGAGGGCTATCATGTTACTTACCCTGAGTTTTAAAGAAGGCAGTCCTGGCCGGTCTTTTCCCTCCTGTGTGAAATGGTTGGCTGGTATTCTTTGTGCTATTTATTTGTCCCGTGTGGAGGGGTGGAGGCTTGTCGGGGGAGCTCCACAAATAACCTGGCCATGGCAGATCATGGGCGATGCTTATCTTCAGACTGTGCAGGATTGCAAGTCACCCATTCAGAGTGGGGCTTAGATATAGGATCTCACTGTTGGATTTCCCAGGGTGCTTTGAGTTTGTTTATTTTCCTAAGCAGGACTTGAGGGCTAAGTTGAGTTCCTCAACAAGATGTATTTATTGCCTTCCAGTCTCTGGTTCTTGTGAATGCAACAGTTTTTGGGAAATAGGTCTTTGAAGATGTAATCAGGCTTAAGTGGATTGGAGTGGTCCCTACTTATGTATGGAGGCGAGAGACCCCGGACACACAGGGAGAATGCCATGCGAGGTTAGGGGTAAGCTTCTAGAACCATCAGAAAGTACACTTCTCTGTAGCCTTGATACTCAGCCTTGGCAGTGTTTTGTGGCCTTAGGAAACAGATACAGCAGTAAAGAAGTAGCAGGGCTGTCTGCCTGTGCCAAGGCTGGCAGCTCAGAGACACCTCCCCCGCTCCCACCCTCGCCACCTCGCCAAAAAAAAAAAAAAAAAAAAAAAGAAAAAAAGAAAAAAAAAGAAAAAAGAAAAGAAAGGTCTTTGAATTTGAGGCAGGTGGGACTGTGTCCATTCACAGTAGAGAAGACTGAGGCTGAGGTGGGTGCTGTGGCCTTACAGTGGGGCTGGTGGTGGGTTTGGACCCCTACTCTGTCCCCTGAGCTTAGAACCTTGTCAGGCTTCTGTTCAAGAGAGAGTTCACCTGGAAGCTGAGTGTATTTGAAAAGGAAGAAGCAGAAGGGTGAACGGCAGAGGTCTTGGGTGAGGTTTCTTCAGGGGTCTACAGGCACTGGTGTGTGAGTAGGGAGGCGGAGGCTTCCATTGTACCTGGTGCAAGGTGCATGCTAGCCTGGGTGTGGAGCTCCCCTTGCTTATATGCCAAGCACTCAGGCTGCCTTTTTATTATTGTAAATAAATAATTTTTCCAATGTGCAAGCCTGCTTCCTTCCTTCATCTCTCCTTCTTCCTCTTTCTCTTCTCCTCACTCCTCAAATGAAAACATTTTTAGAAAACTGTCTTGTTTTTTGTTTGTTTGTTTGTTTGTTTTGTTTTTTAAATCAGGGAGTGATAGTATGTGTGCCTGCGTGTGCGTGTGCATGTATATGCATGTGTGTGTGTATGTGTATGTGTGTGTATGGCTTGGCTGTTTGATTGGTTTGCAGATTTTTTTTTTTTTTGACACAGGGTTTCTCTGTGTAGCCTTGGCTGTCCTAGACTCACGTTGTAGGCCAGGCTCGCCTCCAACTCACAGCAATCCACCTGCCTCTGCCTCCCAAGTGCTGGGATTAAAGACGTGTGCCACCACGCCCAGCTTGATTTGCAGATCTTAAATAGTTATTCTGTTTTTAAAAATTAGAAAATTTACTCTGCCAAAGTCCACCAAATTTTTGGGAAGGAACCCCTCTTCTCACCATGTACTCACTGCTCCCCAACTTGCTTTCAGGGTGCCTTTCGGCCACACCTTGACCTCTGTTGTCCTCTAGTGCTGAGTGCCCACCTGACAGGGTCACCTGTTTCCCCTGGCTTGCCGCATCTGCTGCCCTATCCAGGATCAGTCACGAACCTGGAGGGTGCTCCTTGCTTCCTGGATGTTGGCTTGCATTAGTATTCCAGGAGCATTTTTAAAGAGGTAAATTCATAAAGATGCCCTGTGTGGAGTCAGGGCATCTCTGCTTTGGGGAGCATCTTCATCCACAGAAGATCCTTTGGGTGGGAACATAAAAGTCACGAGATCCAGCTTGCACAACTGTGAAAGCCGGAGTCAGACGGATTCTTGGTACGGAATAGAGGGCCGGCCGGAGCCCTCTGGAGTTTTGAATGTGTTGACTACTTTGTTCTTGATGATACAATGTTTGCATGACCTCAGTTTACTGAGCATCTGAAGGCACTTTTGTTGAGTTCAGCAGTAGCTTGTTATTTCTGAGAGGGCACTTGTGCTCTGGACCCCAGGCTGCCTTTGGAGGACAGAGCTCAATCCAGTATTTGAAAGGCAAGGCCCAGGCAGGCATGGTACTGGGAAGCTGGGTAGTTTCCTAGGTTCAGTGTGACCTATGAGATCTCAGACCTGAGACAAAGGGCTAACTGAAGTGCCTATTGGCATATCAAAGCTGATGCCGGTGTCCGGCTTCTCCCAGCATCCCTCAGTCCTTACCTGTTACAGGGTCCTCCTGGTTGGCATTCTCCACCCCTACCCTAGTGTCCAGCCCAGGGACTACGCCAGGCATTTCCTTCCCTCAGCTCCTCTGGTCCCTATGTAACTCGGCCATTCGGGCCCCAGCAGTCTCTCTGCCCAAGCGGCCCCTCTCTTACTCTGTCTCCTGTTCTCTGCTCACATGGACCTGCTCAGT
The DNA here is from genome assembly GCF_964271855.1 of Acomys minous. Taxonomy (NCBI): domain Eukaryota; kingdom Metazoa; phylum Chordata; class Mammalia; order Rodentia; family Muridae; genus Acomys; species Acomys minous. The sequence continues at coordinate 19,750,940 of NC_140489.1, forward strand.
CTGACCATGATCTCTCTGGACTCTCCCAGATTCCCCTGGCTGTTCTCCGTCATATGTACACTAAATCTCCTCCACCATACCTAGGAGCAGTCATGTCCTCCTTTTTATTTTCTATTATTACTAAAATTATTGTTGTTGTTGTTGTTATTATTATTATTTCTCTTAAGTTTTTTACTCACTTGTGAGATGTGCCCAAAGAGACTGAGCATAAATAAATACAGTTTCCAATGTTCCACCCTCCCCGGAATGTGGCAGGCTGGAGAGAGAACTTTCTAGAAGCAGAGGCTACTTCAGTTCATCCATTCGGAGGCTTTCTGAAGTAGTTAAGTGTGGGGACCGTTGAGAGGCTGGGCCTCCTTCCTGTAGTGGGCTGGGTGCCACCCATGAGGACTTTGGGTGTTGTCTCTCAACACAGCAGCGCTGGAGGCCCAGGACTCAGGTGGCTTCTGGAGATTTGCTCGTAGGAACTGATTCAATTACTCTCCTGCTTCTTTGGACCGTTTTTTTTTTTTTAATTTTCTTTAATACCTGGTATTTTATTTTGCTAGTCTTTCCCCCCCTAGAATGAAGGCACATTCAATAATAAGAATTCTCTACCATCTAATACAAAATGATACTGCTTGTCAGTTTGAGGAAAAAGCAAATTGTCTGCTTGGTGTTTTGGGATTTCCTCCTTTCTACCCCCCTCAAAAAGGGGGGGGGGCAAGAACTAAAAAAGCAGCTTAGAGAAAATCCTTGAACAGAGTCTCCTGATTGAAAAATATATTAGTGTGTTTCACTGCTCTATCATTTTCTTAGAGTAACAGTTATCCCCACTTAAGAGAATGCATTTCTGTCTGTCTCATTTTTGAGAAAGCATTACCAGGACAGACTTTTTTTTAAAAAGGTTTACAAAATTGGGAGTGGGGGTGGTAATCTTATTTTATAAGATTGTATAAATGGGAGAAACTTTGGAAGGACAGTGCTTCAGCTGGGATGGCTTCCTGGAGGCCTCCCCTCCCCTGCCCCACCCCCTTACCTGTTATCTCCCTTGTTTCTTGTCCTTCCTCTATAGGAGCCACTGATGTAGGCAGGTGGGGCCTGGCTCCGCCCTGCAGAGGTCACTACACCCAGTCTGTGACTTCCCTCCATCTCTTCTTTCTCCTTTCTGTCTGCCCAGCTCTTTTCCTATGGGCCTCACGTAGAGCCCATCTCTCATTTGTCTGTTTCCAGTCTTACGTTCTCTCCATTGATTATTGGCTGCTCGGTTTGTGATTTGCTTTGTAGTGGTCTGCCACTAACAGACTAGGGAACATCACAAATGATTCCGAGGCAAGCAGACACCAGAGTCAGGGACCCAGGTCTGAGGCTTTGTTTGGCTCTGGGTGGCTGTGTGTCCTTGAGCAAGGTCATTGTTTTGAATGTCCACCTGCGACATGGGAATACTGATGCCTCTCACGTGCTTGGGTAAGGATGACGTGGTAGTCTAATCACTGCACTCCAGCAGACACAGTAAGCACCATGCCAGTGGCTGTTTTCCTTGTGTGGTGCTATGGACCAAATCGTGCCCTTCCAAATTTTATATGGAGAGGCCCTAACCACTACTAATGTATGTTTGAGATGGGGCTTTTGGAAGTGAAGTCAATGAGGCTACAAGAATGGCTGTGATTAGACTGGATTGGTGGCTTTGTAAGAGGTGAGAGAGATAAGATTGGTTTCCTTATAAAAAGAGGAAGAGAGAGATTTCCCCTCACTGTGCACCTATGGGGATCTGAATTCAAATCCCCAGAACCCATATAAAAGCAGGATGTGTAGTGTAGTGTAAGCGTCTGTAACCCCAGTCCTCCCTACAGAGAGAGAGATGGGAGGCAGGGACAGGAGAAGCCCGGGACACCTGAGAGCCAACTACACTGCCCAACAGAACCTTCCCAAACAAGGAGGAAAATAGGGCCCACACACCACCCACACATGCACACACAGACAGCCAAGTCAAGGGACAGAGCATGTGTGTGTGTGTGTGTGTGTGTGTAGTCTCTCTCTGAATAACAAAACTTGAGGCCAAAAGGAAACCAGGATGTGGCCAATATTCTCTTTGGGCCTTAAACTCAATTTATAGCTGAGGAAGAAGAAGGAAAAAACACCTCAAAAATAACTTCGATTGAGTGGCTCACTGTGGAGAGAAACTAGACTACATACCCAGAGGCTCAAATACCCAACACTGAAAATCGGATCCTCTTGCCTGCTCTCCACTCAACACCCACGGATATAGGCTCACACACAAACACCCTGGGCACCTGAAATTGTCGGGAACCATTGAGAGTGAACGGGCCAAGCATTCAGATCTCCAAATGCAGAGTCTGGGGTGGGTGGGTGGGTAAGCAACCCCAAAATGATTTTTTTTTAGTTGTTTCCCATGAAAGTAACACTCCTTGAGGCCACCGTAGAGGAACAGAAGGCATCCCGGAGGCATCTAGAGTCACCTGCTGCCTGGTGGAATGCAGCAGACAGACCTGGTGACAAGTCAACCTCAATAGGATGGCCTCTAATTAGGGCAAAGGTGAACCGTGTTGTATCGGCCTGCTCAGGGTGCCATCACAAAATGCCACAGACATTTCTCACAGCTCTGGAAGTTGAAGTCCAGGTGGCAGATCCACTTGCTGATAAGAACTCTGTCCCTGGCCACCAACACAGCTGCCTGCCGTCCTCCTGCCCTCTCGTGGCCTTTATCTGGTGTATGACGACCCCTTGGGCCATCTCCTCAGCCCTCCCCTTCTTTTAATAACATATGTCCCACAAGACATAAGATGCCTTGCGAACAGGCCACTGACAATAAGACAAATCCTGCAGAGACAAGGGAAAGCAATAGTCCAAATTCTCAGAACCAGTTTATTTGTTGAGATTGAAGTCTCTGACAGCCAAGGCAGAGTGGAAAGTCAGTCATCTTTCCTGGTAACAAGCACAGAATTCTCTGGGACTGACTGTTCCTCCACAGAACATAAAACTGTACACTCCACAAGACTCACGGTTGTCCAGGAAGCGATCTGTGGTGGTGTTGACTCTGGCTTTGTCCTCTGTCCCCGTGGTCTCTGACACTAGCACCTTGCACCGTGTCTCAGAAGTCCCATGGTGTTCTGGCTGGGCAGGACCCTGGCCATAATGACTGCGGGCCGTGTTTGTCTTTGTCTCTGTGCCTCCGTATTGCTTCACACTGTCATTTACAGCTACATGAAGTCATCCGGGACTCTTCCCGCGTGGGGGTGGGGTGCAGCTAATGTCCCTGAAAGGAGGACTTTTTCCTTTCTTTTGGGTTTTTTATTTGTTGTTGTTGTTATTTTTAAATTCAAGATTAGAAAAATAGTTTTCCAAGAGGTTGTATCCTAATTGTCTAGATGGAAACTCTGAGCTAGTTTTTAGTGTCTGTTCACTGCCACTAGCTTGAATGTTATGAGAGAAAGCTGGCCATCTCATAGTGCCAAGTTGGAAGATCTGAATTCTAAGCCTGATTCCTCGGCTAGGTAGGGGTCTGGGCATCCCTTGTCAGTCATGAGCTCCTTCTCTGAGGCTCATTCCTGGAAGCCACCAGTGGCCCTTTAGGATCGGTTTCAGAGCCAAAAGCATTTGACAGCAATGCAAAGCTGTTGTGGTTGTTTTAGCTTTGAGGAATGTAGCAGTTTCTCAGATTTTCTTCCACTGTCACTATGATGGCTCAGAATGTGTGACCCTGTTTCACAATAAAGCCTTTGCAGATATGATCAGTTAAGAGGAATTAGATTAGTACCTAAGTTCAATGACAAAGAGGGCTGGTGAGATAACCCAGTGCAAGTGCCTGCTGCCACGCTTGACCTGAGCTAGGTCCCTAAAAATCATGCGATGGAAGGAGAGAACCCTCTCTCACCTTTTGTCCTCTGACCTCTGTATATGTACTGTCATGTGCCTCCCACCCCCATCCCCAATAAATACACGTAGTGAACACAGGGTGGAAGATGACGTTACTACGGAAACACAGGTTGGAGTGGTACAGCCACACTCAAGAAACATTAAGTCTTTTAAAGGGCCATGGGGAACTAGGAGTTGTACAGAAAGACGCTCCCTAGAGCTTTCAGGAGCATGGCCCTGATGGCTCCCTGATTTCAGATTTTTAGCCTATGAGAAAGCAAATGTCTGGTTTTAGGCCACCGATTTAACATTAATCTGTTACCAAAGTCTACAGACTTCATACACTCACCCTCATGTTTTCACTTAAGACCCACCATCCATCCCCCTTACTCCCTGAGGCTCACACGTCACTCCACACATCGTCGAGAGAAGCCCGCCGTGTCTGATGATGTCATCACTGTGCCACTCATCAGAGAATGAATATGGCATTTCTCTCACTGTGAGTAAAAATATAGACATTGATAAAAAAAAAAAAAGCCTGCTTTTCCAATTAATAGATGAAAGCATATGAATCACTTTATGTTTCTGTGAGACATATGTTTCGCTCTGACTCCCTGAGGTCTTATTGAAATCATCGGGAACCTGGCCTCTGCAGTGTAATTCACAGATGGTGGGGACTCCAGCCAAAAACACAGGGAAGAAGGGGGAGAGGCTGGCTCAACCCACTGAGCTTGCTTGAGTGTTATCAGCAATAGGGTGTCAAGGGGACGTTTGGATGGACAGTGTCAAAGCACCTACCCCACCTCCTCTATGCTGGACCCAGCAGGCACCCTCCTTTCCCATCCGTGGCAGACTCTCTTTGGAGACGGTACCTTAGATGCTCAAGGTGACCTCTAAGATTTTGCTCATTTTTTCTCTGTAGCGGATACCACCGTCTTTGTCAGGCATTTTTTCATATTTTTTTTTTTTTAACGATCTCAGCTTCCCACAAAGTGGGTGCTTATTGTCTGATAAGCCAATCTGTCACATGGAAGGCAATTCCTTCGAAATCTCAGTACGTGTCTAGTCCAACTCCAGAAAGGAGTTATGTCAGGACAATGGCTTGATCTGAAAAGTGCATTTGGACATAGATGCCTCTTAGAGAAATCATCCGTGGGGGAGGAAGGGAGAAGGGGGCACGGATGGGATGATGGAAGGCACCCTATTGTGAATGGCTTGGTTGACATCCAGGCCTACAAAGTTAGAGTATTTTCGGTAAGAGCTTTTGAAAGTCTAGAGCATAAACATGAGTGGAAGGTGGCAGGGTGGTGGTTAGGCCACCGGGAAGCCAGGGACTGGCCAGAAACCAGCTGTGGCCAGCTATTCCACCAGGGCTGATATGGGCTGGTGGCATTAGCAGTGGTCGGGAGGGGCAGGTGGATTCAGCCTGCCCTTTATAGAGGTTGATGTCCCAGGTGGGGTGGGACCGGTGGGGAAGGGAAAGGGGAAGAATACAGGACCAAGGCCTATGGTGTGGGTGAGAATGAGTGGGAGGGACCAGGAGGAGGGTGAGTTTGTTTTGGGGGGTTCCAGGGAAAGGTGAGGGGGTGTGGCCTGGTTGTGGTAAACCAGAGCACTGATCATCTAAAGAGGCTGCGAGAGGTAGTAGGGGTGTGGAGGCTGACGCCCCAGGGAAAGCTTTGGGAATAACCCAGGCTCATGTGAAAGACTGGCTAGGGATGGTTTGACTTTGATTTAAGCACCTAGTTTCCAGACCTTTTCAGGCTACAGGCGCCAGGATGCCTGGTCTTGGCTGCACTGGTCACGTGGTTGCCGTGCCGGGCAGTGGTAGAGTGAGTTGGGGCAAACTGTCTGGTCATGTACTAGGTGGTGTTTGTAATGCTTGATGAAGCTAACAGCAACTGTGCTGTTCACATGGTTGTAGGCCCGCAAGGGGCACGGCCCTTCATCAGTTACCTTCATTAGGACCAAATAATGAGACCAAGGAGTCCTCTTAAACAGCAGCATGTCACACTGGCAGTTCAGATACCTTTGTGCTTAGTCTCGTAGGAAGGGGGCTTTCTCCTGTGGCCACCAAGTTTGACCCCAGTCTTGGCATCAGAGGTGACCCCGAAAGTGATTCTGAGGATGAGAACTTAGGATGTTAGTAGCCTCCCTGTATAAGAAGGCTGGACGTCCAGCATGCAGACCTGGGGAGCTTGTGACCAGTTCACAGGAGTGGATAAGTGAGGGATGTAGTTTGAGTCACCTTAGCATTTGTCACAGTAGAGGACAGATGTGTGGTTCCCTGGGAAGCTCTGTCACTGCATAGCTGTCTGAGCGTTGTCAGATATTCTCACAAATGTTGGCTGCTTTCTGCCTTCAGTGGGAGTAAGGAGTTGAGGCTGCTAGCTTTCTGCCACCGTACCAGATAGCTAAGGAAAGCTCTTTTTTTGTTTGTTTTTTGTTTTTTCAAGACAGGGTTTCTCTGTGTATCCTTGGCTGTCCTGCACTCTCTTTGTAGACCAGGGTGGTCTCGAACTCACAGAGATCCACCTGCCTCTCCCTCCCTGAGTGCTGGGATTACAGGCATGTGCCACCACGTCCAGCTGGAAAGATATAATTTGATTCACAGTTTTGGAGGTATTAGTCTGTGCTTGACTGGACCCATCTGTTCGGGGTCTGTGATGAGGTGGCACACCACAGCAAGAGTATGTTCTGAGCAAAACTTCACTTGGCTGTCAAGTGATGTCGAGAGAAAGAAAAAGGGCATGACCCCAGTCATCTGACCTCTTGCTAGGCACTACCTGTTAAAGATGTTCCCATTTCCCAGTGACACTGTCCCGAGAGCGAATCTTCAACACACAGGCCTTCGCGGGACCTTTAAGATCCAAGAACAAACCTTGAGCAAAGTGCTTTGGTGTTCCTAGGAAAATAGGACTTCCCAAGAGGCATAGATGACAAGAGAAAAAAGCCTTAGTCTGTGAAGGGCCTGGGAAGAGTATGGTGCTGCACTGGAAGGAAGTGTGTGGTCTGTGCGCAGGTCAGAGCTGATTGTGCAGTGGGTTATGCCCTCCCCCACACCCTTGAACAACCGTTCTTCATGAGGGATGATTTTGTATCCCTAGGACACTTGGGCTACACAAACAGCCACATGCTCTTAATTAAGGCAAGCTCTTTCCAAATGGGCTTAGCTTTCTTAATACCAGGTAAGAAGGCATCTGGGGTGTGTGTGTGTGTGTGTGTGTGTGTGTGTGTGTGTGTGTGTGTGTCAGATCCACCCCAGCAGTTGCCTTTTTAGAGTCTAGTGAGAACAGCCAGGGCCTCACTTCTGTCTTTACTAGTTTCATCTTCATTTTCTTCCATTCCAAAAAGGCAGGAATCTCACTAGGAATGAAAGAAGTACTCTATGGGCCCCCTCTCACCATGGTAAGCACGAGAATGCCTCTTTTATTTCAAGAAGTGACTTAGTGACTTGAGTCAGGGACATTGCTGTGCACTGGAGGGAAATCTGGTGATGTCTGATCTCCCAACAGCAGACAGATTTGTGTGTTTTAAGTGTCTGTCCCAGGATTCCTCCCAGGCTGCTGCTAGGCATGTCCCCAGACATGTCTGGCTCTCTGAGGAGTTCTGTGGATATACAAGAGAGAGTCTGTAATTGCAGAAGTTGGGGTACTCCCCAGCTAGAGTAGCAGACTAATGCAGTAGCCGTCTTCAGCGCCCACCCACAGTGCACACCACACTTGTAGTAAGTACTTTGAGACTCATGGTATTCCCTTATCGGTGGGTGACTGGTGTCACAAGGGAGCTGAGCCTGTCCCTCCATTTGTGTCAGGGGCCCGTTTTCTGCTTTGACCTGGAACTCTTCCCTATCGTTGGGGAAATAACAATCTTGGTGCTGAACAAAGGAACAAATGGAAGTAATTGAGCAGTGATTTCCTTTTGCAAAAGGGGTGTGCTAGAACCCAAACTACCCCAATGGTGACTGCATCTCATCTCATTGGTGGGAGCTGGACTTCATGGTCCAGTGTAATTGGCTAATTGGCACAAAAGGAAGTGAGGTGGTTTCAGGAAATACAGGGCTCTTGGAAGACATTTTCTTGCATTATTGTGCCAGTTGGTTAGGGTGACCACAGCAAAGCACCACAGCTTGTGTGACTTACACAGGAGGAATAGGATTTTTGGGTACATTTTTTTTTTTCTTCTGTGCTTGTACAAGAATATAAAGGCCAGAGCTCAGCCTCTGGTTTCCTTTTCTTGGGAGCCATCCATCTTTGTCTTTGAAACGGAGTGTCTCACTGGCCTGGGTTTGCCCTGTAGGCTGGTCTGGATGAGCAGGAAGCCCCAGGTCTGTCTGTCTCTACCTCTCCCTAGTGCTGAGATTGCAGGAGTATGTTTGTCTGTCTCCACAACTAGGTCCTTATTCTTGTGTGGTGAGTGCTTTACAAACTGAACGGTGCCTTCATCACCACCACCCCCTTTTTATTATGACAAAAATTCAGATGATATACAAGTTGGAAGAATAACTTCACCCTTAAAAGCTCCGCGTGGATCTCGGTAGCAGATCCGTTACTTTGCTGTCCTCTCAAGGAAGGTTCCAGGCCATTCCACGTGTCATCTTGTCTACACCACATTCAGGTTTCTATAGGCGTCTTCCAAAGTCTTCAGGAACTTTTTGCTGTTGTTTTTGTTTTTGTTTTGTTGCCCTCTTCCCAAAGGCCAAATGCAAATATAGCTGTTTTCTCATGATACTGTTGACCCCCCGGTCTTCTTCATTTCATTAAGCAGTTGACAGGCAATGCCAGGTGGCACTTAAGCCATCAGATCACTCTGGTGTCCCCAGTTAGAGGAGCTGGGCTTGCTCCAGACAGTTTTCCACTGGATGATGTGCTTTGCCTCTTACCGTGAGCATGCACACCTCAGGGACCTGGCTTGGGACCAGGTAGGCACCCATTGGCGACTTCTGCCTGAGTCATTTCAATGGCAACTGATAATTCTGTCACTAGCTGATGGTTCTTAATAGGGAACCATAAGGACCAATTTTTACAGAAAAGGTTTAGTACAATAATTGCTCCTAATGGTGGGAAATAAATCCCTCTCGGTGACTATCACTCTGGACTCATGGGGTTTTCTCTAGTCAGTGTTTTATAATCAATTGCAACCATTATTTTGATGCTTAAATTATCCCAAATTTAGCCCATGAGACTCTTTCAAGCTGCGTTTTATGCCCTTTGAACATGTCCTTTCTAGTCTTTAACTACTTCCTTGTGGCCTAAGCTTATCTTACATTTTCTTATTTTAAGACCTGAAATCTTTCAATTTCCCAATAAGCCTTGGTTCCTTTTTTATTTTATTTTTTAAACATTTATGTAGCTCAAGCTTGAACTTCTAATTCTGGGATTGTAGGTGTGTGCCCCGACACCAGCCTTCATGACTTTATTATGCACTCTTAACCACCTAGCTAACTCTGTAGTCCCTAAAATTTAAAGAAAAAAATCATCTTTATTGGGACATAATTTACATACACGCAGGAGAAGTTTTGACTAGGGCTGCAGAGATGGCTCAGTGTGGGTAAAGGTGCTGCCAGCAAAGCCTGATAAAGAGGTCAATCTCTGTGACTCACATACATGGTGGAAAGAGAGAACTGATGCCTGAAAACTGCTCTGCATATGAGCCATAGTGCTTGCACATGTCACACACACACACCCCAGAGACCAGTAAGACTGTTGTGTGTACCCAAATACCTGTACCACCCCCTCCCCCTCACGGCATATTGTTTTGGGGCATGGTAAGTGTGCTGTGGGGACTTACAACATAGTTCTGTGTTTCCTGAGGATTCCATTTCCTGCACATATTGTGACATGCTTGTCTGATCACCTCTTGGCAGGTTCTGGATTATTATCCAGTTTTTAGATATTGTAAGTAAAGCTTTTTGGAACATTCTGAACATGTCTCTTTGTAGACCTAGGACATTATTTACTTGAGGAAAGCCTTAGTAACCTGTTAGGTGGTCCATGTACTGAGTCTGTGTGTAACTGTTATGGAATTGCCAGCCTTGTTTTACAAGCTAGGGTGTAGCGTTATGTTCTCTTTCATTGCTTCATGTCCTGGCCAGTGCCTGCGTTGTCAATAAGTACTCATCATGCATTATTTTAATTTGTGTTGTGTATCTTTGAGTTTTTCTATAGTTTGATTAGCCAAACATATGTGTGTCCAAGTCAAAGCATCCATGTGGCGAAATACCACATTTTAATTTCTTTCAGTTCTGCTATGGGGTATGCGATTCCAGTGATCAGAAGGTACACACCTGTTATTGATTCTGAGCAAAAGTGAAACAGGGGTGCTAGGGAGATGGCTCAGTGGATAAGAGGTGTACTCACCAGGACCCAAGAAGTGTAGTCACAAGGGCCCAAGTTGAAGTTCCTAGTACCCATCTTGAAAATTGGTCAACACTGGGGGCCTGGGGCCCTGCCTTTCACTTACTGCAGCATTTAGGAGGGTGAGCCCTGCACCTCGCTGGGCATTTGTCTGTGATTCGGTGGTGGTGGTGGTGGTGGAGGAGGAGGAGGAAGAGGAGGAAGAGGAGGAGGTAGAGGTGGTGGTGGTGGTGCTGCTGCTGCTGCAACCTATGTAGAGGCGTCGTCCTCCCCTCCCTTGTCCTTGGACACCTGTAGCAAACAGGAGACCAGTCTCTGAGATCCTGAGGGTTGAGAACTGGCCATGCCCCTCACTGGCTGCAACACTCAGGAGAGTGGGCCCTGCACTTTGCTTGGGCAGTGGGGTAGAGCTGGCCCTGGTTGTGGTGTGTGTGTGTGGGGGGGGAGGTGGTGGGTGGGGGTGTTGCCAGTGAGCTGTCCCAAGTGTGGGAGAGTGGAGGGAGGGCCAGCTCAGATGTCTCTCAGTCCCAAACACAGGGCTTGGAATTGGCCCCCACACCAACATCAACCCCGTCGATGAACTGCTGGAGTGCAGGAAGGGGCCAGTTCTATGGCTGCAAAACTACAAGATCTCCATGACACAGAGCAACAACAGGATATCTGGAAGGAGTCCCAGTGAGGTTCCAGTATTGATAGATTGGCAGAAGCCAGAGGCCTTAGACCAGACAAACCAGTCATTGCACAGAACATTGGCAAACAAAGAAGTGTGGACAAAAGGGTACACTATGGTACACACTGGCACACTACAGCTTTCACAAAGTGCTTTTTATTTTTGGAGGGGAGGTTGCAAGGGTGGAGGGCAAGTATGAGGGGAGATAAGCCAATGAAAAGTTAAACAAACAAACCAAAAATAGGTGAACATGGGGTCTGGAAGTGTGTGTGTGTGTGTGTGTGTGTGTGTGTGTGTGTGTGTGTGTGTGTGTCCCACACTCCTTGAGTACCTGGAACACTTGGCTCAGTTATAAGCGTGAGTGGGATGAATGAGGCTCCCTGTGGTCAAGAGGGTGGTGGGCGTGGTAGGAGGCTTGTTAATATCTAAAGATCTTTCTTTCTTCCCTGTTACTTAGCTCAGTTGGTAGAGTACTTGCCCAGTATTCACTAAGCCCCTAGTTCACATTTTTTTTCATGGTCACACAAGCCTGTGACCTCAGTGCTGCAAGGGGAGGAGACTGAAGAATGGCTGGGACTTGCCAGCCACCAGCGTAGCTCCTGTTAGCTTCTGTCAGCAAGTGATAAAACAGGACACCTAGTATCCTTCTCTGACCCCCATGAAAGCGTGGGCTCACACACTGGCACACAGTGCCAATACAACACACACACACACACACACACACACACACACACACACACACACACACACACACACCTATGGGGGCAGTTTTATGAGGCTTACATATGAGGTAAGGGGACAGTAGTCAGTCAGCCACACATTCGCTGTGCCTATAGGGAGGCTATGGGAGGCTAAGGCTGTCCTATATAGATCTCATGCTGCTTTCCCAAGAAAAAGACATTCTGCCTACGTGCTTGTTCTCTTCATACCAGTTGCAAAATACTTACATGTAAAATGCTGTAACTTCAGGGCTTGTACCAACAGGCTCAACGCTGGGAAGTTAACACCACCCACTGCGGGAACCTGGGCTTCCCAGGAAGGCCGAGATAAGCCTACACTTGATCATTTGGCTTTAGGTAAAGCCTCAGAGCCTTGCTCCTTCCAAAGCCCCGACTGAAACATGCCTTCAGAGTCTAAGAAGTAAGCTGGGGGCCATGGTACAGGCCTCTGTAGTCCCACCACTGTGGAGGCTGAGGCAGAAGGATTGTGGGGAGTGACTAAAGAGTATCAGTGCAGGGCCAGAGTGTGCCACTCAGTAGTAGAATGCTAGCTTGGTATGTGTGAGGCCATAGACACCATCTTCTGCATAGCGAAAGAACATAAACATATGTTAAGTCTTCCCTTCCCCTGTTTAGGCTCCTTAGACAGACAGACAGACAGACAGACAGACAGACAGACACACACACACACATACACACACACACACACACACAGCTCATAATACTAAACTTAGAGGTTTCAGTCCTATTCTGAATTCCTACCGGTTCCCTGGCCTACAGCAGAACACCTGTGGTCTTGGAGATGCAGCGTCGAGGTGTTATAAAAGTATGGTTGAACGACATTCTTCATGTCAGACCCCGTGGCTACGGTTAGCTCTATACAGCGTCTCAGGTAAGATGTCCTGTCAGTGGTTGCCATAGGACCACAAACTTCTGAGCCATTCGTTGTTCACTCTGCGGTTGTTCTAAATGCAGTTTTTATATGCATTTAGAGCGCCTCAGAACCGTGGTTGCAATGGGTGATGCCCTGCGAAAGGAATCCTGCAGGGTATTTTTAGCCACAGCATACTTCTCTAATTCCGTAATCGAGTTCCATGCTCCACAGCTTACTTCACTTTATAAGAAGACGGCGTTGCTCTTCCAAGGTACGCCATGTAGTAAATTATTACAAAAGTATGGATGACCTATTTTCCTGCCTGTCCGTGACTTAAAGGAATCGCCTAGGAATTACTATGTACCTATTGTGGCATGTAGATCCTAAGAGCAAAATTTCTAGGGTAATCAATTCTGCTTTTAGCCTGTCAGTCACAGTCCTGACAGGAGACTGATGGTTCCCTAAAGTGAACTAGCTGAGGAGAATTTGATAAAGGACTAGTTGGCAGCTGTGGGCCATATGGGAAAGCCGTTTGGGATGCTGTGCTCACCCTGGAGGGAAGTAGACACAGGCTACGCCAGGCCATGTTCTCACCCTCTGGGCCTGAAGGGGTAAAAAAAAGGAAAGGAATAGGTCTTAGAAACAGAGAGAAAATAGCTGAGCTTCTCAGTACTCAGAAGTGTCCACAGTCTTTTTTTTTTTTTAAAGATTTATTTACTTAGTTATTATGTATACAGTGTTCTAACTACACGTACACCTGCACACCAGAAGAGGGCATCAGATCACATTATAGATGGCTGTGAGCCACCATGAGGTTGCTGGGAATTGAACTCTGGACCTCAGGAAGAGCAGGTGGTGCACTTAACCTCTAAGCCATCTCTCCAGCCTGAATGTCCACATCTTGAGATGCAGATGAAGCTGACCCTGAGCCCGATAGGACCAGGTCTAGGAGCAAGTCCCGCCTCCTCCCTGCCCCACGCTTCATGGCCGTTCTCTTTACAGGAGCCAGAGAGGACCATGAGGAAGGGCACCTGTGCATGGATTGTCTTGGTGTTGTTTTGTTTTCCAAGACAGGGCTTCTTTGTGTAGCCTTGGCTGTCCTGGATTTACTTTATAGACCAGGCCGGCTTCGAACTCACAGAGATCTGCCTGCCTCTGCCTCTCTGAGCGCTGGGATTACAGGCATGTGCTACTGCACCTGGCTGGATGGATCATCTTAACGTTACCTTGGTTTGGGAAGGGAGCAGGTGGTTCTGCTGGGCACTTTACACAAGTACAGTACATATGCATCCTGTTGGGGGTAGCCACACTGCTCAGTCACAAGTGCTACTGGCATGAGTGAGGCTCCCAGTGACCAAGAGGGCCATGGTAGGAGGCTTGCTAATATTCTAAAGAATTGATCTTTCATCCTTGGTGACATAGCTCAGTTGATAGAGTGCTTGCCCAGTGTTCACAAAGCCCCAGGTTTCATCCCTTGCACTCTATAGACCACATAGTGAGTGGTACACACCTGTAGTCTTGGAGACAGGAAACAAGAGAAATAGGAGTTCCAAGTCATCATCATCCACATAGCAAGTTTGAAGTCACTCTCAGCTACATGAACCGTCCCCCCCCCCCCCCACAAGCTTCAGGCAGAACCCCAAGCTTTTTTCAGGTAAGTCCTTTATTTTTTAAGCAGCTGATAATTACTTTTCCATGCTTGGAAAAAGGTACAAAAATCAAAAGGACCTTTCCCCCACAAAAGACACCCTTCTTTTCTGGCCAGCTGTGTGGAGGAAGTGGACAGGGCTAGGTTTTTGTGAAACCCAGGCATCTCACTTTGTAAGAAGAGCTTTCTCTTGCTAGGTGACTTGGGTGGAACCCTATGCTGGCTCATGCTGATTTCCAGCCCGACGGGGGTCTAAAGTCACCTCTGAGCCACACAGGCCTGTGAGGGATCATCTAGATTAGGTTAACTGAGATGGGAACACATACCTTACCTGTTGGTATGCCGATCCATGGGCTGGGTCTCTCGGCTCCATAGGAAGGAGAAAGAGAGTTGTTGAGTGCCAGCATTCATCTCTCTGCTCCCTGACTGCTAGCTGTGTGACCAGCCACCCCATCCCCCTGCTGTATGACTCTCCATAATGGATTGTACCCTCCAACTGTAAGCCAGTGTAAGCCCTTCCTTCTATAAAGAGGCATTTTGTCTTGATAAGGCATAAAATAACTAGTACAGACCCCATCACATCACCAAGACTGGTCAAAGCAGGCTTTTATTAATATGGTGAGAACACGGCATTCCATCCTGGCATACACACACGCTGAAGGTGGTTCTCACCTCTGCCACAGGAGGAGGTCAGCCTGCTGAAGTAGGTGTGCTTTTCGGTTGTTGATGTGCGGGTAAGTTGCACAGAGTACTCCAAGGGCATCTCTGCCTTTTGTCTCATACAAGATTGAGGACGGTGGTGCATTTCTAAGTACTGAACTTGTATGTATAAGCACTTACCAAAAGTGTCATTCCTGGCCTCACTATTGTGTGTGGATCCCCTCGTGCGATGGAGCCCTTTCCTGAGAGCTGAGTGTGTGCGTGCATCCCTGTAGGAATGCATTCACCCCAAGGTTGGAGGAGGATATTGGGCACCCTGTTCTGTCTCTCCCCACCTCGCTACCTTAGTCCTTTAAATATGGTCTTCACTAAACCTGAAACTGGACTGGTGGCCAGCAAGCCCAGTGATTCTTCTGTCTTCGACCCCTACTCTAGAGTACTTGGCATATGGGGCTACACCTAGGTTTTTTGTTTGTTTGTTTGCTTTGTTTTTTGTTTGTTTTTAGGTTTTTGTTTTTAGATTTTTAAAGAGAGTTTCTATGTGTAACAGCCCTGGCTGTCCTAAACTTGCTTTTGTAGACCAGGCTATTCTCGAACTCACAGAGATCCCCCTGCCTCTGCCTTCCTGAGTGCTGGGATTAAAGGCGTGTGCCACCACACCTGCTGTACACCTACCTTTTAAAGGTGGGTGCTGAGGATTTGAATTACAAACTCTTTATTTGTTAAACCATCTCCCCGGCACAAGTTGATGTGAGTGGAGGCCAGAGATAGACATTGGAACTTCCTCAGTTCTCTGTCTTGTTGAGCTCCTGAATCTGGAGATTAATGGCTGCTAGTCTGGCTGGCTAGCAACCCAGGGGCCCTCCCTGTCCTGTCCCCCCAGCACTAGGGTTATCTTTTACATGTGTGTGCTAAGGACTAAACCCAGGCCCTCATGATTTTACAGCAAGCCTTTTACAGGCTGAGCCATCTTCTCAGCCCCTTGCGCTTATTTTGTCTGTCATATCCAGTTTAGATAATTCTGTGTTGTTTTGTTGGTTTGTTTGATCTTTTCTTTTTTTTAAAGGGAGGATTTCATGTTGCCAGACTTGTCTCAAATTTAATATGTAGCTGAGGCTGACTTTGAACTCTTGGTCTTCTAGCTGCTGCCTCCCTAGTGCTGGTATGATAGGCATGTGCCACCACCCTTGATTAGTCTATATAATTCTGAAAGAACCACATTGGCTGTGGCTTTCTCCCGTTTATTTCTCTAGGCATTGTCTTTTTTTTTTTTTTTTAAGTAACACACATTTTAAGAGACACCTTCTTGTCAGGAGAATCCAGAAAGCTTGCTAAGCATCAGAGCAGATGTGCAAATGTTGTCCCCACCTTTAGGGATGCAGTTTATGTTGGGATAGCCCTTTATGTGATGTGAGAATCTTGGGTCCCACAGTCCAGCTTTGGCCACCAGTGAAGAGGAGAGGAGAGAAAGTCTTGGTGATTCTGAGGTAGGGAGAATTGAGCAGGTGGTGAACAGTTGGTTAAGGGAAACAAACCATTAGTTGAACAAGTAGCTAAAGGAACTAGTTGTTGAGGAGAGGTTGAGGAATGGAAGAGAAAAGAAATAATGAGACCCAGGCATTAATGTGGTGTAAACTGAAAGGTCTTGTAGACCAGGAGAACTTTATTTTTCTTCTGTCTCTCTCTATCTGTTGCTTGCTTCCTTGGGCCAACCCCAGTACTTTATTTAAAGTGAAATTCAGTTCTGTTCATTATAGATTACATCATGATTTCCTCTTCTTTTACAATCAAGAGAGCCTTTAAAAATCAACAGAGCAAGAAAACAATCTGACAAAGAAATGCAAACAGTTTTGTAAAACCTACGATAAAGCATATAGCAAAAATCAATCAATTTCCCAGTAATGGTCAGCATGACCTGATTGTTATTTCTTAAGCAATACTTGGGAAAGTTTAATCATAAATTTCCCCGGGCTAAGCCTTTGTGTTTACAGGATTGTTATAGCAACATAGCTTGAAACTAAATGTTCTTTAACAAAGAAAAAACTTGACTTACTTCCAGTCCCAAACCAACAGGTGTGCTATCTAAGTCTAGGCTAACTGCCAAGGGGTCCTCTATTGTAAAGTATCTGTGAAACATGACGTCCCAAGTCCACCTTCTATTGCTCTCAAAGCAGATTCTAAAGAAACTTTTCTGTAGCTAACAGTATCTAGCCAGGTACTGTTGTGTCAAGGTCCTAACTTTCTTCCAAGCAGTTTCTGCACACAAAAATCAAGGTCAAGACTCTTTCATTGTCTCAAGCTTTTGGCTAGAAGCCTTCTTTCAACATTCTCTGTGAGAAAAGTTTTCCAGTGTAAATTTCATTAGGGCTGAGAAATAAAGAGAAAAGCAGTTTTAGGAGCAAAAGTAAATTTCAAAGTAGGGTTTTTGTTTTGGTTTGGTTTTGGTTTTACAGAGGACATGGTTTCTCTGTGTAGCCTTGGCTGTCCTAGACTCACTTTGTAGACCAGGCTGGCCTCGAACTCACAGCAATCCACCTGCCTCTGCCTCCCAAGTGCTGGGATTAAAGCCGTGCACCACCACACCTGGCCCTCACAGTAGTTTTTAGGGAAAATAACACCTGGACCATAGACAATATTTAGGCAGTGGTAATCAGCCAGAGATCTTTGGAACTTTGTCAAGGAAAGCCTCAACAGCTGTTCTGGATGTCGAGCGATCATGCTGGACACTTGACAGTCTTTGGAACTTTGTCAAACAAAGCCTCTACAACTTGTCCTTATGTCTCTGGCACTTGGGAACCACATATACATAGGGGCTTTCTCATGTAGCTCACCTGGGGACACAGGTTTGAAATTAGCCTCTGCCTCTTCCTCCTCCTCCTCCTCCTCCTCCTCAGGTTCTCCTCCTTCCGGCACTGTGTGTGTGTGTGTGTGTGTGTGTGTGTGTGTGTGTGTCTCTACAAATGTTTTTAAAACCTTCTCAGATTCCTTCATGGGGTCTTTTAGGGTCACCTGAGGTATGTGATCATCCTTTAAATTTGCCATGCAAATGGAGAGGTGATGTTTCTGCAAATGGTCACAGGCCAGCAACACAAATAGAATACAGCAGTAGTGAGAACTGCAGTGCTGTTGGCTTTGGTTTTTGTTTTTGTTTTTTTCTTTTTGTCTAAAACAGTCGACTAAAAGAATTGTCTCTCTGTGTGTGTCTGTGTTCCACATATCAGAATGAGCTTGTGCGGCACTCCTATTCTGGGATGTCCATTGCTTGTTATAGTGGTCAGTCTTAAAAATTAACTGTGATTTAAAACTTGGGATGTAGTTTGTATTGCAGCTGGCCACTGCCTGATTGTGGTGTCTGTCATGGTGAGGGTAAAGCTTTCATTGACTCCAGGCAAGTTTGTTAGCCTGTCTGAGCCTTAATTTCTTTATCCTGATACTCCCCACCTGCTCGCCTGGGAGAGTTAAGGGAAAAAACAAATGTCGGATGATTGAGAGCGCACTGGGCACGTGGTCAGTTACTGATAATGGAATCACTGCTGCTGTTTCTTGACACTCTTTGCCACCCGAGTTGAAAGGATGTGTGCATCTGGGTTGTAACAGGGATGCAGTTTACTCCAGGTGACTTGGCAGCATACCCAGTGCACTCAGTATTCCTTGCATAACCTGAAATGTGAGCCCAATTTTTGGAAACTTTTCTCACTGATAGCTTTTCGTTGGCCATTGGGGCACCCTGAGTGATTGCCAGCTGTCAGTCAAAGGCACGAGCCCACAGGACTTCTGTTCTTTGTGCCTCGGGTTGCTGTGAATCTTCTGATGAGCTCAGAAAGATGGACAATCTGGTGTGTTGTTCAGGGTGCCCCTCTGGCCATGTTAGGATCCTACAGATTGTTTACTTGCAGTCTAGGTGAATCTCCCATGTCACTGGGTTCAGTTTTCACACCAAGCACTCAGCAAATACCAATGCCAGTAACCCTCACAGCAGGACTCAGGAGTGGCACTTGTGAGAAGGTAAGGGGATATGATGGTTGTTAATATCCTCAACTCTGTGGATCTAGAATCATCTAGAAGGCAGGCCTCCTGGCACACCTGTGGAGGATTATTTGCATTAGGTTAGCCTCTGGGCATATTTTTGAGGGATTATCATCTTGATTAGACTAATAAGGTGGGGAACACCCCCAAAAGAGTGAGGCTAAAGAAAGACACCATTCCCAGGGCTCAGGTCCTGAAGGGCATGAAAACAAAACAGGCTGAGTACAAATAGTCACCACTCTGCTTGCTGACCGGACACAGTGTGACCAGTTGCTTCAAGCTGATGTGCTCCAAGTTCTGCTGTCATGGACCGTACCCCTAAGCTGTGAGCCGAGTACACCCTTTCTCTGTATTTTATCACAGACACTGGAAAAGTAATGAATGTAGTAGTGGCTTGAGATTGTTTGCCTTTTAAATCCTCCCAAATAGGCCTGTAGGAGATAAAGCGTGCCCCAGAGAGGGGAGGTTTTAGAGGCAGCCGACTGCCATGTGCTGCCTTCCTTAAGCCACTGAGTTTAGAAACTCAGGCCTCCACACTTGGCACTGTGTGGCGAGCTGTTTTAGGGCCAGGTGAGACCCCTTACCTTCGATCGTGGGATCGTGGGGTTCATCCATCCATCTTTCTGTCCTTTCTCTTCCATTTCCTTCACCTGCTGGCTTCGTGTTCCCCCTTTTGTTTGGTCTGGCTATTTGCCTTCCTGATTCCAACTGTGGCAGCCCATACTTTTTCTTCGCTTTGTCCATTTTCAACAAGACTTAGAAGAGTTTAAGGAACCTGTAACACTTGCCTGTTGTTTGCCTCTTTGCCTTTTCTTCTGCTTGGGCCCCAGGTGGTTTCAGATCTGTCTTGGTAGCGTGGAGCCTCACAGGTGAGGTCCATGTGCAAACACAGTGTTGGAAGGCTGTCTGTCCTTCGTTGTTGGAGTACCTGGGCTGGAATTTAAAAGTCACTGGCACCGCCATGTCTCCTTAAAAGTGGGATCAGCAGATGCCGTGGCTGAGAGCTCTGGATTTCCCAGGAAAGTCTTGGTGACTGCGAGCAAGGGTGTGTCTGTGGTTACCAGTGGGCCTCTCCTTGCAGGCAGGCATACAGGCCAGAGACTGTTTGACTCAGAGCGCTCAAGTCCTGTGATTTTTTTTTAAAAGCAAAAGGCCTTAGGTGTACTATGTCCCTTGCCTTGCGTACTTGTTTCTAGCACTTAGAACCTGGCCAAGTGCTTCTAGTAACTTTAAGTTTTGGAAGTAAGGTGATCAAATCATATGTGCCAATTAGATAAGACCACACTGGAACATTTAAAAATAAATGAGTAACTATGGGTAACCAAAAGATAAAGTGGCCCTGGGAGGGCTGGCTGTAATCTAAGCAGGGGTGTCCGTGTTATCCAGAGGTGTCTATGTATGTCAGACTCGAGCCGGCCGTAATTGCCCTCATAAAATATTATTGCAGTTTCTGAGTCACCCGAAAGCTGGTGGAGGTACGGGAAAGAGTGTATAGTCAGCCAGCGCCCTGCCCCTCCCAGCTCCGTTTCATAGAGCTTCTTCATAAGGTCCTTTCTTGGCTCTTTATCCTTTATAAGTAACCAAGATTTTATGAGTAAATGTGCTGAATTTTACTCTTCACATCTTTTAGCTTTAAGTCAGTTTACCTTTTAGAATTTTTTAAAATGAAAATGACAGTCAAATATAGGACTTAAATTTTGTTTTTTAGTTTATTATTGTGTGTGCATGTGATATGTAGATGTGCCTGTGTGTGTCACGATGCCTGTGTGAAAGTCAGAGACCAACTTTTTTTAGAGGTGGTTCCCTCCTTTTTTTTTTTTTTAAGATTTATTTTATTTATTGTATATGAGTGTTTTACCTGCAGAAGAGGGCATCAGATCACATTATAGATGGTTGTGAGCCACCATGTGGTTGCTGGGAATTGAACTCAGGACCTCTGGTAGAGCAGGCAGTGCTCTTAACCACTGAGCCATCTCTCCAGCCCGGTGGTTCTCTCCTTAATCTGTCTTCTGGGCTTCATGCTTCTGTCAGCAAGCTTGGGAATCAAGCACCTACTGAACCTTCTAGCAGCCCGCAAATACAGGTCTTTAGCTCACTGTTTGTACTCTTTTTAATGTGCTTGCAGGTTTGAGGCCAGCCTGGGTCACACAGCAAAGCTATCTTTAAAAAAAGGACGTAAGGGCCTGGAGAGATGGCTCAGAGGTTAAGAGCACTGGCTGTTCTTCCAGAGGTCCTGAGTTCAATTCCCAGCAACCACATGGTGCCTCACAACCATCTATAATATGACCTAATGCCCTCTTCTGGCCTGCAGGTGAACATGGAGGCAGAGCACTGTATACATAATAAATAAATAAATTTTTTTTAAAAAAGGACTTAAGATAGGTACTAACAAGTCCTATTCTAATAAGAGATCTCACACTATCTCATGGGACGTTTTTATTACATTTGTTTATTTACTGTGGCTGTGTGTATATGTGCCTTGTGGATATGTCATGCATGAGTGTGACTAGCAGAGGACAGACAAACAAGAGGGAGTCAGTTCTCTCCTACCCTGTGAGACCCAGAGATTGAACTCCGTGTATCAGGTATGGTAATAAGTGTCTTTACTCCTGGAGCCATCTTGCTAGTCTTTATTATTGTTGTTGCTTTATAATTAATGTGTGTGTGTGTGTGTGTACGCGCGCGCGCACATCGAGATGATATCTCATAGATCTCATTACCCTATGGTAATGACATTAATAGTTGGTGGTGGGATGGTTCTTGCCCTTTCTGTGTATACCTCCTAGAGATTAATTTGATTTTAATCAAATTTTGGAATTACTTTGGTTTTACTTACATATTAATGCAAAGAGATTATTGATTCTTTCTACATAGGTTAACACATACACACACATGCATGCACCTTCATTATAAATGAAGTTTGCAACTGTCATACTTAGATGTGTAAAAGAATCCCTACACTGCCTTTCCCACATACCCAGTGAATAGGTACCATTTAGGGGTTTGAGTGTGCCTCTGAAAGAGCTAGGGGACATTGGAGCCAGCACGGAGCTCACAGATCTGTGCATGGCACAGAGGACACATTAGAGGTGATTTCCGTCAAGTTCTAGCATGCGTATCGGCAGGAGTGGCAGCATTTCTCTTTCTGCTACCTCCTTCCTTTTCCCTCCCTCCTTCTCGCTCCTTCTCCCTCCTTCCCTTTTCTCTTTTGAGGCACAGTCTCTCTATGTATCTGTGACTATCCTGGAACTCAATATGTAGACCAGGCCAGCCTCGAACTCCCCGAGTTCCACTTGCTTCTGTGAGTAAAGGTGTGCTCCACTGCGCCCAGCTGGGATGTTTCATTTTTAAGCTTCTGTTTCTAGAATAATGGCCTGTTTGTTATAGGAAGGGGCACTGATTTCTCTAAGGGAAACTTCTTTTTTTCTCCCACCTGCTTCCCTCTTTCATGTACTTGGCTGTTTCCGAGATGATTTTCCCAATGGTTTTGAAATGTATAGGTTTCCCCAGTGTCCCTGAGCTGCAGCCAACAGACCCAGAGTGCTCGTGGGGAGTCTGTCCTGTTCTTAGTGTTTGATCTTGGTTCTCCCCCGTGTCTCTTGAGGCCCCACGTCTGGACATTCTGGTCGTGTGTTAGGATGTCCTTTCTCTGTTCTGTCCCCACCCTCTTCCCCAGTATTGTGTAAGTTCACTGTCACCAGAGAAGTTAAATGGACTTGCTGCCTCTTATGGGCTGGGTGTGGTGCTGGGTGCACTGTGTATGCCATCGTCGCATTCAGGATCAGGGAGACTCTCTCTGACATGCAGATGAAGGAATGTAGCCAAGGAGCACACACAAGTAATGTGTCCCAACCTCCACCCCAAGCGACAGCATAGACAAACCACACAGGTATATGTCCTTGACTGTCCTTTCTGGAATGTTCTCCAGAGAAGCTCTGGCATCACTCTTGGTCCCCTTTTATGGGCACACAGACCATGAGATAGTTGCCTCTCAACCTCTTGGAAGATTGTACCTACCTCAGGAGCCATCTCGCAGAGAGATGTAGAAAGAAACATCAGTGCCTTGGTGGCCGAGCCTGTGGGTAGCCAGCAGTCCACCAGAGGAGTGAGCCCAGGAAGTGTGCGTGCTCTGTGCAGTTTTAATGCTTTCCTCCCTCAGGCGTCGTCTTTTCCCTGCTTGATGGTCCTGTAGCCTCCGCTGGCCAGCATAGACCGTCCTTTATAGTTTATTGCCTGTCTTTCTCTAGAAGACCCCACATTAGGAACATAGACTCTTCCTCAGGGTCTCCACACCCCGCCAGCATATCTTGCCCCGTTCTCTACAAATGGTGTTGAGTGGCCCTACTTACAAAGGAGCCCAAGAAGCACACTTGGATGCGGTGGCAAGCTTGAGTTTTGTGAGACCTTGGCTCTGTGGGTACCATTTCCGCCCCCTTCCCCAGCTGCGCGGAGTACAAACTTGAGGAGCTGAGTAGGAACTGGCCGTAAATGGGGAGGAGCCAGGCATCAGGAAGAGACAGAGAACCAGGCCCAGTGTATAGGAAGCAGCTGCGTTGTAGCCTGGCTGACCCCAGAGGTTAGCTAGCTACCAGGGAGAAATGAACAGACTGCTTCAGAAGACTTTGAGCCTCCCAGAACCTGGGCAAAGTTGGTACATGTTGTGAGGCATGGCAAAATGGCAAAAATGTCAGCTGAGGCCCCTCTAGGAAGGTGAGTGCTATTTGGTGACAGACAAGTGAACTTTATGGCTTCCAACTTCTGTGTGAGAACTTCTCCTTAGATAGAGCACAGGGGTCCAGAGCACCCCCCCACACACAACCTCCACCCCACCCTGAGGCTCTGCAGCCCTTCCCACCTCTGCCCTCCCCTTATCCTCTGAGCCAGGCTTCTTCCCATTCTGTCCAGGAGGGGCTGCATGGCCTCTCTTGGGAACAGAGTCCTCTGATAGGAAGCCCAGGGCTCTCACATGGTCAAAGCTCCCCCCCACCCCCCCCCAGGCACATGAAGACAGAACTCATAGCCTCTCTCCTGACTGACTGGCTATGGCTTTGCTTCTGTTCTACTTTGATCCATTCATTTCCCCTCCATCTTCCTGAGCCTTAGGCACAATGCTTCCTGCAGGCCAATGACAAGTAGCATCAGGCAAACAGCTATGTGTGATTACGTTTCATTTCTCATGTGTATAGGATCATGTGTTTTGTGTGTAGATGCATGTTTGCATATGTATGGGCACATGTGTGTGGGGGATTTGTGTGTGTGTGGGGGCCTGACATTGATGTTAGGAGTCATTCTTTCACAGTTGCATTTTACACTTTATTCGTTGAGGCAAGCAAGGTTTCAGTTAAACCCAGTGCTCACCAATATGCCTACTGTCCTTAGCCGGCTTGCCTGGGGATCCTTTGTGTCTTCCTCTTAGTTATGAACCTTCATGCCCCCCAACATTTGTGGGGATTCAGGGACTCCAAACTCCCACCTTTTTGTGCACTAAGTTCTTAACCATCTAGCTGGCTTGTGGGGGACGGGGGGGGGGGGGGGGGGAGAAGAGTGCGCTCCAGAGAACGCTTAATGACATTTACATTATTACACAGTGTTAACAAGTACCTGCGCTTCTGGGCGGTAACTGTTTTGGAGCAGAGCGTTGACAAGATGACCTTAGCTTTGCATTACCTTCATAGTAACGGGAGCTCGTAATTGTTGTGCTGTTGCTATGTGCCAAGCCCAGTATTGTCTCGTTTCATCCTCATCATAGTCCCAAGAAGCAGCCGTTTATCTAGCCATCCCGTTTACAGACCAGGAACCTGGAGCTCGGAGCAGTTCAGTATCTTGCCCAGGGCCACACAGCTGAGAACTTGAAATGAAAACTTGGACTCCAGTCTTTAGGACTCTAGTTTCCATGCCAACCAAGCTTAAGGGCTGCCCTTTGAAACACTAACTTTTACAGATTTGTGGTCCAGAAAAGTCAGTGTCTGTGATGGCACTGCGCGTAATACAAAAACAAAATACAGGAGTAATAGGCCCCGCGGTGACTTAGTTTGATCACGAAGGAGTATAAATTGCATTATACAAGCACACAATGCAGTGAGGCACAGCCCCATTAATGATACGCAGCACCGTTACTGATGGACATGACTTTAGTGTGTGTCTGTACATCCCCACACTCTTTCCTCCCTACAGGTGGGGAGCACCTGACTTAAATCCCCGTTGATGCCCTTTCCCCTAGTCCAGTAGGACCAGCCCAAATCTCATAACGTCAGAAGTCCCCTTACCTGGGCCCTCTGCACCTGCAGCCATAGAACTTCTGAGTTGAGCCTGAACACAAGGGTGAGACTCTAGGGCTGTCGGAGCCAGCTGTGCGCTGCGGCTTTGCACACGCCCCGCCATACTCACTAGTTACATCTCCGCTTGCCTTTGTGTTGTCTCGGTTGCCAGGGTGGAGCTGTGTTGTCAGCAACAGAGACCATGGACTTTGAAGATGGAAAGATTCCCTCTGGCCCTTTAAGAAAAAGTTTACCAAATCCTGCCGCAGAGCTGGTTGACAATATAAACCCCCAAAGCAAGAGAGCTTGAGATCTGCCTTCTGTGCACATGGGCCAGCTACAGGGTCAGTGAGGGTACAACGGAGGGAAGACAGGTGGCCTAAGTTCGTGTTCAGTAGACCCCTCCCCCGCCCCTCCTTCCTTCCCTTCCTAACTGCCTTTCTTTGCGAGACAGGACCTTTTGTAGCTTAGGCTGGTCTCAAACTGTACCAGAGGGAGTCGCCGATCTCCTGGTGTCCTGTCTGCATCTCCCAGTGCTGGGGTCACAGGTGTGCATCACCACACCTCGTTTTATTTAGCACTGGAGATACAACCCAGAGCTTTGTGAAGCCATAAACAGGCTGAGCCACATTCCCATCTCCAGTAAATTCTTACAAATATCATAATCGGCGCATTTAATAGACAGGGCCAAAGGTCATGAACTCAACAGCGTGTTGGCTTTCTCTCTTCTCTAGTCATTTTTTTCTGCCTGGCTAGTTAGACGGAACCACTGCTTTTCTTTCCCTGCCACTTTGAATCCATCCTCATACCCACCTACTTTTCCAAAATACATTCCAAAGCTGGGTCCTCCCTCCCTCTGCTCCTCCTCCTGCTCCTGCTCCTCCTCTTCCTGGATATCCACTGCCCTTGTAAAACTCAGTGCCTGTGGTCCTCAGACCTGGAGACTGAGTCTGACTCTGGGCAAGCCCCCTTGTGACCTCCAGCCCACTTATCCCCCCCACAGTCGTTGCCTCTGTGCCTTTTTCTTTCCCAGTTGTTCATTTTTATACTATTTCTCTTTTTCCTCTCCGGAACATAAGCCACATGAAGGCAGCCACCTTTCGATGTTGCCTTTGTTCATTAATACCTCCTCCATGGTGACTGGCAAAGAGGTAAATAGGAAGGGATGAGTGAAGGAACAAACAAATGAATGTTGGTTGATTGGTCACTAGTGAGGGTGGATAATGTTGGAAGCATCCCCAGAAATGTCATGTGAGAAACATCAAAAAGTATTTCAAGGTCACTGAGAGAACACGCCCAGTTCCCTTTCATTTTAAAAACAGGGTCCTGATGGCCACATTCCCTAGGCTCAGCCCCTGAGCACTGCATTAAGTATGCCTGTTATTTCTGTTAGGAGAGACCTTTATTGTGGAAAGGGGTGAAAGAAACCAAAAAAAAAAAAAAAAAAAAAATCCTCTGCCACTATTTCTTAGACCAATGTTTGCCGAACACTGTTAGACCAATGTTGGCCAACCCCTAGTGAGACCTGCCTATTATCTTGTGACCAGAACACAAATGCACATTGCACGTACGGCCACACAAACATCTCACAGCAGATTACTACCGATATTTTCTACTCGTTTCTGTTTGATTCTATCCTATACTTTAAAAACAACCCTAGTTATGACCCATTACATTGACTTCATGACCCATTAAGGCATAGTGTCATACAGTTTGAAAAACCAAAGTTTAAAACCTGGCGCTTTAATGCTGGGGTGATGGCCCAGCAGGTAAGAGCTTAGGACTGAGGTCAAATCTCCAGCACACATGTGACGAGACAGGCTTGTGCCCCTGCCCACCAGTAAGCCCGGCTCTGTGAGAGTGGAGAAGGGGGCATCCCTGGGCCTTGCTGACCAACCCCCAGCCTTGACACTCTGCCTTTGGGTAACAAGTGATAGAGCAGATTACCTGGCGTCCTTGTCCTTTACTGTCCCCTCTGCACAGCACATACACCTTTATACATGCACACAAACCATGTGTGCACACACACCCACACCCACACCCACCTACACCCACCCACATCCTCTGTGTCTTTCCTCGGGAATTCTCTATCTAGCAAAGGGATTTGAACTTGAAAAGATGGATGTCAGGCTGACTGCTAAGTGCATTTTGCAGGGCTATGGGATGTGAGGTGCTAATGAGCCTGCAGAGAAAGGCCCTCTATCCAGACCTCTGCAGAAGTCTGAGGGAGAATGGACCTTGGCCTGGTAATTTTTATTTAGGGTTTTCTTTTCCCCTCAAAAGATTTGTCTTCTTCTTCTTCTTTGTGTGTGTGTGTGTGTGTGTCCTCCCACCCCCTCCCCTGTACGTTGATTGTTTCTTTAAATTAATGGCATTGTCAGTGACCCCTCAGGTAATTTTTTAACTAGAAAGATGTAGAAACCTGATTTCATTTTTATCTTTGCACTAATTTTCCCACTCCATTGTGGGGGGTATGATGTGTGTGTGTGCATGTGCATATACAGTCACATAATACACACACATACATGTGTCTATATAATGAAAGTGCCTTTCTAAGGGAAGTGCTTTATTGTTTTGAATTCCCTAAGATCTTCTGGTGCATGGCCCTCAAGGTCATTTCTGTGAAAAAGGTCTGCATTCTTGTCTTGAGATGAGATGCAGAGATTTCCATAAGTGCCCGACTCTCACGGCTGTAATCACATTACACCCCTCCGCAAGAGGTGTAGTTCAGTGCAGTCTTTCCCGGCCCTTGAAACTTGAGCGCTCCAGTCCCTGTACCTTTCCATTTCAGAAGTTTTTAACTAAACCACATGACCCGCCACATGAAACCAAAGGGAAGGCTTGAAACTGAGGTGTGCTTCCAGCCTCTCCCACTGCCCCGAACCACAACGTCTGTGCTTGGTGCCCTACCCTGAAACAAACAGGGATGGCTTTTTAGGGTCCAAAGCCTGAGACTGGTTGTGAGCACAGCACAGGGAGCTCCATGTCCTGAGTATATTCAGAAATGTCAGTTTGATGATCCTGACGCCAAGACCTAGGCAACAGGTAAATTCTAGAAGCTGGTTGTCAGTGGGGTTGGCTTCCTGAGTAAAGAAGTTACAGTGGCCAGAGCCTAGTGTGTGGGGTGCACAGGAGGAGTGGTGAAAGGGGCTTATGCTCGACTATATTTTTCGACCAAGACCACAACACATGTGAGGAGTTGGCCATATTAGTGTTTGCTACCACTCCGTCCCTGGGCCCTTTGCCTGTGTCTCACCAGTGAGGGAGCCATGACTTTCTCTGGCACCATGACTCGTGCAAGGCCACTTAAGACTGGTCACGTGGCTCCAGGTCCCATTCTTGTTCTTCAGCCTCCCTCTCAGCAGCTGGATCACTTACAGCGGTGGGGGACAAACAGCATCACAGCATCATAAGTGGGAGGGATTGGGGGAACCACATTCCTGGCTTATAGTTGCTTACCTGAGGAGGCTGGTTGGGCCCTGACTGCTTTCTTGTGGGTGTTTTCAGGTGAAAGATTAAACTTCCCCTGCCTTGAAAGCCATCGTGGTGGAAACAAAGGCCCCTGGGGCTCCTGCTCCTGGGACCATCCCCTTGCAAAAGTGTTTGTTGGCGTGTTGGCTGTGGCCTTCTGGTAGCTTAGGCCGTGCTATTCACTAGTCCCTCTGCCCTGGGTTTAGCTGGGAGCCTTTGGTGAAGAAGGGACAGGCCAGCCCTCCCACTGCTGAAGAGCTAGTTTGCCTTGGGGGCTTCTTTTTTTTTTTTTTTTTTAAGTGTAGTTTGGTAACTCGTTGCCTCACCAGCTTACCCGCTCTCCACACCTGCCCGCTCCTTACCTTTCGTGTGTGTGTGTGTGTGTGTGTGTGTGTGTGTGTGTGTGTGTGTGTTTCTGTCTGTCTGTCTGTCTGTATGTCTCTCTCTCTCTCTCTCTCTCTCTCTCTCTCTCTCTCTCTCTCTCTCTTTCTCTCTCTCTCATGCGCCCATGGGGTCGGGGGAGAGACAGGGTTTCCTTGTGTAGCCTTGGCTGCCCTGGACTCCCTTTGTAGGCCAGAGTGGACTCAAACTCACAGCAATCCACCTGCCTCTTCCTTCCCAAATACTGGGATTACAGGCGCACACCACCACACCCCGCTCTTTTGGCTTTCCTTTAAAGTGTACCGAGTAGCTTTTTGCATAGGAAGAGATTCAGGATCCAGGGACTTTACCTGGAAAGTCTGGTCAAAGCCCTGTGAACTACGCCAGACTTAAAATCGTGTACCTGGAAGGGCAGGCTGCAGAAGTTGATGACTTTTAGGTCTTTAATTGCCCAGATTATTAAACCCTCCATGTACATCTTCAGCATAGATGCTCTGGGACCCGGTGACTGGTGGGCTTCGTAGGACCCCTCTGTCTCCACCCGTACACCAGAAACAGTTCATTCTAGGATGCTGCTGCTGTCACTGAGGCTTGAAACTCATTTTAACATGTGCCACGGATGCTTACAAGGCTTCTAAGAAAACTATCTGAAGTGAGAACTGAAACAGAGAATAGAAAAAATTCTTCCAAGAATTTTGGAATGGCTTAGCTTTAGTAGTACTTCAATGCGATTTCTTGGTACTTTTCTTCTCTGTGTTACTTAAAAGGGTTTTGTTTGTTTGTTTGTTTCTTGTTTTCCTGAATGTTGGAAAGGCACCACCAGGGAGGAGAATGAGAGAGGCGCGGAGAAGCATGGGGTGGATGGGTGTGGGACGAGGTAATTTAGCTTCTTTCCAATTCTGTAAATATTTACAAATGACCTTATCAAATGGCTTGGGTACACTAGCCCGGTTGAAAGCAGGGTTATGAGAGCAGCTGCTCCTGATAGCATTTGAGGCCCACCCCTACCCACTTTTAAAGCAATATGCTGACCTCAGACCAATTCTCTCCAGCTAGCCCAAATGTAGCCTTCAGGGAAAGCTTCCTCCCCACTAGAGAACAGTTTAGCCAATTTATACTTTGAAAGTGTGACCTCTTCTAGTCTCTGAGACTGGGGCAGATTGCTGGGAACTGAAGCACCCCCCCCCAAACAAAAACCAAAAAACCAAAACTATATACTGGATTCTGGCCTAGGTTTGCTATTGTCGGCCAGTCTTTGTTTCTTGGGGGAAGGTAATTATAAATTCCATTCCAAGCATAAATGTTCTTTTGTGAGCAAGTTGAGGGGACGAGACACCAAAAACAAAGCGTGGCTTACTTTTCCGTTTTTTGTAAGATCGTGCCAGGATAATGCGGTTTAAAACAGCTTGGGGTTTGGGAGCAGGAATGGAGTGCCGAGGGTGTCTGGACACAAACATCAGCCAAATTATACATTTTTGGAAGAGACTGTATATTCTTCAAAATTCCTACTGGAAAATAAGGGACTCTTGTTTTGGGGTAGTTCAGATATGGAAATTGTATTACTGTTTCAGTACAATCTGGTGACAATATGTCCATCTGGCCTGTCCTAGTTAGTGCAGAGAAGAGCGACCAGCATTCGCATTTGATGGTGTCCCATTGTTATAGGACAACATCTGAGTCTGGGAAATCATTAACAAATAACCAAGAAACTTTTGAGAGTGACCACAGAATAGCTATGTATTTGTCTGCTACAAAAGACTCTGTACTGTATTAATACGTTTTCATTTTCATTTTTCTTTGCAGAGTATTGGGAAAGGGTCATTGTGGTGCATAGACCCGGAGTATAGACAAAATCTTATTCAGGCTTTGAAAAAGACACCTTACCACCCACCTCCTACTGCTCAGGCTTATCAAAGGTAAGTGAATCGGACCATCGGATTTTTTTTTTTTAAGTCTCCTGGAATTTAGTTATTTTAAAGCAGAGACAGTCTCTAAAACTAATTTAGTAAGCTGTATGAGATTTTTAAAAATAACTGCTGATAAATGAGAAAAAAAATTAAGTATGATTAGGAGGCACATCCACTGATGCATTTCTTGGGAACCTTACCGCTTTTGCTGCTCCAGGGGGCTGCTTCTCCAGATGGCTTCTTGGTAGGTAAAATAATGTCTTCCCGGGTAGAAATATTTATAGAGGAAAGTTGAGAGCTTCCATATCTTTGCATGTCAAGTTTAGTTGGGCTAAGAGCAGCAAGGCAAGCAGGCGATTGATCCCACCTTCCTGTCACCTTCCCGTGGCCTGACTATAGATGCTGAAAGAGAGCTCTCTTGGGTTGTTGTCCTTCTTCCTGTTTCCATGGAGATGGGCTCCTGAGTGATGGGTTTGTTGTGGTTACTAAGTGTTTGCCTTGAGCATAGTGGCCGCTTTCCCTCCTCACATGTTTGTTTGTCATGAGGTTGAGGTCATGAGTGCAAGTTTACTAGTGTATAGTGGGGGGCGGGTGTTAAGGAGCTTGTTGCTGTTTGAAGAAGCACGTTAGTGCTAGGTAATTAACAGGGCCATATAGAACAAGGAACCAGATTTCAGAGTGTAGTTTCTCAGCCACTCGTGGTGCTTAGATTTGTCATCAACCCTACCAAGAACACTTTTTGAAAATTATTTTGCTTATTTATGTGTACCCATGTTTTGTCTGCATTTACATCGGTGTAGCACTTGGTGTCTGTGGAAGCCGGAAGCCGGAAGAGGGCATGGTACCCTCTGGAACCAGAGTTACAGATGGCTTTGAACCTGGGTCCTCTGGAAGAGCAGCCAGTGCTCTTAACCACTGAGCCATCTTTCCAGCCCCCTACCAAGAAGTTCTGGGAGACGTGTAGCATTTCTTTTCTAACTCTCCAGTTAGGAGAAATTGCCCTGGAGTAGACATATATGTTAATTGGGAATGGCCTGATGTCAGAAGCCTGGGGAATTTTACAGTCCACTTGCAGATTTTTCTGTTCTGATGTTTGTTCTGCAGGAGGGCACACAGAGTGAGCCTCTGACGTGGCATTAATGAAGTTCTTATGCATTCCATCACAGGCCCTAGACAATCAGTCTCCGGCAAGAGAGGAGAGAAGCAGCTGGGCTCTATGAGAAGACTGCTGTATGTCTGCCTTTGCTAGGCGATTAGCTTGATGGTAGCCATAGCAACTGGAGTGTCTCCATAGTAACGCGTAGCTGAGACAGGTGCACTTGCATCACAAGACTGTTTGTTGCCTGGCAAAAGGACAGGCCATTAGTACTTAGATATACGCGGTTGCCTTAGAAACGAATAACCCTACATAGCAACTACAGTTGGTTCGCAAGGGTATTTTTGGGGGGCTTAGGGGGGAGAACCAAGATTGTAGCCGCTTTTGTCTGTGTTCATAAAAATCAGTGGAAGCATACTTTATTTGAAATGACAACTTGAGGTCATATAGCTGTAGGAGGAAAAGGAAAAAAAATGGGATTTTCCAGAGCAGCCTAGCCTACATTGTAGAAATGTCCAGAAGGACAGAGCCATATGCTTAGCTTTCTCCCTGTGATTGTAGCCACTTCTAAAATGGAAACTGAGATTGGAGTAGAGACTTGTTCTTGTATGGGGTTGGTAGGGAGCCTGACACGAATTACTGAAATATTTTCCATATTCATGGTCTCTAACCCCTTCCCCACTTGCTTCTCAGGTTTCTACTCTAGAAGTATGTCCCATCCATTTGCTTCTAGCAAGTTAAAGATTCTGTGAGTGTTATCCACTGGGTCGTGTCAGTGGTTCCTTCAGGCCAGTGTCTTGTTGCCAAGTGTGACCCCAAGGGATGCTCTGCAATTATTTAATCATCTGAAGGATTGTAACTGAGCTCGGCGCTTGCAAGTGGAATATGCTCAGGCCAGTGGTACTGTGAGCTGGCTGGAGCCTAATGACTTCTCCTGAGTTTTATATGGGCATAAAAATGCAGATGAACCCGAGGTTTTATAGTGAAGAATAATTTCCAAGTGGCCATTGAGGGTCCCGTTCAGTCACTTGTAGTTAAGTGGGTGGAGGAGGCAGGGGGCACAGTGGACTTTCTAGCCCTTACCCATGCGGGTGCTTAGATTCCAAGTCCATTTAGGTCACTGGATGTGGATGGAGTGAGGTGACAGGTTGGTTTGAATCCGGAGAGCACCACTCTCTCTGCATGCCTTTGAAAGGGTTTGCTTGAGGAACCTGCAGTGTGAGAAATCATACTGAGGCTGCTGTGTGCCCGGCAGCTGGTAAGGGCTTTCTGTGTACCATTGATCTATCTCTGGGCAGGTGGAAGTTGAACAGCCAGTCATAAGCAGATACCAAAAGGCTGCATTCTGCATTCACCTGATCTGGCCAGTCAGTCAGCCCCCCGGGGGTGAGGGGATTCACCGTGAGGAGCACCTGGGAAGTGTTTGGCTTCTACGGAGCTGGTGCTCAACATGCCATAGAAAATGCTGACGATACAGGAAGGGCAGCTATTGCTATTACTGGCAGGTGTGCTTGGCAGCAGCACTGGACTGAGTTGCAGGTGGCTGAAAGTTCTGTGAGGAAATCAAGGCATCTGAAAACACTGCCCCAAACCCCATTCACATCCAGACGTAAAGCTAACACATTGCGTTATGTTGACTTGCACCTGCTTTCCAAGATTTTGTTAGAGGCTGCTCCTTTACACCTGCTTTCTTTGTTACACTAAATACGATTTTTAACTAAAATTCAAAGAGCAAGGTGACAGTAGTCCTTGTATTAACTTATACAGACCACCATGACAAAGTACCCCAGCTGAGCGAGTCCAACAGCATAACCTCATAGCCCTATTTGCCAGGAGTCTAGGGTGTTAGCAAGGTTGGTTTCTTCTGGAACTGTGGGAGAGGATCGGACCTAGCCTCTGCCTGGTTCTGGTGGCTTGCTGGCTGTTTGTGGTATTCCTTGGCTTACACTGCACATGTCTGCTATGCAAATGTGTCCTTAGGAGGACTCTAAGAGTTTCTGGTTAAGAGCCCACCTTATTCCAGTGTGACTTTCCCTCCCCGAGAGACACAGATTTGAAATACAGTCACATTCTGATATCCTTGGGGCCTAGGACTTCTAGGAAGGAAGAGTTCAACCCTTAGCATTCAAGAGAAGCAGAAAGGACAGATGCACTGAAAATGCAAAATTTTAGGGGCGGGGGGTTTAGGACACTGGACCCATCCTGCAATTGCTCTTATGAGCCAGCTGGGACAACTGGAGCAACGAACTAGGTGATGTTATTGCATTATAAATAAAATATAAAACAAGTGTCGGAGCTCAGACTGAGAGAAATAAATGAAATAAATTTCCCATACAGAAGAATCCTGTGTAATTGATGGGCATGGCTCTTCCCTAAGGATTCTTGCAAATGGTGGACTATTGAAGAGGGGTCCTAAAGGTCTGTCTTAGTTAGGGTTTCTATTTCTTTGATGAAAACACCATGATCAAAAAGCAAATTCAGAAGGAAAATGTTTATTCAGATTACATCTCCAGATCATAACCCATCATGGAGGAAGTCAGGACAAGAACTCAAGCAAGACAGGAGCCTGGCGGCAGGAGCTGATACAGAGGCCCTGGAAGGGCATTGCTCACTGGCTTGGTTCACATGGATGGCTCAGCCTGCTTTGTTATAGAACCCGGTACCACTAGCCCAGGGATGGCACCACACACCGTGGATTGGTCTCTCCCCCATTGATCACTAATTGAGAAAATGCCCTACAGCTGGATCTCACGGAGGCATCTCCTCAAGTGAGGCTCCTTCCTCTCTGATGACTCTAGCTTGTGTAAAAGTTGACATAAAATCATCCAATACAAGGGTGTTCATAGTGAGCAAACTTGACAAATGCTACTTGTCAGTCAGACTCTTCATCTGGGGCTGGAGAGAGAACCAAGTGGTTAAGAGCACTGGCTGTTCTTCCAGAGGACTCAGGTTCAATCCCGGCCCCCACAGGGCAGCTCCAAAGCGGAAAACACATGTCTCACAGATATACATGCAGGCAAAACCCATATACATAACATAAAAACAGGTCACTCGTAAGCTCCCCTTCTGTGGTGGGCAGATGATAACAATGTCATGTTGTGTGGTCAGTCTCCTATAACTTTATTTTGGCCCACAGTTTCCATTCATAGCCCTTTGGCTCCATTACTCTAGGAGAGAGTAGCCATCCGTACCTACATCGTGGCAGGGGTGTTAGTGAGGGCTGCTCACCTCAAGGCAGTGGAACAGCAGCACCCCAACGCAGGTCTTCAAGATCAGCCCCCCCCCCCAACGTCCTTCTAGTAGGCCCCACCTCCATTATTTCCCATCTGACAGCTAGTGACTGACTGTTTAGCACGTGGGCCTTTGAGGGTGGAGGGGGTAAGTTCCAAGCCAAATGGTGGTCTTCCTGCTGAAACCCGAAAGCTTGTTTTAACCACAGGGTGGGCAAGGAGGCAAACAGTGCCTTTGTCCTCCACCAGGATCATCTCTAAAACACTGGGTTGGCACTCCTCACCGCTGCTGAGGTTGCCAGAAACAGATGTCTGAGAAAATTGTGTAGATGAGAGCAGGCCGGGGAGACGTGGTGCCTACATAGGAGACG
The DNA here is from genome assembly GCF_964271855.1 of Acomys minous. Taxonomy (NCBI): domain Eukaryota; kingdom Metazoa; phylum Chordata; class Mammalia; order Rodentia; family Muridae; genus Acomys; species Acomys minous. The sequence goes on from NC_140489.1 coordinate 19,786,461, forward strand.
TGATCCTGGAAAAGAAAGAGACACTAGACAGAAAAAATCGAAAACCGATAACCTGCGCATTTAGCTGAAAGCAACGTACTCGTGTTGATTTCTTAGTTGTGACAAATGTGTCATAGTAATGTAGGATGTTAACAGAACGAGAAACTGAAAGGAAACATGGAAACTCCCCCAAACTGTTGTAACAAAATTAAAAACCAGCTCCCCAAACACACTAGTTGAGTTTGCTGGCTATATTGGTTTTTACACCCAAATCATTCTTACTATAAAAAGGTAACTGTCGGGGCTGGAGAGATGGCTCAGTGGTTAAGAGCACTGACTGCTCTTCCAGAGGTCATGAGTTCAATTCCCAGCAACCACATGGTGGCTCATAACCATCTTTAATGTGATCTGATTCCCTCCTCTGGCCTGCAGATGTAGGCAGAACACTGTATACATAATAATAAATAAATCTTTAAAAAAAAAAAAAGAAGAAGAAGAAGGTAACTGTCCTTGCCTGACCGAGCAGTTGTCTGATGGCTTCTCTGTTATTGTCACAGTACCATTGAAGAGCTGACTGTCAGGGCTTCTTACTTCTACTCTTTGAAGGATCCGCTGAGCCACAAGAAGGGTGTCACGGTCATTAGCAAGCACAGTTCTTGGCCCCTTCTCATTGGGAACTGGTGCTCAGCCTGGTGCTCAGCCTGCTTCGTAGAGTCTCAAAGGCCAAGTTCAGGGACTGAGGCCAAATCAGCTTGCATAAGGATTCCACACCTTTGCCAAGCGTGGGCTTCAGAGGAGGGAGGGCTGTTATTTTTGGATGTCTTGTCTTTTCTTCTGGAAAGCATGGTGGGCCGATTTAATATATAGCATGTTCCGTATAACCACCCTTCCTAGATCAGGCCTTTCTCATGAGAGGTTAGGCGTGCTTTTTGTAGATGCTGCCAGAGTACCTTCTGATTTTATACTCGGTTCATATCTGTGTTCTGTCAACTTTAATTACATTTATTTTGTGTATATGTTTGTATCCATGTTTGTATCCATGAGGACAACTTGTAGGAGTTCTCTCCTTCTACCATGTGGCTCCTGGGAATCAAACTTGGGTCCTCAGGCATAGTGACAAGTGCTTTATCTGCTGAGCCAGCTTCCCATCAACTTTTTTTTTTTTAAGATTTATTTATTTTGTATACAATGTTATTTCTGCATGTATAACTGCACTCCAGATGAGAGCACCAGACCTCATTATAGATGGTTGTGAACTATCATGTGGTTGCTGGGAATTGAACTCAGAACCTTATGAATAGCAACCTCTTAACCTCTGAGCCACCTCTCCAGACCCGCAACCCCCCCCCCATCAACTTTTATATGAAATTTGTTTGTTTATTTGCTTGGTTTTTTTGTTTGTTTGTTTTTGCCTTTCTTCATGTCTGATGGTTAAGTTCCCCAGTGGATGAACTAAACATTTGTCATTTGGGGACCTTATCCAGTGGCATTAAAATGTTGGCATGCTACAATGATGTTCCCCCAAACTGTTGACACTGTTACCACAGCGTTTGTGACAGCAGATGGTTGTAGCAAGTTGTTTTTGTTTTTTTGTTTTTGGTGTTTTGAGACAAGGTTTCACTGTGTAGCTTTGGCTGTCATGGACTTGCTTTGTAGACCAGGGTGGCCTCGAACTTACAGGGATCCACTTGCCTCTGCCTCTGGAATGCTGGGATTAAAGGCGAGCGCCACCACACCCAGCTTGTTGTAGCAGGTTGTATGTGTGCATCTGCTGTTGAGTTTTTATTGGTCAAGGCATTAATCCAAAGTCAGTCTGCAGGAAAACACTGTGACGCTCCTTCAGCACCGACAACGAACGGGTTGTACGATACACCGGGCAGTGTTTACCAAGCTTCCTGCATGACCAGTTTTTAACAGAACGTAGCTGATTATTTGTGAGCCAGGCTTGGTAAGCTTGCTAGGGTTTGTGGTGGATCCATACAAATCCCTGCGTTTCAGCAACTTGGGTTACTGTGACAGGTTGGTCTTGTGTGGGTGCTAAGTGGTCAAAAACTTGGACTGAGGGGCTGTTTGTTTCCCATCATGCTTCTTGTGATGTCTTAAAAAAATTATCACTCTGAGAACGATGGTATTGTCTACTCTTATAATTTGTTTTAATGTGTTTAGAAAACATTTCAAGAAATTGTTATTCTCACTTTTTAAAAATGTATTAAAGAAACCCCCAGACATGCTTTTCTGTCTCTGTGTCTGTCTCTCTTCTCTCTCTCTCTCCCCATCTCTGTCTCTGTCTCCATAGCAACTTAATTTAATTTTAGTGGCCTCATCCAAGCACTTGGCCTTTCTGATATTAAGGTTCTTAGTGGAAATGGTTGAGTTTTAATGTTAAGTCTGCAGAGTTTTGGTGGATCCTCGCTGCCACTGTACTCAAGTGCTTTATAGTTACTTAAATAGAGCCATCTCACTGTGTATTCCTTGCATAGCCACCTTAAGGGCTCATCCACCTGTCTGTTTTGACCAAGCCCTGAGAGGGTCCACCAGGTAAACGGCTTTGCCTGAAAGGGTGAAAGCCTGATGAGGAGGAAGCGGCTAATGAGGTGCTTGGGAAACTTATCCTTTTAGACAATTAAGCGATCAGTAAATCCTTAAAATGTTAAGCTTGTTAACATAACAGTGTTAATTCCTCTACTCAAAATGCTGAATTTGCACACAGCAGAAATACTTATTCATTGTTTGGATAGCGTGAGACACCACACACACACACACACACACACACACACAATCACACAATCACACAATCACACAATCGTTCATTCTAATTTTTTTTTTAACATATTGTATGGTAGAAGGACTACAAAGCCACAGGAAATCAGTCTTAACTTGCATTGAGGGAGTTTAATTGTTAGATCACTGTGTCCTTTTGTGTTTTGGTTTGGTCAAGCCTAAAGAACACGAGAAGACTTAGGTTAGTGGCATCAGCATTACACTTCTATTTCCTGGTAAGCAACATAGCTGATGGAAATCATAAATAGTTCTTTGAATACATACCCTTTGCTGTCAGTACATGTATTTAAAGAGCAAGGTATTATATATTTGGAAAGTTATGTATAAGTTGGTACATTTTCTTCCTCCTCCTCCTCTTCCTCCTCCTCCTTCTTCTTCTCTTTTTTTTTTTTTTTTTGATTTTTCGAGACAGGGTTTCTCTGTGTAGCCTTGGCTGTCCTGGACTCACATTGTAGACAAGGTTGGCCTCGAACTCACAGTGATCCACCTGCCTCTGCCTCTGCCTCTGCCTCTGCCTCTGCCTCTGCCTCTGCTTCTGCTTCCCAAGTGCTGGGATTAAAGGCCTGTGCCACCACCGCCCGGTGGTACATTTTTCTTAAAGAGTCACTGTTAGGGTTCTGCTTCTGTCTGCCTCCATGTGATGTCATTGCTTACCTGCGGGGGGGGGGGGGGCTGGCCCTGTCCAGGACTATATAAAAGGAAAGTCCTACCTCGCCCCTCCCTCTTTTTCTCTCTCCCCTCTCTTCCTCTGTATCTCTTTCTAACCCCCCCCTTTATTCTTCCTCTGTCTGTCTCTTTCTCTGGGGGACCCCCCTATCCTCCCCTTCCATGCTCATTTAATAAACTCCTCTACAATATGATGTCTGGCATCTGGTACCTTATTACCATATTATCTTATTGCTTTATATTTTTAAAATCATAACAGTCATTTTTAAAGGAATAATAAAAATTGCAGCCAGTACTAAGCCTCATTGGTCTAAATTGCTAGTGAGTGTGCCAAGTTAGTGTATTAAAGCAGATACGGGGTTGAACTGTTGAGTTCTCTTCACTAGGACTTCTAGATGTATGTTTCATCCTGTCAGAAAAATTGGAGAGGGTGGGTAATGGAGAACATTTCAAATATAGGAATACTCTCTTGTTTGTAAGCGTTATGCTGCCTGGTATGAGCTTTAAAATCCATTAGTTGACTATAATTTTATTTTCATATCAAATCACATTATCTATTGACTTCCGTTATGTTTTGTGAGTTGGTCTCACAGAGTATTTTTGACCTCAGCATTTTGCCTTGGGTATGCTGTGCATTGTACGTTTGAATCTCATTCAGCACTGCTTCGTTTTATTTACTTGGAAAACAGCCCACGTTATCTTGGAGCGGTCAGATTCTAGGTGGCTCTCATGAATACTGGGCCCATTCATTGCATCTCATTCTGTGTTCCTACTTGATTGTGTAAGCAGCCTGGCTGAGGATGTCTGCTCTTCTCAGGTACTGAATACAATTCCTGGCCCAGAGAGCCAAGCTGGGAAGAGTGGCTTTGGCATCTTTCTTCTGTGGTCTTGGTACCTGCAGGGTCTGCTTTGTATTTAGAGCAGAAGTGTTAGGAGTCGGCTACGGTTCTGTTGCCCTAACTCCTGAGCAGGGGAAACAAGATGCCGCGTGCTTTTAATGCCTCCTGAGAAGAAAGCTGAGGTGTGGATGGAGCCCTGAGGGGGACTGGAGTCTTTTCATAATGGCTTAGAGTCTATTTGTTTCTCCAGACAGGCCAGCTGAGGGCCTGGCACTCTCAGGTCTGCGCACCTGAGGCTTTTCAAGTAGGGAGGAGATGACTGCAGATGGGGCTCCTATGCTTGGTGCAATTATCAGACCTTTCTCTTTTCAAGAAGGGGAAGAAATGGCTCTGTGTTAGAAAGAAACAAGGAACAAGCCAGGCATGGTGGTGCACTTGGAGGCAGAGTAAGGCTGATATCTGTGAGTTCAAGGCCATCCTGGTCTACAAAGTGAGTTCAGGACAGCCAGGACTACAAGAGAAACCCTGTCTCAGAAAAGAAAAAAACAAAACAAAACAAAAATAGGCAACAACTCTAAAAAGGAAAATTTCGTGAAAACAAATGATGTATAATACAAAGACAACATTTTCTTTTTTTCTTTTTTTGAAAAAGTATAAAACAACGAATGATTTCTTCACCAGTTTAAAAAAATAATAAATAAAAACCTAACCCACTGCCACTCCTAAGCCTCCACTTTCTCCAACCTCTGGTTAAATCAACTATTTGGGATGTGATAGCTTAAAAAAGAGGACGGAGGGGCCTGGAGAGATGGCACAGTGGTTAAGAGCACTGGTTGTTCTTCCCAAGGACCTGGGTTCAATTCCCAGCACCCACATGGCAGCTAAGAACTGTCTGCAACTCCAGTTCCAGAGGATCCAACACCCTCACACAGACTTACATGCAGGTAACATACCAGGACCCAGAAAATAAAAATAAATAACTATAATAATAGAAAGGATGAAGGCTGGTATGGTTTAGGCTATAAAGGCTCTTGCTGTGCAAGCCTGACCCAATCTCAATCATCAGAACCCCATATGAAGATGGAAGGAGAGGACCCGTTTTCAAAGTTGTCCTCTTCCCTCCCTGCATGTGGCTTACACAACCACGCATACAAATAATAAAAAGCAATTGTATACTATGGAGCCAGGGAGATGGCTCAGTACGTAAGGTACTTTCTGTTCAAGTGTGAGGGACCTGGATTCGGTTCCCGCAGGACCCATGTGAAAAGCAGTGTGTAGTGTCGCACGTCTGTAATCCTACCACTGGAGAGGGAGAGCTTAGAGGAGCACCGGGCTCACAGGCAGTGTTAAGTCATGTGAGCTCCAGCCTCACCGAGAGACCCTGCCTCAAAAAATAAAGTGGAGAGTGACTGAGAAGGATGCATGATGTCAATTTTAGTACCCGCCCCCACTCATATATATCAGACAGACAGACAGACAGACAGACAGACAGACAGACACACACACACACACACACACACACACACACACACACACACACACGTACAGTTTCATTAGATGGCACAATGGAATCCATGGTTCCTAAGAGGCTTAGGGGACTTGGGAGAAGGATTGCTTCCTTGTGTAGGAGTGACTTGTGTGGGCCAGAATGGTGGTGAGTGGCCGTTGACCATTCATTCTCACCACCGCTGCCGGCATTTGTCCACATGGGAGGGATCCTTTGAAATAACAGGAAAGCTCTGTCGCCACCTGGGAGATCCTTGGGGACAGCCAAAAAGCTGTCAGAGAAGGTGAAGGTAGCAGACACCTGGACCATCAGTGAAAAGGGATTTGGATCCAAGAAGTAGAAACTATAGACAGAAAGATCGTATCAAAAGTTGGCGAGTGCTTGGGTAGAAGCGCCGACGAGGGGCAGAAGGGGTGAGGTGACCCAGCTGGATGCTGGTCAGAGCCAGACGGCTGCCTGGCGCATCCCACAGGGCCTCACCGTCGCTGGAGAAGGTGGTTCTCCTTCCAGACTGAGGTCTCAGGTCTGGTGAGCTGCCAGCGAGGTGCCGTAGGTTCGAGTACGTGGAGTAATGTTTACAGCTCTCCAGGCCTAAGGCATGAAGTGCAAACCGAATGCCAGGGCCAGCAGGCCTGTCCTTGCTGTTCAGAAGTGAGGGGTTAGGTTTTTCCCCTGGAGGCCAGTCCAGCTCTCAAGCCCACACTCGGACCTGATTTAGTTATTGTTTTGCTCGGTGTCGTCCAGTTTCTTTGATTCTCGCCCTGATTTAAAGATTTATTTATTTATTTATTATTACGTATACAGTGCTGTGCCTGCATGCACAGCTACATGCCAGAAGAGGGCATCAGATTACATTAAAGATGGTTGTGAGCCTCTGGGAATTGAACTCAGGACCTTTGGGAGAGTAGTCAGTGCTCTTAACCTCTGAGCCATCTCTCCAGCCCTCCTCCCTTGCTTTAGTGACACTTATTTCCCTGTGAATGAGATTATCTCTGCAGTGTTTTGCTAAGCAGGAGATCCTTTCCAAAAGCTGTCCATCAAATCAGCCAGACCCTCCCCCCATTCTTTATCCAGTGAATTCATGAGAACACCACCCGCCCTTTATAGAAGTCTTCTTGAAGGGGCCAGACTGGTGTCCTTGTCCTGAAGGAGCATGTGGTTTTTGTCCAGAGTCTGATCACATTCTTTAACCTTTGGCTTTTTTTTTTTTTCTTCCAGACACCAGGTCCTGCTTGTATTATTTATCAAGTAATCACTGAGACTGTGAATCAGGAATTCCAAAGAGCTTGCTAACTGGGGATGATTTTTCTGTCGTCTGGAGAAAACCTCCATAAGCCACCAGCCATGTCTTCTAATCTTATTTTCTTTTGAGAACATGTTGCTAGTCACAGTAGGCCAGGTTGAGACATATTCTGTGTGTTTACTTTCACATGGAAAGTTCTGGCGGAGGCCTGTTCACCAGCTGCTCATCCCACCCTGTGCTCTGAGGAAGGGAGCGGGCCCCCTCCCCATACAGAGCTCAGGGAGGTGAACAAGAGTAAACCCAGTCAGAGGGAAGGCCAACGTGTTCTGTAGCCTCCACCTCCCTGTTTCACTCCTCTTTTCTCTGCCCTTCTCTTCTCCCTTACTACCGTTGGAGAAACTGAGGCATGTAGAGAGACTTCCTCTCCCTTCACTTTCCAGGGGAGCCAGCGGGAGCCGGTGTTGGCCCGGCTTTAGCAAGTCTATCCTACCCACAGCCCCCATGGCTTCAGTTCCACCTGCACCCGCTGTGCAGGGGCCTGAAATTGCCTCTGCAGATGGAAGCAGCAGCTGGGCCATCCTCGGGAGGAAGAAGCCAGTTGGAAAGGAACACGGGAGCAGAAAAACGAAAATGATCTAAAGATGCCAGGCTGTCAGAGGGTAGGAATGGTGTCCCCAGGCCACACCCCCAGTACCACTCCTTTGGAGGCCAGCAGTCATAGTGGGGCTCCATCTTGGGCCTAAATCCAGTGAGCATGGTGCCCTTGGTGCCCTTGGCTACTTTCGTCAGTGTCTGGTGGAGCAAGGACACTAGAGCTGCCCATTTGACCTGCTGCAGAATGGACTACCAGGCTCCCTCCAGCTTCTGTATAAACAACCCGGTCCTGAGCCAGTCCATAGGAAGTCTCAGAAAATGACTCTTGTGTGGTCACTCCCTCAGTAAGTGAAGGTGGGCTAGTGACCCTGACTCTCAGAACTGCCCTCTTGTCATTCCTGCTGTGGTTTAAGGCCTCCTGTCTCAGATGAAGACTTTGGGCTGTTACGTTAGGTAAAATGTGTCCCACACTTAGCTCTTGTGCCTGGTCCTAGAAGGATGAATGACACAGGATTTCTCTTTCCTCAATACTCACATGGTCTGGTTTTGGCCCACACTACTTATTGGTTGGTTTTGTGACAACAAGTGTCTTTTTATACTCTATAATTTGTTCTCTCTGCTGGATTTAAGATCCAAAGAAACCGGGGTCCAATTTAAGTGCGCTCTCTCTCTCTCTCTCTCTCTCTCTCTCTCTCTCTCTCTCTCTCTCTCTCTCTCTCTCTCTCTCTAAGCAAACGTTTCGTTGGGAGATACTCCCTGGTGGGCTATCCCTCATGTGGCCAGTGCACGTTATGGGAATAGCTCAAAACTCCAAAAGCATTCGGGGGCAAATGAGGATCTGTGTTGTTTCTCCTCCCTGAGGCATCTAGGTGATTTGGATAGGGTAGGCGTTCCTGCTCCTGTCCCTTCCCCATCTGCCTGCCCAGCCCTGCTGTGCCCTGTGGGCCTAGGAAGCTTGCCTCTTTTGACACTGCCACTCCTGGTGACCAGGTGGCCTGTCTGTCATGCTGCCTCTGCATGGGAAGGTTCTTATTTCCAGGCTGCTGACCCTGAGGTACCAGACACTGTCAGGGGGATAGGATGCTGCAGCTGCCTTAGGAGAACAAATGTGTTGTGTGTTAGGTGCTTTAGGCCTGGGACGGCCCAGCTCTGGCTTTCTTGTGCCTTTCCTTAGAGGCCTGCTGTGATGCTGACAGGCACTTGAAAGGTAAGGCCTCGCAGTCCCTCCACCCCCGCCCCCCCCCACTCCCCCACCCCCCAATCATAATGGGAAAAGCTTCCAACCTAGGCTGGCCAAATAGTCAATTGTGCTCTCTCTCCAGCAGACCCTAATCCTGCTTACATCTCTCGGGCAGTGACACTTTAGCTTCCCCCCCCCCCCCATTCTTTTCGCCTTTGATGAGAACAAAGCTGGCTCCTCCCTGCCCTTAGTCTTACTTTTCCTTCCCAGGGAACTGCCCTGCGAGAGTGAGTTTTCAGCCTTTGGCAAGAAAGTCTGGGAGTAACCAACAGAGGGAGCACCTCCTTCTCAGCGGTTCAGCCTGGCTTTGGAACTTCCAAGTCCCTGGTGCTGCAGCTCCTGGTTTCTGCTGGGGGTGGGGATGGGTGAGGGGCAAAGGGAGGGGAGTGGGGGAAAGGGGAGTCCCAAAGGCCCTTCACTCAGTAGCAGCACCCCAGCTCTTTAAAGGAAGGAACAGTTGCACATACCACACGTTAATGCCAATGGAATCTAATTCTTACTAAAGCCCTTTGAAGCCCCTCGTTCTGACCCCGCCCCTCTGGCACTCAGCTCTCTGATGTGGTGTGCTCCATCATCAGGGTTGCTGAAGTCAGAGGTGCAGGAAAACTGTCTGAATTTCTCTAATACAACTCTTTGATGTTTAGTAAAACAAAAATCTATTTCTACCCACTGCCCTAGACTTCTGAGAGATGACCTCTGGAGTCAGCTCTTTCAGCACGTTGGAATTTCAAGTCGATTTCCTTCCTTCTTTTAAACCTAAACTATTTTGGATTTAGGGTAAGAGTTACTGGCTAAGTGCTGACTGAGCACCTACTATGTACCAGGCTCTTCGTAATTCACCCAAGAGCCAAGTGGACTAGACTTCCATGCTGTTTTCTACTTGAGAGGTCTGGGGGAGGGGGCTAGGCACGTGCTGCACGCTGCTGCATTGGGGACAAGCCAGCTTGATTGAGCCTTTTCTTTTCCCACTGCAGTTGGTCACCTCCTGGTCACTGTCTTTTATGGAACCGTTGCCCAGTGTCTAAGAACTGATGGAGGGATGCCATCTAAGATGGTTAATATTAATAGCACGATGGGCTCTAAAATCACCTAGGAGACCAGCCTCCTGGCCTGTTTCTGAGGTATTCTCGAGATTAGGTTAGCTGAAATGAGAGTTCCCCCCCACCCCCATCCTCCCACCCACACACCCACCCCCCCCCCCCTCCAAAGTGGGCAGCACCATTTCCTGGCCTGGAAGTTTCGGACTGAATTAAAAAATAGGAGAGGCTGGGGAGGTCGCTGGGCTGGTGAAAGTACAAGCTGTGCAAACCAGACAACCTGAGCGTGATCCCCAAAACCCACATAAAAAGCCAAGAGGGTGAAGGGACCTATAACCTATAAGGCAAGAGGGGAGGCAGAGGCGATCACCACAGACCTTGAGGCCAGCTAGCCTTGTGCAGCACAGCAGGAACAAGAGGCACCCTGCCTCAAAACGGGACACGGAGAGAACATGTGCCTGCACATCATCCCTGCGTACACCACACACACACACACACACACACACACACACACACACACACACACACAAATGATAAACAAGATTAAAACATTTTAAATGGGAAAAGGGAAGGAAGTGAGCTGAGGCTCGGGACTCTCTCTGCTTCCTGGCTGGGGATGTGGTGTGCCCAGCTGCTTGAAGCGCTCCCCGTGGGACTCCCCTGCTCACCCAGGAGAATGGCTTGCATGCAGTTTAGAAAAGATAGAAAATTAGATGTGGAGTTGGGACCGGTCATACAGTATTTTCTCAAAACAATGATTTGGGTTTAATGGTTTGAGAATTATTTATACTGACTGTAGTAAGAGCAGAGCGACATCGCTGCATCCAGAGGCCTCCTTGGCCTTGAATGCCACCACTGGAATCCAGCTTGTTTTCTTCATTCCGGGGCATAAATGTTCATAATTTTTTCTTAAAACTGTATTTATGTGGAAAACTGATGAGGGCTAACCACCTCTTTGATTTGAATATATTTTCTTTTCAGATTGTTGTGGGTAAAGCAATGTACTTTGTTAACATTCATCAAAAAGAGACTCTGAAAGCATAAGCCGCACAAACTTGTGCGCACGTACACGTGCGCGCACACTCACATACACACACACACACACACACACTCATACACTCACATTCACGCACTCACACAAATACACATGCACTGGGGTAATTTGCATTCTCTGTGTCACCTGCAAGCGATAAAATGGCCAGAGACACAGCTGTGCTTTGTTACGGAGCAGGCAGTGAGTGTACTTGTTTGGCTGACTGGTTCATTTGTATTAGGCTGTACTTACTGTGTGAACGGGCCTTGAAGTTGGAGGTTTGCTAAGGCAAGAGGTTCTGAGAGGCGATGCACTGTTGCAGTCATTTTGGTTTGTATGTGCACCATCACGTGCACCATCACAGCAGTTAGGTGGGGGACAAAACACAGCTGGTTTGAGACTGTTTTCAGTGGTCTCAAGAGAAGTGTTGCTAGCAAAAGAGTTAACTGAAATTACTGTGTCAGACCATGGGCTCCTTCACGGATAGTCTTGGATTTTTGTTGTTCTTCCCTAGTTTGTTTGTTGTTGTTGTTTTTTAAGTAAATTTGACAAATCTTATATGTTTAAGGTCTATAACCTAACCTTTTGGTGTAAGTGTGCATTGTAAAATGACTCTTATGGTCGGTCAAGCTAATTAATGTGTTTCTCATCGCAGTGTGTGTGTGTGTGTGTGTGTGTGTGTGTGTGTGTGTGTGTGTGTAACACTTAAGACTGCACACACTTGCCAGACTTCAAGGATATGAATAGTATTAACTCCGGTCACTGTGCTGCCCGTGAGAACTCAGTCCCTTCATTATAATTCCAAATTTGTCCTGTAACCATTCTCTTCCGCTGCTTTCCGCATTCTCTCCCAGCAGTCAATGCTGCTTCCCCTGGTGATTCCCCTGGACATTCCGGTGCTGTGTCCTCAGTCTTCGGTGTATTTCTGTTTAATCTGGTATGCTCCATTTTATTTTGTTCTGAATATACATTTGTTCTTAAAATGAGCTAGATTCGGTTTTCAGCTGTAGCTAGGATTGGGTGCTGTGCGTCTTCTGGGAGCTGGACTTCCTCTGTTCGGTTGCTCATTTCTATTTCATGCAAAGGAAAACCCAGCTTAAGGACTTTTGTCACATATCATAGAATGCTGGCATTGAAAGGACCTTACAGTGGTCCAGGGTAGAGGTCCCTAAATGGCTTGAGGGGACCATGTTCAGTAGATGTTGGGATTTTATTTTTGATATTATGTGAATTTTTTTCATGGTCTAAAATATGAGGTAGTAGCCAGGCGCCTGTAATTCTAGCACTCAGGGAAGCAGAGGCAGATGGATCGCTGTGAGTTTGAGGCCAACCTGGTCTACAAACAGAGTCCAGGACAGCCAGGGCTACACAGAGAAACCCTGTCTCAAAAACAAACAAATTGGGAGCAACGCAGCTCACAGTAACACTAAAGAGTTCCCACCTTTTGTGGAACTGATCTTGATGGCACAGTAGTTATCAGGTGTTCTAAGGGACACTAATTTGGAGGGGAAATACCTAAAATAGAGTCTCCTGTGTGATTTGTCACTCAGTGGTCGCCGTGAAATAGGTTTAGTGACTGGAAGTCTCTGTCTTTCCGAGAAATAGCAGTCAATAGAAGATGCTAGAGTGACTGAACGTGGGAGTGACTGCACACAAAGTGTTTCGTGCACCTCAAGTTTCAGTCACGTCTGTGTGTTGGTGTGAAGTCAGTCAGAACGAAACATCTATTCCTTACCACAGGGACAGCCAAACGTTTCTGGAGAACACTAGTCAAATTCACTTCCTCTTTCCAAGTGAAAACACTCGAAGTCTCCTGTGAAGCCTTGATCAGGTGCAGGTTAGTGACAGAAGCTTGGGCTTTTATCTTCCCTCTCCCAAGTCAGCACACTTGCTAACTACACCTAACACCTTGTTAAAAGAAAACCATCAGTGCTGGTGCAGACAACCCGGATGTCTGTCCACAGGTGGCAAGTACTAGTGTCTTACAAAGGCTTGGAGTTCTGACATGCTGCCGCATGGATGAACCATGTATGCTAAGCAGTATAGTAAGCCACTTACAGAGCCCCTGTGGCAATTTTTTGTTTGGGAAAGAGCTCTGGAAACAGGTCGTGGAGTTGATTACACAGTAGGAATGGCCCAAATGCAACCAAGCTGAACTTAAAAAAAATAAAAAAAATTAAAAAAGGCACCCTCTCTGGAAAAGGCGCAGAAGAAGAATTTAAAAAGAGGCACAAACCTTTTTGGGGGAGCACATTTTGTTTTGCATTTTAGCATCCCTTCTTTCCCTTGGTGGCCTGGAGCAAAGTGGCCAAGGGCGGTCCTAGGACCTGTGGCTCCTGTTGCCAGGTGGAGCCGTGGTCGCCCTGGGCTGACAGTCCTGACTTGCAGCAGTGGTTCGTGCATGGTTTCCCTTAGTCTCACTCCGTCCTTTATTGGTATTTTGCCCTAACCTGTAGACAGTGGCCTTAATCTCTGTCTACGCTTCCTTTACAAGACCTGCAGGCACTCTGTGGATGGCGGCTTAAGTGGTAGGCTCCGAGGCCTGAGTCACCTGCAGTGATTCAGTGGGGAGCCATCTCTGCTTTTTTTTTTTTTTTTTTTTTTTGCCTTACTTGGAGTTTGAAATCAAAATGACTGGGGTGATCAGGAAGGAGGCGAGAGTGGCAGGCTGCTGCAGGTTGCGTGTGCATCTTTCTCAGAGCTGAGTGAAATCTGTGTACATGAAGTTGCAACAGATCACAGCTACCTGCCAACTTTGAGGGCTTTGGATATTTCTTACTCCAAGCACTACCTTGAGTTTCGACCCCTCAACTAGCCAAGTCTGTGCTTCCAGCAGCCCTGTCAGAACCTCTGTGGCCTCCACATCTTCATCCTTAACCGAGGAGATATGGGGAGCCTCCCTTTGGCTCCCCCAGTGGAAGCCTTTACTGGGAGCTAAGGAGCTTTAGACATAACTCATTTGTTACGTTGGAATTGCCTTGCGTGAAAGGGGTGCAAGGATGGCTGCTAGGCTCTCTGGATTGGCTCAGCGTATTATGATAATGACTTTGAACCCCCTAGCTTGCTTGAGGGAGTAGTGGATCATCCCTGGTCTGGTCCCTTCTACCTCAGCACTGCTGGCATTTGGAGCCAGAGAATTCTTTAATTTGTGCATTGTGGGACATTTAGAAGCATCTGTGGTCTTCACCCATGAGGTACCAGTTGCACCCTCCAAGCTGCGGCAGTCAAAAGGGCAGCGGGCAGTGGAGTTCAGCTTGGGTGCCGAGGTCAACAAGATCACCCTGGTTGAGAACCACTGGCCAACCCCCAGCCCTTCTTCCGCAGTCTGAGTTTTATGTATTGAAAGATGCCAAGGTTTTATCCCCAATTTTAATTTGTTTACTTCTCACTACATTAATACAAAACTCAATTCCTTAGAGGGAATATAAAGTGTGGTTGGTTGGGGGAAATTGGTCTCCTGTTGATGTCAGAAGGATTCCTTTACCCTGTGCTGGGCCCGTGCTGTGTGTGTATGACTGTATTCAGTCAGTGCGGCTTTTGATGTGGTCTCTCTGCTGGAGGATTACATCATGGGGAGGGTTCGGATCCCCATTCTTGTCTTGGGTTTTGCTCTTTCTCCTGTGTGGCATGGTAAGGTCCTGTGTGGTTGCCGGCGGGTGGCATCCGCTGAGCTAGTGTAGGTAAAGCCTATAGGAGGAGTACCTGGGTACCTGACCGGTCCCTGCCTTCTCTTTCTGCCTAATCCAGCCTCATGGTTTCTTGATGTGGGGAAGCTATTTATTTCCACGCCCTCATGACTTTTACTTCCATGTCTGAATAGAGGGTGACGCCTGCCCTTCCTCTTAGTAAGTGGCTAGCAATGCTGTGGCCAGACTCAGCCATGGTGCCTATGTATTGTGTAGGATCAGTCCCCTGTGGTGCAGCTACTTCTTCCACAGTCAGCTGTGGAATCCCAGGTGCTAGGCTAGGCTACAGCCGTGTTTCTTTGTGCACCCACCCTTTGTTTCTGGAGCTCCAGTGAGCTACTCTTTGTGGGGGCCCCTGGGATATATGCATGACTAAACTAGGTTTCCTATTGATCATCCGAGTGCTTAGCCTGTTAGGAAGCTGGACTTAGCATTTTTCACTCAGCTCGACAGAGAATTGGGCTTAGCTTTCCTGCATGCTTGGACTTCCTCAGTATTAAGGGTCTGAGGGCAGTGGTGACAGTGTAGAAGGCATTAACCAAGGTTCTGGGAGAACACTGCTGGGGATCTGAAAGTTAGGTGTTTTATGTTGATGCTGGGCAAACTCAGGCCACTTCATCTTCATGGAACAGTCACTTGGTTTGTCAACCCATGTGGCTGGGTGGGGTCATCTCTGTGGTCTTTTCTGATTCTGGGAGGTTATGTATGTACTGATGACAGCTAACAAACTCATGGTTTCTCAGGCTTGGGAAGAGAATGGATTACACATTTAAAAGTGGCTCCCTAGCCATGCGTGGTGGCACACACCTTTAATCCCAGCACTGGGGAGGCAGAGGCTAGCAGGTCGCTGTGAGTTCGAGGCCAGCCTGGTCTACAAAGTGAGTCCAGGACAGCCAAGGCTACACAGAGAAACCCTGTCTTGGAAAAAAAAACAAAACAAAATGAAATACAAGATGTATTTCTTTAAAAAAAAAAAGTGCTCACTTAGACAACTCTGGGATACTAGAAGCCCAGCAACTCTTCAAGTGGTAGACCCATTTGAGTAATAGACCAGTGTTTAGAAGAGATGAACCAGGGGCTGGAGAGTGGTTTCAGAGGTTAAGAGCACTGACTGCTCTTCCAAAGGTCATGAGTTCAATTCCCAGCAACCACATGGTGGCTCACAACCATCTATAACGATATCTGGTGCTCTCTTCTGGCATGCAGACAGAATGCTATATACATAATAAATAAATAAATCTTAAAAAAAGAAAGAAAGAAAGAAAGAAAGAAAGAAAGAAGAGATGACCCAAATGTCTTGCCCTAAAACCTCACTAGAGGTATTATCCATGACAGCCCAGCCAACTCCGCCGTCTATAGGACTTTATCAACCATCAACCCATCATGTTCCACAAGCCTTAGCTAAGTTTGCAGTATAGTGTAAATTCTGACACCGAACCTCTCATCTCATCATTCTAGGGCCGGTAACCCCAAAGATGGTAGTAGCCAAGCTCAGTGCAAGGGGTTCTTAGGCAGGGAGTAAGATCTCTAGCTGTTAAGCATCCCGTGTGTTAAATGCTATTCAGGATGCCCTCCTCTCCTCCTGAGGACCACTGAGCACTCATATCAATATTCCAGTTGTTTTGTAGGCAGTCTCACCTGCAGGACTACATCCCGAGAGCTCAATGCGTGGCAGATTCAACTTCATGGTCCGGATGATTATCAGCAAGTGTAGACTTGATTATGATCCTGTATATACATAGGCCATTTCTCTTACAAGGGTGTAATTGTAGAGCCAGCGATTGTACTCCGCTACCTGGGAAGACCCCCCCATAACCCTGGTCAGACCGCTCACACAGGTGCATCTACATGTGTCCTGGTACGCAGGAAGTATTATGGAAGGAGTGTCAGCAGTCAGCAACACTCACTCCGTGAGTAGGTGTTGAGTTGGACCAGTGCAAGTGGTTAAATATTTCCTGGTTCTCTGCTCTCCCTCCTTCTTGCCATTTGCTGTGGGTTAGAAGAGGAGGTGGCGTGTGTGCTTTGACTGATAATGCTAAGTGGTTGCCGGTTATCTGCACAGACAGAGCTTTTTGTTGTTTTACAGCTCTGACTTTTTTTTTTAAAGCAGTGTTTACTATTTCTGGTCATTATGTACACTAATATAAAATTTTAATTAGAGTCTTTCTTTTCAATTAATTATTACAGCCTTGTTTGTTTGCTCTCTCGACAGAGCTTACATTATGGGAACAAGCGAGATCAATTTTCTATCACAGAATTCATTAGTTTTGACTATAGTCCAGTGCGTTGCTGAGTGTGTACCTCACTCTTGGTGACTGCTCCGGCAGCTGGAGGATTGTGGGATGTGACAAGGATGAGTATTCAAGGGGCCTTAGTGGGAGGGTGGTTTGGGTCTGAGAAGAATTCTGCTAACTGTCCTTCTCAGATCAGGATATGTATGAATGAAGCCAAGATTCTGTACGATTCCAGACATTGAAAATCCTTGTGTCTTTTTTATTCCTTTGTTTGTTTTTGTAGTGCTATCCAGACAGTTTAAACTAGGTGTGGGCTAATAAAGACTTTTACCTTAGTTAAGTTGTTTTCTTTGGCAGCACCTGTTAAAGAAGGTATATATATTCTTTTAGAAGTCAGTGTCTGAGGTTGTACTTGCCTCCAGGGTCCACACGGTGCCTGGTACCTGGTAGCTGTTCAATAAGTATGTTGAATGAGAAAAATTTATATAAATAGCAAGTATTACTTTGTACCATTAGTTAAAAAATTTTTTTCTGGATTAAAGCTGGTCTGTGCTCATGCTTGCAGTAATTTTCTACGAGTGATGATGTCTTAGGTAGGGTTGTTTCTAGTGCCATCTATTATATGGCAAGTTGGCTTGGTTGTCCAAAGGTGCAGATGCTGCCCAGCATAATCCTCGTAGCACTCAAGGGTATCATGTGATGTTGGAGTCACTCACACACACCTGGTGCAGAGCCACCTGCCACTATCACTAGCCGTATGATGTTGGGAGCACATAGCATCCATCTTGCTCTGTGTCACCAGTCTGTCATACAAAGCCAGGAATGCCTGTCACCCATTTAAGTGACAACTAATATGCCGTATAGCAGTATAGTTCTATAAGTAAGTTGATTTATACGTGTTTTATATGCTAGTGTAGCCACGCGCAGTGACATATGCACACAGATGCACTTGGAAATGTTCTCCACCGAATTTATGTGTTTATTGTGGGTCTCTTGATGCCCCCCTGCACGCCGAGTATTGGTAAATATCTCAACACCATATGTAGTGTTTTCTCTGCATGTGAAATAAGAAATGTTCACCCACCTTCCTGAAAGTGTGAATGATTTTTGGCCATTGAGCTAATGCTGCTAGTGCTGTCCTGGGCTGGCGACTTAGCTGTGTATTTTCATTATTTTGAGGGCGACTCTTCATTCTTAAAATGGCTCGGAGCTCCTATGATGATGATTCATTTCCACATCTTGTCTCTGTGATGATGTCTGAAGGAGCTTGTTAAGCTGTGTCTGAGGAGCTGTCAGGAACATATGAGAAACCAAGGTGCAAAGAAAGCCCTGTCTGGAACATTCCAAGCCCCTGTATAGTAAGCCTCTAAACCAGGCCCAAGTGTTAGTAACTTATTGGAGCTGGGACTTGAACACTGGCAGCTTGGTTCAGGTGCAGCTGCTGTCTCTCTCTCCTTGCCTGTAGTAGCTCCTCCCTTGTCTGCCCTCTACTCTGCCAGCCCCTGTGGGTGGCTGCTGTGGTGACTCTGTCCTCTACCATGCTGGCTCCTGTGGGTGGCTGCCGTGGTTTTTGTACTTCTGCCCCCTCTACAGGTCCTTGCTTAGACTCACCTTCTCACAAACACCTTTCTTGCTTGGCCCATCTGGAAGAGCGCTTCCCATCCTCACCCCTTTCTTCTCGTTGCCCCTCTTGCCATTTCTCCTGAGCTTTTGTGACCACAGGCACCTTACGTCTTCCTTTTGTGTAAATTCCTTGATGCACAGGCTTCTGTGTTGTTGAGGGCCGTGCTCTCAAGCGCATCCTTTACTGTCAGATCCAGGGTTAAGAGTGGGACCTGGCCCTTTGTACCACAGGACGGAGCTGGTTTTGAGTGAATGAGTGAGTGAATTGCTATGCTCTCAGTGAACGCTCACTGCAGTTGATGATCCTGCCAAAGCTGCTCCACACAGTTGCAGGCAGAGGCTCCATCCCTGTTTCTGTGACCCCTGGCTGCACAGCACTCCCCTTCTTTGTCCCCTTTGGAGTCTGGGATGCTCATCATTTTTTGACAGTTCTGCCATATTGATCTCTTCTCTGTTCTTTGTCACCTCCAGCTCAGAACACTACCGCTGCGTCTACCCACTCGAGCATCTGCCGGCCACCTCTCTTTGATAGAGTTTAAGATGAATGAGGACAGAAACCATTGTCTCTCTTCGGCCCCACCCCTCCTCCCCTTGGCACCTAGCAAAGAGGAGACACTTAGACCTTCCTACTGGGTGAATGGAGCCAGTTAATGCTATGGCAAGGCCCACTAGCGAGTGTTGGAAGAAAGTCTCACCCTGGAATTAAGCGTTTCTTTGGCACTGTGAGATCTTAGTGCTCATGCTGTGAGATTTAAAGGCAAAATGCTTCCTGCTAATTATTAACAGTTGCCCCTTAAGAACAAAGTCATTATGGGGCCCTGAACCCTGGCACCGTGCCCCCTCCCAGCAGCGAAACGGTGCCACAGAGTAGGAGGAAACCCAAAAGCCACGGAAGGCCTGGTGCCCGCCAGACCTCAGATTACCCAAAGAGGATTGCTGTGTCGGGGCCACAAGAGTCGGGACTGGGGAAAAGGATTTGGAATGAGATTATAGCACCTAAAAGAACCTTGCTTTTGTTCAAGAAATAATTTATTGGTTTGTGTCAAGACATCGAGACAATCCGGTTGAGAGCAGGGAGTGTAGAGAATGCCCTGGGGCTCCTCAGATACTTACAAATAAGTTCATCTGTAATTGTACTTGTTGCTTCTCGTGGGGGAAATAAAAGGAAGAAGAAAGACAAGAATTGAGAGAAGGAAGCCCGGAATGGCTCTGAACAAGTGACTCGGTGTGGGATCTATTAAGTGAGCACAAAGGCTTCTGTCTGTCTCTGTCTGTCTGTCTGTCTGTCTGTCTGTCTGTCTGTCTGTTTCTTCAAGACAGGGTTTTCCTGTGTAGCCTTTCCTGTCCTGGAACTCACTCGGTAGACCAGGCTGGCTTTGAAATCAAAGACCCTTTTGCCTCTGCCTCCTAAGTGCTGGGGTTACAGGTATGTGTCCTGCTTGATACAAAGGTTTATTTCTTTGTTTGTTTTATAGAACAGCTTATTTGGTCAGTGTGTCTTCAAGGAAAAGTCTAGGAAGGGAGTAGGTAGTGAGTGGGACCAGAACACACTTTCTTTTGAACCCTGAGGAGGACACCCATTGATTTTGACCCCAACTCCTACGTGTCAGGTCATTCATAAAATCTCCGGGAGGCAAGCCAGTGTGTTGAAGTGTGTATGTGTGCATGTTCAGGTAGTTGTGAGCTGCCTGATGTGGTGCTGGAACTGAACCCAGGTCCCCTGCCAGCTCTTCACTCCTCAGCCATCTCTCTAGAACCCTATGTTGTCTTTTATACCAACATAACAGTTCCTCCAGTGTTCCCAGTCTCTTCATGGTTGGTACACCCTGCAGGTGTATTTAGTTTACCTTTTATCCAGGTGCCTCTTAACTGTTGATCTCAGTTAGCATCTTCTTCCTTATGCTAGTAGCCTCTCTTCTCTGTCTGGTTTGTATTACTATTAGGGCAGGATTTCAGTTCTCCTAACTAAGAAGAGGAGCCCCAAGAAGGATGTGCTTTACTGCTGAAAGTAGTTGGACCAGATTCTTATGTGATGGTTGTGTGTTAGTTAACTCACTGAAATTGTATGAAAACCCACACAGAAAACACCAGGTTTAGGCACTGGAGTGATGGCTCAGTAGTTAAAATGCTTACTGCATAATCCGCAAGCTGGAGTTTGGCTCTCAGCAGCCATGAAACAAGCCAAGCATGCCACAAATGCCTGTAATTCTAATTCTGTGTGCACAGTCACATGCAACCACATGCTACATGTGTGCATGCATTCACATAGACACACACACATACATAAAAATAAGCAATTTTTAAAAATGAATACCAGGTTTATTCCATTTGCTACGTTGCATTACTGAGATCTCAGTACCCAACAGACACAACTAAGAAAGGAGACGCATTTCAGACCGTCATGGTGCAAAAGGACAGGGGGGTCCATGGCGGTGGGAGGGTATAGCAGGGGCTTTTTGCGTACTGGATGGCCAGGACCTTAGATCACCGACAAAAGTAGTACCCATTCCTGCTTCCTGCTGCAGGAACTTCTGCTAGCTGGTGTCACCTCCTAAGGCTCCTCAGCATCAGCAACTGGGGCACAAGCATTCAGATCATTTCAGGTTCAAGCCATAATATAGGAGGACCCAGTTTATGGGTAATCCTGAAGAAAACTTTTAAAGAGATCCCCCATTCCACGAAGCCTTGAGACAGCAGAAAGTTTGGACCGCCCGTACACCTTACTACAAACGTCACCCAAATCTTTTGCCTGACCTCCCGTTGCCGACAGTCCATTCGAAACTGCAGCTTTGTTCTCTGTAGTAGAAGGGACATGCTGAAGGAGTGAGAGTGAGTGCGTGAGAGCTGGTAGAGGGGACTTCACTGGAGCGCCCCCTTTGCCTTTATGAGGATGTGAAAATGTGCCCACCCCTGGGAGGCCTCTAGAAGCGATTGTTTTTAATATGTTTCTGACTTGAGCCTCTGTCTTGTCCCTTTCTCTTAAAAATCACGAGTGGGAAGATGATGCAAAGTCCCGTGCTATGCAGGTATGAGGTCCTGGGTTTGGATCCCTAGCACCCATATAAGAAGCCAGTTGTGGCTCTGTGTACCTGCCCCAGCATTGTTTGAGGTGCAGACACAGGGACATTGCTGGGACTTTCTGACTACCTGCCTAGCTCTGGATTTCATGAGAGCATCCTCTTCTGGTCTTTGGTCACACACATGTGCACATATATCACACACAAGGACAGGAGAAAAAAAAAAAAGGAAGTAACCCATGTAAAGATGAGGCGACCTCTACCTCCTCTTATCCGTTGCCTGAAAATGTTGCTTATTTGAAGATGGAGCTGGTTGAGTTTGAGTTAATTAAAGCTTTAATTGTGTTTGATTTTGGAGCAGACCTAATGTTGACTTACCTGAATAATGAAATGCAGATTGGCATCTTCCTGGGGATGCCCTTCCTGGATGGTAAGGAACTGATAGCAACCTTAAAACTCGCTGGCTCTGCTTTCTGATTATTTGTATGTGTTTTTGTCAACCTGTCTGGATATGGGAGAAATGCGAACTATCGTCTGAACGTGACTTAGAATTGCTGCCAGGAGACAACTTTAGCGCTTGTGTGTTCGACGTAAGATGTCAACTTACAAGACAAGATTTAGCCTCGCCTTGACCTTCTGAGCAGGGTTAATGTAGCAGCCTGAGGCTGTCCACCTTAGAGCTGTCCGGGCACAGCTGGCCCTGGGCTGATGTCTGCAAACATGGTATTTGGAGAGGCTTCCTCCGTCTTCCCAAAACACTATCGAGAGGCTGTCGGTACCCATACTGTTGTATTAGCAGTGTGGTTAGTGGAAGCTGTGTGTGTGTGTGCGACATGCCTCTGTGTAGGCAGCACCTCCCATGTGTTGTCAGGATGTGTGGCTGGAAGGAGAGAGCCCGCCCTGTGTGGCTCTGTGTGGAGAGGACTCTTGGGAGCTGGTACAGCAATTTGTGGTGGACTTGACCCTGTGAGCCTTTACATTGCCTGACTTTGCCCTGTGGCCCTTTGCTGTGAGTCCTATGAATCTTCCTAGCGACTTACCAGAGGCCTGGGCTTGGCACCCCCTTAAATTTTCAGCACCACCATATTTCAGGCCTCTTGAATTCCTTCACCCACCAAGTCTCTGCCTTTCTCCCAGTATCCAGAGACATAGACCTGTTCATTTTGCACCTGAAGCATCTCTGGAATCAGGCTTCCTGTGACGCTGTCTGCACTGATCTCCCCTACCTTGCCGCTGGGCTTAGTGCAGTAGCCTGTTTCTGTTTCTCACTTTTCCCTTCTAGCCCATCTTAATGCCGTTTAGTCTCATAAAGCATTGCTAGTAAAGTGCAACCCAGATCCATCGGGTCAACAACCCCATGGTCAGCTCCATCTGGCAGCTGTGTGACAGTGTGGCCAAGACCAGGTTTGAGTCTTCGTTCTGCTCACTATTTGGCATATTCTGTTATTTCTCTGTGCGTTAGTGTCTGTATGATATCCTTCGGTCAGTACATGCTTAGTATCCTTAGAGTGTCTAGTACATGCAAGACGCTTCATATCTCAGTGTCAGCTGAGGTTATGTTTTGAAGTTTCCTACCTTGGTGCTGTCCTGTGGGCTGGCAGCTGCTCTCTGGCATTGTGTCTGGGTGTGACTCTTTAATAATGAATGAATGAGAAAAGGAAAGTTGCTTAAGCATAGTTCACTCATACAATGGACTTAATGGTTTAGTTGTGAGGCCCTAAGATGCTCTAATTGATAGAACAGTATAAAAGATGCCTGCCTGGGTCAACTTATGTTAGGCTGAGCCAGGCATGGAGGTCCACACCTTAAATCCCAGAACTCGGAAGGCAGAGGCAGGCAGCTCTCTGTGAGTTTGAGGTCTACAAAGAGTCCAGGACGGCCAGGGGGCTACACAAACCCTGTCTCGGGGGTGAGGGGCAAGGGCGGACTTATGTCAAGCTGTTCAGAGGGACCTCTGAGTGATGTGAGAGAGGAGGTTGACCAGTTGGCTTCATTAGAGTTCCCCAGCACAGCTTTGTTTTCATCTCAGATACACTGAAAGGGGATATGGAAGTGTTGGGATTTGTTGTGCTGCTAAGACACAACCATGGAAATGAAGTCTGCTCCCAGGCCCCTTAGAGTCTACCCCAGCTGAAGCTCGCCTTTCTCCCCAGTGACATTTCAAGTTACTTAACGCAGAGCAGGCACTTTCAAGAGAACGATCGCTGTGTTACGACTTGTGAGCAACTCTCCAGGGTGTCTAGACTTCCTCCGCTTCCTGAACATGGAAGGCACTCACAGAGAGGAAAACATAGCTCTGTTCTAAAACTAACTTAAACTGCTGAGGTAGTGGGTGGGGCTGCAGGGAGAATCACCAAGTCTTACATTCCTCAGTTGATAGAAAGGCTTGCACAGGATGGCTGCTGTTGGTAGAAAGTGATGATGCCGTTTGCCACATGGAGACAGCCTTGTCTAAGGAGTCTTGCTAGTTATTGTCACAAGAGCCTACAGGTTTTTGCTGTTTAATTTTTAAACATTAGGTACCCACCAAAGCCTTCACATGGAGCTACGTCTTGAGAATTTCAGCTCTGGGATTATGGTGTGTTGGGCATGTTTTTTCTGAGATAGAACACTTGTATTAGTTACCTTCTGTTGTATAACAAACACCACAAATTAAGTAATTTGCTCCTTGTTTGGTGTGTTAGTAGGCTGGCCTAGACTCAACTGGAATGTTGTATTCTTAATCCCTGTGATTTTTGGCTGGTCTCTCTTGTGTATTTGGGGTTCTTTTGGGGTAGCTGGGGAAATCTCTCAAGGGGTCTAAAATCTTTTGGTAAACCACTTCAAGCTTATTTACAAGGTAGCATAGGAATCCACAGAAGGGAATAAATAAGCTTTAATATGTAATGATATTCAGTTTCTGTGTTGTATTTGCTCAAATGCTATGGGTCTTGAGGCCAAGCTGGACCCCATGTTGGTACATAAACAGGAGGGTAGGGAGGCAGGAGCCTGGTTGAGGCAGCCCATTGCCTCAGTGGATTACAAGGCGCTCCTGTGGAGTCTTGTCAGAAACCAAAGCAGCAGTATAGTTGAGGTCTCCTTTCACTGTGGTCCTTCAGGCTGAAGTTCACACCACTGTGTGCCTAGGCCCCTTTAGCACTGCTACCCTTCTGCCTCACAGATTGATAGGCATTCTCAGTCCCCAAGGGGTCACCAGAAGAATGTGCCTGCATCAGCACACATCTGGGCCTGGTGGTAAAAGAGGAACTCCTAGCCAGTGCAGCCACAGCGACACAGTGACAGAATGACATCTCCAAGCCCCCGCAGTTTTCTGAGCCCGTGTGAGCCTGGGCTGTGTCTTCTCCCCACTTTTGAGCGTATCGCGCAGGTCTCAAATGCCAGCAAGTTCTGGACCTGTTGTGGTTTGCTCTTCTGACAGTGCGTGGTCATCGGTGTGCAGACGGCAGAGCAGTGGCCCGGAACTGGGGGAAGGAGGAGAGACGGAGAACCCCGAAACCCTGGTTCCCCAGCTGGCCCTGCTACCTGCTAGCGGGGACCTTTGGCGGGCGGAGAGGAGAGTGATGGACTAGATAACATCTAGTTTTATGTTCTATATATTGGGGGGAGGGTGTTAATGCTGTTGCTAAACATACATGGCAATTAATTGCCTCATTAAAACTATTGTCTTGGGTTATACCAAGAGACCGGAATTGAGGGAATAGCTTTGAACTTTGGTGATGTTTAATTGGAGAAGCCCAGGATGTGTAGGAGAGGGGAGGAGTAAGATGACTAGATAGTCTATGAGACTTCCGGTAAGGCTGGGCCTTGGGGAGGAAACGTTCATCATTCACCTCCTGTGTGACAAAGTCAGGTGATGGGGTTGGGATAATATCAAGTCCTTTTAGAGAAATAACTCAAGGAGACAGTCAGTCTTCCGCATGTGGTTCCCTCCTGGGACTGTTGCGAAGGTGGCATCTCACCCAAGCAGAGAGGAAGAGTCGAACAGGAGCAAGAGTGAAATTCCATGCTTTTAATCCGAGATGATGGCTGTTTTAGGTGAAGCACGTTTTCCTGCTGGTACCTGGGAGTCCCTCACTGTGTGAGTTGGCACAGGCTCTAGGGTGGCTGGCAGCATCACCAAGTGTGTGTGTGTGGGGGGGGCCTGGCATAGTATCCTGTTCACCTTGGGTACACGGGATCTTGGCCACCATGTGTCCCCAGTTTTGTGTATTGTCTAGCACTTGTTAAGCACTTAGAATAATTATTGAAGGAACACGTAAGAGAATTTGGGCAAGGCCGTAAGAATAAAACTCAGTTGCATAGTACTTGCCTAGTGTAGGAGAGACTCCCAGTCCAATCCTCAGTGGGGGGAAAATAGAAAATTAGAAGAAGTTCTGGGCAAGGATTTATGTTTAAACATCTCTCTCAGTAGTTGTTATGGCGTTAATGTGGACATTTTAATGGGTAACAGAGCAGGAATAAGCTGGCAGACCTAGACCCATACACTGTTAAAGACCCCCACCCACGGCCTGTCTCCAGCCCAAGCCCTCAGGCACTGAGCTGTCTCACTCTAGTGTGGCCAGGGGCCTTTTGTAATTGATTTCCCAGAAATAAAATAGGTTTACCAAATGTTCTGATCTTAACTTAGCATACCCTATGTTAGCAGACTCTGTTGCTTTGAGAAATGTCTGAAAGAAACAACTCAAGAGGAGAAATGATTGCTGAGTGTTCTGGCATGTCCAGTCCGAGAACTCAGGAGGTGGCGTAAAGAAGGCCCTGAGTTCGAGGCCAGCTTGGACCACTATATAGGGAAGCATACTGGAGAAGGAGTTTGGCTCTCGGTTTCAGAAGTGCCGGTCCCTGGTAGTCAGTGTGCTGTTTCTGGGCCACGGTCAAGCAGGCCATCACACCAAGGGAGTGCTCAGGCAGATGTACTTACCTTGTAGCCAGGAGCCAGAGAGGAAGAGTAGCCAGATAAAGTATCCCTTTTTAGGGTATGCCCCAGTGACCTACTTTCCCCACCTCCTGAAGTTTCTATCACATCTCAAAAGAATGCCACCGACTAGGGACCAGTTACTCAGCACATGAGTCAGACACAGCGTGTTTAAAGCCTAACTTGCGCTCAAGTCAAAGGGTCAAGCGGTAGAGCGTAAAGAACTCCAAACTACCCCCATTTCCATGTTTTTTTTAAACACCACAGGAAAGTCTATTAATGTTCTTTTTAAAAAACTGTGGTCAAATAATACATAATAGGTGCTGGGGAAGTGGCTCGGTGGTTAACAGCACTGTCTGGTCTTTCAGAGGTCCTGAGTTCAATTCCAGGCAACCGCATGGTGGCTCACAACCATCTATAATGTGCTCTAATGCCCTCTCGTGGCATGCAGGTGTACATGCAGATAAGCGCTCATATACCTACATATATAAATCTTTTTTTAAATGCTATTTAAGATAGCATACCATAGCCACTTGAATTTGCTTGTTTGTTTGTTTTGAGATCAGGGTCTCAGATCTCAGCCCAAGGTGGCCTGGAACTCACTGTGTAGTCAAGGCAGAAGTCCAGTCATTAATCCTCCTGTTTCTACCTTTCAGCTGTCAGGATCACAGGTCAATACTACCATGTCTGGCAGCCGTGGCCATCTGTAACCTGTCGGTCCTGTCATGTCAGATGTATTTACAGTATTGTTCATTTGATCTCTCGAACCTTCCCACTTTCCAAAACTGATGCCATTTGGTTGAGGTAGCCACCATTCTGTTTTCTGTTTCTGTGACTTTGACACCTGTAGACACCTCATCGGATCATATAGTGCTCCTTCATGCCTGGCTTGTTCCCTTGCTGTCCCTGCGATCTGTCCTGCTGTAGCAGCCAGGTGTCAGACTTTTCTTCCCTTTCAAGGCTAATTCTTCCTTTGCATGTGTGTTCCCTTCATTTGATGAGCTGCGACACTTCCTTGGGCTGACCCTGGCTACTGAGAAGAGCACTATTACAGACACGGGTTGTCCTAGTCACTGTTCCGTTGCTGTGAGGAAGCACTACGACCAAGGCAACTTACAGAGGAAGGCTTTAATTGGGGGCTTGCTTACAGTTTCAGAGCGGGAGTCTGCGATCATCATGGTGGAGAGCATGGTGACACACAGGCAGGCATGGTGCTGGAGAAGTGACTGAGACCTCAAACGTCCTGATCTGCAGGCAGAGAGAGGTACCTGGAGTGGGCTTTTGAAACCTCAAGAGACACGCCTCCCATTCCTTCTCAGACAGTTCCACTAAATGGTAACAAGTCTCCAAGTATATGGAACTGTGGAGGACATTCTAATTCAAACCAGCACATGGATTGTTGGAGCATCTTTTGTTTCTGAGGCAGGGTCCCTCCAAGTTCTCTAGACCGGCCTTGGACTTGTAGCCTTCCTGCTCCGGTTGGCGGGAATATTGTGATTATGAGTCTGTGGCATCACACCTGGCTTGGACTACTTCTTAACAGGTTACCCTGTGTACACAGATGTTGTAGGCGGTCTTTACAGTGTGACTATCACCCGAGCACTATGTCATGTGCATCTTCTCTTACCCATCAACATTAATGTGCAAGAGGCTCTTTTTTTTTTTTTTTTTGCACCATGTTTGATGTCCCTTGTGTAGTTTAGGTCACTCTCCATTTCTTGAGATTATGACCATGCCTCACATGCTGAGACTTGGCACTTTCGCCCGATAATTAAAAAAAAAATCATTAAGGTTGAATCTTGGGCTGGATTTTCTAGGAGCAGAGCCTGTGCAGGATTTGCCAGGGGAGCACTGAGAGGAAGGGAAGGGAGTAAGTAACACAGCAGATGACGAGAGACCAAGCAAAGCAGGCCTAAAGTTGAGCCTTGGCCTTGGCTGGAGTATAATTACAGCAGCACATTCCCCTTGGAACCAGGAGGCCAGGCTTTTCACCGTCAACCATTGATCTTGGGAATCCCAGGCCTCTTAGAATCTTGAGCTGAGAGCAGTTTGAGAGAATCCCGGTGACTGTGACCAGTTAGCCCACAGGGCAGCGAGGGAGGGATCGTGGGCCTGGTACAGAGCGCAGTGGCAGAGGGCTGCTGAAGGCGCTGCTAGCATCTGTGATCCTGACTTTAAGCTGGGTGCTACCCTAAGTACGCAAAAGAAATGCTAACAGTCTTGTGGCCTAGGTGCTGGTGTGTCTCCACGTAGGGATGAGATAGAAAAGCTGTCTTCTCCATGTCAGAGGAGCATGTGGAGTTGTGAGGCTGCCTGTGGTGCTTTCTAAAGCCTGGGCTCACTATTGACAAGCCATGGAATAGAAGCATTCATTTGTAAGGCTGAGTTGGTAGGTCACAGGTGTGTGTGTGTGTGTGTGTGTGTGTGTGTGTGTGTGTGTGTCCGTCCGTGTCCATGTCCGTGTCTGTATGTCCTACGTCCTACTAGCCACCAAATCTAGTCAGTCTCAAATACCTGCTAGTCTAGTTGGTAGGGACTATTGAAACTGGCTCCTTCCCTGTGTTCTTCACTGGCATTGAGAGCTCTCCTTCTGTGTGGCAGTATTATTCTTTCATTCAGCTGACAGACTTTTGTGCAAGGGTGTGAACTGCCTAAGCATCCCCACAGTGTAAGCTCTGCATCTGGGGCCTGACAGTTTCACACCGGGGTCCTTTCAGCTAGGGACCCACACTCAGAGACTCATGTTTCCATAGCTGGGCTTTGTCAGTTACCATGAGTCCAACACAACATACTTCCGGTATTCAACCAGAAAAAGGCTGTGCATTCCCATTGTTGCTGGGAAAAGGCTTAAACTACAGACCCACAGAAAGCCATCTCCTCCAGACCCAGCCCTGCTCACCTGTGACTCCTTCAGCCTCAGCCTTAAACCAGCCAATAAAGCTTTTGAACTCCCCTTTCATTACATAAAATATAGGTTGTGCCATAAACACACACACACACACACACACACACACACACACACACACACACTTTTTTTCTTTAAAATTTTTTAATTATACTCTCAGCATTACCTGTGGGAGGAAGACCCCGTGGCTTGGATTTTGGGCCTCCCTGCTCCTGTCCTGAGGAGAGCTATGGAGAGCCCCAGCACAGATGGGACCTGCTTGAGGGCTTCTGGAAACACAGCATGGGTTCTAGAGTACTGATCCACAGGGGCTGCAGAACAATCTGAGCCCTCTCATGGGAGAGGCCTAGTGAAGTGGGATGGCCTACAAGGAGTGACAGTAGGGGACCCTTAAACCTGGTTTTGTGGTTTGGGTTCTTCTGTAAAAGAAGCTTTTAAATTATCATAAAGAAAAAAAACCTTGGGTTTGAATATTTATCCTGGACATTGCATACATACACCTCTGCAGGGGCCAGTGCATATACACATGGCCAGGGAACAGGTGTCCAGTGTATATACACATGGCCAGGGAACAGGTGTCCAGTGTATATACACACGGCCAGGGAACAGGTGTCCAGTGCATGTATACATGGCCAGGGAGCAGGTGTCCAGTGTGTATACACTCATCCAGGGAACAGGTGTCCAGTGCGTATACACATGGCCAGGGAATAGGTGTCCAGTGTGTATACACATGGCCAGGGAATAGGTGTCTAGTGCGTATACACATGGCCAGGGAATAGGTGTCCAGTGCGTATACACATGGCCAGGGAATAGGTGTCTAGTGCGTATACACATGGCCAGGGAACAGGTGTCCAGTGCGTATATACATGGCCAGGGAACAGGTGTCCAGTGCGTATACACATGGCCAGGGAATAGGTGTCCAGTGCGTATACACATGGCCAGGGAATAGGTGTCCAGTGCGTATACACATGGCCAGGGAACAGGTGTCCAGTGCATATACACATGGCCAGGGAATAGTTGTCCAGTGTATATACACATGGCTAGGGAGCAGGTGTCCAGTGTGTATACACATGGCCAGGGAACAGGTGTCCAGTGCATATACAGTCATCCAGGGAACAGGTGTCCAGTGCATATACAGTCATCCAGGGAACAGGTGTCCAGTGCATATACAGTCATCCAGGGAACAGGTGTCCAGTGCATATACAGTCATCCAGGGAACAGGTGTCCAGTGGGTATGCACACAGCCAGGGAGCAGGTGTCTAGTGTGCACACACACGGCCAGGGAACAGGTGTCCAGAAACCATTCAGACTCCCGTGGCCCCTCTCAGGGCACTCCAGTTCTAGTGTATGGGTCCTCTGCCTGTGACACCGTTGGCTTTTCTGTAACATGGCCCTGTCTGCTGTCACCCTCGCTTCCTTCCTGCTTCTTTCAGCAGGCTCATGGCATCCGTACTTTGATGGGATCCTGACTGCCTTCTGGCCTCTGCAGAGTCATGGGAGCTGACTGGTCTTCAGGTTTCTGGGTGTCTCTCTTTTAAGCCTAGCTAGGTAGGTCACTGGTTATTTGAAACTGGTGCCTTTCATGATCCGCTCATCGGCTCTCCCGGTCGCTGGGCAGCTGTGATCACCAATGTAGGCACATGTGGTAGGAAGTGTGTCCGCTGGGGCCCCTCAGTTCTCCTAATAGTGCTTTCCCCACTGACAGTCTGCAAATGCTACAATTAT
Organism: Acomys minous; assembly: GCF_964271855.1. Lineage (NCBI taxonomy): Eukaryota > Metazoa > Chordata > Mammalia > Rodentia > Muridae > Acomys > Acomys minous. Next base: position 19,817,482 of record NC_140489.1, read on the forward strand.
TTCAGCCAACATTATGGGACTGGAGTGACCAAGCAAAAGTGTTCATCTGCAGAAAATAAAGTGGGGGCCACCCTGAACTAATTCTAGAATTAGCTCAATCCTAGGACACTTAGTTCCGTTTATAATCAGGAAAATGAATACAGTGTCTTGTTGTCCATTTTGATCTTCCAGAAGTGCTGTGGTCTTGAGCACTGACAGGACTTGGCACTCTTTTCTCGCTTTCTTATGCCAGTGTGCCACATCCAGAGGTTACTTGTATCAGCACACAGTGAGCTGGTGTTCTTTGGATCAGTGGCTGCTCTAGGATTGCTCATAAGTGCTCTTAGACGGCTTAAAAGATGGCACTCCTTGAAGGCTTGGTGGAACTGGGACAGTCTGAGTCATCATCTCATTGTGGTCATGCAAAATACATGATACAGAACATGTATGTTGGGATCGGGAAGCTAGCTCAAGGGTAAAGTGACTGCTAACCAAGTGTGGGGCTCTGAGCTCCATTCCCTGAACCCTCATAAAAGCCAGAAACAGGCCTATGGGTTTGTAATCCTGGCACAGGGAAAACAGAGGGGGTTGTTTGGGGCTCCTGGTCAGCCCCCGCAGCTAGACTGGTGAGCTCGTGGAGAGATACGGTCTCAGCAAGTAGAGAGCTATAGGAAATGCCACAGCATGCTAAATGCAGAACCCAAAGGACAGAGTAACAGACTGAGCACAGGCATGCCCACATCTTCATCTGATGGTTCTTCCCCCAAGGCCGGGGGTGGGGGGTGGGGGGGGGCGGTCTGTTCCATCTAGCATTACCTGGTGGGCAGACGTACTCACACACCCAGGATAATTGGTTCCATATTCTCTCAGCCCTACAAACAGTACGTGTGTTTTGATTTTAACAACCAGAATTATTTCCATTTAAAGATTGGTGTAGATTTACATAGATAAAACGGAGAAACCCCCCAGATTGTTCCATTCATAACAGCAGAGAGGAGAGAGACAGTTGAAGCAAAAACAGTTTGAATTTGTGTGTGCGGAGGAGGAGGGAGGGTTGGGTTAGCTGGAAGGAGATGGATTCCAAGCCATGATTATGAAATTTAATAGTAATGAAATTAGCATTCCACAGGGACTATTTTCTGGGAATTCTGGTAATGCAGTCACTGAATAATACATTCTCAGAGCAGCCCAGACTCGAGGCATCACAGTGGCAAGTGGGTTATTTGCTTTGTTTCAGTTGTTATGTTTAAAGTTCATCTAAAATCAATTTCTGTCTCCGAGAACTAGCTTCTTTCCCCCCTCACTGTAGGCTTCTCCAGGCGTTTTCTGTAAAGAGTAAAATGGTAAATATTTAGCACAAAATTAGCACGTATGTAAATAAACAAATTTGTTGTATCCCAGTTAAGTTTTATTTCTGGGCACTGAGAATGTAATCTCCTGTAATCTGCAGATACTGTTAAGTAGTGGTCATTTTATCTGCGCTCCGAATCACTGTAAGCCATCCTTACCACCCAAGCTGTATGGTTTGGCTGTAGTCTGCCAGCTTTGAACATGAATAGAGCCTCTGTAGGCATCATGAGAATGGTGCTGCTGGCTCCTGAGTTCTTTGCAAAGGCAGTCAGGCCTCCTATTTTGGGGTTCCATGTCCTCGAATTTGGCCGTCCACAGAACCAGTGATATTTGGGGGGGGGGGGGGACTACAGCTATCCTGAACATGTACAAGCCTTTTTGTCATTGCTTCCTAAACAACGTAGTACAGTAACTGTTTGCTCAGCATTTGTATTGTATTTGCTAACCCAGAGACTGGAGGGTGCATGCTGCCTATATTGTGCTATCTTGTGTAAGGAACACTGAGCACCTGTGGATTTTAGTGTCGTTGAGGGATCTTGGGTGACTGAGTATATTATAAAGGCTTAGGTCCCTCAGGCTCTTTCTGTCACTTTCATTCTTAGGAAAAAAAAAAAAAAAGGTTAAAACGCTTGCTTTTTCAGAAATGTAGGTGCAGGGCTGGAGAGACGCCTCAACGATTGAGAGCCAGCTGTCCCTGCTGCTCTTGCAGGGGACTGCAGTTCGGTTCCCATTACCAGGAGTCAGGTGGGTCACCACCACCTATAACTATAGCTCCCAGGAATGCCCTCTTCTAGCTTCCTCAGGCACCTACATGCACGCGCGCGCGCGCGCGCACACACACACACGCACACGCGCGCACACGGGGGTGGGAGGATTTTTAAGTACACAGATGTGTTGTGATTTGTTTAGTGTAACATTTGTGGGAATAGGAAGACTCACTGAAGTACCTAGGCTTCCAAGCTATTCTGTCTCCCCTGTGATCATGGACCAAAGGCAAATCCACACTGTAGGTCTATTTAATAAGAATCCTTCTTTCCAGGATTCTCCATCCCAAATCCTTAACAAACATAAAAATTTAAATGTTTGTCCATTTTGGAGTTAGTCTAGATCTAGCAAGTGCCTCTTTCTGGGAGGAAGCTTGCTTGACTGTTGCCAGGCAACCACTCATCCTGCATTGGCTGCCAGCAAGTGTTGGCAGCAAGTATAAATTCTTTTGTCTTATTAACAAAAAATTAGTGTTAAAGATGCAGTAGTGTATAAAGTCCGCTTTGTCGGTCGAGTCTATACCTCAGGTGATAACTTTCGACCCTCACATGACCTTGGCAGACTGTGGAAACTAACTGTGTTTAGCCAGCCTGCTCACTCATGTGCTCGTGTCATCAGCTGAGAGTAATAAAAGTTGTCAAGAGGGCACTGATGTAACAGGGTGTTGCTTCCACAAGAGCTCCCCTGAGGATCTGAGGGCTTTGTTAGGTTATGGTTGCGATGTGTGTCTTAGTTACCGTTTTGCTGCTGTGAAGAGACACCATGACCAAGACAAGGTCTAGAAGGAAGCATTTAATTGGGGACTTGCTTATAAGTGGCAGAGGCTGAGTCCATGGCCATGGTGGCATGCATTGGAATCCATGCACGTGGGGAAAGCATGGCAGTGGACAGGCAGGCATGATGCTGTGGCTGAGAGGCATCCTATCTACAAGCAAGGTGGGGGGAGGGGGAGAGGCGGGGAGAGAGAGAGGTGTAAGCACTGGTTATATCTTGAACTTTTGAAACCACAAAGCCCTCTGCCCCCAGTGACACACGTCTTCCAATAAGGCCATTTCTCCTAATCCTTCCGAAACAATTCCGCCAACTGGAAACCAGGCATTCAAATATACAAGTCTGTGGGGGCCACCACAGCATGGATGCTAACCATCAGTTTGTGTCTTAAGTGTGAGGCTCAGGTTCATAACTAAGGGGCCACAACTAGGACACCTTAAAGCCCAGTGGTCTTGAGTGAGTAAACATGATGGCATGCTGTCAAGGGACAAGTCTGACTGCAGGCAGGCAGGCAGGCCACTTGTTCTTTCCCTCATTTGCTGAGCTAGACACAGCCCAAGTTGTTGGTTTTTTGTTTTTTTAAGGGACAAAACATCACAGAACAAATTCTTACTTCATAAGCAAATGCGATATGACTCATCTTGTACACGCACAGAATTAAGAAGAAGAAAAACACAGCATTTGTTTGGTTGGTGCTTTTCTAAGAAACGGTACTGTCTCCCAGACTTGTCCCTGGGTGGTGGTGAGCATTTTCTCTCCCAATGACATGCTTCTAGAGGACTCTGTGATGCGTCACATGGGACATCAGTAACTATACTGATGTGTCTGTAGTCTCAAGTGGCCTTCCCTTGCAGTTCGGGAGGCGGCAGTGCTAAGGCCCATCGTGCCTTGCCGAAAGGTGAGAGGAAGGGAGCATGTTGACAGCCCCAATGCCTGGGGATCCCACTCTAATTGTCTTGATTGAGTTTCAGTTTGGGACCCACTTTCAGGAGACACCCAGACTATTCCTATTGGTCAGTGCATACTTATCAGGCATCATGAATGGCCAAAATGGTGAATGGATTTTTTTTGTTGCTTCTTGGATTTATATTAGAAGCTTTTGGGTGCTCTCAATAGGATTTTGCAGAACCTGGTACCCCATATTTACAGGTCTTTCTCTCTTAACCACTTTCTTGACCACTTGCCCTAGCCCTTCCTCTAAGCAGTCAGAAGTCTTGACTCTCAGGAAGTGTCCCCAGAATCTTCATGGCTGCTGTGCTCAGCCAAGTTTCTCAATCGGGGTTTGAACTCAACAGACTGACGTGATGATAGCCAAGGCTATAAACCTGGTGCTGGGACTCTGTCCTTTGCATGGTCCATGTGTTTTGCTGTGAGCTACATACACACCTACTTCAGCATCATGTAAACACATGACAGTATGTTCATAGCTGCCTGTCCTTAAAAGTTGAATTTGCTCAGACTGAAAGGGATCGGCTTTCAGGTTCTGCTCAAGTTTCCACGCGACAGCATCACAGCTATTTTTAGTGGAGCAATCACCAGGAAGAGCTGGAAACAGCTGCCTTCCCCAGCAGCCACAGAGAGAGAGAGGGTCATTTGTGTGACTACAGAGGTTGAGCCAGCTGATATGGGAGTCAGAGAGGCTGTAACTATGTCCTTCAGTAAGGGATGCACCCCCATCCCCCCATCCTCCCATCCCCCCACCCAATTGTGAGCCCCTGAATCTTTGCAGCTATGGTTGTGTTAATTTAGGACTTGGTTGCCTTGGCTCCAGGTCTGGTCAGATGCAACAAAAGGAGATTACAGAACAGCATCTTATTCTCACTCAGAAACAACTACCGAACTTTCAAAGTGTTTGAACCATTTCCTCAGTTTTCTTTTACTTTCTGTAGATGACAGAAGTCAATAGATGCCAGAAACTGTGGAAGGTGGGGTATAAGTGTGTGTGTGTGTGTGTGTGTGTGTGTGTGTGAGAGAGAGAGAGAGAGAGAGAGAGAGAGAGAGAGAGACAGAGAGAGAGAGACAGAGACAGAGACAGACAGAGACTTTTAAGAGACTTCACCATTTTGAATAAAGAACACTTCATCCAAACAAAAATAAAATGCAATAAAATGAAAGTTTTGATAACAAGTCTATATACTTCACAGAGTTAGTTATCTTTCTTTATTTTTATTGTTTGTTTTTTGAGGCAGGGGTCTTACTCACTGTGTAGCCCTGGCTATCTTGGAACTCACTATGTAGACCAGGCTGACCTCAAACTTACAGAGACTGCATTATGCTTCCATACTCTGCAACCCCTTTCCTTCCTTCCTTCCTTCCTTCCTTGAGGCAGTTGCTACACACATGCTGTTGCCAGCCACTTAGAATGTGTGTGATGCATATGAAGACAGATGCTCTCTACTTTGTACATGGAGTGTGGAGTAAGGAGTCAGCCTGGAGGGGCAGCATTGTGTAGAATGAACAGTTTGCAGAAAGGATGGGGAAGGCAGCTGCTCTAAGTAGAGGGTAGCTGCCTAGAGCCCAGACAAGGTGAGAGCATTTATTTGTACTTGCGAGGCCACAAGCAGCTTGGTGTCCTGAGAGTGAAAGAGCACTGAGCACGTGTCAATCTAAGCAACCTGGAAGTGACACAGATCATAGGGAGGCCATTGCCTTTCATCACATGCTAGGCTGGACTATCGAAAGTGATGGCATTGCTAAGTACATGTATCCATCATACACATGTGTACGGTTCAACAGTTCCATGCAGTCAAAGGAGACGGTTCACACATAAAGTATCTTCCCCAGGAAAACTTAGACCAGTGGAACAATCTTCAAGCTGAGGGCCAGAGGTGGGGAGAAAGAGGAGGGTGGAAGGGAGGGAGGGAGGGAGGGAGGGAGGGAAGGAGGGAAGGAGGGATGGATGATGAGCCACACCCTGCAGGAACTCTGAGGTTAGGGGACACCAGTGAGAAGGCTGCATCCCACAGCTGGTTAGTGTACTATAGTAGAGCCTACACACCCTGTGCCAGGAAGCAGTGTGTGAATGGATGCTGCAGGACGCCAAGGCTTTCCTGAGTGTGCTGAAGGCTTTAGTTATGTGGACTTTCTTTGATGCCATAGGAGTTAGAAGCCCAGGGAACAAGGAACAGTTCTACGGGAAGAGTGGCTGCAATGTTCCCTGCACAGTAGAGTAGCTGTGATTGACAACAATTAATTGTGTGCTTCAAAATAATAGGGAAGATTTGGACTGTTCCCGACACAAAGAAATGACAGTGTGTGAGGCGATGGATATGCCACTTACCTGGATATAATCCTTGCATGTTGTATATACACACACATAAAAAAAACCCGCACACGTACCACAGTTATTATGTATCAATTGAAAGAAAATACAATCAAAAGTGAGGATTGAGAACAGAGCATCCAGTGCAGCCGCACCCTCCATTTACACCTAGGAAGAAATGTCTGGAAAAGTGTCCATTGTAGAGCTCAACCCATTACGCATTAAACCCCGGAACACAAGCCTAGAAGTGACTGGATTTCCTTTCTTTCTCCCGGGGTGGGGAATATTGCATATTGAATGTCAGTCTCACCCATGCCATAGCCAGGTGCTCTTCCTCTGGGCTTTGTGTCTAGCCCTCTTTGGACAGGGTTTCACTAAGTTGTGTAGGCCTGCCTTGAAGAAACTATGTAACACGGGCCAACTCTTAAGTTACCATCCTCCTGCCTCAGCGTCTGCAGTAGCTAGAATTACAAACCCAAGCCCCCAAGGCCCAGCTGACTTGACTTTTTTGAATCTGTCAGTTTTGAATTGACTACTGCCAGAGAAACCTAGCAGCATTGTCGTTTCGCTTTTACTTCCAGGAAGGGGATGGTGTTTCTCTGTCCGCTGGAGAGTTAAATGCTGTTAAGAATGAGATACACACGGGCCCATGGCCTTGGCTTCAGCCTGTGTAACTAATGTTGGAGGACCAAGGACTTGGTGGTGGTGGCGGGGGTGGGGTGGGGTGGGGGTGTCGTCCTCAGACCTGTTTCTCTTTATTTTTCTGAGCTAAGACACATTGGGGGGAGGGGTGGCACACTGGGAGACTCCTGAGGCAACTGGGGAGCAATCACAATTAGATGGGTTGTGAGAATGGCCTGTCAGGAGGGGGGGGCAGGGGGCGGGGCAGCGGCACACCTAGACGGGGACACAGGGCACTGTTTCTCTTGTGTGCAGAGCAGCTATGGATGTGCCCTGGAAGGTATCCACACAAAGGCAAGTGTTAGTCACAAGTGTTACTCAAGCAAACATCAGAGACCACTTTTTGGGAATTTAAAATAGATTTGTCCTGCTTTCAAGCCAGCTTGTAAGTGGGTTCAGTAAACCATGGACATCAGCTTCTGCCAGTTCCACTTTAGGGACCCTTGAAGACACACTTAGGCAGATCTCCTGCTGCGTCACAGTTTCCCCAAATCAGCATTTTCCTTTTCCTTTCTTCATTGGTGGAAGCGACTATCAAAGGAACTAACCTGAGAACTAAGGATAATCTCTGTTTTCCAAACAAATAGGCCATTTCCTCATCTGACCAGCTTTGGATCTGGAGAAATACCAGGAATAAGACCATGTCCAAAACACGGATGAATTATTTAGCGCTCCGACCTCTTTGAAGCTCCAAAGATCTGTGGCTGTGACTTCTGAATGACAGAGATATTCCTTGCTTTGAAAGTGGAATTATGTCAAGGGGAACACGAGAGGGTGGCACTGATAGCCACACCCAACCTGTGTCGGTCACTGCAGCAAACCTGTGCTATTGTCAAAAGATAGAGTGTGTACCTATGGTCAACTTTTGCTAATTCTTAGCCCAAGGACTTAGAAAATCTGCCATAGTCAAGTCAGGGGTGTAACTCCGTGGTGTCTAAAGCCTTGGGCTCTGCTGTCCCTCCCCCCCAACCCCCAACCCCGCCTCCCCTAGCCACCATGTACAAAGGGCTGAAGCCTGCCCTTGAATTAGTTTACACAGCAGATGCTCCCTCTTCAGGGAGACTAGCTTTTTGCTACTGTGTCTTGTTTTTGTTTGTTTGGTTGGTTTTTTGTTTTTCAAGATAGGGTTTCTCTGTGTAGCCTTGGCTGTCCTGGACTTGCCTTGTAGACCAAGCTGGCCTCGAACTCACAGCAATCTGCCTGCCTCTGCCTCCCGAGTGCTGGGATTAAAAGCATGCACCATCACGCCCCATCCCCATTGACATTGTCTGGAAAAACCAGCTGGTTCCAGTCAGCACTGTTGTCAAGATGCCCCTGAGGCCATGGTCGAGGAAGGAGGCTTTCTCCATCTTTCAACCCCAGTATCAACCATAAGTGGGTCCTTTCTGGGGTCATAACGGTGGAGTGGAAGGCATGGGAACTGTCCCCTTCAACTTTCTCCATCCCAGAGACTTGTAACATTTGACACACACCCCCCAATTCCCACCTTTCCTCAGGTGAGTTCTGTGTTTGGCTATTACATCTATACAGGCACCTCAGTTAGAGGCCTGGTCCCTGGGGTTGCTATTAGGTAGGGTGGTGATGTTGGAAATTTGTTTTCATGAGCAGATTGGTATAAAAGCTGAAGTCTGGTTCCACAACGTGCTCTCTGCTCTGGTTTGCATTATAATACACAACCGCCATTGCCATTTGAACCAAGAGACAGACCCCTATGGCTAAGGGCTGGCAGTGCCATTTGGACACTCAGCCTCCCAACAGTGGGCTAACTGACTCTTCTTTATCGAGCTAGCTGACTCCATCCATTACCCCAGGGTGGTAACTAATGTTAAGCTGATGCTACAGTGCTTTATTAAGACAGTGCAGAGTATAGTGAGGGGCTTCTACTCAGGCTTGTAAGTAGGACCGAGGTTCAATCTTGTGCTGAGCACCCGATTAGGGAGCTGACACATTGGCAGCCTCTGTAGCTTCTCGGGTGGGAGTGGGGGTTCACAGCCTGAGAACTGGCTGGGTTGTTGGTCTTTAAAGTCTTGTGTCAACAGCAAGGCTTAGAGAAGAGCCACATGAGGGAAGCTTCTGACAGAGGGGTGCCTAGTGGCTTCTGCCATACAAAAGGGACACCAAAAGTTTGTTAACAGCCCAGCCACCAAGGGATCCAGAAGTGACAAGCTCTCCAAGGATTCTGCAGGTCATCTTTGGTGCATCCCAGAGTCCTCTGTTGTGGGCATGTTTATCCCTGTCTCTTGGAGGGCGCGACAGTTTCTTTATTGTTCTGTCTACATTCATTGGAAGGGGGTGTTTACTTAGTGAATGCGTGAGCCAGGGGAAAGGGCCAGGGAGCATGTGTATCTCTTTCAGGAGCCTAGAAATAGAGGAGCAAAGCTACCTGCTCTCCTAGGGATGGCTGCTTACTCATTTATTTCCTGTTAGTTGGCTTTTTGTCACTATAACAAACAACTTGAACTAATCAGCTTATTAAGAGAAAAGGTTTATTTTGGTTCCTGCTTTTGTAGGTGCCAGTTCGTGATTGATGGGCCCCTTGCTTTCCGGCCAAAGGAAAGGTAGGGAGCAAGTAGCAGAGCACAAGTGTTGCTCTGGGGCCAGGAAGCTGAAAGGGTAAAATGGAGGAGACCAGGATTTCATCATTCCTTTGGAGTCACACATGCTCTCACCTTTCAAGGTGTCACTATCTTTCTAAATAGACTCTAGGGGCCAAGCCTCCAAAACATGAGTCTTTTGGGGACAGTCAGGGTCTAAATTGCAACTGCCCGTCCATCTTCCATTATTTATCCGTCTATCTCAGTCGGTTACCTACCACCTAATGTCTGTCTGTTTACATCCTGTGTCATTCATCATCCGTCTCTACCTATCACCGTTTACCCATAATCTCTCATATGTCTGTCTGTTGTCTACTGAAGCATGGCCAAGTGCACATGAAATTGTGTGCCATCGTGGCCATTTGTAAGTGTACAGCTCAGGGTAGCCACTCACTGCTGTGTCGTCACTAGCCATCGTCTGTCTCTAGAATTATTTTTCTTCCATGGGACTGAAACAACAGCCATGAACAGCCACTCCCCAGGGTCCCTCCACCCTTCTCGTTGAGGTCTGTAGAGCAATGCAGATTTGCTGTCTTGTGACTAGCTTGTTGTGATTAGCACAATGTCTTCAGGGGTTGTCTGTGTTACTACAGAACCACCTGTCTCTTTCAGGCTGAAGAATATTCCCTTAATATGTGCTGCATTTCGCTTACCCACTCCTCCATCAATGAGCTGTCCCCCACCTCTGCCATCCCCGGCCCCCCATTGTGAATCAAGCCACAGTGGACACGATGTACAGATACCTAGAGTCCTTGCTTTCACAGGCAGCTGTGGGGGTGTGGGCTGTATATTCAGAAGTAGACCAATGGAATCATAAGGTTTGCTTTCTGTGTATGTGGTGTTGGTTTGTGTGTACCCATGTGAGTACAGGTGCAAGTGCATGTGTGTATACGCATGTAGACCCAGAGGAGAATGCTGGGTGTCTTTCTCTCTGTTCCTTGAAATAGTGTCTCTCATTGTACCCTGGGCTCACTGTCCAGTGTGTCTCCCAGGCTTGTGGTCAGCAAGTGCCAGTGGTCTTGCTGTCTCTGCCTCCCCCACCCCAGGTTACAGGCTCATCTGTTTATACTTTGCTTTTTACTGGAGTGGTGGAGGGAGACACAACTCAGGATCTCATGCTTGGTAAGTAGGCTCTTTACCTACTGAGCCATCTGCCTAGCCTTCGATTTCTGAGGAACCCCCTATGCTGTTTCCATGTGAACCCTTCCCCCCCACCCCCCACCCCCTACTCCTCGCCCGGGCTGTCTGGTGACACTGATCATAAGCCTTCCCTAACTCCCTGTGTAGTGCTCCCCTTTTCTCTGAGCTCCCCCTTCGTGTATTGGAATGGGTGGGCCTGGCCACGTATGCACAGTGGACTCACATCTCAGAATCCCTCTTGTCTGTCTCTGGAAACCATAGAGTTGATCTCTGAGATCCGTGGACAGATGTCTTCTGGGGAAATCCCAGGCTGCTCTGGAGCTTAAGCTGGGACCAAACTGGCCCTAGACTTGGAGTTCTAGGAACAGCTGCTCAGCTCTCCTCTGCCACCATTTCAGTTGTGATTAGTGGGCTCATTTGCATCTAAAAGGAGTAGTTTTCTTATCAGCACCATTGAGTTGGGAACCAGTGTACTCCATTTATGTAGAGTGGCCCATTTAAATGGGGCCCATTAAGCAGTAAAAGTAAATGTGGGTGTTTTACAAATGCAAATACATCATGCAAATAATGTACTTTCTGCTGAATGATGCCATGGTTTTCATATGTAAAATTAGAAACAAACGTGTGGCACGAAGATAATGCTAAACACCTTTGCAACTGCTCTGTAAGATGTACACTGAGCTGGTGCATCTGAAACCAGCCTTGGGTCTAGGCAGGATTTCAGCCTTCCATATTATCAAAAATATACATGTACATATCCAGTTATTTATATATTCCTAGGTAATCAAGAAATCACAGAAAAGAGGAGTTCAAAATCACCTAGCTCATTACTTACCATCAGTGATGAGATTTATAATTTTCTTTCCATTTTTCAGAGAATGTTTATATGGTAGTAGGGGAAGAAGACATGGTATAGGCATGCTTTTGTAAAAAGATTTAATTATAGCTCTATTAGAGATTTGTTTTTAAATCCTCAGAGCTTGAATAATTGTGTTAGGAAGATGCAAGCAGCATTCTGCTATTTTTTTAAAAGTAGATTTATGACAACTGTCTACTACTGTGTGCAGTGACCTTAGCCTAGCTCTAGGCGGGGAGTCGCTGTTGGACAGTGCGTACATGCCTGCAAAGTGAATGAAAGGATTAAGGCACCAGAGTAGAGAGACAGTATGGACTATGCTTTGTTCCCTGAGGGGCTGGAGAGACTGTAAGTGCCAGAAGAATTCAGAGAGCTCATCAGGTAGGAGTTGGTGGAGGAAGGGGTCTGAAATCTAAGTTGATCCCTAAAAGGCAGCTCTGCTGAGAACACAGGACAAGGGCAGGCAAAAAAAGAGAGAATGGCCTCAGATGGCTCTGAGAAGCAGATGATCTGTATGTTTTAAAGACCCACCCCAGGCAGCATCTGGAGGATTTCGGGAAGGTGTCGGGAGAGGATGGCAGGGCTTCTGAGCTGACAGCAGATCAGCACCGATGATCCCTGCCCTGCCCACGGGCTCTCATGCTTTTCTATACGCTGAAGTCTTCAAATGAGAAATGGCAGAGCAACCCGTTATGTAGAGGACACACAAAAGTGAGATGCCTTGTTGATATGGAGCAAGAGCTCCAGTGGCACCCCTGTCCTCACCCCAGGGTTGCTGTGAGTGTGCACATTCAGCTTTGCAAGGGTAAGGAGGATTATGCAGGGCAAATGGCTGCCGGGAGGGAGAGTCTATGGGGAGACCTGCTGGCTGTTAGGGAGGAAGTACAGGAGACTTCAGGGAGAGTTGACAGGACCCAGCCAATAATTGATAGTTACAGGCCAAGTTCTCAGTGTTGTAGTTACTAAATAAAGGTCCAAGCAAAGAAAACACAAGTGCGCTGTGTCTGAGTATTGAACACACCACATGAGAAACAGTGACAGATGGACCGCGGACGCTCCAAATTCATATAGTGATGTCCTCATGCTCCTAGTACCTGAGAATATGACCTTGTTTGAAACTAAAGTCATTGAAGATGTAATTAGCTGCAGTGAGGTCCTGTTAGAGCAGGCTAGACCACTAATCCAGTATGGTTGGCATCCTTACACTCGAAGGTTTTCGGATAGACATATGGGGGTATGGGGGCATGCTATGTGAACAGAAAGGCAGACATCAGGTTGACATTTCCAGAAGCCAAGAAGCACCCAGGGTCTCTAGCAGGAGCTAGCAGAAAGGACTGGGAGGAAAAAAAAAAAGAGGCGGGGGGGGGGGGGGGAACCAAGGCTAAATGAGGAAAGGATTTTAAAGAGATAATACCCCAAACAATGGTGAGTTTATATAACCAGAGGCAAAGTCCTGTTACTTGAGAGGGTGGGAGGTGAGCAACTGGGAAGGAGGCTGCCGGGTGGGCAGGTTCCACTTTCTTCATCTTTTTGTATTTCTCCCACAGACTCTCCTAAGCCAGGCAATTCCTAAACAATAGGAATTTAATTCTGGAGCCAGAGTCGCTCAAGACCCAGGTGTTGGCAGGTCCCTCGTCTGGTCCCTGGGAGCACAGATTCTCATGGTGCCCCAAATAGCACGTTTCAGCGTGGTAACAGTCTCATGAAGTTTTTTATTGTTGCCGAACAAAAGGAAGTCAGAAAGCAAGAAGCTTTTCAAATACACTGGTGGGAATAGCAGCGAGGCACATCCCAGCAGAGCAGGGAAAGCACCGTGCTGAGGCCTCAGGTGCTGCCTGAGACCCTGGGCTGGGGTTCAGGAAGCCAGTGTTCTGTTAGTGCTATTTGAAAGAAAGGATTTACCAACTAGAAGGCGGCTGGCAATGAATGGCTGCTAACGGACTAAAGAACCAAGTTAATTTGGCTACAGGCCTGTAACATCCCAGCCCTCCACCGTCACCAAAGCTCTAGTTCATCCATCTGCCTGGTAGGACTTTAATTCGGTTCATCACCCTTCCTCCCTCCCTCCTGAAACTTTCATTGGCAGTGGTGAGCAGGCCGGCCACTATTGGTATGAGTAAAGTAAGCGAGTACATCTGCCCCAGAGCCAGCATCAGCCACCCGTGTCGGTTGCTTACAGGAGTCTCAGGCCCCAGTGCGTGAAGGCATGGGCGGTCACGGCACACAGGGTCAGCTACAGCCTGGCCGTGGGACTCTGCAGTGACCCCGCCCCCCCACACCTGCTTAGACTCCAAAGCTGTTCTGTTTCCTTCTGTGATCAGTGTTTTGCCCTCAGAGAATCTTGCCACTCTGTTGCTTACGCTTTCTGGGGTCACAGATGGTGGCTGTCTGGTCACTTCAGCAATTGCCCCCGACAGTTGTCAGTCTCCCAACACTCACGAGCCCTGGGAGGGTCCCACCTGTCGGATTTTAAGTTTCTTTGGAGGAGTTGGAGTCGACTCTGAAGCTGTTTCTTTAGCCACTGATGTTTTAAAACTATTGGTTGTGCCTGGAGTAAGGAAGAGTCGCATTTGGAAACTCAACATCCTTCGGGAAAAGACGAGCAGCGCCCTCCTCGGTCACAGGAATGCAGAAAAGAGCTAGCTTCACAGAGTTCAGGGCACTTAAGGAAGTGTTGACACTAAGTTGCAATTGCCTCAGGAGGTCACCACGTGGCTTGTGTGGCCATGTGGCCTTGGGCTCCAAACTGCAGGTTTCTTGGAATCAGGACTACAGTGGGACTTTGGCCATTTACAGACTATGTCTCTTTGATGCCCCCTTCTTGTTTTATTCTTACATGCTGCAGGTGATCAGTTGCCCCAAAGTTTACAAGCAGGCAAATGAAGCTTGGGCAAGTTAGAAGCCACACTTTACTCTGAGCTGTTATCACCTACGCTGTTCACATCGCCTCAGATAGGACCAGGTGTTTTCTGTGACCCCCTTTTAACTCCCAGACACTCCCATTTTATTCACACACCCCCAGATTGTATTTCAGTAACTTTAATAACCTGGTGATTCATACATGCATATAATGTGGGTTGGTTTTGTTTGGTTTGTTTTGTTGGGGTTTTGTTTTTGTTTGTTTGTTTGTTTGTTTGTTTTGTTTTGTTTTGGCTTGATTGTTTGGTTTGGGTTTTGGTTTTTCTGAGACAAGGTTTCTCTGTGTCGCCTTGGCTGTCCTGGACTCACTTTGTAGACCTGGCTGGCCTCAAACTTACTTTGTAGCTCCACCTGCCTCTGCCTCCCCAAGTGCTGGGATTACAGGTATGTGCCACCTTGACCTGCTGTATAATGTGTTTTGATTAAGCTTCCCTCCCCCTCCAGTTCCTGTTCTCCTCCTACCTTCCCCTCCCAACTGCATGTGCTCCCCCCCTGCTCCCCCCCCCATACCCTGCTCATTGAGCACCGCCTGCACATGCAGGCCCATGGGGCCGTCTACTGAGCCTCTCTGAGGCCGCATTTCCGAGCTTCTCTCCTCCCCAGCAGCCCTTCAGTTAGGCGTGGGACTTGATAAGTCCCCCACACTGGGTTTTGGCTGGCTTGATCTTGTGTGCACAGTCACAGCGAGTAAGTCCAGCAAATAGTTTTGCTGCAGCTCTCTGCCGCCTCTGGCTCTTCCGCCCACTCTTCTTCAAAGACCTTCAAGACTCCTGTTTTATTATGAGAGGTTATGAAAAAACCCAAAAACCAAAACAAACAATCAAACAAAATAAAACCCAACCTCGCTGTCCCCACCCGCCAGCCCCACACAATGCTCCTCTGCTTCCATCTCTGAGCATCCGCTCTGGGGACCTCATGGAAGCCGAGAGTGACCGTGTGGTCGTTCATTCTTTAGCATTCCTACACACTGAGGCACCGTGTTCCTTGCTGTCTATATAGTTCATGCTTGGCATCTGGGACCTTTGAAAAACATATTATTCTCAGTTTGTTATTGGCCTCATAAAAAGTCCCCAGTGGTGAATACAGGAGTGGGACCTTTCGGAACTGCCTGAGCTTTGGGTGGATAATATGTCCTGATTTCCCAACGATTGACGCTCTTGTGTAGAAGGCAGATCTCTGAGAGACGGTGTCATGATTCTAAGAACTACCTCAGGGCTCTGTCACCTGTTGACTCCCAGAATCCTCTTGGGATTGCAGAGAAGAGCGTGGGGCCGGGAGTGATTGAGCACTGTGGGGCTCTGGGGGACACGTGCTGTGCTGTTTGGGAGGTATTGCGCCTCTCTGGGGTTTTGTTGATTCTGCGCTGTGCTCAGTGTTCAGCAGAGCAGTGTTTGGAAATGCCAGTTCAGAGACAGACTTTCTGGCAGGCAGGACCCTCTTAACCTGTTGGCCTGCATCCTTTGTCGCCGAGTTGGTATGGCTGATGGTGCTGAAGGTCACTGTTAGCACATTATTGAAATGAGACATTCGCAGTGCCAGCCTTGTATTGTTTCTGCTAATAAGAGCCCGCTGGCTTTCACATATGGTTAGTCAGATTGCTTTTTCTAGCCCAAGACTTTGCCTAGGAAGAGATTCCTAACAAAAGGCTTTCCGTGGGGAAGGGTGGCTGAGAGTTCTGTGTGGGAAGGCAGAAAGGGCAAGCCAAAGACAGCAAGGGAAGGAGGCACGCACTCTGCAAGCCCAGGCCTGCTCTTGTGGTAACACTAGCTCAAAGTCCCTTGACCTCCCAGAACTGTGGTTGCTCACCTGTGGAATGTGAAGTTGATCTCTGTCCTGCCCACCACACAGAATCAGGGAAAACTCTTGGACTCGGCAGTGTGGGAACCGTAGTGAGATGATTAGAAGTCACTTAGCTCTGGGTCCTTCCTGGCCATTTTGTATGGAAGTGACACTTGTGTTTTCAGGACAAGGTTCAGGAGCCTGTTCGCAGCATGTGGCAACCACTTCCCCCCCCAAACCCCCCCATCCCCTCCCTTGATTTGGAAAAGGGGTGGGAGACCAGCCCCCCACAAACATCACACCACTATTTTCTCTGAATGGGTGTAGTTAACATGATTTTTAAGTAATTCCATTTGGATGTATTTTTAACTAACTTTGAGCTCTAAAGGCCAATCAGCCAGGGATGTCTCCAGCTGGAGGAGTGAAAATCAACTTTATACTTTGCCAGACTGCAGCTGGAGCGGCGTCGTTAGCGACCTCCAGGCGGTTCTTGTCTCTAGATGGCATCACAGAAAGTATGACAGTAGGTTCTTAGAGGTCACAGAGAGGAGTCTTCCTAGTTTCCCCCTTCTTCTTCCCAGTCTTTTGTAGCACTAAACACAGTTCTCAATAGGTGCTTGATAAATCCTTAAGTCCCCGGCAGTCAGATGTTGTCATTTTGAGACAAAACCTAAAAGGAGCCTGTGGAATATGGCACTTGGGAACTCCAAAGCTTTGCAGTTATCGTGATGGAATGTCCGGTTCACTTGACTGCTACACACACACACACACACACACACACACACACACACACACACACACGCACTCACGCATGCTTGCCATCTGCATGCATACACACATAAATGCACATTTTACGTACACACCTATATACATACAGACACATGCCAGTTCATTTAACTGCTAAAAACATAGGCACACCATTTGGGTGCACAGACACACATACTACACACCCATACACTACATGCACACACATACACAAGCTCACTTAACTGCTAGAAACACACTCACCATCTACATGCACTCACACATACCACACCGTACTTACTCTGTGAGTCCATCAGGTACTGATAGCCAAGGGGCCAGTGCAGGCAGTATACTGGACCAAACCTCCCTCCTCCACCTGAGGACAGACCAGAGGGACAGCAGAGCCCAGTGACCACAGAATACTGATGAGTGACTTAAGGTGTTAAAAGGGTGCCATAGAAATCCTCCGGTAGATTTCTGTCATACAGAGAATTTTCCTTATCTAAAACCGCTGGGCTTATCTGACCTCAGCTCCCCACATTCGCTCCATCCCGGGTGTCTGCTCGGTTTGCAGCCAAATCAAGGTCAGGATAAAAAGGCGATTTGGGTGGCAGTAAGCTGGATATCCAGGCTTCTGCAGTAATACTCAATTATTGAATTCTCCAGAAGCAATGGACTCCTCTATATAATGAAGTCCTCAGTTTTAAAATATCTTTATGAATCAGCCAGTTCAGTATTGGCAGCAGCCAGCTTGGTGTTTCCTGCTTTATTATAAAGATAAGGTGATAGGGCCCCGGGAACTTGCTGGGGTGGTTAAAGGCCAGCTTAAACATTTTAACACATCTTGTTCTTACTAACTGAGCCTTAAAGGACCCCCAAATGCCTTAGGAAAGGAGCCACACAGGAGAGGAGTCAGCTTGCCATCATTGTTCTGTGGCCCTGAGACACCCCGCCCCCATCCACCCCCAGCAGGGCTTGTTACTGTCCTGTGCACCTCCTTGTTACTCAGAAGCCCTGCCTACCAGGCCTGGGAATCTGGATTGTGGGGGACACATTATGTCCAGTGGATCTAAGGCAAAATAAAACAGAATGTCTATGAGCATTCAAGTTCCCAGGACATGGACTGCTCCTATCTGCAGGTTCCGCTTAGACCTCCACAGTAGAGCAGGTGCTGTGCTAAAGTAAGCGACACCATCTTTTGGTTGCCCAGTCCATATAAAACTTATATTTAACATGGTACATATGTACAGTCTGTTGGGTTTGCAGTAGTACTACATGTAGGTATACAAACCCCAATTTAAAGCTCCTTTGTTGCTAAAGAATGCTATGGATTATTGGAACCGAGGACAGTGGTGCTGATACACTTGCTCCACATAGGGGGTTCAAACCTATAATTCATTAAAAAAAAACAACAACAACAACCCTGAAACATAGCAAGGCATATGAAAGTGAAGCGCAGTAAAACAAGAGATGCCTGTGTTAGCAAGCACATTTGACATTGTCATGCTATCTAATAGCATTCCTATGCGCTAGCTTTTTTTCTCTCCTAACTCCTCCTCAATCATGTCTGTGTCCCTATAGCTGTGACAATGTTTGTACCTCCGGTAATGAAATTCTGGCAGGCAGAATGCCACTGGCATCTCCCCTCCTTGTTAACAGCATCGCTGTCCTTCACAACCAGACTCTAGCCGACTACTAACGCATTCTTGTGTTCATCCAGGGGCGTGCACGCGTGCTTGTGCTTGTGTCTGGGTGTCTGTCTGTCTGATGGACTTACAGATATATTTCCCTGGCCATTTTCAATTTGTTAAATGTTGAATATGATTGATGCTGCATTAACCAACATCATTCGCCACATACTATTTTGGTGAGAGTAATTTAAATTGCCTCTTGGGTTGGATGTGCCAGCGTTGTGAACTGGCGGCTTTCTAACATCAGTCTTAAGCCAGTCCTTGATAGAGGATAACCTCCTTTCTACTCAAAGGGTTTTTGTTTTTTCCACTAAGATTGGGCAGCTATAAAGTTTTCCCCTGACTGTCTTAAGACAGTGAAAATGCTCATCTAGAAATGCAGTGGTGTATCGATCTCACCCGTGTTCTTGCCTCTGCTGTTACCAGAATGTGGGTGTCAGTGCAGCCGCAGAGCCTTATGGGGTATGGAGTGCACCCGTTTAAGCCAAGACATTGAAAGCAAGATGCAAAACAACAGACAGGGAGGGCGGGATCCAATCAGGGTCACATCTGTGTGAAGAGTACTCGGTAGGAGAAGAGAGAGCAAGAAGCAGACGAATTTTGACGTGGAACCAGGAAGTGCCAGTGGCCCTGGTCTGTCACAAGACACAGACAAGACTTGTTTGCCTCATGTGTCCATGAGCTCATGAGCAGGTGAGCAGGCGTTCTGCTCTCAGTGATATCACCGCTCAGCTCAGCAAATGAAACGCCCGTTGCCTGTGGATGATCTCAGTGGCCAGGTGTGACCCTGGCCAAGATGACAACCAGAACGCTCGCACAGATGGTTGTGCCGCGGGGGATAGAGAAGCCTGCTTTTAACCTAATTGTTGTTAAAGCACACCTGGGGAAATGTGTCCAGGCCAGCACGTGTAGAGTTTGGAGAAAGGGCTGCCGGGGGAAACGGTTGCTAGGAAGGAGTGGGTCCCAGCTCTCAAAGCCTCACGCACATCTGTGTTCTCTTCCAGCACATCAGGTCCACCCATCTGGCCAGGCAGTACCTTCTTCAAGAGAAATGGAGCCCTTCTTCAAGGTAGGTGTCTAGGAGCGCCTCCTCCTGTCCTTCCCTCATCTCCTTCCCTCCTCCTTCCTTCGTGATCAGCCAGGAGCGCTCCCTTCTGGTCGGCAGTGGCCACTCTCTGGAGAGGTGTGACTGCCTCGCTTTGGGTCGGAACACCCACTTGTTATCTCCTCCTGCTCAAGCGTCTTGGCTACTGTGAGTTGAGAGTTTGAAGCCAGGCCTCTGTCCCAGGGCCGTGGCTTTGGTGGAGTCGGAACAGCGTGACAGTTGGAGTGTGACAATAGTGCTCACTGTGTTGATCAAAGCAAGCTCTTATGTGTTTCTGATACCTCAGACAATCAAGGCCGGTTTGGGTGTTTTCACACTTGTCATCCTGCAAGTACAGTTGTCCCCTGCTGTTCCCTGACATTCCTGTGTACCTGGAAGGTTGGCTGCAGTTTGTTCGGATGCTCCGGGCACTCCTCATTTGTCCCTAGGGTCATCTGCTGGGGGACCAAGCCATCCCCAGCTGCTCCTCTCAAGGGATGCAAACGGCCTTTCACCTCTGGTTTTGCTTTTACAATCCTTTGCGATGCCCAAGGTGAAGAATAGGTGGTTGAAAAGCGGTGACAATGTATGCCTGATTCTTTCAGAAGCCACTTCTGGCTAATGGGTGTTGTGGATGTCTGCTCTGTGAGTGAGCTGGCCCTCAGATTTTAGGGTTTGTTGTTGTTGTTGCTGCTGCTGCTGCTGCTGTTCCCCTCCACATCCTTGTTGAATATCCCAGAGTTGGGGGTGAGAAGGAAGCACAGACCCTGAAAGCAAGTGGACAGGAATGTCCAAGCACTTCAGAGCTGTGCTGTTGTGGGATGAGGGATTTGCGCCCTCGGCCGGCTGTTCTGCGTGCCTGTAAAGGGTGCCCTGTGTCTATGAAGGAGTCACATCCTCCTGCCCTTGAGAAGAGCCACTTAGCAGCAGCTCTCCTGAGTAGTTCGAACACCGATGGGCGCCCTGGTTCTTGTTTCACGGGCCACACACTTTCATGCCTTTTAATAGTATGTGAAACGAGGAGCCGAGAGTTTCGTGTGGTTTTCTTGGTACAGATAAAGTCAGGCAGATTCTGCTTTCATAGCCATCCTAGGTGTCCTAAATGTGTCGGGAAAGAGGAGTGAACACGGTCGCCAAGGTTGGAAACAGTGACGGGGGTATTCTGTGGGTTTTTCTCTGGTGAATTTCAGAGTCACCCGCGTCTCTGCTTGGCTATAGTAATGGCGTGGGTATCGTTCACCTTTGGATTATTTTTAGAATTGGGATTTTATTTGCTTAGAGCTTTTCTTACAGAATTCAATCTGTTCCGTTCTACATTAGGTAAGATTACTCTGTAGGGATCAGGCCTTTTGGGGATGTACCTATGACACAAAGCCATGGAAAGAGTAATACCTGCACCTGGCGAGTGCAGTGTGTCCTTATCTCCTGTGTGGGCACATTCTTTTTTCTTCATGATTTAAAATTTTTTTATAATTACTCTATACACTGGGAGCTAAACTAGTAAAGGTTTCAAATGAACATAGTCTCTATATTCAGTTGAGTATAACGTGTGTGTGTGTGTGTGTGTGTGTGTGTGCGTGTGTGTGTGTGTGTGTTCTGACTGTCTATATTCTATATTGTGCATTTGAAAACCATAAGAATCTAAGTTTGAGAGTGTGGGCAGAGATGTGCTAACATTTATCTCTGTCATGTTTTCAGCACTTTGCCCTACCCATCTTGAGTCTTGAGAACCCACCTACCCTTAAAAAAATTTTTTTTCAGACTTTAAGGGCATCTTCCCAAATGATCTTTTTTTTTTTCCTTTGAGGCTTATAGGGCTGTTCAGAAAAAGAGGCTTACTTTCTGGTGGGATTTTGGAGAAGAGGGGCATCACTTCCTGGGGGAAGTGACACATGAGCAAAGACTCAAAACAGAAGGAGGTATGTGTGTGTAATTCATAGATGTGGCATTGCTAGAGAGGGAAACCACAAGAGTCCATGTCATCCCAGAGGGCAGAACATTGAGGATGTGGCGCTGGACATGGGGGACAGGACTGGGACATGGCAGGTGCTCTTTGACTATATCCAAATAAACCACTGAACATAGAAAATAGCTGAGGTCTTCACCTATTGCAACATTGGCTTAACAACACAAGTCTCTGTAAAGTGTCAATGGTTTGTCCTTGTTATCCTGTGGCTGATGGCAGTGGCACTTGGTCATTACTGCCTAGGGTCCTAAGAAGACAAGGCCCTATATTCCTTACCTAGGAAGGATCAGTATTGAAAAGGCAGTTTCTTCTTGTGTGTGTGGGGGGGGGGGCGCAGAGAGGGGGCAGAGTAGTCCCATGTAGCCCAGGCTGGCTCAGACTTGCTATGCAGTGAAGGATAACCTCCAAATTTTGGTCCTTCTGGGACTACAGGTGTTCATGACCATGCCTGGCAGTTTCTCCCAAAGGCATTCGGCTTTCACACCATCATAAAGTTGAAAAAAGCAAGCAAACAAAAACAAAACCACAGGTGGGGGACTTACTGTACTGTGCTGTTCTAAGGGGAAATACATGGAAGTGAAAAAGGCCGAAATGATGCTGAGACCAAAATGACAAATAGCTACAACAGGGAGCTGCCTTGTGTGGCCTAATAGTTGTCTGGCCCATGAGTGCTTGAATGTTGGTATTTTCTAGCATAAAACTAATAGAGAATTAGCTGGACCTAAAGTGTGGCACCAACTTTTGGTTCAGATTCACAGACAGGCTGTTGAATGACCTGGGTTTGAGGATAATGGGGGAAGAGTTGGTTGGTTACACCAGGCAGGCCTACTTCACATAATTGGTCATTTCATCAATTCACAGTGTTTATTCTGAATGCTGTTTAGGCTGTGAGAAACGATTTTGGTATTCTAACAGTTTCAACGGGCTGGAGAGCCCTTCAGTCTTCGTACAATGGAAACCAAGCAGAGCCTTACAAGAGGACGAGCCTGTTGTCTAACAAGGGACATGGGGCTCATCTAAACACAAGTGGGGCTTACAGAGGCTCGCAGGAGCGGCCAGCTGACAGGTGTCTCCAACAGACTCTGTGTCTGTGAGCTTCTGTGTTACAGTCTGCGTGTTTGGATTTCCTAATATAACATATCATAATATAATAATATAAGCGTAGTGATGTCTTTTTTTTTTTCTAATGAAAAG
Source organism: Acomys minous (assembly GCF_964271855.1). NCBI lineage: Eukaryota > Metazoa > Chordata > Mammalia > Rodentia > Muridae > Acomys > Acomys minous. Next base: position 19,840,257 of record NC_140489.1, read on the forward strand.
AGTAAAGTCTTTTTAAGGACTTTTTCTTTTTCTATGCACCTCCAACCATCACAAACTCAGATTTAGGTTATTTCAATTAAAGGTCACCACGGCTTGATGCATGGCTGCATCTCATAATTAAAGGTATTTCTTACTCTGATCTGCCCCTTCATCTGGCCTCTGATGCTCAGTAACTTCTTCCCTTCTGCTACAGTCCAGTAGCTGGGCCTGACCTTCCCTACTGCCCTTTCTCTTCCTTTGTTCTTTGTAGGTCTTACAGCCCCTGAACTTGCCAGAGTGTTGTTCAGTGAGAAGCACCCCCCACCGCCCTCCACACCACACTACCCCTGAGCTTCTCTCTCCACTTCTGTGTCAGGCTGGAGCTGTTCCGGGGAGGCCCTGGGCCTGCCTCTCAGCCACTCAGCCTAGGTTGTGGTCAGACCTAGGGAGGCCTGGCCTGCTCTAAGAAGCCAGCAGCACCGACAAGAATGCTTTTGCAGATTTCCCCAGTCAGCAGCCTGCCTGCCTGCCTCCTCTACCTTCCCCTCCACCTTCCCCCTTCTTAACTCTAGTTAGTATTGGGCCACTATTATTATCACCAAAGATTATCAAAATAAATTATTACCGAATCGGTGTCCCTAGCATGCAATGAATGAATCAAAATATCCTATCACACACAACAGGTTTTTCCTCCTGGGCAGCTGACAGCCCACAGGATAAGCTAATGAAATGGAAAGAAATCCTTAGAGGCATTTTCAGTGCACAGAGCGGGATTAAGCCGCCACAGGCCTAACAGCAAATAGGGGGGGAAAGGAGACTGGTTCTTCCGCTGTCAGATGCATGTTGTTTCTGTGTGTGCACAAGTGCATGTGCTATTGGTAGACCATGCATGAAGACGACTGCTCTGGGCAATGGGGTTTGTCCATGTTCTGGGCTGGCTTCATGCAGGGACTCTTCCCACCAGCCCTCCGCACACTTCCTTCCCTGCCATAGCTCGGCCATGTGTTTTACCAATAGGTAGACGAAGGGATTCCATTTGGTTTTATTCCACGCCATGAGTATTCAAGGGAGAATACTCAACAGACTCAGGTTGAGTCAGATCCCCAGGCTCTGGGCCTCAGTAAACTCCACGACTTCAGTCAAGTTGCACAGGTAACCCAAGCTCTGTCCTTCTCATCGCTGTCACCATAAACTCAGGAATGTCTCCCTGGGACAGTTTCCTCCTTGAATTTCAGCTCTGATCCACGTTAGCAACTTTCCTAAAAATAGTAGATCAATGTGAACAGTGAAAAAAGTGTTACCTTTAGCCAGCTGTCGTCTATGGCTCTAAGAAGGTGCACAGGGTGTTTTTGCCAGCTGCCTGGACAATCAGCCATCGAACATGACAGTTTTCAAAGCTCTCACAGCTTGTCATGAGGCATTATAGTATAGATTCAGACAACCTGGAAAGCTTGGCTTAGATTTCTAAGCAAGTGGCTTAACCCTTGTATTATTCCGATTTCCATTGCTATAGCAAAGTAGCGGAGACAGGATAAATTATAAAGAATTGGGGTTGCTCACAATCTGAAAGTATAAGGTCTATCAGCTCTTGAGATTCTTCCTCTGACAAGGGCTTCATGACAGTGGCATCACAGCGATAGGAACACACAGAAAAGAGGTCACATGATAAGACAGGAAGGCAGAAAAAGACATTTAAATTTTTTTTATTTTATTTTAGATGTATGGATGTATTGAGAAATTGTAAAATTATAAAATGTAAGACGCTTGCTTGCCCTGCCCAGAGGCTTCTCCCAGTTCTTGTTACTACTAGCCTCAGAGTTCCACCCTAGTTCCCAGAATAGCTACATGCGAGCTCCCTATATCAGAAGTCCCATATGGTTTCTAGTAACCGCCCTAGGGACCCACACCCAAGTCCCCACAAGAAGTCTCCCACTGCCAATGTCCATATGGTTTAAGCTTGATAAGGAACCCCACGTGCTTTGTGGTTTTTGCCCTTAAAAACTAGTCTGTAACAGCTACTCGGGGTCCTTCACCTCCCGAGGGCTGAGGGACCCTGACGCGTCAGCAATAACAATAAACCTTTGCTTTTGCATCAGTGTGTTGTGCCTCGAGTGGTCTCTCACGGCGACCCCCCTTCCTGAGTTGGGCGTGAGAGTCCAACAGTATATATGTGTACCACATGTGTGTAGTACCCACGGAGGCCAGGAAATGGCATTTCCTAGAACTGGAGTTAGAGGTGATTGTGAGCCACCTTGTGGGGGACCAAACTCAGCCCCTATGCAAGAGCAACCAGCGCTTTTAACAGCCAAGCCGCCACTACCACCCCTGAGGGGAGAGGCTTGTCGTGTTGTTTGGCAACTCTTTCCCCTATAAATGCACTCCTCAAAACCAGCATCATTCTTTCCTAGGCCATTGTCATTGATGATTTAGCCACCTGCTCATTACCTCCCTCTCCAACGGGGTCACTTTCACATACTCAAGGAGAACCATCCCCAATTCTTCTCAGGAGCATCCTTCTTAGTCTCCATTCTCAGCATCAGCCCCACCAGCATCATCTCTTCACTAACAGCAGCAGGATTTGGGGACCATTCTTTGGTCTGGGGCACTGAGTTCTTCCGTTCAATGGCCCGCATCTCAGGTTTTGTTGGGCTTTTCAAGACCCTCCCCCGCCCATCTTTTTTCACGTGTGGCAGCTCGCCCGCCCGGGGCTTTCTGGCATCTCTCATCCCTTCCACAAGCTGACTCCTTTGTCCACTGTGCAAAGGAGGACAGTCACCTCTTGCTTAAATCTGCTTCTTGCCCCTAGGCACACCCATTAAAACAAAAAACAAAAAAACAAAAAAACCTCCTCCACACTAACAGAAAGGGGACGGCCCCTGTCTGCATTTGCCCTCAAGTGCAGGCTGCCTTCTGTTGTCTTTGGCCCTGGATAGACTTTGGGCTTGAAGGGGGAGCTCTTTCTTTCTCGGCATTGTTTGTCTTTTTGTCCTGCAGTGAGTAAAGGCTTTTATGGGATGCAGTACTTGACTGTTTACAGTTCTGTTTACAGAGGTGAAGTTAAAGGGACGCTCTTGGGCTCTACTAATTTTTCATGTGCACTTTGGAACATGTTTTTATACTCATTAAAAAATAACAAGGAAGTACGATTTTCAAAGAGGCTGTTAGTTCATTTTGATCTTTGCTGCTTAGTTCATTTTGATCTCTACCTACTTATTTTGCAGTGAAGGGTCTTGTGTAGCACAGGTCAGCCTCAAACTTGCTGTGTAGCCGAGGATGGCCTTGAACTTCTAATCTTTCTTTACCTCTCAGGTGCTGGGATTACAGGTGTGTGTTACCGTGTCCAGTTGATGTAGTGACGAGGACTAAGCAAGAGCCGAGCCGTGTCCCCACAACTGTGATCCCAGCCGATGCAGCTTCCCCAGTGTCTGTGCCTGCCACGCAATCCAAAGCACCTTGAGTTACCTTTCCCACATTTTCCTGCTCAGCCCTAACTTTAGCCTCTCTCTGGGCCCCTGTCTCTAACAGTTGTCTTCAGGAAAGTCTCATACTGCTCTCTGAGAAAGCAGCCCTGTAAGCAGACGGCTAAGCGAGAAGTTGCCACCAGCAAGGCTGAGGACAGGAAGTTGAAGCGTTTACCAGACCCTTCCTCAAGAATCAAGGCACCTGCTTCCTCCCCCCCCCCACTTCCTACACACATGCGTGTGCGCATGCCTATGCTATGGCCCACGTGTGGAGAGCAGAGGACATCCTCCAATCTTAGCCCTCACTTTCTGTTTTTGTTTGTTTGTTTTGTTTTGAGACGGGGGTCTCTGTTGTTTTCATGCAGGTACCCCATGCTGGCCTGGAAGCGTCCAGGAATCCTCCTGCCTCAACTTTTCCTCCCCAGTGGAAGCCTGTACTGACAGCCACTTACACTATGCCGCTGGTTTTCATTGAGGTCCTGGGGCTGGAATTCAGGTCCTCGTACTTGCACAGTGAAAAACCTCGCCTACTGAGCCAACCCCCCCCCCCCCCCCCCCCGACACGAGCCTTATGATTTTTTAAAGAGAGGATAAAGAAAAGGAAACCCTAGAATTAGCCCCTGGGAGGTTAAGACAGTGAACAGCACCTACTACTACCGAGCAATAATCTTACTTGATCGGAATTTTCTTATGGATGTAACTTTACACTCAATTCACCAATAGGAATGTTTCCTTACAGGTGGCATAGCATTTAGCAAGGTTTTTCTAACCTATTTACTTACAGCAAGATAATGAAATGTAGAGATGAAGCAGGTTTGGATGCTGTTGGCATGCAGAGCGTGTGTCTACTAAAGTGCCCAGGCTTGGAGTACTTCTGGAAAGGAAAAGCCATTCCCCTTGAAGCTCCGCAGAACCGTGTGGGTGGAGGTCTAGGAATATTTTTCTAACATTACTAAAAGACTTAAAAATAATGAAGCTTTTAGGATGTGTTCTGAGTAAGCTGTTCACAAGATGGTTTCAGAAACGGACTTAAGATCCCCCTCCCGCCCCACCCCCCAATAAGCATCCAAAGCCAAGTTTGTGTTCTGTCTGCTCACTGTGGGTGTCCATCCCAGGCCCTTGCCAAGAGCAGGCCTTTGGATTTTCGCATCTGTGCCATCGTGCACAGGATTGGGATGTGTGCCTGCATCCGTGTGCACATGTCTGTGGCCCAGGTGCCTCAGGGTAGCATCCTTACAGGGATCATTACTCTCTATGGTCCTTGAAACCTCTAGAAGACATCCTGGCAGTCTCTCCAGAGTGTCTGCCTCCACCCAGCCCTCTTCCAGTTGGACTTAGTAAAGGACGCCATTGAGGCAGAGGGGTAGATCTCAAGTCTCAAAGCAGGTGTCCAGAGCCCCATGCCCTGCCCCTCTGCCCAGCTGCCATCTGACTTTGAAAAGGGTTTGTCAGGCTCTCTTCCCTTCAGCAAGAATTAAAAGGCACTGTGCGGACAGAGATTTCATTGTGTTTCGCATAGCATTTGAGTCGAGCATTTGAGTTGAGTTGAGTTTCATGAGGTGGTCGGTGCCTTCAGCCTCAAGTAACAGCAGCCATAACAAACACTCCTGCCCAGATTGTAGCTATGTATGTCTTTAAGGGCTCTTTAAGGCCTTTTTCAGTCTCTGGTGTATTGAGGCTGGGAAAGGCTCAGGCTCCCCCACCCCCACCCCCACCGGAGAACATCCCATGCCATTCTTGACATGTTAGAATGACTGATCCTGCAGAAATGAAATACAGGCAAGGTTCCACTGGGTTGGTCACTTACTCTCCTGGATTATGCCAGGATGAAACTAGACCCCAAAGGTCACCAAACGGGGATGGGGAGCGATGGGCATTGACTACCAGCCACAGTTATGGTCGTACGGGACTTAGGCCATCCTTGAAGAAGCGTCTCAGTGGGCCTGGCTGCTCCCCAACAGTCACTGAAGTGTACGTCAGTTAGTACTTCTTAGCCTGCACAGGGCAGGGGAGGGAGGCTCCTTTATTTGAGGGGAGGGGTTGGGCTCCTTACGTAGCCAAGGCTGGACAGAACTTGTGACCCTCCTCCCTCAGCCTCTCAAGCGCTGAATTCCTCAAGTGTGCCACTGTGCCTAGCTCAAACGATGCGTCTTTCTGGGTGTGCTCAGGTGATCCGACTCTAATTTGACACAATTACAGGCATGAGTCGGAAGCATAAATCTCTGCTGTGGTGACATCTGCCACAAGAGCCTCTATCTAACCCAGCATCTTCATCGTACGGAACGAGAAAGTGACAAGGTCTTAATAGAGACCAGAAATGTGAGACATGTACAAAGAGCAGTCTACCAGTAACCGCGATCATCTGTAGGGCCACCGTGTACCTTGACTCCCTATGTCAGTTTTTGTTTTGTTTGGTTGGTTTTGTTGTTGTTGTTGGATTTTTTTTTCAAGACAGGGTTTCTCTGTGTAGTCAGACTGGCCTCAAACTCACAGAGATCCTTCTGCCTCTACCTCTCTAGTGCTGGGATTACAGGCGTGCATCACCATGTCCGGCCCTATATCAGTTTCTTACTGGCACTCTGGCCTTGATCAGAGGTTAAGGTTGGCTGTGAGGCCCAGGCCAGGCCAGAGTTCTTCACTATGTTTTTTCCCCACCTTTGGGTTTGGAAACTCTATAGAAAATGCTAACATCACCACCTAACTACCTTGACATCCCCTACACCTCAATATAGAAGCTTGGAGGGGTCACTCTGCCTGCACCTGTTTAGATGAGGTAAGCCCTCTCTTTTACCTAGGCCAGTGCAAAGTGAGCTTCTCTTGTGTTCAACCAAAGGTCCTGGTCAACCAGGCGTCTCTAAAGAAACAGTATCAGGTAAACTAATACATATGTGTCACTGATGACTTCTGTGCACACATAGTTACAGTTCTCTTGTTGTAGAGGTGTTGGTGTTTTGATTGTCACTGAGAGTAGTCCATGGGGATCTTTCCAGGATGGCGGCTTGAGCCAGCAATGCCAGAACCATTGTCTTCAATGATCACTAGCATCCACGTGCCCCGTTATAGCCACAGAGCATTGGCTTCACACTCAGGAGGAGTGGGCAGTGTCCACCTGCTCTCACAGACGGAGGAAAAACAAGCACAAACGAAGCATTTGGCCAAAGCAAATTGTGTATGTGTGTCAGTGAATGTGTAGCTGCAGGTGTATGCGGGTGCATCCCTGCTTAAGTGTGTGTATTATGTGTGTGAGCTTTAAACGATTGCCAAGTTCAAATCTGTGACATTGAAGCTATTTTCAGCAGTTCCTGCTCTTTTTCAAGTTCACTGGCCCACGTGTCTGACAGATGCCGTCTGTAGTTAGGTGGCCCTGTGTAGAAGAATCACAGCCCCCTCTGCGGCTCCCAACCCCCAGCAGACAACCATGTAAAATAGAGCACATTTTTATTCATTTAGCATCTTTTCTTCCCCCTTATTGCCATTTGAATTCATCGACAACAATTTTGAGTCTCATTAGAGGAGTCTTAATTTCAAAATTAAGCTGGGAGCTGGCAAGTGAAATTGAAGAGGCAAAGCCTTTGGTTCCGAACTGAGTTTTTGTTACTCAGTTACTCAGCAAATTAGACGGATTTCAGGTGTGGTTTTCCCTAAATAGCTTGGGACGCCCAGAGGCTTTCTAGACCAGGGGTTATCGCTAGCTCCGCTTCCTCTCTCATCCTCCTGACCCAGCAGCACCTCACCTTCATCTGCTGGGTGGGGTCGGAAAGTCTGTCTGAAAGTCCCCACTCCACACCCTTTGATCCAGCTGTTCTCTCTTCTGTCCCAGCTGGGAGCTGGCAGTGTACGTGGCCCTGGCAGACTCTGTAGCCATTCGATGTACCACTTGGCGTTGTGCGTACCATGGTGCAGTGGTGCGCTTCACAACTGACATCTCTATTGGTTTTTACTGTTCACCCCTCTCCACTCTTGGGACCAACTCGCTCACTGGTCCCTTGATTGGAAACTTCCTGGAATGCGCTGCTGTCTTCTCCTCAGCCTCCTTCCTGTGAGGAGTAACAGCAGCTATCCAAAAGGCTGAGGATGTTTCCTTCCTAGCATGCTTTTCCTTAGCTTTCCAACACACACACACAAGCACACCACACACACACACACACACACACACACACACACACACACCAAGCAAGGGAAAGAGAATGTTGCGCGCGCGCGCGCGCGCGCACACACACACACACACACACACACACACACACACACACACACACACACACACACACACACACACACACCAAGCAAGGGAAAGAGAATGTTGCTTTTTCTAAGATTCTGGGCCCTGGGAAATTTTCTTTGCCTGCCCGACACTATATGACCTTGATGGTTCTGTATTCTCATAAATAACAGCAATTATCACAGGGAACAACGCTAGAGAAGTCTTGGTAGCTCTGTATGCTGGCCTTAGACCCTCCGCTTGGCTAGCTGTGCTTACTTGCATATGTAACCTGACCTCTGCGTGCCCATGGCTGTGTTTCTTAAAATATCTGTGTTGTTGTAATGGGCAGTTACTTTTTTCTTTCTCGGAAACTGATGAAGACTTGCAAGTGGAAAGCCCTCCTCTCCCACCTAAGCATCCATCTGTGCAGATCTAGGCAATGCCTCACTCAGACCAGCCCCTCCCATCCCTCTGGCCCCAGTGAGCACTCCAGGTGACAAGTGAATGAGGCTGCTCCTGTCACAGCGACCCTTGATCTTTGGTTGGTAGGTTGGTTGGCTGGCTGGGTTTTGTTTTGTTTTGTTTTGTTTTGTTTTGTTTTGTTTTTTGAGGCTAGGGGAAGACTAGGTTCAAAGCTGGCAGACAGACGGGGAATGGTATCGGCTGAATATGGAGTATTCCTATGCGTTCAAGTGTTCCACATTTGATCCCCAGCTGGTGGGTGCTATATTGGACGGTCATGGAGCCTTTAGGAGGCTGAGCCTTGCTGAGGGAAGTGGGGCACTAGAGGAAAGCTTGATAGCCCAGTCCTACTTCCTGTCCTCTCTCTGCTTCCTGTCCTGTGGAGATGTGAGGAGTCCTAGATGCATTCTCACACTGTAGCTATGTTGTCTCCCTTCCATGGAGGGCTGTGCCCCTCAAACTGTGAGCCAAGATGGCCCCTTCCTCCCTTTAAGTTCTCCAGGCATTCAGTCATGGCTGCAAGAAAAGCAGCTGTTACAGGGAGCTTTCCCAAGCCATTTTTACCAGAAATGAGACCAGGACTTGGTGAATACCATCAGAAAGGCACCACTGGCCATGGTTTCCCCAGCTACAGGAGTGTCTACAAACACCTCTTACGATGCAAAGACTCACAGCTGATTGTCCTGGTAACCCTTGCCCCACACATCTTCTAGGACCCTAACAGCATAGTTTCTTTAGGGGAGTGGGGCTCCTGAGATTGAACCCAGGGCCTTGTGCATGGAGTACTGAGGCGTGCAAGCACGCATGCACACTTCTACTTTCATGTACATGTGTATGGGTGTACTCATGTGTGAGTGTATACAGATACACATCTGTACACATGCTTGCTTATAGGAGCTAAGGGTATTGTTCCTCAGACACCATGTACTTGGTTTTGAGACAGGGCCTATCACTGGCCTAGAAGTCACCCACTAGGCTGGCATTGCTTCCCAGTTAGCCTCAGAGAGCTGCCTCCTGAGGGCTGATGTTAAAAGCACATTATATCCACCCTAGCTTTTTTTACTGGGTTCTGGGGGGTGGGACTCTGGTCTTTATGCTCGCAAGTCCAGTTGCAAGCCTAAGCTACCTCCCCAGCCCCTGCAATACAATTTTTAAAAGTTCTCATGAATGCAAAGGCTGCGGTGTGCACTTTGAACTCAAGCAGCTATTTGGAAAACCCAGTAACTTAATAAGTAGGCTCTATAGCAGACTCTGAGGACCTTTGAGAAGACGTGCGTCACCTTCTACGCAGTGATCAAACGGAAGCTGTCATCATGATCTGTTGTGGATTGAGTGAGATATCTAGCATAGTCTTGGCCATTTGAATACTTGGTCCTCAGTTGGTGGCATGTTGGGGGAGGCTTGGGAGGTGTGGCCTTGGAGGAGGAGGTATGTCACTGGATGCAGGCTTCGAGGGTTTAAAGATGCACTGTCTGCTTTGTGCTTGTAGTTTAAGGCGTGAGCCCTCAACCAGTGCTGCAGCCACCATGCCTGCCTGCTTCCTTACTCGGAGGTAATGGACTCTAATTGGACTGCAAGCCCAAGTAAACCCTTCCTTCTATGGGTTGCCCTGGTCACAGTATTTTATTACAGCAGCAGAAAAGTAACTCATACATCTTCATGGGTGGGGGTTATTGTACCACTCACGGGAGGGGAAGGAAGAGAAGCCTTTGACATTGCCATTTGATGGCCGTACTTGCGTAGCATCCTGTTGAGGGGAGCACCTTCTGTTTGGGTTGATGAGCACTGGTCTCCTCATGGTTCAAATGGCCCCTGTTTGCTGAAGTTGAACAGGTTGTACACAGTCAGTCTCTGTGGGGAGCTCATGTGGCCCCCTTGTCTTGTGAGCTGACAGGCTTTCATCAGATTGCTTTGGCTTGCTTTGGCCATAGCCAGGGGTGGTGTAGAAAGACAAGCCAGAGTCTGGCTAGCTTTCGAGTGCAAGGCAATGTCTGGAGAGATGGAAGATGGGTTCTCTGGGTGCCAGCAGCCTCCTGCGTATTAATCTGGGTACCAGGTGAATACTTGGGGCAGCGTCACTGTGCTGGATGCCTGTGTAGACTTGAGTGAGCGACGCTACTTCAGGGGATCCCTATGTAGACCTTGCTATGTGTACATTACATCAGAAGTGAATGAGCCTCATCCATTTCACTCCACTTAGGTGGTTTCAGATCTCTATTACACACATAGAGGGAACCTCAGAACTCGTCCATGATTAAAAAATAGGACTGACTTTGTTATTGTTGAATCAGTGTTAATTTAGAGCTGGGAGAAACACAAAGTCACAAGAATGTCTTTGACGATTCAAGCGTGTTCTATGTCGGCCCTTTGAACCTGCCTGTATGATATCATTAGTGTGATATTTAGACTCCATCTTGAACAGTCCCTCTGACAGAGAATACAAAAATGTCAGTCTCTCCCCAGAGTAGCTTTTTCTTTTTAATTCATAACCTGGGAGTTCATTCACAAATGTAGGGTAAGATGAACTAACATGATTATAAATTAACTTTGGCAGGAAAAAAAAATAGCTTACAGCAAAAACTTTGAAAATGCCTTTGCCAAAGCACATTGGCCAATCATACAAACTTTAAATGTTTATGTAGACAAAAGCCGCTTCCCAGTCCATCACAGCATCTTGGTGGATAATGGTTGGCAAAGTAATTGGTTTAGAAATTATTATTCAGAGCACACCAGGCATTTTGCTCTTGAAGAAAGCATTGTGCCTGTAAACTTCCAGGATTTTGAAAATGAGCAGGTCTTATTCAGTGGGACTTCTAATTTGCAGCAGCACACAGGAGAACCAGGTGTCAGCAGAAGCGGCCTAGTCACACTTGCATCCCTGGAGGCTGGCCTGAGGAGGAGAGTCTTTCCTCTGCAGATTTGTCAAAGAGATGCAGGTGCTCAGTAAAGCCTGTCAGCTCAGTGGACCATTTGTTTTCCTGAGTTAAGGCAAGGTCCTCTGTACCTTAGCCTTCGTAAATACCAAGTGGCTAATGCTACCTAGAATGCATTGCAATTAAAAGCCCGCCCCCCAAAAAAATCCCATCATTTTTTAAATGATTAAATTTAACTCCAAAAAATGTTTTTGAATATTCCAAAATCTGAAACTTTTTGAATGTGGCTCTGTAAGCCAACGCGCGGAGGCTCCCATGCCTTGGCTACTGTGGTAGTTGGATCGAGCATTCTAAAAAGTATTATTCAGAATTACCTTTAGGTTACATGCATAAGAAACACAAGTGAATTTCCTGCTCCGGCCTGTATTGCATGCTCAAAATAGCTCAATACATGTCTGGAAATAAAGCAAGCTGGCTCTCACTGTGTGCTGGTGTTCAGGTCTGATCAGACGCACTGGTTTTTCCTAGACCAGGCTCATTTAAACAGTGTTTCTGATGCACGTAGGATGATGGGAACAGTGGTACCATGCATTCCTACCATGGCCTCAGGGTGATGTGTGGCGTATTTGTTCAGGTCCTGGTCACAGCCTCTGAAAAAAGGAGGGGCCTCAAGCCCCTGGCCAGCCACACTCAGTGGTCAGGCAAGAAAGCTGGACCAGGTGTCAGGCCTTGCTCTGCCAAGACAATTTCTCCTCAGGCCAGCCCAGCCCTCCTTTTTGCCTTCCTTTCCCATCAGAAATATAGGGAAGCAGGGGAGAAGCCCTGGTTCTGTATTGTAATAGAGAACAGTTACGTCTGGGGGATCATCTTGCTGTATATGTGTATGTCAGTGGCAGATCACACATACAACAGTGGTCCCAAGGGATAGTGGAGTCTGTTGACAATGTAGCATCTCAGTGTCACAGTGTGGCACATTACTCCTCTGTTTGTGGTGTCAACATCTTATACTACTGCAAAAACATGTAAGATGTAATAGTTGGTAGTGATAACTGACATTTCTTATTGCGGTGTGTATGTATGTATGTATGTATGTATGTATGTATGTATGTATGTATGTACTGAATCTGTATTCATGTGTGTGCCAGTGTGTTCTGCCACGTTGATGTGGAGACCAATGTCTCACGTGAGGTGGTTTTCCTCAGATATTTTCCCACCTCATGTTTTCGAGACAGCATCTCCTCACCTTTTCAGTGCCCCTGGAGATTGCTGTTTTGGCTGCCTTGGCTGACCTGTGGGCCCCTGGGATCTGCCTTTCTTCACATCCCCAACCCCTGGTACTAGGGTTACTGGCACGTGTCCTTCCATGTCCAGCTTTAAGACTCACTCAGGATCCAAACTCCTCAGGTCCTAGTGCTAGTCTTCAGCCATGCCCCAGCTCTGGTGTTCCCCTCCTCCTCCTCCTCCTCCTCCTCCTCTTCTTCTTCTTCTTCTTTTTAAATTATTTCATTTGTTTCATTTTCCTGGCCTTGGCTATTGAACCCAGAGTCTTTATTTTGAAGCATTGCCTTACTTCTTAGCCCAGGCTACCCTCAGACTTGCTGTCCTCCTTCCCTAGTCTTTTGGATATTTGAGATTACAGACACGCACTACACACCTGACTTGATCATTAACTTAAGACATACTCCTTGTACCTATTGTAAAAAATTGACTTTAAAGTGACATGCCATGTTCCATGCACTGTATGTTTGCAGTATCTGTGGATTGCAGCAGGAGTCCAGGGGGAGAGAAAACAAACTTCAGTGCCTGGGTTTGCGCAAGTGCACTCTCTATGCACACAGTGATTCAACTGCCTAACAAGCCGTCTCTCAGAACATGTTCCCATTGTAAGAGACTTGCGGCTGGTACTACTTTCTTGACCTGCTGAGACCGTCTTTGGCACTGTGTATGGCTTTTCCCATCACTAGCAGCAGACTGTTCTGCATGTGGTCCAGGGCCCTTAAGAACCAAAGCTGGATATACCCTGATACTCTAACCCTGAGCCCTAGGCTGGCTTCTGTCTCCCTGAATCAGATGGTTTATTTCATGCTTGGAAGGAGAGAGAGGCCTGTGCATGCCTCAGCAGGATACATCAGGCACTCTGATCACCATGAGCATAGAATGTCTTTCCTGCTAGCCCAGAGCTGTGGCCCAGACTGCCCAGTGACCACAGCGCAGGTGTCCCCTGCTCTGTGGCCAGGGGAGCAGCAGGTCCACCTTGAAAGCAGCATGTCCATGGCAGGTGACAAGCATTGTGATTGCATTTGGGTGGTTTATGCAGGTTAAAGGGGGGTGGGGCTTGCAGTCCTACTCTTTAGGCTGTCAGCAGTTTCTATGGGCTAAAACAGCATGATGAGAAAGCTGTATATCCAATGTTCAAATGGCTCTCAACCTGAATCTTACACTAGTGAAAATTCTGCATATCTGTAGACTCCTTGTTTCTTATAGGAAATAGTTTCTGCAGGCCACATACGCAGTGTAAATGAAACATTAGTGCATTTAGTGTTTATGGAGCTGATCCTGACAGTAGGTTTCTCAACTATGTGTGAGCTGTACATATCTGAAAAGCCTGCAGTTACAACCCTCTGGTCCCCACATTTTCAGGTAAGACTTATTTAATCCTCGTCCGTTTTTAAACAGTAGAAGTTATGATCCATTTGCATCGCCTGTCGCGTCAGGCTGCCGATTTCCTGTCTCTGGTCACTTCTGTATATGAGGTCTGCATAGCAGCCTCATGCGTTGCCAAAAGGAACACTGTTCAGGAAGCTCTGTGTGCGGGGTCAGCTGGACTGGCTTGCAGGTAGGTGCAGGATTGACTGTCACTCCTGACATGGAGCTTAGGGGGCCGTTTTTTATGTTTACTTTAAGGCGTACTTAACATGCAGTTCACACAGGCTTCCAGATGCGCCATGACAACTGGAGTTGGAAGGAAAGTTTCTGTTGGAGAGTTGACCCCCAAAGCCGGGAAGTTTCCTCAGAGCCCTCGCCGTGACTTCGGCACTCCCCACCATCTGCTTGAGAGCCGTTCCGCTGCAACGGGCTGCATGTTGATGGCTGGATTCAATTAATTTGTCTAACGTATCCCACCGTGCTCCCACAAGTATTTGTAGTAGCTTACCAAAAAAAAAAAAAAAATGCCTTGTAACTAGAGGTTATTCACAAAGGAAGTATAAAAGCTGTAACAAGGGAGAGAGGAAGCAGGAAACCGAGATGGCTTGGGGGATAGCGTGACTGATTGATATGTAAGTTCCATATATTGGTTTAAAAGACATGATCAAGTATTAGCTATGGCCCTTGTTGCTATAGCAAACACCTGGCATAGGAACTCGGAGGGGAAAGGTTACTTTGGCTAAGTCACGGTGGCAGGGGCCCCAGGCAGCGGTCACATGGGACCCACAGCCAGGAAGCAGAGATGCTGCTGCTGCTGCTGCTCAGATTGGTTGTTGTTGTTGTTGTTGTTGTTTAATTTAGTCTAGTCTAGTACCTCACCCCATGTAGTGGGCCCCCCTACATTCATGATGGGTCTTCCCCTTTTAATTAACCTCCTGTAGAAGCTCATAACCCTTGGGTGTGTTTCCATGGTGATTCTAAAGCCCATCAAGTTGGAAATCAAGATAGCCATTAAGGATGGTCAGTCATAAATTTGTCTCTGAGCTTCCTTATAGCTGGGACAAAGACAGAAACAAGACCATTTATAGAGTTTCAGTGTTGAGATTAAACCTGACTTGATACTAAGAAAAGACAAAGAGGTGCCTTGTGCTTATGACCAGAGAGACGTTTGTCCCTTTGTTGCAGAGAGCGTGGGACAATGACCGGAGAACAATTCTGTCTCATAAAATAGGCAAGATTTGTGAGTAGTTTAATGAGAAGTTCCTATGGTCTAAGCAGAGCCACGACCATAGATACTTGGTAGCCATTCCGTTAACAGCCCAGACATTGTCCTTCTGAGCTGCTGTAGGGCCATGGGATCCGGAGTTGGTTCTTCTGCACAGACACTTGGGGGGGGGGGGCCTGCTTCAGGCGGTGAGGAACACACCCCGCTCCCAGCTAAACTAGATGATGGTGGCCACAGCAGGAAGTACCGACCTAGGGACTTAGTGGTGCACAGGTTACCTGAGTGTGTGAGAGAATGGGAGAGTGGGGTTCACATTGAAGAGGAGGTTCAGTCCCATCAGGGATGCTTCCTATCCATAACCCCTTTCTTGGTGTAGTTTTTAGAAGATGACACTGTACAGATGAAAAAGGCATCATGTGAATGAGACATCTGAAATAAAGCATGTTGGATAGACTTTGTAAAGAGATTCATTTATTATGTATACAGTGTTCTGCCTGCATGTAGGCCTGCAGGCCAGAAGAGGGCATCAGATCACATTATAGATGGTTGTGGTTGCTGGGAATTGAACTCAGGACCTTTGGAAGAGCACATGGTGCTCTTAACTTCTGAGCCCCGAATAGATCTTTAAGTTGAATTACTTTGTTTATTTCGGTTGGTAAAAGTTGCTCACATATAAAAAAAATTGGTTAAGTGTTTTCAAGGCTTTCGGGGTCCTGGCTTTATCCCCGTAGCCACTATTGGCTACTCTTGCCCTGCATGCCAGACCCTGAGGCTGGTAGTGTCATGGACGCCACTACTGCCGCTGCCACCACCACTACCGCCATCGTCATCGTCTCTGCCTGTCTCCAGAGACCCGTGAACTTAGTTAGCACTGCACTGTGGGCCAAGCTTTCCCTCCTCTTCCTTTCTCTTGCGATCCCCCCAAAGTTTTGAAACAGCAAAGAACACAGAGTAGAATTGTTCTCCCTTCTAGAAGCAAAATGCGGTTGAGGACAGCGAGTCCCTCAGCTCCCTTCTCTCCAGCCACAGCAAGGCCACGGAAGCACCACTGCCCCCTTCTTGCTGCCTCTCCATGCAATGGGCTCCAGGGAATCCGTGTTGATCTTGCCCTTTGTGCTTGTGTTTGTGTTCGTGTTTGGCGATGTGACCATTTTGAACGGTGCACGGAAGAACATACTTCTTGATTTCAGTCTTCATGATGGCTCCTTCACTTCGAAGGACAAGTGTGAGTACTTCCCTGTGTGTTGTTGAGTACAGTGTCTGAGGTTGGGGCAACTGCATGCACCCTGGTCTTTCCACGGGTTCCTGAAGTGATAGCACCCCAAGAGAGAGCTCCCAGGCTCCCAGACCCCTTGCTTTGCAGTGCTGGTGTTTGGAGCAGGACCTCAACCCAAAGCTAGCCATGGCCTTTCAGACAGCTTAATGGAGGTTCACCCAGAAGGGAAGCCCAGCGGGGACCTAGAAATGTTCTAATCTTGTGTCTTCCAGGATCATCAGATTATGCACAAACTGGTAAATAGGTAGTTCTGTTCCTAAAAGATTTCTCTAAAGGAAAATTGTAGTACTTTCTTCAATAGTGTGCCTCAGCTGAAAATGTCTGAAAGTAGTTTCTTGTGCTGTCTAATTTGAGATTCTTCTCATGGTTTAAATACAGTCTCCTTTGCTTCTGTCTCCTGCAAAAAGAAAACAACCAGCTAAACAGTGAAAACATTTATTCCCTGAATCTTCATGTATCACGCTGGCAATGTCCCCTTGGCATCTCCATCCTGGGCACTAGAGCTCATCCCCTAGAATGGATGTGTCTGGCTGGTTACGTAGCTGATGGAGACCACCCCAACCTGCCTTCCTTCCGGGGATTGAGGGGCGCTCCGTGATAGGTGGCTATCAAGGGGTCCATTTTCCAGCTGTTTCTTTCTCATAAATAAACTTGTTTTTACCAGGATCAAACCTTTGCCGTCAAAGCCACTTGAGTCTGTTTTTTTTTTCCCCCACTGAGCTAAGTTGCTACTCAAGCAGAAATAATCTGTTCTTCAGAAGGACCAGTGTATAAATGAACAGCACGAGGTGGGGGAACGCACGGTTTATCTGGGATCTGGCTCTTTGAAAGGTGGACTCCTGGGCTCCCACCTGCCCAGGTCCCTGTTGGCAGGATGTCAAACCGTGGTCTTACGGCCAGATTTTCACTGAATAATGAATGAGCCAGCACCGAGCAGGTCAGAAATAGAAATCGATAAAGCTAAACTCTTACCAAGAAGAGAGCTGTGCACGAGACGGATGAAGTGCCATGGTGGCTGGTGGATGCCAAACACACACAGTAAAGATGCTTCTCCTTTCACAGATAAAGGAATGTGAAAAGAGAAACCTGTGGCTTAGGGAGGAGTCGGGAGGACCAGGGCCAGAGTGGCTGCCTCTCAGGGTTGGACTGAGGAAGGAGAAGTGAACAACGGCCAGACGTTCTGCTTCTTCATGCCCGGTACTGCAGCTGCTTGCTGCTCACTGCTCCTGAGAGCCAGGCGCCAAACATCTTCATCAATCATATGCTTGCAGCTGTGTGACCAAAATAGCTCGACACGCAGCCTGTTTGTCCTGACCTCTCGGAAAGCGACAAGACCGTGAGGTCGTCGAAGAAGTCCGTGATGCCTGCTTCTGCTTCACTCGTTTTTTTTCCGGACTGCCCATCAGGTCCACCTGCCTGCTTAGGTCTAACTCAGCCCTTTGATCTCTGGTGACACAATCTCACTGGCTGATTGATTTTCGTTTGTGGAAGATTGAAGGGCATTATGTGAGAGCCCTTTTTATGCCAATTGTTCCACGAGAAACGCTCTATTTCCTCATTGAAAACGCCAGCAGGTGCCCTGAGAAAGGCAGTGCAGTGTGCAGGAAGGGCGGGCTGTTTTCCGGCTCTTGGAAGGCCACTGGAGGAAGTGCTTTTATTAAGGACTTCTCAGATGTATGCCTTGGGGGGTGGTCAGACCCCACCACCCCTCCAGACCTGTGGGACTCTCAGTGAGCTGTTTTTACCCCCCTTAGGTTTCTTAGGAAACGAACCACATGAGCCTATTCTAGAAGGATGGAGGAATTGCTCTGCATAGTGTCACTTCTGTGCTTTCTCCAGAAGCCTTTTGCCTTTTTTGTTTTGTTGCATTTCATTTTGTTTTGCTTTGTATTTTGAGACAGGGCTTCTCTGTGTAGCGTTAGCTGTCCTGGACTCACTTTATAAACCAGACTGGCCTTGGAACTCACAGAGATCCGCCTGCCTCTGCCTCCCTGAGGGCTAGGATTAGAGGCGTGCGCTGCTGCACCCAGCAAAGGGCCTTTTCTTGAAGACGGGGATAATAAAGATGTCGGGTATACCTCAGGTATGCTTTGAAAAATCAAAGATGGCCAACCTCTGAGCTCAAGGAACCCCTCTAGGTTTTAATAATTCAGTTAGAACCCTGTTTGTAGTCAACCACAGCAAACTTTGAGCAGTGCACAGAGGCCAGGACTATGCGTTTGATATGAGCACTGCTCTTTAGTAGACCAACAGATGTGTGCAGTTGATGGGACCCTCTGTGGGCCACACCAGGAAGGGATTGTTGGGTGAGACTCTTTCTTAAGACCACCTTCAGGAAGGGACAAGGCTGGGGAGATGATTTCTTTGGAAAAATACTAATGTGAAGACTTGAGTTTGGATCCCACATTTTTAAAAAGTCAGGAACAGTAGTGCATGCCTGTAGTTTGAGCACTAGCGAGAGAGGCAC
Organism: Acomys minous; assembly: GCF_964271855.1. Classification (NCBI taxonomy): domain Eukaryota; kingdom Metazoa; phylum Chordata; class Mammalia; order Rodentia; family Muridae; genus Acomys; species Acomys minous. Next base: position 19,858,847 of record NC_140489.1, read on the forward strand.
AAGAGAATCCTAGGAGCTTATTGGCCAGCCAGTGCAGCTGAATCAGTAGGCTCCAGGTTCAGTGAGAGATCCTACCTCAAAACAAAAACAAACAAACAAACAAAAGGTGGAGAGTAATTTAATAAAGTTCTTGACATTAACCTCAGGCCCCCACACATCCAGACTCTCACCCAACATGTGTATGTGCACATACAAAAAGACTCCAGCCAGCCTCTGTCTGAGGGCATAGACTTTTGTCAAAAGACCTTTCGTACTTTAATTTTCACCATCCTTGAGATCTGATACTGTGTCCGATGTGGAGTGAGTGGATGAACAGGACTTCATCTTCAAAGGCAGCCCGTGCCAGCTGGGAAGGAAGAGCCCTTGGTTTTCCTGTATCCAGCTTGGATCTGCAGAGGCAGAAAGTCAGACACCAGTAGAAGTAACACATCTGCGGAGGTGAACGCAGAACATATGTAACAGCGTGGATCCATCGTCTGTGGCTAGCCATGAAAGAACGTCAGGGTGAGAAGTTCTTGAGAGATGCTTAACAATACGCCGCGTCCTTCGTGGTCCCTGCCTTCAGGAAGCACTAATGTGGCATCACCCTGTCCTCTGGATGCCAGGAGAGTGTCAGAGAGCAGTCTTTGGCCTCTGGGAACTTGGCCTCTAAGAATCTGAGCTTACCCCAGATGCGCTGGTGTGAGAAATCCACATTGGGGGGTGGGGAGTAACAAAGCTTTTTCATTGATCTCTGAGTGTCGATAAAGCACTTTGCTCTCTTGCCATCTCTTGCTAAGTGCCTCTAAGTGCTCATCAGTGGGAGCTGGTCTACTGAGGGCTGTGTTGGGGTTGTGGAGACCAGGGTGGGATCAGCAAAGGTGGCCTTGAAGACTCTGGCTCCGAAAAGGTGAGAGGGACAAGGCATTCTTCTGGACACCTGAGGGACTGTTTGCTCAGTTTAATGTTCTTTAGGTTGTATTTTGGTCTTTTGTTTGATTGAAACAGGTTTACATAACCTGGCTGGGTGGAGGGCACAGGCTGATGGTTTCTAGGGGAGGTGGCCAGACTCAGTGCACTGGAGTACACTGGAACACAGGTGGCTTTTGTTGATTGGACAGATTGATTTTTGAATCTGGGAAATTTCATAGATGCTAGATTGCTGGCTTCTCTCAACAAGCGGCAGGCAGGCATGTGGCGGCATGTGGTACTGCCTTGTTCCCGAGCAGCTGCAGCCAGACATGAGTGGCCACTGCACTGTAGGCCAGGTGCCCAGCTCAGCCTGCCCATGCCCCACATCCCCACTTCGCTCAGACGTCTGCATTAGAATGCTAAGCGGGGAGTGTGCTTGCTGAATTCCGAGTCCTTCCAGGTTTGTGCGCTCAAGCACTGCTGGAGAAGTAGGACAGGACGAATAAAGGGACGATGACGATGATCACACGGCTTAGGCTGTGAGATGGCATGCCACAGTAGATGCGGTTCTCAGCACATGCTTGGAGCACGCGTGCACATGCATGCATGCACACACACACACATACACACATGGACAGACAGGCGGACACCCTCATACCCTCGCTCACACATGCTCACTTTACTCAGCCATCCCTCAAATCCTAGGAAGAAACTGCTATTGGACTCTGCTTCTCACCTGGAAAAAGAGAGCACAATTTCCATAAGGGCAAGTCAGTGGCAATGTCACGCAGGTCAGCAGGTGACACCACTGAGGTTTCCATCCATGCTGGTTTCCATCCATTCTAGCTGGCTCTAGGACCCCATGCTTTTGACGAATACTAACACTAATACTCCTAATACTACCACTACTGCTGACACTAATACTGGTCCTAATGTGTACTAAGGTCCTGATGCACAGAACGCTGAGGTGGCAGCGCTGGATGCTTTGAGGGTGCCATGACCTTCGGTCCTTGCTGCCGGCATTGAGCCACGTGCTGTGTACAAACGTGGGTATGAGACTTGTCAGGTTAAGCATTTGCTCAGGAACACAGCTGGAGCCTAAATGAGGGCAGGAGAATCAGGAAAACCTGCCAGATTTGGAGACTAAACTTAGGAGCTCCACGCCGATGGCAGGCAAGAGGGTACAGAGAGGTTTGGGGGGCTGATGGCAAATATTTATTATTTATTAATATTAGGAGGCCCAAGACAGGCACATGGTATTTCTGTGAAACAGGCATGTGTGCACATTGCATTTCTGTGAACCATAGTTAGATTTTTGTTCTCCTCTATTCATTGGCAAGTTTTCTTGGTGTTCCAGCCCAAAGGAATTCGCTCCCACTAGCCAAAAGTTTTAGATATAATTCTGAGAATAAAAAAGGACACCCCTCGCCTTTTCCCACCCTGCACTTGAAACAGGCTTTTTTTTCTCTTTTCTTTTTTTTTTTTTTAAAGATGTATTTATTTATTATGTATACAACGCCCAAAACAGGTTTCTTTATCCTAGGGTAAGCTTGGGAGTAGTCCTTATTTCTTCTTTGGGGGACATTTGGCAAAAGGGAGGCCATGTCTAGCAAGTGATCTGAGCTTGAACTGGATCTCCACCTGGAAGCATTGCAAAGATGCGCTGACCCTGGGCAGCCCTCCCTGGAGAAGTCAACCTCCTCGGGCTCACTGGTTTAAACCCTTGGTGTCCTAGACTAACCCTTTCTCCATGCCCATGAGCCTTCTGAGCAAACAGGCTGAGGACACCACCAGATGCACACTCCCCTTGGCCTGAATTCTCCAGACCCTGGCCGGTGCACGTTCTGCCCTTGATGAACACTGACAACGAGGGAGCCATTTATAGTCAAACTGGTGGCTTCAGGCAGTCCCTGGCTCAGTCCCCAAGATCAGCACATAGACCAAGCTGCAGATGCTGCGGACCCTGGACAAGCCTTTATAAGCCCTCTGCCTGACCTCCCTCTGTCTCTGTAGAGAAGCCCCCCTCCCCAAGTAAACCCAGTCACCCCAGTGCCTCATAGCTACCCACCTGCAGGAACAGTCCTGTTTCCCCATGTAAAACTCCATGCCCATGCCAAATTCAGTTCATATTATATCTGTGTTTACTTAGCCCTTTTTGAGGCAGGGTCTCCTGTGGCCTTAGACTCAGTGTGTTATATGGGGAAGCCCTGCACTGAGCCCCACCTCTGTGCTAAGATTGTAGGTATGTGCCACCATGCCTGGCTTGTATTGTTTTGATATAGCAATCTTTCTGCTTACCTTTCATCCCAAGGGGAATGGAAAGCTGAGGCTTAGGTAAATGTAGTCTTCTTGTAGCTCCTGGGTCTCGTCACATAGCCTATGGTAGCATGACATAACTCCCAGAAGTTGGAGTGACAAAAGTCCTCTTAAGCTGTATGCACTACGGTCTTACTTCTGTTTAGCTGAATTGTCATTCAAGTTGGTTACTTAACCTCTTTGTTCACCTGTTACATGGGCATTAAGAATCACTCCTTAGCCAGGCGCAGTGGCGCGCACCTGTAATCCCAGCACTCGGGAGGCAGAGGCAGAAGCAGGCAGATCTCTGTGAGTTCAAGGCCAGCACGGTCTACAGAGTGAGTCCAGTACAACCAAGGCTACACAGAGAAGGCTGGAGATCCTTTGTAGTGGTTACTTTTCATTCCCTGCAGCAGGTAGGAAGATCATAGCCTGTTCATTGTTTGGACATGGAAATGACGTCACAGATGCCAAGAAGCATGCTACATTATATAGCATAAAACAAATGGGTTAAAAAATGAAGAAATACTTAAAAAAAGAGATGGCATTTGAATGTAATCTTCATGTGGAAAGAAAACATGGTATCTTAGGTATCCAAGTAATCTTGAGTACTCTATATTGAAGGCCTCACGCTGTATCATAGGGAACCAACTGATGCGTCTTCTTTGTAAACTGTAGAGTTTGAGTTGCTCTTGACTAGTTAACACGCTGCCATGTCCATACACTGAGCTCCTCCTTTATTATGCAAGGTGCCCGGGGATAAGCATTGTGGTCCAGTCTCTGTGGAAAGCTTGGCTTCTCCAAGAATGAGAAGTTGGGGACCTGATGGATCGACAACAACAGAGGAAGAGATTTTGTGACCTAAGCCAGACAGCCTAGGTGCCTCACAGGACCCGCGAGCCCATCAGTAGGCGCAGTGTGGCATTAGGAGACTCCTGGGAGATGGAAGGCAGGCATGACTGGAGGCCACACAGAGACATATTGACTTCAAGGCTGCAATGCTCATGAGCAGGGATTTTGTCTCTTTTTTCCTTTTTGATTAAAGCACAAACCCAGAGCTTCCTTTTTTCTTTTCTTTTTTTTTTAACTCCTCTAGGCATTTCTGAGCCAACAGCATTTTTTTTTTCAGGCAGTGATCTGGGCACACGTGTTACAATGGCAGAAACACTGTTTTCCCCCTCTGACTGGCCTGTTCCCTAAGGCCCAAAGGAAGATGTGGAAATGCGAGTCCAGGTTCTCCTCTGTGAAGGGGAGACATCAAAGGTGCTCCCTTTACAGCCAGCAGGTTCTGTGGGCTCTCTCCTGTGCGTGCTCCCACTGATCATCCCACACAATAAGCTGGAGGTTAGATGGTCTCTTACATATTGATATTCTACTCCTGGAAACAAACCCCTCAACTTCAGTCACACTCCAATGGATTGCTTAACCCAGAGATCTCGCATGTGCCTTTTCTGGGAAGGGCCAGGCGCCTAATGTTGTGGTTTGCCATGTCATATAATGGCTTCATCCTGCTGCTCACGGAGGTGGTGCTCAGCCACAGAGCGTTTGAACACTGGTAGTCATGACTCACCTAAAATAAATCTTTATTTCTGGACATTGATATTTAAGTTTCATATGATATACACATGTCAGAAGATATTTTTCTTTACAATTGTTTTTTTTCCCCCCCAGTAATGAAAACATGTTCAGAAGCACCAGCTAGGAAGGAACATGCAGGTTTGGCCCCCAAGCTATAATAGGAGCGTGTCCAAATTCCTTTTGGAATGCTCCACACAGCGGTGTCTTTTATGGCATTGTCCCATCGCTGCCTGTGTCTGTTTCTCCTGAATGAGCAGGGACCACGAGCCTTTTCTCAGAAGCCAGAGTCCCCAGTGTATAATAGGTGCTCGCTGAATGCCTTCCAGACGAACAGTGTAGCAATTATTGCCCTCGCAGCATGACTATGTCTACATGAGGAATTTTGGAAATGACTGTCTCTTTCCTAGAAAGCTGCATCTGTTTGGGTAGATTGGTGCTGGAAGGTGAGCGGCCATGAGTACCTGGTGCTGCCGTCCAGCACTTCAAAGGCTCTGGGAGTGCTTGTAAATAGAGCCTCGTTTGCTGACAGCCTCTACCCTCAGAGGCCTACCTGAGCTGTCTGCCATGAGGACTCTGTCACATGAAAAGGGAAGGACAAGCCCCGGTGGCGGTCCTTTATTGCAGTGGGTGGTCTATAAGCACTTACTAGAATGTTCCTCTCCACTGTTGGCAAGCTTTGGTGAGCAGAGCCTATCTGTGAAGCTCAGACTCTCAGGAGACTCATTTCTACGTGCTCCTGAAATTCTTAATTTACCCCGTGTTTGTATTTTTAAGACGAGAGCTTTCTTTATAATTTCAATTAAGGAATGATGTTTGGTATTCAGACGGGTTGGTGTTTGTATTGGCTCCATGGTTTCCCGTGAGAGGCACAAGGTCCTCGGGGGAAGATAGCCATGCATAGAGTTGCCTATGTGGGAGACACAATGCCAGGACGCACAAAGAAGAAATTACAACCATTTTACTTGTGTATTATTTTCTCAATTTGAAGCACTTGAATTCCAGCACTCTCGTATCAAGAGGTTGAATTCCTGGCATTTTAAAGTATTCCACTTGAATAAGCTGCTTAAACCATTCAAATGGTTTCTTTAAAAAAAAATATGCTGCAGCCACCCTTCCTCCCCCGATCTCTAGCTTCTTGGACCGTTTACTCTTCAGATTTGCTTAATTGAAGTTTTGCCTTTTCTTTTTACTTTAAATCAAAATCATTTCTTAGTCAAAGAAGTTTTTATTGTATTCTCGAGGGCTGTCTGGATTTCACGTCGACTCTGCTCCCAACACGTTAAAGGAGTTTTCCAAAAACCTCCCATCATCTGTGTTTAGGTTACCTTCCAGAAGAAATCCTCCAGCTCTGACTGACTTTCTCCCGTTATGGTCTCGCATCTGTAACTACAGCGTCGCCCACATTCCCAGGGTGTCAGGTCTGGTTCCATTAAATGTAGCCATGGAAGGAGGGGAAAAAAGATACCCCAGGAGGCACAGCCAGCTCCACCACGCACGTCACTGCAGCTCAGCTGCTGCATGCACGAGTGTGGAGAGCAGAACCTAACTGGCAGCCATCAGTTTGCCTGTTTGAAAGAGTCTATCAAGGAACAGCCAGGGGGTTGAGAGGTCTTTGCCCTGCTGGTATTTCCTATGACAGCAGGGAGCAAGCAGAGTATTGAATGTGTAATTAGCTCTCAGATCCAGCTTAGTGCCCAAAACAAAGAACCAAGCAAGGTAAAGATGGTGTTAATTTTAGACCAAGTCGCTCAAGAAGGCGTTTCTGAAGAACTGATGCAGAGCCCAAGATGTGCTACAACTGACAAGAGACACTCTGTGGTCAGAGAGCAAGTGCACACAGAGGTCCTGTGGCTGCTTAAAGTAACAGAAGAGGGTTGGGTGGTGGCGGCACACACCTTTTGTCCCAGCATTCAGGAGGAAGAGGCAGGCAGATCTCTGAGTTCCAGGACAGCCATGGCCACACAGGAAAACCCTTTCTGGAAAAAAACCAACCAAACAAGAAAAGAAGTAACAACAGCAGAGTCAGAGAAATGAGCAACCAGAATCGGGGTTTGTTCTGATTGTGATGGGAAGCCGTTAGAAGGGATTAAGACAACCGGAAAGAATAAGTTGCCAGAAGGGAGCTCGGAGGAAGGCTTTTGTCATAATCTGGGTAGGCAATGCTGGTAGAGGGGATGAGACTTGGTTGTTGACTGTTGAGTCTTAGACGAGATCTTATGAATGGTTGGGTGGGAAGAGGATGGATGGATGGATGGATGGATGGATTAAACGTGGGTGGAGGGAAGATGGATAGATGGGTGAGTGAGTGAGCAGAGGAGTGGGAGGAGGGAGGATGCATAGACAGATGAAGGATGTATAGACAGTAGGTTGGTGGAAGGAGGAGGGAGGGGGTTAGGTAGTGGGTGGATGACGGGTGGATGGCCAGGCAGTTGGGCAGATGAATGTTCATTGAGAGGAAAGGAAGGAGGCGATGACTCGGTCCCCCCATTCTAACAGTGGGTTGGGAAGAGGGCCTCTTTATTATTCGTTTGATTTGCTTTCTCTCTTGGCTCTGCACTTTTCTAGCTATGCCCCGGGAAAGGATTGGCTCTCAGGATTTGGAACTTGTGAAGCCCATTGTCTCGGGCTCTGGTTCTTAACCCCAGCTGATAGGCCTTTGAGCTGCCTTGGGGCATGTAGCGGGTTTGAGTGAAGCCCTGCCCCAGGAAAATGGAATCTACAAGCCTGGTGCTGCAAATGTCAACAGATTCCTCAGCCTGGCCTTCCCCTGTGAGGATAATGTAACTGGAAAGGCCACTGAGAGTTTAGGGTTATGTTAGGGATAATGGTCTTATTGAATTACGTTCACAGACCCACATTCTGTGTGGTTCACCCATGTGAGCTCTACAACCTGCGGTTTTGAGTAGCATCATGGAGCAACTGGGCAGGCGTTTTCATCATACTCCGTGTATGGGAGGGGGACAGCTCTTTGCTCGTTGCCATCCTTCCTCCTCGGCAAATGACTTAGTGAATGAAAATGTGCAAGTCATGGACGTGCTGGACCACATAGTCAAGTTGAGTAGCCACAGAGTCCTAGCCACTGGCACAGGAAGCAGGTGGTCCTGTTGAGAGAGTATCACATGGGGTACCACCTCTGCTGTGTATAGTCAGGAGTCTGTCTGTCTGGTTGACTTCAAGGCCATGTACAGAGCACAAAGAGAAAAGCTCCACTTAGTTAAAGTCAGAGAAATGTGCTTTGAAACATCTCATTACATCTCTGCCAGCCGTGAAAAACCCTTCCTCCCACAGAACCACATTTGCAAATGGTGGTCCCGGTGGATGGACCTTCTGTATTTTGTTTCACAAATGGTTTATAGCCTGGAGGCTGAGGAGCTAGAAATAGGGGGAGGGGGTTGAGGTGGGGTCAGGGGGGTGTACTCCAAGAAATACTTTTTAAAGGAGTCTGGCCAAACCAAGCCCTTGATCACCACCACCACCATCACCCCAGCAAACGCCAAGGGATTTTGAAATGAGAACTGTATAGTGAAATAGTTCTCCTTTTCAAGTAAAGCATTTGTTCTGGGGAATTTTATGCCCAGGAAATGTTCTGTTATTTCAAGTTCAAGGGTGAGAATGGCAGACTAGGCCAATAGAGCAGAACAGCACAGGAGGAAGGGCAGGAAACAGTGGTACCCACCAGGGTCTTGCATGCATTTCCAAACATTGATTAGGAGCATCCCTTGCACTCAGCTTCCTTTTGGTCCTGTTTTGGGGTGCCACCTCCACCCTCTTTCTTTCTTTCTTTCTTTCTTTCTTTCTTTCTTTCTTTCTTTCTTTATTGGTTTTTCAAGTCAGGGTTTCTCTGCGTGGCCGTGGATGTTCTAGACTCACTTTGTAGACCAGGCTGGCCTTGAACTCACAGCGATCCACCAGCCTCTGCCTCCCAAGTGCTGGGATTAAAGGAGTGCGCCACCACGCCCAACCCAGGCAAGACTTTTTTTTTTTTTTTTTAGGTATAGCTTTAGCCTTTCATTCCCTTTGCACATTACAGTGTTTTCCTGGCAGTTGGCGGGTGAGCTCTGTGCATTTGTGGCCACAGGCAGTTCCCTGGGTCTCTTCGCTTACTGAAGAGACACTACAAAGGCCTGCGGATGACATTTGGAGGTATGCGTTTGATTGGGGGAGGGGGATATCTGAAGATTCCTGGGTTACTTGGGAACTTGCCTAGGGTTGCGTTTGTATTATAATGTCATGTGTAAAGACAGGAAAGGCCAATGCCAGTCTTCTTCATTCATGTCTAAGAACATATTTCGTTGCTTGAAGAAGCTTGATTTTGCTAGGGATAGAGCAATCCCACAGGTCTGCATTCAACCCCTAGTCCTATAAGGAACAAGTAATGCGGCGGGGGGGGGGGGGGGGGAGCAGGGGGGGCAGCGGCTTGGCTTCTCAGGATGACTCTGCCTCTGTTTTATATAAAAGGGGGCTCTAGGGACGGGAGAGATGGCTCAGTGGTTAAGAGTGCTGCCTGCTCTTCCAGGGGTCCTGAGTTCAATTCCCAGCAACGACATGGTGGCTCACAACCATCTATAATGAGATCTGATGCCCTGTTCTGCAGATAATGCATGCATATACAATAAATAAATTACTTTTAAAAAATTGAAAGGGGGGATTCTAGATAGCTAAGATTGTTAATAGTAATGGCTTTGTTGACTATGGATTAGGTTTTGGGATTTGTTGGTTCATCTTGACTTGTTTCTCCAGCCAGCCCGATTGTCACAGTGTTGAGAGGTTCTCCTGTGTAGCCAGGCCTGAATATATCCGCACTGTTTTCATTCTTCTGTTGGATAGAGGTTAGAGGAGTCCTTATGGGAACCGGGGGAGAAGCTCCTATGGTTCCCTAGGTGGATGCAATGTAGACGCTGCTGTGTTTTAGCTCTGTTCCTCAGAGATGCCACGTGCCTATTCACAGCTTTCGCTCACCTCCATAGGTCATGGCAAATGGCAGAATCGGATTGTTGGGGTAATTTGTTTGAAGCACTGTTATTGTAGTTGACACTGTCATTTGCTACTTCAGTTGTGTTTCATAATGCCAGATTTGCAGTGTTTACCCACAGAAGAAGGAAAATGAGCCTTCTCCAGAAATAAAGGGGCAACATCATCGAAGCCGTCATATGCTCATTGACTGTTGCCGCAGCGTTTACAGTGTGCTCTTGTGAAATAATACAACAAAACTGATCAATAGAAGTAGCAGGCTTATCAAACCATGTCTAGGTTTAAAAATGCTGCCCTCCTCCCAGCCCTCTTTTAAGGGGGAGTAGTCAGAACCCAAGGCTGATCTTCCTGTTGCCCGCATTGGGTGCCTTCTGAATGAAGGATTAACTCCTTACAAAGAACATTATACAATACAACTCATGTTGTAAAAACCAAACTGAGCCAAAAGAGATGGCAGGCTGTTGTAAATGAGTGATTGGTTCCTAAGGGTCTGGCTTTGCTTCTTCTAGGGCATGAGATGTCTTAACGTGGCTCGTGGAAAAAATTGTAATTCGGAGTTCTAGATAAGAGTGCATTTGCAGGCTTCATAATAGCCACTCGGCAGTGGGATGTGAGTGCACACCCTCGGGGGGTGGGGGGGGGGAATAGTTTTTCTCTGATCCTTTCTCAGGTGGCCCTTAAGAGTACTGCTAAATTCTGGCTTCCTGCCTGGGCTATTCCATTTTGTATCTTCCATCAGGCTCAAAGAAACCATTGCATAAAGTATAAATTATACCTTAATAAACCTGATAAGTCTTTTTCCCCCCAAGGGTCCCTGATTAATGGCCTCTGTCACTATTAAGTGAAGTGGTTTTTAAAAATAGCTGTTTGACTAGAGTGTTTTGGTTTGGAGTGTGTGTCGCTGGCTTGTTATTTTTACACATAGCAGTGATAGGAAAATGCAGGGCTCTCTTATCATAACACATGCAATATTTAGATTGGGTCCCCATCCTCCTGCCCGACACTGATTTCCTGCCTTTTGCCTTTGCCTTTTCCTGATGCTTAAGCATCAAGATTCGGGCATTTTCCCAGAGTAATTGTTGATTAAGTGCTGAACATCCTGCCATGATTATGCGATTACTGTATTCAGCTTTTAATCTTGTGAGTGTCAAATATTTTACTTTAATGGCATCTTCATTATTACTGTTATCACCCACAGCTCTTTCTGTTTGAGTAATGCAATCAGGCAAAGTAAAGGCATTGCTGAAAATTGGCTTTTTCTTTCTTTCTTTCTTTCTTTCTTTCTTTCTTTCTTTCTTTCTTTCTTTTTCTTTCCCTCCATTAACTCTTTGTCTTGAAAGGGAAGGTGCCTTCTGCAGGCTGCCGCCAAGTGCTGATAAACTAGGCAAAAACCAAGGCCTCTTTTGGTTGCAAGTAGTTGAAGAATAAATAGAGCGGCTTATTGAAAGTAGTAGCCAAGGCTCGGCATGGAGCCAGGAGCCAGCAGGGCCGGCAGGAGTGTGGGTCACTGCAGCACCTGTACTTTCTGTGTGTCCTTTTCGTTGTCTGTAATGTCGCACACAGAGGGTACTCTGTGGCCATCCTTGTGGAGTGGCTGCCAGCAGAAAGTGATTGGAGTGACATGAGCTGGGTCCATGGGCCAGTCATTTACCCAGCTTTATCCACTGCTAACAGCCAGTGTCATGCAGTGATAGAGTCCAGGGACACTCCTGTAAGGGAGGGGAGGGGCTCTCCAAGAGAAACATGCTCCGGGTGACTAGCTGGTGGGTTGGATTGTATGTTCTTGCATGCCAGGGGTCACAGCTGTCTCATCCTGCCTTCAGTGACAGCTTCTCTCACATCTTCAGCCCCCCCCCCAAACACAGATGTGGGGCCTTGAAGAGAATCCCACACAGTGACAGTCAGCTGTCAGCTGTTCAGTTGGGCGAAGGAGTCATGGATATCTTAAGTTAGGGCTCCAGACACAGCAAACCCTGCTTCTCTCCTGAGGCACAGATGTCTCCACTTTGTTTATGAACAAATGAGTATGCGATCACCTGGTGTCACACAAGCAGAAAGCAAAAGCTGGCCCACTTGGTCTGTCAGAACCCTGGCATGTCAGTGCCCTTCAGCCTGCCATGGTAGGTCTGGGCTGCTTGTCCCAGAGCTGACCATAGCCACCTGGGTATGGATGATAGTGAGCAGTTAATGGGGTTGGCCTGAGGCAAAACAGGTATTGACTTGAGTCCATAGACCGAGTGGTATTTGGACTCACGCTTGGCATGAACTTGCTCTTAGTCAGTGTCTCTGTCTCTGTGTCCCTGCCTCTCTCTGTCTTTCTCTGTGTCTGTCTGTCTGTCTGTCTCTCTCTCTCTCTCTCCTTCCTCCCCTCCCCCCCTCCCCCCATTGTATTATCCAATGGTTTGGACTGTCTGGACCACAATGTTGTCGATAACAAGCAACACCTCAGGGTTTTAAGTGAGCTCAAAATTTTGTGTTGAGGTACATTCATAGCTATTTCAAGCTTAGGATGGTGGGGACCCATGGGCTACAGGTTTGTCTCCGTGCCATTGGCCATCAAGGAGCAGTGCTATTGTATCTCTTTGGAGAATTTGGCCACCCTCCACTTGTCACTCTGGACACATTTTACTTTCTGTCTTCTTCGTCCTTTTTAGGTGACTCTGGAGTATTTTAAATCTGGGTAGAGCATCTGTATTAAAGCAGCTCTAGCGTGCAGAGAGCACGCTTGTGTACAAGGGTTTCTAGACAGGTCTTATGTCTTTTATGTCCAAAAGTATGTGTATGCGGGGTATATGTGTGCACGTATGTGTACATACGCACATAATATGTATGTATATACACATGTTTACATATATGTACATATATAATAGTGCATTTAATTCTGTAGTTGAGCAAGTTTTAAAGTCTGTTCTCGTTCTTTTTCTGATATTTTCTATTCATACCCTTTGCCTCATTATTCTCCTATTAGCTAATTGCTCTTTTTGACGACATAATCTTTTTTGTTGGTTTTGTTTTGTTTTTTGTTTTCTTTTGTTTTTTGAGACAAGGTTTCTCTGTGTAGCCTTGGCTGTCCTCGCCTTGTATACTAAGCTGGCCTCGAACTCACATCTTATTTTTTTCAAAGAGAGAATGATCTAAGTGCAGGTGAGTTCTGCTTTCTCGCCTGAGGAGACTAGTGTGACAGGTGTTCTTGAAAACCGGAGCACCCAGTACTAGGCCTCACACCCGGCTACTGTAGCCACCTGGCTTTGACTCTTCTCATAGCCGGTGTGGAGGTTGGTGGCCATGCAGGCTCCCCTGAAAGACAGATACTCGGTCTTCTGATACTGAACAGAAACACCTATGCACCATGCAGTGGCGGTTTGGCTGATTGGACGAAAGGGAGATGGGGAAGGGGCTCATGGATGTATCTTGGAGGTCAACAAGGCCTCTAGACATAAATCTTGGTTCAAGTCCTTTGACTCTGGGATTAAGTACCATGTAACTTTCTCTAAACTCGGTTTCCTTATTCTAAACGGGGTTGATAGTGGTGTGCAATCGAAGGAGCGTATGTGTAAGATCGCCATCCCATAATAGGTTCTCAATAATTAGAAGCTCCTTAGTGTCGTTGTTGCTGTTGCCATCGCCATCAGCGTAAATCAGATGTTTGAGTGCAGGGGTAGAAGCTAAGCGGTTGGGTCCCAGATGATCTGTGTCCTTTACAGCCAAAGCCACAGCTGTGTGGATTTCTGTGCCCCGAGACTGTCCTCAGTTTTCTTTCAGGCCTTGTCTTGTCCCTCTGTGGCTAGTCACAGTACCAAAATCCCATCCAGTTCCTGGCTGTAGAAAAATCAGAGACTTGAAAGCCGGACGTGGTGGTGCACGCCTTTAATCCCAGCACTCGGGAGGCAGAGGCAGGCGGATCGCTGTGAGTTCCGAGGCCAGCCTGGTCTACAAAGCGAGTCCAGGACAGCCAAGGCTACACAGAGAAACCCTGTCTCAAAAAAAAAACAAAAAAAAACAAAAAAAAAAAAAAAGAAGAAAAGAAAAGAAAAAGAAAGTACTTCACTTGAAATCTAAGAGGGAAAGATACAAAAATGAAACACCACCCCTGCTGCCTACCACAGGGCATCTGAGGGACCGAAGAGAAGAAGAGAAGTCTTTCTCTCTGGATCCCTTGAACCCCACTTTTTGAGTCTTAATAAAGGAAGACTGATGGACTCAAAACTCTCAAAGAAGAGATGGGAACCTCCTAATTGATTCTTACAAAGCGGCTGGTAATTTACAACTAGGAAAATTGCCTGCGTGGATCCCAGCTCAGCTCTGTGGCTCTGCTGACTCCATAGGAGCCACTCTCTTCTCCTTGCTGAAAACACTCTCCAGGAGGGGACGTGCACAGGGAATTTCATCTCACTGGTTAGCACCGGCTCATTCATAGCTTCCTGCCCCCACGCCGCAGCTGATCACTCAGTCTCTTTCAGTGTGTAATTGTTCATTTTAAATTTTCGTGTTTGCTATAGCTGGGTGTGTGTTAATTACAGGCAGACTGCAATTATGTTGTCTGTTTGTCACTTGTGTGGCGGCAAGGGTGGAAAGCTAGTGTTCTCCCAATAGCAAGAGTCTTTGACTTCCAATCTCCAAAGCCATCTAGAAACCTGTCCATTCCATCCGCACCCGTGATGAGGGGAGAGAATGCATTGATGTTACTGTCATTTTCTGGTCTTAGACAAGAAATGCTGCTGACCTGAGAGAAAAACTCAGGGCTACCCGTTGAGCTTATAGCCAAGTCATTGAGTGTCCAATAAATTTGAGATATTTATAATAGATTTCCTCAGTGAAACAGTCACAAATAAAATATCTGGTAGTTCATGAAGCAAAAGGACAGTCCAGGTGACCTCTAATGCCACTGTCTTCTTAGTGACATGAATTCATGTCCCCTATGGTACTAACCACTCATCCGTTCCACGTAGTATCATGATGAGGCCTGGTGGGAAGAACCTAGAAATTGCTGGCAATTCAGGTTGTTGGATCACAGGCCAGCTACCACGGATATTGGCAGCTGAGACACACTTAGAATAATAACTATTAGATTATCAAGTTGATCCCAGATGTCCGGGATCTGTGTGCAAATTAAATTAGAAGCACATCTAACTAATCTAGGCAAGAAACAGGGCTGGGGTCGGAAGACATGTTCTTGAAGGCATCAGGCCTCCTCCTGGAGAGAGTCCAGGATCCTAGGCTGTCAGTCATCCTCAGGGATGAGTGACTCTTGGGGCTGGCCTCAGTTTTAGTGCTTGTGCCCAGTGGGTCCTTTGGCATCTGTTTAAAATATGCATATGTATGCACAGCCTGCTATTGAATTCTTTTACACTTCTAGCAAAAATAAAAAATAAAATAATAATAAGGCTTTTACACAGCCTTGATTGTTGTAACTATGTAAATCTTAAAATTGGATAAACTGACTCAGAACTTTCTAGATTCATTTCTCTAGATGAACTTCTAGTTCCTCTGCCTTCCACTGTAAATGTGTGCAGTTCAAGGCAGTTTCATCTGTGTCTAGAGAAATACCTTTATGGGGGTTTGATGGTAGTTGCATCACACCTCTACGTCATTTTAAAGAGTAAATAATATTATTTCTGAATTCATGGACATGGCTACCTCTTTCTTTATAATCTCTTACTTGAATTGTTTTGTTCGCATGTAAGCTTTCCACCTAAAACCCTGTGTGTATTTTGTTAGACTTACTGTGTTTTATTTTCCTTGAAATGTGCATGTCTTTACTTTTGGTGCCCCCGTTGTTGGTATATAAGAATACAGTTGATTTTACTTATGTGCCCTGAGACCCTGATAAATGGGCTTGTAAGTTCTAGGGCTTTTGTGGCTTCTTTGACTTTTTCTACATAGATTTCAAATGGAGAGGGGGAACTTTCTCTTCCTCTTAATCCACACATACTTTGTATTGTATTTTCGTGCCTTACTGGATTGGCTTGAAGTTGGAACATCATATTGAATAAGACTGGTGAGAGCAGCCATTCTTTCTCCATCTTTAGGACAAAACATTCGGTCTTTTTTTCTACCAAATGTGTTAAATATGGCTGTTTTAATGGTAGGGTTCCTTCTGTTCTAGTACTGTGATGGTCTCCACCCCGCCCCGCCCCCCTGGCCCCCACCCCCAACCCCAACCCCGTTTTTCCGAACAGGTTTCTCTGTGTAACAACTCTAGCTGTCCTGGAACTTACTTTGTAGTCCAGGCTGGCCTCAAACTCACAGAAATCTACCTGCCTCTGCCTCCCAAGTGCTGGGATTAAAGGTGTGTGCCACCCCCCACACCCCCTGTTTTTTTGTTTGTTTGTTTGTTTTAAACAGTAACTATCTGTTAGATTTTTGTCCTGGTTTTTTCTGCGTCTACTCATGGTCTGCTGTAACTGGATGGCATGCTAACATGATCATATTAAGTGATTTCTGAATATCAAACTGGCCTTGTGTCCTAGAGTAAGCCTAACTTGTTCATGGTGTTTATTTCTATTTGTATGTTTCTGAATTATATTTGGTAATGCTATGTTTAGATTTTCATGTCTATACTTTTAAGGAGCATTTATCTGGAAGGCTCCCTTTTGTTCTGTCTGTACCTTGTCTGCCTTCTCTCCATCATTATGAGTTCTTTTTGTGTGTTACATGTAAAGTCCAGAGCTTTTAGTTATACCTAGTGGGAAAAAATAGCGGAAAATGTAGACATTTTCTAGAAACAGCTGTTCCTGTGGGTGGTCAGTTTCCAGGTGTGTTTGCGTGCATGCTCACATGTGAGCCTGGGTGTCTGTGGAGGCCATAACAGACTATCAGCTCCCCTGGAGCCACGAGCTGCCGGTAACTGAAACCCAAATCCTGATCCTCGGCAGGAGCAGCAAGTCCTCTTAATTGCTTGACTTTCTTCCCAGCTCTTGTTGTTTTCAAGTATATTTTTAAAACACTCTGGAAGTGGCTTCCAAAAGAAAAACCTGGAATTGAAGTTTCAGTACACCATAAAATCAAACCAAATACTAGATTAAGCATTTCTGAGGCAAGCAGAGCACAGAAATGTAGCTGTGTCATCTGCTTGAGGGTCACACCACACACAACACACCGCCAACAACAACACTACCACCACCATCTTACTTTCTAGGAGGGGAAGGAATCTCTGTTAGGGGCAGCGCAATGTCAGGGCCACTAAACAGGCCTTTATTTCAGACTATCAGCACACACCACTAGAATCCTGTCACTGAACTCATTCTGCTGTGTGCCAAGGAGACCGGAAACTTAGGCAAAGGGAGAATTTGCCTTTTTTCAAAAATGTAGACGATGACAGTGACAATAAAGAAGGTGAGTTCTCGGATGACCCATGAGACTCTCTTTCTGGGCTAGACCTGTTACTGTCAGTGGGGGGCGGTGGCTACAATTTCTCTGTCAGTTTTAAGAGTAAAAATGTGGTGCTTTGAGTACTGGAGAGGAGGCTCAGCAGCCAAGAGCCCCTGCTGCTCTTACAGAGGACCCAGGTTCATTTTCCAGCATCCATATGGTGGCTCCCAACTTGTAACTCCAGTTCCAGGGGATCTGATGCCCTCTTCAGGCCTCTGCAGGCACTGCATGCACATGGTGCACACACTCATATTTAAAACAGTGCTTGTTGGTCACCAGATAGAAGCATCAGAAAGTAAAACTTCTTAAAGGCTTTGTAACCCAGACTGTGCACTGAGCATACCAGATTGGAAAGCAGAAGCTTCCCCAGAGCTTCAGCATCAGGGTAGCCGAAGGCTTGCCTTCTAATCACCACACGCAAACCGGAAACAGATAAGTGTGTGCTGTATTAACTTTTCCTGGGGAGGTGTGAACAAATGTCTATTCACCCCAGAGACCAAAGCAGTGATTCTATCAAATCCCAACTTGATAAATCAGTGAGCCCATTGGGTTTGCTTATAGGGCATGGGTGACAGGCTACTTAGTGGTACCCAAGTGAGCGCCCAACAGCTGTATCATCAAGTCCCACTCCATCATGGATGATGAGCATGTGGAAGCTGCATCATGGAGTCCCTCTTTCAGTTAACCTCCTATTGATACTGAATGCTCTAGCATGCCTCGAGATCACGTGGCTGGGAGAAGGCAAGAGGGAGTGATAGGTGGCGTCCTGGCTGAGAGTCCTACAACCTTCCCTTCACTCCCTGAGCTAGGTCTATTGCCATCGACCTAGTGATCACTGTATGGTCCTCGGTTAGCTGCCATGACGACCGAACCTGCCTACTTCAAAATGGTAATGGCTACCTTACTCCTGGGAAAGAAAAGCCATACTGCAACAGTGGGAATCTCTCTCTTCTACTTTACTGTGACCTCTCTGTGGCTCCTTGGCAGATGTTGGGTCTCTCTCATTGACAGTGGAGGTGCTGGTTGCTGTTCTCAAAAGTTCCCTCCATTCCCTGTGTCCAGTCATTCATGTGACCACAGAGCCACATATTCAAAGAGACAATTTCCAGACCGGGACACTAGTAAATGATCCTTGTTCTTCCTCCTCTTGTCCAAGAGCCAGAACTTAGTGACTTCTAAAGACCGCATATGCTGCAGAAGCATGAATGATAGGCCAGTCACGAGCTCGCCGCCCTGCCTCTCCTAAGCTGTGTGGCTCTGGGCAGAAGACATATTGTCCACTTCAGATTCTACAGCTGACCTGTGTAGTCATCGCACCTCACACCATTGCAGGTCCTGGAGGAGAAGGCTGTTAGCATCTGTGGGAGATAGCATTCAGCCTCCAATTGAGATTTACTCCTTTCCAGAGACCTGGGGACCACTTCATGTTAATCTAGCAGAAACGTCTAGTCACAGCAGCTGATGTTTTCCAAGAGCTGCTGATGCCCAATGGCGGGCTTATCTTATGTTTTCAAAGAAACATGGCACAGGGATAGAGGTCACTGGAGTCAGTAAGGAAGGACAGAGCACAAGGTTCTAGCAACCCCTCGTTTCAAAAGTCCCTTGTGGGGAAGTTTTCAACAGAACATCCTTTCTATTTTTGTCTTCTGCCAGTTGACTTCAGCAAATGTTTACGGGCACCTGCAGGAGGCGCAGGGATTGAGTAAGCGGTAACCAATCCTCCCAGGGGTTGGTGTGCAGAGAGAAAAAGCAAAAATGACCAAAGTTCGAGGCACAAAGTAGATGAAATGCCATTGAAGATCAGAGGCAGGTGACCTCACGACTAGCTGGGTGAATGGGGAAGCTGCAAGGAGGGGTCGGAATTGGAGCAGAAACTTCCAGTGTGAGTGGGCTTTCAGTCGCTGAGGTCGGGCTGCACTGCCGCACAGGGACTAAAAGACAGGCATGTCCAAGAAGATCCCAGTCAGGGGCCTGTGGGCCCTGCCTGGGGAAGGGGAGGTACCATCTTTCATATGTGCCCAACCCAAGATACCTGAACATCTTCTTCCTCAAACCATGGTGTTTCTCCATTCAGACGTTTCCTTCTCCCTGGTAAGCTCAGGTCACCTTTGTGCATTGATGAATATTCATTCTGTCTTCAAGATTTACTGCTGAGTGTTACAGGGTGACTTGTGTCCATTTAAAAAGTACCTAGCTGATCTCACCTCCTCCCCACCCCCACCCCCACCCCCACCCCCACTCCTACGCAGGGCCATGTCTGTTTTAGTTCTGAGTGAAATTCAAGCATCCTCCCTTGGGCTCTCCTTGGCCTCTTTGGGTCTGTGGATTGTAGAGTGGTTACCCTGTACTATATGGCGAATATCCACTTATAAGTGAGTATATACCAAGTGTGTCTTGATGGGTCTGGGTTTGCCTGCAAATTTCATGATTTCATTGTTTTTAATAGCTGAGTATATTCAATTGTGTACATGTACCACATTTTCTTTATCCATTCTTCAGTTGAGGGACATCTAGGTTGTTTTCAGATTGTAGCTATTACAAATAAAGCTGCTTTGAACATAGTTGAGCAAGTGTGTTTGTGGTATGTGGAGCATCTTTCGGTTATATACCCACAAGTGGCATAGCTGAGTCTTGAGGTAGAGCTATTCCCAATTTTCTGAGAAACATCCAGATGGATTTCCAAAGTGGGTTGTACAAGTTTGCACTTCCACCAGCAATGAAGGAGTGTTCTCCTATCTCCACATCCACCCAAGAATGTGGTGTCACTTGAGTTTTTGATCTTAGCCATTCAGACACAGGTAAGATGGAATCTCAGAGTCATTTTGATTTGCATTTCCCTGATGATGAAGGGCACTGAATAATCTTTTAAGTGCTTCTCAGCCATTAGACATTCCTCGGTTAAGAGTTCTTCGTTTAGCTCTGACCCCATTTTTTTAATTAGGTTATTTGGTTTGCTGATGTTTAATTTCTTGAGTTCTTCATATATTTTAGATATTAGCCTCTTGTCAGATGTAGAGTTGGTGAAGGGGGGTGAGAACCAGGAGAGAAAAATGGAAATGGTGGGGGCCACCTCTGGAAAAGGGGAGTCTCCCTGGATTCTATAGGAGCGTCCCTAGCTGAGACTCCTCATAATGCAAGACTAGAGCATGAACCTGTCACCTCCTGTAGCCAGCTGGGACTTCCAGTGGAGGGATGGGGACACCAACCTACCCATAAAACCTTCCACCAAAACATTGTCTTGCCTACAAGAAATGTAGGGATTAAGATGGAGCAGAGATTGAGGCAATGGCCAACAAATGATTGGCCCAACTTGAGACCCACCGCATGGGAGAGAGCCAACCCCTGACGCTATTAATGATACCCTGTTCTGCTTGCAGACAGGAGCCTGGCATAACTGTTTTCTGAGAGACTTTAACTAGCAACTGATGGAAACAAATGCAGACAGCCATGGCCAAACAATAGGCTGGGCTTGGGGAGTTTTGTGGAAGAGTGGGAGGAAGGATTGAGGCAGCCAGAAGGGTCGAGGACACCACAAGAAGACCTACAGAGTCAGCTAACCTGGACCCGTGGGGGCTCACAGGGACTGAACTACCAACCAAAAAGCATGCATGGGCTGGACCTAGACCCTTCTACACATCTGTAGCAGATGTGCAGCTTGGTCAACATGTGGGTCCCCTAACAATGGGAGTAGGGGCTGTCCCTGATTCTGTTGCCTGCCTCTGGATCCCTTTCCCCTAGCTGGGTTGCCTTCTCTGGCCTCAGCAGGAGGGGTTGAGCTTAGTTCAGCAGTGACTTGAGGTGCCAAGGTTGGGTTTTTTTTATCCCTTGGGGGACTCCCCTTTTCTGAGAAGAAGGTGGGTGGAGGAGAGGAAGGAGGGGCCTGGGATCAGGCTGTCAAGTGAGTAGATAAATAGACAGGCAGGCAGGCAGGCAGGCAGACAGACAGACAGACAGACAGACAGACAGACAGACAGAACATAGAAGCTCCAATGCTCCCACAGATCCTATGAAGGAGACTTGGTTTGGGAATAGGGTTTTTGCACAGAAAGTTAAGATGTATTTGTGTAGGATTGATGTTTTTTCTAAGATTGCCAAGTTTGAACAAGATATGAGTGGCCATCGAAGCAGAGACTATAGGAAGATAGCTGTGACCTGAGGAACACTGAGGGGACAGACAAGGATGGGTCCTCCCCGTATGTTACAGATGCAGCATGACCCTGTCAACACCATCACTCTAGACTTCGAGCCTCTCCCACTGTGAGGCAGTAAATCAGTGGTATCTAAGCCACCCAGGCTGTAGCACTGAGATAGTGCGGCTCTGGAGTGCAGCACACCTGTGGGGCTCATGGCTGATGCTTAGAGAGACGAATGTGATTCCACCCAGAGGGCCTTGTTTCCTTGGGAAGCCTGGATATGCCACTAATGTCACACTAGTGGCTGCTAGCTGATCTTTGTGGGTAGTCTGGTCATTAGTGGCACTATTTTGATTTTCTAAGCAGGAAGAACAAACCCCGCTGCCTTCTAATGCCTCCAGGAATCCCCCAGCACAGCCAGCTATATGGCATGACTCCCATGACAAAATGAGGAGCTACCCTGGGGTCCCGGGGTCCAGGCCAGGCAACTTTAGCTCATTTATTCTAGCTCATTCTCATGACAAATGATAAATTGTTCCATTAAGCATGTGTAACTAGCCCATGGTCACTTTGCCTGAAGCATCTGAACTTGAACTCAAATCTCTTTTCTTTCTGAAATGATTTTAGTAGAGCCAGAGCAAAGCCTTAACAGTATTTAGTGTGTGTGTGTGTGTGTGTGTGTGTGTGTGTGTGTGTGTGTGTGTGTGTGTTTGCGTGTGTGTACATACGTATGTACTCCAGCATGTGTGTGCTATTGTATAGGTACGGAGGTCAGAGGGCAATGCGTAGGAACTGGTTCAGTCCTTCCAACATGTGTATCTCTGGGTCAAACTCAGATCGTCAAGCTTGGCAGCAAGCGCCTTTACCCACTGAGCCATCTTGCCTGCCCTTGGTCTCAAACTCTGAACCTTACGTCCAGACTCCTGGTATTTCTAAGGACCCAAGTTCAGTCGTCCTGACTTCTGAAAGTCTTCTTCAAGGCACAGAATTTTAATTGAAACTAGCAAAGAATTCTGCGTGTGATAGATGGGATGAACACAGGAATTTAAGGCAAAAGGAGGGACAAAGTGACCCACTGGAAAGGATTTGCCACAATGATTAGGTTTATGTGGCAAACAGCCCCATGGATATTTGGACCACTGTGCGTCATGGGCAACGGTTGCAGGTGATGGTCCATCCTGCTTCCGGCTCCTGTTGGGGACTCATCACATTTGGATACTATAAATTCTAACATTTGTAACTCTGGCAGCCGTCATGTGGTCTCAGATGCCACCAAGGTATCACTGTGGCCCTGCTCTAGTCTTCCAGCCTTCTGCTGTGGGAAGTAGAGCAGCTAACGTATTTGGATTGTACTTTGGTTTTTCCGCCTGTCTTGGCATCATAAATGCAAGCCCATTATGGCAGCAGCAAGACGTCCATGGCATCTTGGTGGCTGTAAATCAATATCTCCCTTACAGGTTCCAAAGAGTGCCATCCACAAGGCATATAGCCTGCATGTGCACCCTTTGTGTTGGGTGCCCTCAAATGCGCTCTCCATCAGCGAGACATAAAAGAGACACTAGGAGGGGTCATTTTGCTTGGCAGCACATACTGAAAGCAGAAGAGAGGCGGTTATTTTTGTTGTTACTATCGTTGTTTCATGAGTTCCTCCAACAAAGAAGAGCCATGCTTTCAAATGTCTCTTAGTACAAACGCTTGCCAGCATCAGCCATCAGTGTCCTGCCATTTTGAAATGGCAGAGGTGGCTGCAGTGTGCGCGATGCACTTATCATTGACATGTGATTGCTGCCACGCTGTCATTTTAACAAACTATCACCCTGAAATGGGGCTGCCCCATCCAGCGCTGTGGAAAAACAAGGTCAGAAGTGCAAGAGACTCACGTGGCCCTCGAATCACTAGGATTAGTTAAGCTAATGTTGAAAAACTGCTTGGTACAACACCAACGGTTTTATGTTACTTCTATAGAGCTATGTTCTTTCAGGACCTCTGTTACGTAATCCTTCCCCGGTTATATAATTAAAGGTCCTGTATTTTCTTGTCCTGGTTTACATCGGTTGAAATGGGGATAGAAGGTACAATGGTCCATAGTCACATGTACTAGCTAAAGTAGTAATTTTATTGATTAAAGTATGTGGAGTCTACTGATTATAACTAATGCATTATGCAACGTAAACTGTGGGTAGTTTGTGGTTGTACAGTATAGGAGAGTTTCAGATACATATGTCATCCTACAGAGCAGTTTTAAAAAATTAACCTTCAGATTCTGGCTTATCGGACCCTCCTCTTCCTGCCTATACTGCTAGCTAGCTAGAAATCCCAAGTCATAGATACAGAGATGTGTGATCAAGCAGAGTGTTTTATAGTCACCGTGAGGTCTCTCCTCTAACTTTCCCCAGTCTTGGCTCAGACACAGTTAGGAACCGTTAACCCCTCAGGGCAGATGGCATACTCAGGGCTCAGCTCCATCCATGCTGTGCTGTAACACTGAGTCCCCCGACTCTGCAGTGGACGCTGCCTGCACCTGCTCCCCGTCTTGGACCCTTGCGGCCCTTGCAGATGTCAGCTTGGTAGCCACAGCGTGCTGTCCTGCCCAGTCCTTAGCCGGTGCATTTGAGCTGACCTAGAAACTGTTTACCCCTTTGTCCCCATTGACCTGGTTATAGAAGGATGGAAGCGTATGTACATATGCCCAGGCTCCAGAGGCATTCTGGGAAGGCAGATCCTAGCCAGGATTCCAGTGGCAAAGGACAGCCATGAAACTGCAAGTTGTCCCCTTCCTGTCTGCAGATGTGAAGGTTCCATGACTGCAGGACTCTTGAGTCCCCGGCTGGTACATTTTCAAGAGCCAGGTCTTCGCGTCCTGCCACGACTAAACTCTGACTCAGCAGAAGCGTAGAGTTCGCCTCCCGTGTTTCCAGATCAAGTCAGAACTCCACTCTGCCCCGTCCTGAGTTCTTGGCTTGTTAGTTCCTATCAGCTCCCTTTCTCCTCAGGCTTACAGTGGAATTCCCAGTGTGGTCCACACACCAAATGGCAGCCCTTTTAGCAGAATTGTAATAAGTGGAGCAAATAAACACGGCCCCACCTCTGCAGTAGGGCTTCATCTCGGACAACTTGCCATAAGCCGAAAATGCCAGGCCTTAGAAGTGCACTGAATGTACCTCGCCCCTTACCCTCCCAGCCTGGCCACATCCTCGTCTGGTCTCAGCTACAACTTGCTGTGACGCCAGGTGAGGTTCTACGAAGTTTTAATTCCTTTCTTCATACTCCTGTTTTTCCTTGGGTTTTCTACCAAGGGCATGGGCTGCTTTCCTCCATGTCTGCAGTTTGCATGCATGTGTGCGTACATATACACGTGTCTGTGTGACGAAGCCGAGGTCAATGATGCTGGGGTCTCATCATCGCTCTCTGTTTTATTTACTGAGGCAAGGTCCCATGCTACCATGGGTGCTGGGGGCCCAATTCACAGCTGCATGGCAGGTCCTTTATCTACTGAGCCGTCGTCCCACCCCACCCCACCTCCCCTTAATTGGAAAGGAAATTCTTGAAGATAACATTTTTGGGACGAAGAAGCAAGAACCAACTCCTCCTTTGCTCAGTAGAACAAGAACAACAAAACCACTGAAGGAAAATCAGTCCCAGAAAAATGGCCCTGCCTTGCACCTTCTCAGCAGGCAGCAAGTGGCTTCTCACAGGTGTGAGGACACTGTCCTTATTGTCAACAGTCTGAAGCCCTGGCACTTAGCCTGGGCTGCTGGGCCTGGGATGTCCAGTGGACACCTGGGGACTTGATACAGGCTGTGTCCCTCTCAAATGAGAAGTGCTTTTGGTGGTAGTGGTGGTGGTGGGGTTTTTTGTTGTTGTTGTTGTTGTTTCTTTGGTTGGTTGGTTTTTGTTTTGTTTTTTTCTTTTTGGTTTTTCAAGACAGGGTTTCTCTGTGTAGCCTTGGCTGTCCTGGACTCTTAGTAGACCAGGCTGGCCTCGAACTCACAGCGATCCCCTGCCTCCCGAGTGCTGGGATTAAAGGTGTCCGTGTTTTTTATACATGGAAGCTGTTCTTTTTCTAGAAAAGTCAGAGCTTTCCAGTACTTTGAAAATAACACAGAACTCTTAAGTTCAGCTGTTACAAGTTACTTTGGTATGGATACATTTTTGGTTGTAGCTGCGTGGTCTCCCATTTCTGAGGCTCCTATCTCTCATATGGTGTCAGGGGCAACAGACTGTGAGAGCCCTGAGCATTTGTTACATTCATTAGACTATAGGTCCCACAGCCAGGGCCTTGGCTCTCCTGAGCTGGTGTGCACAGCTGGGACTGGTCACATGTACGCAACATCCTTCTGTTGTGTTGATGTGTGAGCTAAAGCTCTGTTTGGCTCTCTTGGAATCACCCGTCTTCCTTTGCTCTCTTGGTAGCCTCAGTTTGTGTCACATAAAAGGACATACCTTCACTTCCCACTGTCCTCACGCAGCCCTCACCCATATACAGTATTGACCCTGCACCCTACACATGGCAGATCAGTGGTCAGAGAAAACATACCTAGGAAGAGGCCAGTAGAGAAGGAAAAGCATTGGATGCTTATTTGCTTATTTCCTGATAATGGGGCAGGGGGCGGGGGGTGCATGGCATGGCTTGCTGGCTTGCTTCTTGCCCAAACAGCAGCGTATTTATCCCCACAGCCCATCTGACCTGTGTCACCACCTCAGCCTTCTGATTTCCCTTCAGGCCCCAGGAGACTCACTTGTGCTGGTCTGCCAAGACATAGAGCCTTCCCGATGTAAAGAAACCACAGGAGTAAAAATCCCAGCCCTGTGCACACCCATACTGCAGGTCAGGGAGATGACACAGGGCCGTCACATAGTGTTAGCTTACCACAGTCACCCCCAAAAGCTCACAAGAGCCACTGCTGTGGGGAGCTTTGAAAAGCAGATGATGATATCCTACGCCCGTTTTGTCATTTGCCACCAAGTGACGTCACAGTCCTAGGAAGATATCCCCCATGGCTGAAAGGAAAACTCCACCGGTCTGGTTTTACCTATTGGGTGGGTATGTGCCGCATAGGAGCTTGAGGCGAAGAACCTAGGGAACAGTCCGTTTGGGCTCCCGGAAGCAGACCCACAGCACAACACGTGGCACAGTTCATGTCAATATCATTGCCACGTTTGCCCTATTTTTTGAGACATTGAAAATCATGGTTTGGACAGATGGTTAGCCAGATCCCAAAACAGTTTCACACTCTTCCATTTTTGGGTACTGAGGGGCACTAGCATACTGACCAAGATCATCCTTGTTTTACTTGGAGGCTAATTCTGGATTTACAAAAAGAAGTTAGAAATTGAGTTCCAGTTGGACTGTGGTAGCGTTTAATGGCCCATTCCCAAAAGTGGGTTTGCCTCCAGCCTCGTTTTCTCACTCTGTTGGGTTGCTAGGATGGCTATAGCAAGCTGCCGCCAACCACATAGGTTGACAGTGAGATTTATTTTTGCACAGTGCTGGGAACTGGGATCAAGGCCTATGTAAGGCCGGTTCCAAAGGTGCCAAGGAAGGATCTGCCCTCGCTCTGTTTCAGCTTCTAGGCTTGCGGCAGAGAACTGTCTTCACCTCATCATTTTTTCTTCATTCAACTTCCCTGTCCTCATGTCCCTGTTGTTCAAGGTCATGCTGGGTTAGTGGCATCCATAATGACCCTGTTCCCAAATAAGGTTCTGCTTAGGACATGGACATATGATGGGGCGGGGGGGGGGGGGGGGGAGGTGGAAACACTTGAACCCATGAGTGTGACCCCTGAGAGTTGCACTCCTCCCTCCCCAGCCCACTGATGGCCAGGGGCAACTGGGTTCCGCCTCCCCGCCTGCCGCTTGGCAATTTACTGTGTCCTCACCAGAACGGCATCTTTGCCTGTTGGAGTTCATTTTGGAATTCGGGTTTCTCTCATTCTTTATCTAAAGTGGATCAGCCCTAAGCTCACTTCTGGCACAGAGTACTTGTCCCGAGGCGCTTGTCTGCCAGCCTCACCTCTAAGATGCTTGAGAAGATGGAGAGAGAGCAAGGGTCGCCGAGGTCACAGACGGCTCGCAGAGTGAGTTCTAACAGACACATACGAGAATAGGGTCTCAGATCATGAATACCTGTAGGAGGGCAGGAGGAGGAGCCAGGAGACAAATTCTGAAGCAGATGTAGCTCTCTCTGTCGTATTCCATCCTGCTTCTGAATTCCTCTCGCAAGTGTGGCCTTTCCATGACAAGTGTCATCTGTTTTCCAACGTAATAGTCACTCATACTATTTTAATCTTCCCTACCAGGTTGTAAGACTTAGGAGCTGTACTTCTTGGGGACTAATACGAGATCTGCCACGTAGTAGGTACATTAGTAAATTATTACTGAGGACCAAGTACCTCACATAAAAACAGAAAGTGCTGTATGGGCAGAAAAGCATTTGAGGAAGAAAAAAGCATTCTGATATTTGCTTGTTAAAATTAATTTCTATTGAAGTTAAAATCTAAAGCCTCGCTTTTCTAAGCTCTTAAGAGCTGTTCATGGATCCCATTATTATATTTATAAGCCTAACAGTCTCCAACAATCACTTCGAAAGAGGCCTTTTTACAAATGTTTGGTCTAATTTGCAAACTTAGCTAATTAAACTCCTTTAAACATTTTAAGCGACGTTTGTAAAGGAAATCGAACTTATTAAATTTATAAGTACTCAATTGCCTGACTCAACAAACAAGGTCTCCCAGAACACCCAAGCGGTTCTTATAAATCTAATTAAGCTCATAAGTATATGCTGCACCTTAGGGTCCTCTAAGCTTTCTTGGGCTGTAAGTGACCTTGGTGAAATTATGACTTAAAGTTCAAGATGAAATGTGTCCTGTAACCCACAGAGTCCGCTCATATTTCTGTTCTGCAGCTGGCACTACCCACTTGGTTTTCTTAAACACCCCTCTGCTTAGTACTGTATGTTCCCACGTTGTCCAAGAAGGAAAACGTCTCCCTTTCATGAGGACGTCCCTCCCCTCCCCCCTCCAGACAGCCTGGAAGGGACATGCGTGGCCAGCATCTGTAGGGTGAGAGCAGCTCCCAGTAATCAGAGGCGCCCAGGCAGGTCGTTCAGTGATTTCTACACTCCCCATGCGCCAAGCAGTCAAAGATGGGCAAGAGACCAGGAGAGTGTCCATCTAGTGTGCACAAAGTCCCCACTTCAGTTCTCAGCGCCACGTAAAGCGAGGATTGTGGCACATGCCTGACATCCCAGCACTCTAGGAGTGGAGGCAGAGCATGAGAATTTGAGGATTATCCTTTGCTACGTTGTGAGTTTGGAGCCAGCCTGGGCTATATTAGTCCCTGGGCACCAGCCCTGTGTCTTCACAGTTGCCTGCACAATGGGCAGGGCCGATACAGAGCAGTAGGAGGCTGACTGAGGTAAAGGGTCTGTACCTTATACACCTGTGGCGCCCTGCCACTGTGTGCGGACAACAGAACTGCCTTCCACTACCTTGCCATATTCTTTCTCTGTTCACTCTCGCATTCCCTTTCCACACACAAGATCTCATGGAACAAGAAGGTGAATTCTGAGTATGAGCCCTGATTAGAATCATTAAGAGCACTTAAAATTACTATAAACATTAGGCTCACTCATAAGCAAAGTCTAGCTTTCTGGTTTATATTTTTTAAAAATCAGAACAAAACTAGCCGGGCTCACACCTTGAATCCTAGTACTCGGGCAAAGGCAAGGTGGATCTGTGAGTTCACCTCAGCCTGGTCTACAAAGGGAGTTCCAGGACAGCCAAGGCTACATAGAGAAACACTGTCCCAAGAAGCAAAACAAAACAAACCAACAACAAAGAAAAAAAACTAAAGTCCTGGGGTTTTCTGTCTTTCAGAAACACTGTGGCAACCACAGTTTAAATACTCAGAACTTTTACCATAAAATAACAAGTTATAAAAAGAAACAATTGTTGCATTTTTCTTTTTTTAAAAAATGAAAGGAAAAGAAAGTATAGAGAATTGTTTCTGACCCTAAGGGACATCAACTGTAATCATTGTGGGGAAATGCTGCCTCTCAGCAGACCTTCAAGCCACCTCCTGGACCAGTAGGCATCAGCCTAAACTCGGACAAGTGTCTCTGCTCCTAATT
Organism: Acomys minous; assembly: GCF_964271855.1. Classification (NCBI taxonomy): domain Eukaryota; kingdom Metazoa; phylum Chordata; class Mammalia; order Rodentia; family Muridae; genus Acomys; species Acomys minous. Next base: position 19,888,217 of record NC_140489.1, read on the forward strand.
GCTGGCATGAATCTCCTTTTCTGGTCATTTTCTTCATGAGGCTTGACTTAAAGAGGTGGGTTTTAGGTGGCCCACGTTACTTAGATTTAAGGTAAACAGTGCTGGAATCTTCTCTACCCTCTGGTTGTCACTGGACTAGTATCCAAAGACCTTGAAATTCTATGAATGTCCTGTCTGATTCTTGTGTATTCACAGTCTCTAGGGCCAGGCAGGGGTGACAGATGTAAACATGAGCTGAAGACAGGTAGTGCTAGTTGACTCTGGCCAGTGCTACCACGTACCCTGGTAGGCAGGCTCAGGGCCACTCCCTGTGACGTCACTGTGACATTCGGAGTGACATCAACAGTTCAGAGCCTCAAGTGGCAGGTTTCCTGGGCATGGGTTTCCATGACAATGGCTAAGTCCATTGTTTAAATATTTCAAGTGAAGCAGATAGACATTTCAAGAGGCAGTGTTTATGTACCGAAAAGTTGTCTTAAAGGGAATACTTTCCGCTCTCACAGTGTCACCAAGTGTTCTTGCTGTATGAGGCAAACATTTGCAGAAGTCTGACAAAGGCCTTTGATCCAATGAGGAAGTTGGTAAAAGCTAGTTCTTTGTAACAGCCTTGAAGAAAAGGCAGAATAATACAGCTTGGTTATCTATTATTTGTTGTAAAATGTTAAGGGATTTGCAAGGCTTTCTGGCTTTCGCTACCTATATCACAAATCTGACTGTAACCAAAGGTTATATATAATGCGGCGTGGTGAATAATGCATGTGGAGCGATAACAGGCTTTAAAAGGGAGAGAGAGGGAGGTGGCTTTTAAGTACAGTGTGGCATTTCCCTTTCTGCCATGGTGATACATGATATAGTGCTCTGTGGCGTGCGAAATGTTATTGGTTGTCATAGCAATAGAACACCATCGGGGACCAAGGAAGAAATGCTCTCTAAGCTGCTCCGCTGAAATAGAACTAGTTATAACAGAATGATCATTGTTACCACTGTGTTTACTGTCAGATAATAAAATCCATGCTACACCTTTCTCCACCCCCCACCCCCACCCCTTTCTCTACAGCAGCCCTGAGTGGCCTTACAGCCACGCTGGCACCTGCATTAAACACCCGGGCCTCTGTCTTGGTTGCGAGCTTTAGACTGATAGCTTTTGCTGCTTGTCCATTGCAAAAACAGATTGTGTGTTTCACTCCTCAAACTCCTGTCGAGCCCCTGGCCCAAGCCCGTAGCTCTAGGGTTTGAGCGCCTCCTCAGTGGCACCGTGCAGTTCTCGGTGGTTCTCTTTCCTGTCACGGTTACCCACCTCCCCTGGCCATTTTTTAGTCTGGCATCTTAGACCCTGAATGAAGGGTCTTCCTACACTTCACCTACACTCATCTTCCCTCACTGCTCCTGAGTCACTGTTGGGAAGTTTGCCTAGGCCTGGATCCCCAGCGTATCTGTCCTGTCTGTCAAAGTGTGTCCGTGGGAATTCATCAAACACAGCCACCACTGTTGGGTTGCTGAGCAGGTCAGCTGCAGAGGCTCCTAAGGGCCACGGCCAAGGTTACAGTTGGTGTCCTAGTCTGCCTTTGCCAGTCGTGGGCGCATCCTTTCTCAACATTCAGCCTGTTGAGTACACATCCTTGACCCAAGCCATAGGGTAGGCAGTGGGCGAAAGCAGTACGCGCGTGCGAGTGTGTACGTGTGTGGTGACAGCACCCTTGCTGTGTCCTTGGGATCTGACAATGTGTTGCTTATTGTGAGTGCTGGAGAGTCTCCTGCCTCACTCAGTTCTCACAGACACCCATTTTATAGATAAGAGGACTGAAACAGAAAAGTTGACCGAGGTCACATTGCCGCTAAGTGGCTGAGCTGGGATTTGAGCCCATCTCCCCTGACTCCAGAGCGCAAAGTCTCCACTGCCTCTTTCTGTGATCTAAATTGGAATCGAGGAAGGCTCCACAGGAACCCAGAGCCCGCTGCTCATCCTGGGAGAAGTGCTGCCAGGTGGCAGTGCAAAGGGCAGAGTAGAACAGGAGGGGAGGGGCTTACAAATGAACTAGGAAAGCGTTGCTTCCAAAAAGCAAGACAGAGCCAACTAGCGCAAAGCCCTCCTCTGGTGTTGGCTGTATGACACTATTGCAATAAAAACAAACAACCTGTAAAGCTGTTAGCAGGGCTGTGAATAGCACGGACCCCATCTCATGCTTCTTAAGGTGTAGCTTTCCAGGGTGTGTAGCCCAGAGGCCTCTTAAGCCTGCACTCCAGCAACTGGTCACCATACCCCGTGAACCAGATGGGATATCATTAACGTAGGTTGATGGTGACTGCCTCCATCAATGGCACCTTTCTCAGGGATCGGCAAGCGGTGTCTGGCCTAATGGGCCCAGCATCCCCGTCAGTGAAGGAGTTGTTGTTATCCCGTTTCCTAGAAGTGGAAACGGAATCGTAGAGAAGTTACGTCATCTCGAGCTAAGATATAACAGGCAGCAGTAGCTAGCCATCACCTCTTCAGGAGATGCCTCCATGAAGCTTCCTGAGTGGGGCACATGTGTGCCCCTGCGTGTGGTGATGAGTGAAGACAGGTCCTTTCTCCTCAGTGGGGTTGCCATGCATGTGAACTTGTGCACACAACTGAGCTAGGTGTCCTGAGCATCTGGTGATGCCGACCAAGTATCCAAGAAGAACAGGAATTTCTTAGGGGAAGACGGGACTTTACAGGGTGGGTTGAAAGTGACTCAGTGCTTTCAGCTGAAAACCAAAGTGAGGCTGAATGCTGTCTCATAGAAACCTTGAGATCTTCCGATGCTGAGCTGGGCATGGAGTGAGTGTGGAAGCAGAGGTCCTGTGTACTGGCCTTGCAGATGTAAAGTCCAGCATGGGAGTCGAGGCCAATGGGTGACTGTCAGTCCAGCCCCCCATCTTACAGACCAGGAAAGAGGGTCCCAGGGCAGCTCTCTGAGGCCTGTTCTGTGGAAGAGCCACCTCAAATGTGCAAAAATCAAGCATGTCCAAGGATGCGCACCCATAGCATCCTTTGTGAAAATTGAAGTTGGAAACAGCTTAGTTAGTCTGGGACCAGGGGAACGCTGGAATGTACCGATGTTTTCATCTGATTCGGAAATGAAAAGGCATGAGCCACATACCTCCCCTCCCAGATGAGTGGCTGCCAAGACTCATGGTTCAGTGAGAAAACAAAACAAGTCACAAAATAGAAATATGTCTCCATTTATGGAAAACGCTCCCACTCAGGGGGCATTGCACTCGTGTGTGTGTGTGTGTGTGTGTGTGTGTGTGTGTGTGTGTGTGTGTGTGTGTTACACAAACAACACGTGTGCAGTCATACAGAAGCCAGAGATCAGTGTCATATGCCTCCTTCCTCAGTTATTTTGGACAGGGCCCCTCATCAGGACCTGGCCTCATCTCTTGCGTTTGACTGACTGAGCAGTGAGCCCCCAGGATTCTGCTCTCTCTGCCTCCTCAGCGCTGGGATGACAAGCACATGCCACCATGCCCAGCTTTTTATATGGGTGGTGCTGGGAATCGAACTCAGGTCCTCATGTTTGCAAGGCCAGAATTCTGCTGAACTGAACCATCTCCCTTGACACTATAGTCAAGGTGCCTCTGTGTATCACCTTCAGGTAAGAGACAAAAAGATGGGATTAGATGATCTGTTTTGTAATGGCTTAGTTTTCAAAATAAGTGGCTGTATTACATTCATGAGTTTAAAGTTAAGTGTAACCAAAAAAAAAAAAAGTGCATGCATTAGGTGGTGTAGTTGTATACAGTGAGTTGGTTGAAGAAGCAGAAGGAGTCTCTTAGTTCCCAGGGCCCAGGCCAGGTATACTGCCTAGGCAGATGGCCAGCACTAATGCAGAGCCCTGGGACTAGCCACATAGTGCCAAGGAATCCAGGGACATAACAGCATCAGTGAGCAAAGCAGGCTTTTGCTAAGTGAGTGTGGGTTTGGTTCGCGGAGGGAAAGAAAGAGTCCAATTTCTGGTAGCATCAGTATTCCAAGGCAGACTCACAGGCTGGAGAAGGGTACAAATGGCACTGTTCATCAGCAAATAGAATGCAGATGTCAGGCTTGTTTTGACTAAGTATAGCAGCAACCTGGGGATGGCGGCATTGAGAGCCAGGCTGGGGATGCTGCAGGCTCAGCACAGGAGCAACCCATGAGGAGGACAGTCATGGCCACCTCCAAGGTTTCGGGCCGGACTTGACTACTTCCATCTCAGCTAGTTGTGTTTGATTGGTGGTGGTAGAACACTAAATTTTCTTAAATACATTTTTATTTTAACACCCCCCCCCAAACAAAACAAAAACACCTTTCAACCATCATCCTGTTAACTAGGCTATGTTTGGTCGCCTTTGAAGAAGAAACTCAAGTCCAGAGAGGTAAAGTGCCTTGCCCAGTATCACACAGCATTTGAGTGAACCCAGCAACAGAGTGCTGACCTTGCTGGTACTGTTCTGATCTGGGTGGAAGGCTAGCAGACACGCTAAGCTATGGCTCCTGACCTTTCAGAGCAGCATCCAGGACTGCCACATCTTTTGTGAGCTCCGAATCAGGACAGAAGATAAATAAAGGCATCCTTTGGAGAAAATTGGCAAAAGGTCCATCCCAGCTGGGAAGGGGGGGACACAAGAAACACTGACATGGTTGCTGCTGGTCTCCAGAAGCCTCCAGCTTGGTTGTGCGGTAGTAACAATGGAAAACCAATGATTGGGGGAAGACACTGGTGGCTGTGCTGTGTGACAGGAAACACGCTGGGGCTGGGGTTGCTCAAGACAGGCTTGCATTGCAGAGTATACCCACCTTACCTAGGGAGAAGATGGGGGTGGGGATAGAAAGCGCCTCTGAGGACAGCCAAGAGTGGCCAGGTGAGTGTGGAGCCAGCCATGTGGCTCTGCAGGCTAAACGGAAGCTCAGAAGGAGAGGGTGCAGGGAAAGAAAGCCAAGTGTTATTTCCCCATGGGACCCTCCTCACCCCTAGTGCCTCCTTCTAGATGCCCAGCATCTAGAAGGCATCTGTCCACAGTAAAATGGCATCGGCCACCGGTTTGAGCCAGGCAGGCTGCTAGTGGCTAGGTGGGGAACCAAGCTGCCCCCTTAGCTGCCCATCTCTGGAACATACCTGCCCTCCTTCCTGTGGGGTACACAGGCCTCCAATAGCCACTCTCAAAGGACCCTGAAGTCGCCAAACAACCGCTGCAGTTAGTTTCTTTGCTGAGAAGTTGCTGGCCTGTCTGTAAGGTAACGAAGCCAAGCCTTAGGTACCAGGAACCATTTCATGCCCAGCAGTCACCACAGTAAGACAGCAAAGTCATCACATTCTTCAGCTGTCTGGCCTGCACCACCACCCGTCACAGGCCAGTCACACACACACACGCACACGCACACGCACACGTCTCTTGGTCCAGTTTTTTCTCCTGGCTGTCACAAAGCAGAAACTATACCAAGTGGCTGCTTTTCATCTGTGCCTGACACTGGCACAGGTTTATGGGTGTCCCACCTACGGGAAACAAGGCAGGCTTCCAGAAATGCCTGTATTTCTTCCAAAGACCAGGGTTCTTGTGCTCTGCTTCCAGCCCCTTTTCACTGAGCCCTGGACCTAGCTGGAGCTCCCTGCCTTCTTCAATTGGGGATCACTTGGTCCTGCTCAGATGCATCCTGCCCCAAGGGTATAAAATTAATTTAGAAATGACATTTTAAGTAGTGGAAGCCTTTGATACAACAGTGCTAAGGGCTCTGCTTTGGAAAGTCGGACAGGAAATGATATGTGTGGAGCCGTGAAGAAGTCACACTCCTGGCTGGGATTGCCTTTCTGCCCCCCACTCCACCCCCCAACCCCCCAAAAATTCTAACTCTGAAGAAGTGAGACAAAAAGGTATTTGGAAGAGGAGAAGGAAAGGGGTTGTGGTTATTTTATGGAGACTAGCTCTAGCTCTCAGATTTGCAGAGCAGCACTTCTTTTTTTCTTTCTTTCTTTTTTAAACTCTAACCCAGATGAGAAAAATTGGATGCCTTCCCCGAGCAGATTCTCTGAACTGTACTTAATGAAAGCTTGAATAACTAGTTTGGATTTTGAAAGATAGAGGACCCTGCCCATTGCTGACTATGGTTTAATTGCATAATGAGGCGACCGATCCTGTTTTTATCTGATTTAGACGCCTTGCAAAATAAGCGTCCACAAGACTTCACCCCCCTTGCCTCACAGGCCCTCTCTGTTTGCCAACCGTCCACCAGCAACTTCTGTTGATTCTGTGTGTTTACTTACAAAGTGATTGGTTTCATAAAGGCTTGCTCATTCTTTTTAAAAAAAAAAAGAAAAAGAAAAAACACAACAATCTTATGTAGGGGCTGACTTGGAAGCCTCCACATAGCCAAGGAGGATCATAAACTCCTGGACCTCCTGCCTCCGGCTTTTAGTGTGCTAGGAATAAAGCCCAGGGCTTCATACATGCTCAGCAAGCAAGCGCGTCGCCAGCTGGAGGTTCATCCCAGCCCTGGGAAGATGTTTTCATTCCAGCCCATCATGAACGGTGGCCACGTTCACTCGCTTCTTCCCTCTCCAGTTGCCCACTTCTCGGCCTTGCTAGTCTCCTTCTTTCAACAGCTAACACACTCACTTCTGTTTTCACGGAGTGTGTGTGGATGCATGTATGTGTAAAACCTATATTCTGCATGTAAGAGAAAGCATGCAGCATTTGTCTTTCTGAGTCTCAGCTATTTCCCCTAACTCTTTTTTTTTTTTTTAAAGACTTGACTTCTTTACCCAGGAGCACCTCAGAACCCTGAAAATAGAACTGTACAGCTCCCGAGGAGCTGGTTGTAGCCTGTGTTTTTCTTTTAAGAAGATGCGCCTTGTAGCTAAAGGTACATTCACCTGATTTAGTTCCCATGAGGCTGAGAAAGGGAAGTGAATTGGACAGTTGCAGAAAATATGGTTGGTTCCCATCAAATCAACCCCCCCCCCCAGTCAAGCACAGTGCAAGGAGATCTGGGTGGGTGGGTCAGGGTGAAGAGCCTGCCTACAAGAACGAGCCCCTTAACCATCTCCACCTTTTCACAGCCATGATTGAGTGAAGGCTCTCACCAGCTTGACTCACAAAAGCCACTGTTCACTCCCTCCTTCTGCCCCAGAGCTCCCAATTTGGAGCTGGCTGGTGGAAACCCAGGCCTTTGTTTGCTGTGGAGTTGTCTAGGAAGCAGAGCAAAGAGACATGAAAAGATTAGCCAAACCAGAAGGCCCAGAAAGGCCAGGCCTTTCATCTGGGCCAAGAGGGGGATCCTGTGTTGGGTAGAGAGGGTGGGGTGGGGATGGAGGGGCTATCTCCAGCCCCAAACCTTGTCCTTCCTAAGACAGGATAGAGGGTGTGACCCTAGAAGATAGCACGATCCAGCACCCTTACTACAGATGAGAAAATTCACTTGTTTAGCAGATAAGGAGGTAGAGGCTGTTTGTGCTCGGTAACTCGCCAGGACCTGTTGGTTGATGATGATCAGAAAGCTACATCGCCGGTGTATTATTTCTTCTAAATCTTGTAACAGTGTTCTAACTTTCTGAGAAATATTTACTACAGTTTTGTTCCCATGCTGCCCCTAAGGGGCTTGGTTGGAGAGAGCTCAACACATGGTAACAACACACATGATAGTACCATCTGCGTGTGTTTTGCATATACTTGTTAGTGTGGCTGTGAGAATGTGTTCTTGAAGGCGCACATTTGTCCGTGTGCATGTGGAGTCCAGAGGCTGATGTCGGGTGTCCGTTCCCGGTCTCTTTCCACTTTTATTTTATTTTGACAGAGATGCCCACTGTTTTGGCTGCATTGGCCTTAGGGGTCCACCTGTGTCTGACCCTCCCGAGATGGGGTTAGAGGCCCAGCCTTTTGTCTGGGCCCTTAGGGGTCTGACCTCAGGTCCCTATGCTTATCTGGCAGGCACTCTGCTGACTGAGCATCCTCCCCTTTCCAGAACCATCTCTCCTGTCACAGATAGCAAACGTGTTAGGGTTGTGCTGGCCAGATACAAACATCCAGTCAAAACCCACACTGCGTGTTACTGTGTGTTTCAACACGTGTGAACATTTCATAAGTAGACCTTAGGATCATGTTTCCTGACACCAAGAGAATGCTATCCTGTTGCACTGACATTCTCCAGAGGGAAGCAGACCATCTGATGAGTGAATCTCAACCCAGCTCCTTCCTATATGACCAGCGTGTGTGTGTGTGTGTGTGTGTGTGTGTGTGTGTGTGTGTGTGTGTGTGTGTGTGTCCCCGTGTCCCCCCCCCCCCCAGCCGTTTTTGTTGTCATCAGTGCTAATGAGAAATAGGTGGAAGTGAGAACTGCTGAATCAGTGAGGGAGAGCAGTCTCCACACTGGCCTGCAGTGAAGGACTGTGCGAGGTTTTTTTGGTTTTTGTTTTCTGCCACCTTAGTAAATGTGGCAAAGACAACCTGGGTAGACCAAACATGAAAACAGCAGTGAGCTCGCTCTGAAATATAATCTCTGAAATTGCTCCCAGTTTGAGCTATAAGCGAATGGTTCATGCACAATGATGTCAAATGGTTCGATGGGACACTAGATGATGAAAAGTATTGAATTTTTTTTTTAAAAGAATTAAGTAAACTAACACCTTAAAACAAGTTACTTGTATGTCTATATGGGGTCACAAGTGGAGGTCAAAGGACAACTTGGAGTTACCTCTCTCCCAGTATGTGGGTCCCGGAGACCAAACTCAAGTTACCAGGCTCGAAGGCAAACCCTTTACTGTGAGCAGTCTTCCCCAAATTAATTAGTGTGTGTGTGTGTGTGTGTGTGTGTGTGTATGTGTGTGTGTGTGTGAGAGAGAGAGAGAGAGAGAGAGAGAGAGAGAGAGAGAGAAATGGAATCAGTAATTAAGTCCACATTGGATTCATTAGCTATCTTTTTTGTTTGTTTTTGCAAAGTGCTTAGAGAAAATAGGCGGCTAGAAATTATGGAGAAATGCAAAATTTGTGTTCTGCAGCCCCAAATGGACAGTTTCTTTAGAGAAGAAAATGAAAAGTCAACCAACTGCCCCCCCCACGCCTCTTTTAATTCTACATCTTGCAGTGCAGGACTAGCCCAGGCTATCCCTGAGCTTGAGGCAGCTCTCTAGTCCTAGCTTCCCAGGTTGTATTGCTGTTTGTGGCAGGTTTTCATGTGCCCCAGGCTCGCGCATAACTCTACGTAGCCAAGGATGACCCTGAGCCCCTAAACCTTCACATGCTGGGATTTCAGTAGAGCTCTGCTCGCTCAGCTTACATTTGTTGTTGCTTAATTTTAGTTATCTATTTATTTATGATTTTTTTCAAGACAGAGTTTCTTTGTGTAGCCCTAGCTTTCCAGGACAGCCAAGATAACACAGAGAAACACTGCCTCAGAAAACTATTTAAAAAAAAAAAAGGTGTGAGCTACCACACCCAGCTCTTTTTTAAAGACAGGATGTCTCTGTGTAGCCCTAGGTGTCTTGGAAGTATCTGGGTAGACCAGGCTGGCCTCTCTCAGAGATGCACCTGGTTTTGCTTCCTGAATTCAGGGACTAAAGGTCTGGCCTGGCATACTCATTTTTAAAACATGATCCATTTTGATGGAGGATGGGGTGACCCAGTAATACGCCCGCCGTTCTGGTTATTATTGTGTACGTGCTGTGGTGCCGATGTCAGAGGGGAACTCTGTTGCGGCCAGGGCCAGGTCTCTCTTGTTTATGTCATTTTACTGCAATGCTCCAGACAAGCTAACCCAGGACAGTTATCCTGTCCCCGCCTCCTGCATCCCTGGAAGTGCACAGCTTACAGAAGTGCCCCGCCGCATCTGGCCTTTTATGTACATGCCGGAGATCCAAACCCAGGTCGTCAGGCTTGTGTGGTGGCGAGTGTTTTCTTTACCCACTGAGTCATCTCCCTGGTCCAGTGTTCCTGTGTTTAACCCTTTCTTTCACCAAGTCCCACTCAGTAAACAAACGGAGGATGGCTGGTGTTCGATTCTGAACTCTTAATTGAAATGAGGAAGGATAGTGTTTTCATCTGTGACTGTCTGCCACTGTGACACTTGGAATCGATGTGGCGGTTGCTTCTTCACTGAGCAGTAAGCAAAGTCCCAGGGGACAAAGCCTTCCTTTTAATAGGCTGTGAGGCTGTGAGTGTGGCGGCCTGCTGGATGCCCTGTGTAGCCTGAATCCGGGGACCGTAGCACAGTAGCACCAGGCCACAGAACCCTCACCATGTGTGGCATTAGACTTCTTGGCTGGTAAATAACATTAAAATTTTTCAATAATTAATGTAAATTTGAGAATTTGCCCCTCTAAAAGTTCCTTCTTAGCCACCTGAACGGTGGTACTCCTGGCGCTTGGTCTGTGCAGTTTGCATTAGCGGCCCTGTGGGGAGTGGGCTTTGAGATGCAAATGTACTGGTCTCAATTAAATGCCTTTGTTGTGCATTTACACTCAGTTCCTTTGCTTTCTCTGACTGAACCGAAAGAAAACAGTACCAGGGTAGTATATCTCACCAGTGGCATGCCTATAGAAACAGTGAGGCAGTTTAGTCCTCTACTTAAACTCTAGTTTGGGACACCTCTGAGTAGTGGTTTTATTTCTCCTTGCTGAATAAAGCCTTTACAAATACAGAAAAACCATCATTTACTCCCAGGCAGTTCTATTCAGAGAGAGGTGTTTGAGGGGCAAGAGAGAGCGAGGGAGAAAAAAAACTGTATTTCTTGGGACCATTTGTTCGAAGTCTGTGCCTCCAAGTGGGAATAGCCTCCGGCCTGGGTTTGGATGCTGACAGGACTTGCCTGAGAAGCCTCTCTGCCTCTGCTTTTATGGAACTTGGGAAATTTCCCATCTCTCTTTTCAGCCAGCCAGAGGCTGGTGAGTTTAGAGTACCATTGGCTCTATTTGGGTTGCGTAAGGGGCTACTAGTAATAGGTGAGTGACAGTACAGATACTCCTAAATATGGCTCCTGAGAACAGGAGAGAATTAACTAACATCCACTAGGAAATAAGTTGATAGATTTTGATTGTAAAATGTGTTGGATTTATGAGCTAAAGGAGACACGGTGGAATGGTCTTTTGAATTCCTCCCATCTCATTGGTACTTGTGGGAAGTATCCTATGGTTGGGGCTCTTGTGCTGTGTTAAAGAGAGTGCTCCTGTCTTCTTCCCGAGGCATGGCTGGGCTGGAGGATCTTTGAGGTTGGGGCACATCCTGTCTGCTGTTGGAGGCTGCCAACTGACTCACCCAGGGCTCTCTTCGCCTAACCGGTGCTTTCTCTTCAGAGGATCCCTTCTGAATTCTGTGTTTCTCTGCCCGAACTGAGAACTGTCTGTCTGTATGAAAGCCCAGAGTTTGATTTCCCTTGGAATGGTTTGTTCAGTAGCATGATTTGGGGTAAGCTTAGATCTAAGGCTGGATGGGGGCTGATAAGGTATAATAAACTAATGATAAGTCGGCATTTTTAAGTGACCTAGAGCCTCTGTAGTAACTTTTACAAAATGCGCAGGCAAAAAAACTGATCAGAAATTGATCTTTTCAATTTGGTCATTTCATGGGTAATTAGACGGTAGATGCACAGTAATTACTGGCATATTAATTTGAATGGTTGCTTTGGCCTTTCCCACGTGGTGAAAGACAAGGGTGTCGAGACTCCAGCTTAGTCCATGTCTATTTAAAGTAAAGTGTTTCTCAGTGAAAAGGGCTAGTTAGGAAACCCCCGAAACAGATCTCAAGTTTGCTCCCCAGGGAGTAGGTGTAGATGCCTGACCTTAGAAGTTTCTGGGGGGCCTTGGCTGCCCACTATTGTAAGGCCACTGGGGAGAGGCTGGGTCCTGCCTGTTTGTACTTCCCAGCATGGGGGCCAGGCTGCCACCAGAGGTCAATGTGGATATTATGGTCACATTTTAGAAAGAGAGCTGTAATTATGACTCTAATTATGTACAGTTATGCCTACAGAGTTAAACACAAGGGCACCTCCTGCTTGGAAGTCTAAGTTAATTGCCTACAGGGGTCACAGGGGTGCTAACATCTGTCCCCTTCCCCTATATCCTCTCTCCCAGCCCTAGCCAGACAGGCATGACCTTGACCCTGCTGGGCTCATCCTGCTGTTTGAGTGTCAGCTTTGACCATTGGGTAGCACCTAGTACATGAGAGGGTTACACATTCAACTCCTGTCCCAGGGCAAAAAATAAAATTCAAGTGAGTCACGATGCAGCCTGCCTTCCCTGATAGCCTTCTTCCGATGCAGCGTCACCTGGGTGTTCATGTCATGAGCCTTGTTTTTTATTCAGGAAGAACATTACTTAACCTCTGGACAGGTAGCCTAGTGTTTTGTTTTGGTTTTGGGGGTTGGTTTGATACCATTGTTGTTACTGGTGGTGGTGGTGGTGGTTTGTGTGTGTGTATGTGTGTGTGTGTGTGTGTGTGTGTGTGTGAGAGAGAGAGAGAGAGAGAGAGAGACAGACAGACAGACAGACAGACAGACAGACAGACAGACAACAGACACAGAGAAACACTCACTTGCATACTCGCCTGCTTATATCCATTTCTTTCTGATCTTTTTTCCTAAGATGCCCTAAACAGGGACCACCAATTTCTGGTAGTAAATTCTTCCGGGACTCCAACCCAACTCTAGGAGCAGGTGTGCCTTGGAACACGGACTTTTTCAGGTTTTGAGGCTTGTTTCCTCTGGCTCCTGCACCAGCCAGTGTCATGCCGAGATGGATTCTTTCATCCTGGAAAGTGGCTTGGCACATAAGTCCAGCTGAAGCCAGAGTTAGAAGATGCCCTGCCTGTGGAATTACTCCGTTTCCGCAGCATGGGCCCTGCGGCTCTCAGTGGAGGCCAGGCCGCTCGGACAGTCTCTACGGCCAGGCGAGAGTGGGTGCCAGAATGCCAGGAACTCTGAGCCTTCTACAAAGGGAGGAAGGGACGGGGCAATAGCTGACCTTCCAGTAAGGGTGGAGTGGGTGGTTGGGAGAGCTGTGCACTGGGCGACAAGCTGGCATGGTGGAGAAGGGAAAGCAGACTGAGGACAGGCAGTCCACCTGCCACTTAGCTGCCCAGCTGCCTGGCACTCCGATGGTCCCAGCAGGTCTCTGTTCTCGTCTCAAACACCCTTCTGCTTCCCAGACTTGGCATGGCTGCCCTCCCAGAGAAGACTGCGGGCAGTCTGTGAGGGCTTCGGAGCTGTTGGAGGAGTCCACATTTCTGTTCTGCCCCACAGGAAGCCAGCATGCGACACAGGTTCTAGCTATATCCCTAGTTGGAAAACAAACAAAAAGCTACCGGTGAGCAAGGGGTGTCCGAGCAAAGAATCTGAGCCTAAAGGGCAGCTCATGGACTCGCCTCCTCTCCCGCGCCCCATGGGACAAAATCCTAGCCTGTACCAAGTCTCTTGCCACCTTTCTCCTTCTCTTCAAGTCTGAAAGTTTAGACTGTTTTGTACAATCGGTTTCAGCTCATTTGACTCCCAGGCAGTCGGTAGAAAGACATCTGTCAACTAGTCAGAGGCGTTACATAGGCAAACATTCGTGAAATTTAGAACACCAGATGAAAGGTGTTGAGTGATTATCAGGACAAAACCTGCAGCCACTGTGCTCACTTGCTTTGGAAGCAGATTCAAGAAAACAGACAGTGTGGCATGGACCACTCTGCCTGAGTAACAAGACGTTAGAGGAAAGCGCTCAGAAGAAGACGTCAGCGGGGAGCTCCTTCCTGCTGCCAAGTGTGGAAGCATCTCCCTGGAGAGTGCTAGCATGCTGCTTGTGTTTTCTCTAGTTGAGAAACAGCACTCTGTTTCTCAGTGACTCTGAGGTCCTCCAGCCCAGACAGCTTCCTGCCACCTTAGGGATGAGCTGTGTGGACCTAGAGAAACCACAGCCCTGGCTGGCACCTGACTCCCAAGCCAGGAATGCCTCCTGCTCAGTTCTGACCCCGTGACCTTTTCCCAGCCCCTTTTCAACAGGAAACAGAGTCTGGGCTAATGAGTGGGTTTGGTTGGCACAAATGACAAAGCTTCGTTTTGGACTAGTGAGTCGCTTAGAGAAATGTTTTCTTGGTTTTCAGAGTTAGTGGTGAGGCTGTCCCTTGAAGCTAGACAGTTCTTTTTTCTTTTGGGTTTTTTGTTTGTTTGTTTGTTTGTTTTGTGGGGGCAGGTTTTAGCTGGAGAAGGACTTTGCAGATGTGGAAATGAGAACCTCCTGACACCTGAGCGACAGGTGTGGAACACACACACACACACACACACACACACACACACACACACACACACTCACCTACCTGTGGCCTTACTACGGAGTCTTTCTGCTCCTGCAACTGGCCATTAGTTTCAATGGTTTATTGTTGGTTTTGAACTTGTCTTCAGAGCAACAAGAGTTTGAGATGCTCCTTTGGATGCATCCTGTGTGGAGAATGAGATTCAGGGAGCCGTGTGGTCTCTCTGGGTCTCAGAAAACCCACCTCTGAGATGGAGCTGGTGTTCGTTTAGTCAAGGTGTTCTTAGTGCCTCTGTCTCTGAACCCCAAAGACAACCTCTTGGGGGCCTTTCTTTCTTTCTCTCTTTTTTAAAATTTACATAGCTTTGTGTGTGTGCCCATGTATTTTTATGTTCGCACAGGTGTGTTTGTGCCACAGCACATGTATTGGAGTCAGAGAACTTTCAGGAGTTGGTCTCTCCCTCCAGCTTGTCTAGGCAGAGTCTGTCTTGTCTCTGTAGAGGTAATGGGATTACAGACGCAGGCCACATGCAGCTCCTGATGGTTTACAGGATTTGAACTCAGGTCCTAGGGCTTGCTCAGTTACCACTTTCATTTTCTAATCCCTCCACCACTTCCCCTGCCTTCAGAATATTTTATTTCAGATCGAGGCGTCACTATGCAGCCATAGCAGGCCTGGTTCTTTCTGTGCTGGCCTCAAACTCATGGACAACCCCCTTCTTTTGTTCCCAGGGGCCAGGATAATAGCATGCCACACTCTCGTCCAAGAGGTCCAAAGTGCCCGGTGCTGGGGCTACAGGCCTGTATCACCAGCCCAGCTGACCTTGAATGCTTTCTTTTGATGTGTTCCTGGTGTGCTCAGTGTCCATCCGTCTCGAAGGCAATGTTTGAAGTTACACCCTGGCATCAGCCTTTGTTAGTGAGCATTTGTGTTCTCCCACTTCCTGGTGATCCTCTTTCACCTACCCCTCACCCCATAGTTCTGACAAGAATCTCTCAATCCTTATGCCTGTAGATCCTCCATCTAGTTCCTGTTTCTTCCCTGGTGCTCCTCACTCAAGGCTTCTGTCTTCACAAGGCTTGGGCAGAGAGGAAGTAGAGCTACCAGTGGCAAATGACGTCACCAGAACTAACCCCTTCTGCTGGCCGGACCACTTGCAGCTGTTTTAGATGTCTTCACTGACTGCAATGGAAGCCAAGGGCTCCAGTGATTTCAGAGTCACAAATGTATATATAGGGATTGTGCAAGAGGAGGGCAGAGGATGCAGGCATTGGCCACAAGGTGACTTTTTAATGCCTGTTTTTGATGTGTTCTATTTAAGACAGTGGTTCCAAAGTTGTAGCACATGGACACATTCACTCAGCCACTGTTTCTCTCCTAGCATCTTACGGACTAGACAGTGCTTTCTCCTGCACTGTGGAATGCTAAGCACCACCCCACCCAGTCATGACAATCAAAGATTTTCTAGACTTGGCCATATGTCCTTGGGCAAGGGAGAGAGACATTGCCCCAGTTGAGAAAGGCGGGCTCAGTTAGAAGTGAAGCTGAGCAGACCCGCTTCATCCCCAGGAAACGGTGTGCTCCCCTGGGCGTTTTATTGCTTCTTTCTTCCTTTTCTAGTGTTTCTTGGTCCCAAGAGTTGATCAAGCTCTCCGTTTCTAGGAATTAAGCAAACACTTCTGGGAGTGTCATTCTTATACATAATTATAGAAAATGGATAAAGACATTTCAGAGCAAAAAGATCTAGCGATTCACGGGAAGAGAAGGCTTTCTGTAAGGTCTCAAACAAATGGCTAACTAAAGTGTTTATTAACATCAGAACTGACACTGGCCAGCATGTTCTCCCCCAAGCCCTACCTGTTAAAGGGTCCTTGAGGCTGGCATAGTCTTCCCCCTACTCTGAAGTCTCCAACCCAGGGACTAGGCTGCCCTTCCTCCAGCTTTTCTTCCTTATATAATGCAGCCATTTTGGCTACACTGGCCCCCTTTCCTTTCTGGCGTCTTGGCAAGCACTCCAGGCTTCTCTCTTCCTCTCCACTATCCCCTCTCCTCATGGCCTTGCTCAGGCTGCCAGTCGTGTCCACTGTTGACCCTCCCAGATGCCTCTGCCTGTTTTCTCCCTTACATTTATAATAAACCATCTCCTCAGCCCATACCTAGGAGCGTAATGTCCTCCTTTTATTTCCTTTTCCCTTTCACTTACGTTCCTCTGGGTTTTCAGAGGCCATGTTGTTCCCAGCCTCTGGCTTTGCCTTCCTGCTGCAAGGAGTCTTATCTTTCCTGTATCTATGGAATTCGGTGCTGCCTGGTTTTTTTTTTTACAAACTGGAGCTCCTAGTGAATTCCACTGTCCATCCAGAGCCCTGCGCCCAGGTACCATCCCCAGCTGAGGCTGGGTTCTGTTCACCCGAACAGTGGAAGATAAAGCCATCCATTTGTTCATCCTTGGAAGCCAAGCTGTTGGGCTCCAAGTATCCTCTTAGGTGCTGAGGATAAGACAGCGGGTAAGGTAGTGCCTTAATGGCCCACTTGCTTTGTAGAAAGGAATATCAGAGGACGCCATTGTGTGCATCTGATTGGCCGTACGTGCACTTTCATATCCAGTATGTGTCATCTGTTTGCCACATATGTTAAGTCTTTTGATTAGTTACATAACATCGTATCACCTGGTAAGTCCTTGAGGTATAGGAGGAGCAGGAAGGGGACACATTCACTACCTGCAAGATCAAGAACTGATCATAATTCTCACCGTTCCCATCTGAAAACTGTTCGGCCATTGTCATTTTGGTAGTTCTATCAGCTCTGAACCGTTTTGTTTTTGGAAGTGAGGACTAAGCTAGGCATTCCTATTGGCCTGTCTATTCTGAGGTTGCTTAAACACGTGTCCTTTTCAGACACTTCTGTCTGGAACCCAACAAGTCACACCAAGAGCTCACCCCCACAGGCCACGGCTTGGCAGGGAGTGGCAGAGTCTCCCAGCCTTGGTAAAATTGTCCTCTGCCTCCAGAGGCTTTGGAGGGTCAGCCATGAGTCAGAAAGGGAAAAGGGGTGTCAGGTGACATTACAGAAAGCTGTGGAAGCTGGTGTAGACCCTCGCTCCTCTCATGTCTGCAGTCACCCACACCATTTTAAAATGAGTGAGGTCAGGCCCAGCAACAGGAAAGTTCCATATTAGCAAGCAGCAGACCCAGGACTTGAACCTAGCAGTCCTCCTCCTGCCTGCTCTGTCTAGGGCTTTTCCCATCCCACCCACAGAGGGAAGTCTCCACCACTCCCAAGTGGACCCATCTCCATGTACTGGGAAAGCAAGGTTCAGTGTTATCCTAATCCAAGTAGCTGAGAAGCCTGCTTTTCTCACTAGCAAGGTTCGGCCTGTGTGTACAGTCAAGAGAAGAGGCTTTGAAAACGACCCATGCCGACCTTTCTCAGTCCTGTTCCCCAGAGAAGCGGCAGCGTGATAAGAAAACCACATCAAAGATAAAAATTTTGAAATGGGCCGTTCAGAGAAGCCACACTGGTGCCCAGGCACAATCAAGGGTTCCTTTAAGACGGGCTTCGAGACTGGCTCTGCATGGAGGGTGGCCATAACTCTGTCAAGCACCCAGTGACAGATGCTGGATGCTGCAGTGAATTAACCTGCACCAGCATGCAGAGCTGGGGACCACTGGGGAGAACCCCTCATCCCAAAATGAACTGGCATGCAGTTTAATTCTCCCAAGCCCCTCTGCCTCGCTATGGTTTTCTAGAACACAACAGAAATGTTGCTCCTGTCAGCGAGGTCTTTGTGAGTCCTGGACAAAATACCATCATCTTTTCTTAGACAGATGAGCTGCACGGACCCACGATATTAAACCCCTCCCCTCCCCTTCAGCAACTCAAGGACAGCTCCACAGCCCATCCACCTCTGGAACAGAAGTATCCCCCAGTCCTCAAAAACTGTTTCCAGCTTAGCCCAAATGGGCACGTCCATCAAAACATGTCTCAGTTTCAGGAGGTTGATTTTATTGAATGCCAACCGGCAGGTGGATGGGGTGAGGGACACCTGTGAAGGCCCTAAGTGCACTCACTGAGTCAGCCTGTCACTGGGGAGCAGTGAGGCTGGTCCCCAGAAAAGCTGAGGTGGAAAGAGGAAGGACTGGGTGGGGCTGGCCATCATGGTGAAAGGCACAGGAGTGGAGAAAGGAGGGAGGCAGCTGTGCAGAGGCAGAGCGTGCGCACGCACTCACGCACGTGTGCACACACACACACACACACACACACACACACACACACACACACACACACACACACACACACACCCCATTGTCAAAACTTTCAATGATGTTAGCAAAGGTTGCCAAGATACATTACTAAGTGAACAGAAACGAGGCTGCAGCCACCTGTTTACAGATAGGATGGTCTTTCCCTTTTTAGCAGATTCATTCTAAGACCCTCAGTGAATGCCTAAACTGCCGCCGATACTACCATCGTGCGCGCACACACACACACACACACACACACACACACACACACACACACACACGTTATGTTAGATCGTGGGAAATCTACCTGTTACATTTCCCCAGAATTCCTAAAGAGAGAGGAGGCAGGGCATGGGTGCTCTGAGAGCACCAGGATCTTCATCCGTGGAGGCATCAGATATGCTGCATCTGTCCGGGTGAGGGGTGTGGTGGTGTTAGCATCCGGTGCTTGCTGACTTGGGCATGTCTATTTGACTTGATTGGGTGGGGGGTGGGTCAGCATGGGGGAGAACCCAAGTTCAGGTTCTGCTAGTTTCCTGCTATTCTGCTTCTCAGGCTCTTCCGCTAAGGCTGTGCCTGCCCGTGACCCTCAGACGTCTTCCCAAGAAGGAGTGTAGAGGATTGTTTTATCTGCTGCTTTTCTGTCTGAGCTTCCCCGTTACCCAGGCATGCTCCCCTGTAGAGATGGGGGACCACGTGGCCAGGGCCACTCAGGCCACCTGTGGCACTTGAAATGGCAGTGAAGCTTTGTATGGCGAGGAAGAAGACGCAGAGTCCTTCCCAAAGCGGGACCAACCGCCTCAGGGCTTTTCCCTCGCTGCCCGTGGGGACTGAGGACATCACTGCTGGGGCAGCCAGGACTCATGTGCAAAGGGGACCATGCAGCTTTTCTGTGAATCGCTGAGCATGTAGCAGTGGGGAGGGATTGACTGTTGGAGCAATGTCTCCCCAGGAGTTGCCAAGGAAGCTAATTTACCTGTTTCTCATACAATGTGCTTATTAAAATAAACTTTTACTCCATTATGGTGTGTAAGTAACAGGCCTCCTGCAGGCAAAATAGAAAAGGGCAGAGTGAAGTTTCTTTACCTTTTAATTTTTTTCCTGAGGCATTGTCTTCTGAAACCAGCATCATCCATATTATTAATCGCTTGTGGGGCTTTATCATGCATTGCATTACTCCCTTGGAATTAAACTGCACATATAAAGTATGAAAAATGTACTTTTTTTTAAACAGTAAAAAAGTAATTTTCTCGCATAATACCCAAAATAAAGTGCCATGGAGCCATTAGTAGTAAATTGAATTTTTTGGTATGTAATTTGTACAAAAACTGACAAGTACGAGGCCCCCTCTCCCCAGTCATTAGTTACTGGGTTTAGCGGACACAGAGGCGGTAATCTGCAAGGGCAGGCATTTTGATGTCGACTTCAATTGCACACTTCATTTATTTGGACAGGGGACAGGCGGCAGCTTCTGTCACGAGGCCTCACTGCACTATTAGCGAATCTCGCCCCAGGGCAGCTGGGACGTTGGGCTAGGGCAGATGTTCTTTTCAGCCTATTCAGTGACCATTCTTGGGGGTTGTTTACTGTCGCCATGGTGACCTTCATTTCCATAGCAGCAGAGCTGCTGTTTCTCAGAGGGAAATGAATTTAGTTATAAAGGGATAATATTTTTCTCTGTCTCTATATAACCTGCCATCTGTCAACCGGTGGATTGGTAAGTATTCAGAAACCTATTAAAAATTATAGCAATAAAGTTGCGAGCATTCGTGGAGGGAGCAAATTAAAAGCAATAATCAATGAGGCCGTAAGCACCCTGTGCCTCAACGTCAGAACTTTCTTCATTCTTTTCTTTATATTTTATGCGCTTTGCTTTTTTTTTTTTAATGCCTTCATCACCTCCAACACCGCTGTGTGCACACACAGCCTCATAAAATACGATTTCCATTCTGCTGACGAATGGAAATGACCGAATGTCTTGTGTGTATCTCTCTGGGTGCAGGTGTATTCAGTGCTCTCTCTTCACATGATGCTGGCTCCCCCCAATATTAAAGAGTCCCAGACTGACAGCTCACCTACTCCTCCACCCCAGGGTGAAGACTGAGGGGCGCCTAGATCAGCAGCTTATTAGATACCCACAGTGCAGATCCCAACATTAATAAAGCAAGAAGAGGCTATGCTCATAGATTAAAAAAAATTTTATATACATATATATGTGTATGTATATATATAATATATATATTAGCATATTCCTTGATTCTTATCTCAACCTCTGAGATCCCTCATTTAGTTCCTGGATTTTTTTTTCCTCTGTCACATTCATAAGCTATAACTTGCAGGGGGAAGAACATGCACACACCAGCCCTGTTGTAAATAATGTTATTTATTGGTTGATTTTTCCAGATCCTGACATTGATGCTGCCAGTGCCATGATGCTTTTGAATTCTCCCCCTGAGATACAAGCAGGTTGTGAGTAGATATTTCTATAGCATACAGCACCATAGTTTGTGAACTTAACCTTCTCGTTTACAGCCCAGGCCCTAGGAAGAGCTAATGTTCACACAGCCCCAGCACTTGTAGCTTCCCTCTCAAAACTAAGTGTGTGGTTGACGTGCAGATGCATGTACGCACACAGCCATGCATATGTGTGAGCCAGTGCAGAGGTGTGCTTCCGAGCACGAGAGAGCCCTCACGTCTTGTCAGGACTGAGGAGAAACAGACCCTGTAACAACTCTGCTGGTGACATTTCTCATGCGGGATTCATCCCCAAGACTTTGTAGGAGAAGGTTCCCTGGGCCACCTTCCCCGTGGCGGAGCTAGCAGTACCAGTTGTAGACGTTATTTTCTGTGTAGGTCTTTGGTAATATTAGGGCGCATTCTGGAAAGTTTGGTCCACCCATGCTTGGCTTAGCCTTAAAATGGAACCACAGTGCTGTATCACATCACCTGTACCCTGCCTACAAGGCAGCCACAGGACAAAAGGCAAGGCTGATGCAGCTAAGTAGGGCTCCCTGAGCAATGTCAGCTTAATTAAGACATCTCTTTTTCTTGTTCAGTCTTGACTCTTGCCCCGTACCTGGTTTCTTTACTTTTCTCATCATTATAGCCAACCTGAAATGAAGATGGCTGTGCTCTCCTCACAACTTGAGGCCAGCGCCTCTGTCCACGCCCCACATCTGGCCAGAACCACACTGAGCCGAGGGGTGGTGCAGCAGGATTTGCTTTGTTTTCTGTCCGGGCGCTGCTATGTCTCACAAGTGCAGAAAGTGACTTGGCATGCCAGATCCTCTTGAGACACTGCTAGGGGCTAATGCATACCTGTCTTGTGCCTGTGACCAGGTTTCCAGCTAGTTTGGAGCTCTGGCCTTCTGAAAATATCATGGCCTTCTAAGCAATGAGAATTTCCCCCATATAGGAGAATGTAACATTTCCCACAAGAAAGCACCCATCCTTAATTACATCCACAGTAGATTTCGTGTGGACTGATAAGAATTCCAGACATGCATTCGCTCATACCTGTATGTGTATACACACACACACACACACACACACACACACACACACACACACACACACATCCATATATACACACCCTGTCTGTAGCCTTCTTGATAGTTTTAGGAAATTTAACAGCTTCTTTTCTTCTTTGTACCTATTTTAAAAGATCCAAGAGATACCACCAAGCGTTCTCAGACAACCTGGTCCTCTGCCTGATGCTGCCCTGACTGCAGGAATCTCGTTCCCCTCTGTCAGGGGATGCCATTCCTGACATCCGGAATGCGGGGCTGCTCCCGGCCAGCCTTTCCCACTGCTAGGCCGACAGGCACCAGGCGAAGCCCTACAACTAGCTGTTAACCCCACCAGCCCAGAGCTGGCTTTTAAGTAATGTTTTTAAGTTTCAGAGAAATCTATACTTAAGAATCCATTCTTAGCCGGCATTTCAGGAAAAGTTACAGACTCCGATCGTAATCAAGTCATGGGCTGGAAAGGTCCCTCTGATCAGGTCGCATAGCCCGTCTGAGTGGAAACACAGGTGGGCTCATGAGAGCTGTGTGAGCTTCAAACCCCCTCCTCGGCTCACAGCCACTCTGTGCTGTGTTTATTACTTTATGTGTATACACGTGTGATGAGCTGGTCCCTCGGTTGAGGAGGAGAGTGGTGGAGAATGCAAGCGGCAAGGGATGTGGGTTGAGCACTCACAGATCTTCAGTGTCTTTCCTGAAAAATCTCTTGTTCCGGGGCTCTTGACCACAGGTCGAGTTCTCCTGATTTGCTAACAGGATGGTTTTTTAATATTTTCTTGTCCAAATGACCCTCTCCCTCTCCTTCCCTGTAACTCTCCTACCGTAATTCTCTTTCTGGAATATCCATCGTCCTAGTTGTATCAAAATGCTGAACTGAGTCCATGTGATAAATGTATAGACTCTTTTCTCATCCTTTTTAAGATGGGGTTCCATGTGACCCAGGCTGGCCCCAAACTTCCTATGTAGCCAGGGATAGCCTTGAACTTCTTACCCTCCTTTCTCCATTTCCTTCGTTTCTCTGGTGTGCAGCCCCATTCCCAGTTTTATGTGAGCTGGGGATTGAAAGGAGGACCCCATCCTCCAGCTCTGAAGGATCATTTTAGAGGGCTTTTTACAAAGCTTTTAACATTCTGTGAGAAGTCTAGTCACAGCGTTCATGAGGGCCCCAGGCCAAGAAGGCTCTCCAGGGCCCTAGCAGGCACCAACCAGGATGCCTGTGAAGGTTACGGAAGGAGACACTCCCAGGCAGGAGCAGCAAATGTAGACGCGAGAATAAGGAGAGGGGAGAGAGGCACTGGCTTCATATTTGCCTTTCGATCTGACCTCTAGTCTTAATCTGGAGGTCAAGTGTAAGCATGGCCAGTGACAGGCTGCAGAGCCCCTAAAGATTGGAACAGCGCCACAGTTAGAGATCGTGCCAAATCCACCATTTCCTAGCGGACACAACCAGATGCAAGTGTGTCCAGCTGTCGACCAATGCTCCCGCCAGCTATTTCTAACCCACTCTAGCAGCATCTTTATTTTCCTTTACATTGCTGGCTTTCTTTCTTTCTTTCTTTCTTTCTTTCTTTCTTGGGAGGGGGGAGGGGGGAGGATTGGCAGGGTTTCTCTGTGCAGCTCTGGCTGTCCTTGAACTCACTCTGTAGACCAGCTCAGCCTCGAACTCAAGAGATCAGCCTGCCACTGCCCGGAGTGGGACTAAAAGTGTGCGCCACCAGCCCCTGGCAATGGTGCTGGTCTCTTGCTGTGAGATTTGAGGCAGTGCTTTTCCTCCCCAAGGAAGAAAGCCTTACAGAGCCAGGATGACAAAGCCCCCGTTACCTGCCTTGCTAGCATTTGTCCAGGCCCAGGTATGACCCCCCATCAGTAAACATGTCAAGGCAACAACCAGCCTCCCTGATGGAGTGCAGGCTGCATGTATGGCAGCGTTCGTGGCTGGATGCCCCAGTGTGAGTGCACACAGACCTTCTCCCATGGTCAGAAGCTAGGCAGCATGGCTCCTGAGAGCTCCATATGTTTCCTGCCTGTTCCCTCCCCTTGGGGCTGGTTGCTGTGGCCTGGCTCTATTTATAGAGCCTCCTCGTGCCTTGCTATTTATAGCTCCCTGCTTCACCCCCAGGCTGCCCCTGTGAGTGGTGAGCTACCTACCTCATCTCCTGGCACTGCTCTCGCCTGGCAATTACAGGCTGGTTTGGTTGCTAGAAAGGGTTTTTTTTCCCCCTTTGTCATCTCCCTTTGTAGCCACTGCACTGCAGGTCACCAGAAGGCAGCCCCTTAGATCTCTTCCTTGTTTGGCATCTCTAAAGCTAGCGTGGAGCTGGCAGACTGGACACCCCCAAGCTCTGAAGCTGAGTGAGTTCTAGCAAAGAATGTGCCTGAGACACTAGTGAGAACCCTGGAGCCCTGTGCACCCAGCAGTGGCTGGACTGGAGTCCAGAGGGACCACCACCTCTTGTTTCGCTAGCCTACTCCAACTTGAACGAGCCAGTGAGGTACAGCTAATAAAAAAAGCCTTGGGTTCTCACACTTTGTCCCCTGGTATAACCTACAGTGTTTTGGGATGTGTTCTGCAGGGAGGGCCATCGTGTCTTAAATGCTCGAAATGCCACTTCCCGAACAGTCAGCCAAGAACATAGCTGTCTGGTCAGCTCCCTAACTTCTGAAATGAAACTCTTATCGCCTGCTCCAGCCTCCTCCTAAAGAGTGGTAGCACAGACTGACTTCAGCTTCTGGTATCTCCTTGACAATCCTTGTGAATCATCTTTAACCCCCCGTGGAGAAACCAGGTCACTATTACCCATCTCCAAAGGCTTAGATAATCCCTGCTTGGAATTTTCCCAGAGGCGGAACTCCAGATAATAAGGAAAACAACAGACCGGACCTAAGAGGGAAGGGACGTGCTGCCTGGACCTGGGGTATATGTCAGCCATGTCAGGCTCCACAGAAGAGAGCCCACAGGAAACAGGCTGTGCCCCGCTATGCCAGCCCTTCCCCAGTTTGCTTCCAAGCAGGCAGGTGGCAGGGGGGCCTCCGGGGGAGGAAGGATGACAGGAATGGCCTGCTGCTCAGCTTATGGCCTCTGATAGTGTTAGCCAGGGCTGCCCTCCAATGACAGAGTCGAGAGCTCCCCACTGAGGTTAATTTTAGATGTTGCAAAGACTAAGGCAGGTGTCTATGGAAAGGGAGGATGGTGCGGCGCTGAGGGACAGCACAGTGTGCAGGAAGGTTTGTTTTATACTTCGGATCTTTCGGGGGGAAAAACGAGTTTTATATGCTGTGAGGTGTCTGAGTTAGCAAAGTACTCGCTACACAAGCATGAAGAGCTGAGTCCCAAAAGAGCGTGTGTGTGTGTGTGTGTGTGTGTGTGTGTGTGTGTGTGTGTGTGTGTGTGTGTAGTGGGGATACATGCCTGTAATTTCAGTGCTGGGGAAGCAGGAACAATTAAGTCCTAGCTTCCCTGAAACAGACTAGCTGACATGGCTGAGGATGTTGACAGGAAAGCATCCAGTGTCAACCATCACAAGAACCTGTACATGTGTGCATGCCCGCTGCATGTACACAGAGACACAAAGGACTCCTAAGGCTGCACTGTCACTTCAGGCCATAGCATCTGCACTGAGCCGCGCTGCCTGGTTATCCCTGGTGAGGTGTGAGTGTTGCAGTCTAGCTAACTTCAGGGGGCTTGGAGACATTGTGTGACTTAAGAAAACATAGCTGGCCAATAACTGCTGGGGAGTCTGCTGCTGAAGCCTGTGTACTGGGCCCAGCAACCTGTCTCTTCTCCCAGGTTGCTGGGAGAAAAGATGTGTACCCGGTCTGTAATAAAAGGCTGGTGCTAGAGGCTTGGACCCCTTCTAGTGGGAGAACAGAGCTAGAAGTTGGCTGCAAATGTGTATTTTCTTAAGTACCTTTCTGAGCTACAGCCTGATTACATCTCAGAACATGAGGTGACCTAGATGGCTTGTGTTGGTCTTTGAGCGTGGTAATGTTTTCAGGAGGTGGGTAGTGAGAGAAGAAGGTATCTTAGTTAGGGTTTCTATTGCTGCCTCAAAACGCCATGACCAAAAGGCAAGTTGGAAAGGAAAGGGTTTATGTGGCTTACACTTCCAGATCATAATCCATCCTTGGAGGAAATCAGGACAGGAACTCAAGCAGGAGCCGACGCAGACCCCCATGGAGGGGTGCTGCTCGCTGGCTTGCTCCCCATGGCTTGCTCAGCCTACTTTCTCATAGAACCCAGGACCACCAGCCCAGGGATGGCACCACCCTCAATGGACTGGGCCCTCCCCTGTCAATCACTGATTGAGACAGTGCCTCACAGCTGGAGCTCATGGAGGATTTTCCTCACAGCTGGAGCTCATGGAGGACTTTCCTCAACTGAAGGCTCCTCCCCTGCCCCACCCCCTGTCTCATGACTCTAGTTTGTATCAAGTTGACACACAAATCCAGCCAGTACAGAAGGGAAAGAAAGGTGCTGATTTTAGACCGAGGGCGGGGAATGGCTCATATCCTGCCTAGTGCTTAATGGAAAGTGAGCGGACGATGGCTCTCGGTGCCTTTTTCCACAGAGCCATCGTAGATTGGCTGCACCACAGCTTCCAGAAACCACATTCCTGATGCTTGGGTGTGGAAGCAGAAAGGGGAAGAGGTGGAGGCACAGTTCAGTGTCACAGCTGGCTTTTGACAGCCAGTGAGCGAGCGTACCCATGTTCACCATTTCAGCACTGAGCGTGCTGCCAATGAGGAGGACCAAGGAACGGCAGGTGTTGTCAGAGGCATACAGCGGATCACTGGAGAAGGAGTTCTGGCTTCGGAGGATGAGCTGGCTTACACTCTGAAGCGGTCTCATAGGCTCAGGCGCACAACTTTTACTGTGCTGCCGGGTAGTTTCGAAGTGAACGCAACCCATTGATTGGGGCGATGCTCGAATGCAGAGATGTAAGGTTAGGGTCAACTAAAAAGAATGTAAAATGTCCCTATTAAGCCCTATGCCTTTTAGGTAGTTCATCAGAGGTTTCTGGAGAAGTGATGTGGGCTGGTCAAAGGATGATGATGACAAAGATGATATTAATAAGCCATTAGGCTATGCAGTTTTCCTAGCTTACCTACTTAATCCTCAGAACAATCCAACAAGATGTGTTTATGCCATAGACCTAGGTGGGCTAACCAGTGTTATCTGAGGCTATGCTCCACCTAGGCACCCCTAGGCCCCACCTAGTGGATAGGGTGCATTTCCAACACTTGGTCCCTAAATATGAGAGCTTCTCTAGCCTTAGTAAACCTCCGCCTTACAGATCACTTTGGTGGTCACAGGGAGGGGTTGAGGGTCATGTTCCTGGCTTATTTAAGGAGCCGACATAGCTTGCTTCGGAGACAAAGTAATTAACTGGCCGAGATGGGATGCCTGGTGTCCTCAGCTGCCTCCTTGCAGGCCACTTCCTGCTCTAGACTGCTGCACTGGGCGAAGTCCCAGTGTGCCTGTATTAATTAGTTGCTTCTCTGCTGCTGTGATAAAACACCATGAGCGAAGCAACTTACAGAAGAGAGAGTTTATCTTGGCTTATGGTTCCAGAGGGATGAGTCCATCATGATGGGACAGAGGCATGGCAGCAAGCAGAGTAGCAGGCATGGCCGCAGGAAGCTGAGGGTGCACCTTTTATATCACAGCAGCAAGGCTGTACACTCTCCGAGTCCCACACCCCGAGGGACGTAGTTTCTCTAGCAAGGTCACACGAACAGTGTCACCACCTGGGGCCAAGTGTTCAAGTGCTTGAACCTCTGGGGGGCCCCCTGAGTGCTAGGATTAAAGGCCTGCGCCACCACTGCCCGGCCTGAAAACATATTCTTAGAGACCTGAAAATTATGAAACGTGTGTTAGTGATTTGTTTCATAAAGTATTTATTGTTTACAAATAACATAGGGTTTTTAATTTTGACATCTAGACTGGTTTTCATTTTTAAATGTATAAATTTCTAGTATTTCACTGTTGCTTCTTTGCAAGGGTACTATTTATCCACTTCTCTTCAGTATGGGATTATGCCAGGGTTATAGGGAGCAGAAAAAGGTCTAGAATATTCTTAAGAGAGCAGAATAACATTTGAGGCTTTCCACGGTATCACATAAGAAAGGTGGGGTTCCTCATACTCTGGTTTGCGAAGCTCATCTGGTCCCACAGACATGTCGGCGATGTTTATAGATACAGCAGAAGCTCGAGGCTCGCCCTGCGCTGGGTGAAGCTGCCGTTCAGAAGGTGAATAAAGGTCAAATGCACAGTACTCTCCTATTATGTAAGTCCTTGGGTGATAGCATGCCACACGAGATCTTATGGTTGCTGGGGGAGACATTGTTGAGGACTACTCCAGGGGTCAGTGTGTGTAGAAAAAAAAGCAGCGGGCTGAAGAATGTCTGAGAGGCTTGTGGAGGGAGAGCGGCAGGCCCCTGAAGCCAGCCCATGACTGCAGAAGCCAGGGCTTTGTGGCCAGCCCATCCCTCCAGGGAACCCTGGGGAAAGGGTGTGAGCATGCAAGGTAGAGGGCCTGTGTCCCTCAAAAAGGACTTAACTGTGGTCCCCACCCCCCCACCCCCCAACCCCGCATCATTTTTCTCTTTTTGGATGAAGGCCAAATAAGCAGATACTCTCAACCTTTGACCAGAGCAGGCATGAGAAGTGTGGTTGTTGGGCCGTCAGCAGCCCCATTGCAGTCTTGGTTACATTAAATGCTCTTGACCGAAAGACCAAAGATGAGAGATTTTACTAATAGGTGTAAGAAATTTTGTTTTGTTCTGTTCGGGGTATGCGTGCGTGCATGTGTGCATTGTGCACAGGTGAATATTCGGGCAGGTGTGCGTGCACACCCTCCTATAGAAGCCAGAGCAGGCCACTGGGTCTTCCTCTTCTACTGCCCAGCTTGCTACATTGCAAAGAGGTTTCCTGTTGAACCAGAAGTTCGCTTGGCAAAGCTGGTGCCTCAAGAGAGCTCAGCTCCCCAGTTCTGGGTCAGTGGCACCCCCAGCTCTTTACCAGCGCTCAGCTCACAGAGCAAGCACTCTTAACCACTGAGCCTTCTCAGCCCGCCTTTGTGCTTCTTGTTTTTTTGTTTTTTAACTCATGTTTGATTGATTCTTTTCTAACAGAAGCATCAATAATCTGTAAGCTATATGATGACTCGGCTTGTGCATTATCTTTCTTTCTGTCTTGTTCTCTGTACCCTCTTCCCCTTCTTGTGTTCACAGACATGTTACGCATCACACACACACACACACACACACACACACACACACTTTTTTCTCTTTCAAAACTGCTAACGTCTTTACAGTTGAATTCGCCTGTGACGCCTCTTTTCTTTTGCTTTTCTAGTTTCTCCAGGAGTGATACAGAATGGAGCCAGAGTCCTGAGCCGAGGGCTGTTTCCTGGTGTCCGCCCATTGCCGATCACTCCCCTCGGGATGACGGCTGCCATAAGGTAAGGGAAGGGCTTGCTGTGCGGAGGCTGCCTGGGCAAGGGGACAGGGACACACACACACACACACACACACACACACGTCCTCAGAAGGTGGGAAGATCTAGTTTGGGTGTTTTGCAAAAATCAAAGGAACTGACAGCACACCCAAATGCAGTCATCATCTTGTTTGTCCAGGGAGGAGATGGGATTATAAATTAAGAGTTTTCTTAAAGAGGACAAAATAGCATAGAAGGCAAGGGTGAGCCATTCTGCATCGCCTAAGACCCAGTAAGGAGTGACTGCAGAGAAATCCCACTCATTGTAAACTTTTAACTTTGGCCGCCTGCCACTTGAACCTAAATTCAGCTGTGTTTGAGAAACAAGCAGCCCACTGAAAAATAGACAGACGCCTGACGGTCCTGCAGGTGTGCCAGTGTTCACCTGGGAGTCATCAGCACCTACTACAGGCCAGTGTCTGCCTCTCCTTTGTGTGACAGATTTTCTGAGTAATTCTAATCACTTCCCAATTTAAGTGAAAATATTTGTCTTTCAGGGATTTTTTTCCCCCTTCGACTGAGTGGCAAAGGCCATGTTTGTTTGTCTTGAGTCTGAAGCTGTTATTGACATAGATGAAGTGTTACTTTTATTAGCTGATCATTACACTGCTTGTATTTGCTGGGTTCCTTTGCATATAATTATGATGCGAAATCTCCTCGTAAGAGCATCTGTCAATAGTGTAATTGACTCGAGCGTGTTGACTTTTTACTCAATAACCTCTGAGATTGGCCCATCCTTAGACATTGGAAACCTGCTTATCCTTAAATTTGCCAGGACGAAGAGTGCTTCAGGATGCAGTGTCCAGTTACTGCTCATGTCGCTTAGTAAGCTCTGCCTGCTCCTGCTGCTGAGTTCCCAGAGGAAATTCACTGCAGAGGGTCCATTGAATGGATGGAGCTAGAAACATATGTCAGTTGGAAGAGTGCCTGCCTGACATGCGCTTGGTCCAGTTCCTAATGCTATGTGTGTGCACGCATGAGAGAGAGAGAGAGAGAGAGAGAGAGAGAGAGAGAGAGAGAGAGAGAGAGAGAGAGAGAGAGAGAATTCCAATAGATGGAATGTATGCTCAAACCTGGAGAAGAGGGAGATGGTGGGCCAGAGTTCTTCCCTCATGCCCCTATGTGCTGCCTCCCATTAGGGAAGTCACAAGTCTACGGAATCTGAAACATCTTAGTTTTAATTTCAAGGTCGCTTGCTAAGGAAAAAAAAGTTTTTTAATTTTCACTTTATGCATGTGGTGTTTTGCCCACATGTGTTGCCCTCTGGAGGCTATACGAGGCTGTCATCTCCTAGCACTGGATTTACGAACAGTTGGAGTAAGCTGAGTGCTCTCAACCATTGAGCCATCTCTCCAGCGCCAAGAGTTCTTTTTGAAAATGTTACGTATCTGGATGTGGGGAGCATAGAGGCCAGAGGACAGTGTGCATGAGAGTCCTGGGGACTGAACTCGGATTGGCAAGCTTAGCAGCAAGCGCCTTTACCAGCTAGGCCCTCTCACTGGCCCCCGTATGTCACATCACCCTGATGAGAAAGAACTAAATGCCCCAGTGCTCACAGAAGACTGAGAAAGTGGCTATGAGGTGAGTCCTTGTGAGGGGGGAGGGCAGCAGTGCCCAGAAACTGTGCAGAGGAGGCCAGGAAACAGTCTCCAACCACCAAACCTAACCTGCTTCGTCCTCTATGTTAGGTGCATACCATCCAATTTTTTTGCATTAAAAGGGTTTTGATATGCGTAAGCAACATATGTCTTCCCCCTTCAGCTCACTGAGGCTTATTTGCTTCATGTAGCTGTAACTGAGTCATTTATTCCGCTGCGTGATACTACGATGTGTGATTGTCCCACATTTTAAAAAGCCATTTCGGTCATGTATGCTCATTTCACCAGCCCTTGATACGAAGTTTTTAGGAAGAGTTTGGCATGGTGCCTTTAACCCCAGCACTTATGAGGCAGAGGCAGGCAGCTTTCTGTGAGCTCAAGGCCAGCCTGGTTGAGAGACAACAGACAGACAGACAGACAGACAGACAGACAGACAGACAGAGAATATCAAGAATGTTATCATGGCCAGGCAGTGGTGGCGCAGGCCTTTAATCCCAGCACTTGGGAGGCAGAGGCAAGCAGATCGATGTGAGTTCGAGGCCAGCCTGGTCTACAAAGCAAGTCCAGGATAGTCAAGGCTACACAGAGAAACCCTATCTTGAAAAAACAAAACAAAACAAAAAACAACAACAAAAGAATGTTATCATAGTAACAAAAAATTCTATCCAGTCCTACTTTGCTATAGTTGATCATTGCCAATCACTGGGTTTCAGCCCCATAAAAAGATTATTTTACCTTAAACTAACCAAAGAGTTTTTTCTAATTTTTTTTCTTGACTGTGGTGAGTTGCGTAGCAAATTTGCCAACTCTGAACAACACTTTTATTTCTCAATGCTCATTACGTTTGGCTAACTGTGTTCTCACACCCTGCTGGAATTAGTGAGCTGGCATCTTAGAGACGGATTGTGGCATTTGGTTTATGCAGCCTGTCCCTCTAGCTCTGTCTGTATCTAGTTTTAGTGTCAAGATTATGTTAGCCTCATAAATTAAATTGAGTATTCGCTCTCATTAATCACTTTTCCTGTCCTTTTCTATATGAAACCTAATGTCTTTATTGCCTAATAGTTAATGGAACTCATTTGCAAAGCAGTGTGGTGCTGGCGCTGTCCTTCAGCATGGTTAGTTGTTCATTTAACTTGCGCAGTGATTATAGGGGAAATTGGGCTTGGTATTTCCTGTTGAGCTATTTTGGTAACTCTGGGAATCTGTCCATTTCACCTGTGTTCAAGTATCTTGGCATAAAGTTATTCTCAGTATTTATTATCTCTTAAAATATCTTTTATAGATATATTTGGCTTTTTATTTCATTTGCATCTTCTTTTTGCTTGCTTAATATTGTCATTTCCCCCAAAATATCATTTTATTCAAAAAGCCCTGTTTAAAAGTATCTGTGTGTGTGTGTGTGTGTGTGTGTGTGTGTGTGTGTATTATGTGAGTGTGATGTCCACAGAGACCAGAAGGGGGCATCAGTTCTCCTGCAGCTGAAGTTACAGATGATTGTGAGCCTCCATGTGGGTCCTGGGAACGGAATTAGGGTCCTCTGCAAGAGCAGCCAGTGCTCTTAGTAGCTGAGCCATCTCTCCAGCCCCTTCATTGACTTTTGCTGTTTGTTTTCCTTTCTTTTGTCTTCTACTTTTCTTTGTGTATATCTAGATACATAGTTCAGCACAAATCAATTTTCAAGTGTTCCAGGTGTAATTTTTAAAAATACATCTTTTCCATTATTTACTTGTTCACATATGTGTTAAATCCAGACTATAGTCCGGGTGTGGCAGCACATTCCTGTAATCCCAGCACCCAGAGAGGCATAGCCAGGCAGATGTCTCTGAGTTCAAGGCCAGCCTGGTCTACAAAGCAAAGTCCAGGGTAGCCAGGACGGCACAAAGAAACCCTGTCTCAAAACAAAACTAAACTAAACTAACAAAAAAAAATCCAGTCTACACAATAGCCTCTTCTCTCTGTCTCTCTGTGTGTGTGTGTGTGTGTGTGTCTGTGTCTGTGTCTGTGTCTGTGTCTGTCTGTCTGTCTGTCTTATGTGTGAAAAGCCTGATTGACCCTGAGAGTGGCATGTTGAAATCCCCCATCATACTGTGTGGGTTTGACTATTCTTGCAGCACCCTGGCTATAGAGATGTATTTTGAAGCGGTCTTATTAGAGTACTCATGTTGGGAACTGTTTTCTCCCTTGGTGGATGGAGCATATGTAGATTAGACTATGTCTGTAGTAATGGCATTTGCCTTAAAACCTCCGGCCGCAGCAGTACGACACTGCGCTGACATGCTCTTGTTCTTTTGCTTTAGGTCACCTCTTATTAACAGCGTAGTTTTAAAATCCATACCGCTAATATGTACCTGTCAGACTGAAAGGTTTTGGCCCGTTTTTATTAACATTTGGATTCACTTCTGTCTAATTTTGTACAAACATGTTTATCCCCAGTTTCTAGATTCTTCTACTTCTGAGCATTATTTAAGTGGACAGGAACTCTCCCACTTTCCTTCCGTTTCCTCCTATTTGCCGGATTGGAAGTTACACATCATGCTTCCCTTTTATTGTCATCCCTAGAAGTTCTGACATGAATCTCTTAAAATGTTTGATCAGTTATCTTTAACCTTTGATCAGTACTAAACTTTTTGAATGCTTTCACTTTAGTTCTTGCTACCTCCCAAATCTGCTCCAATTCTTGGCTTCTGTTTTGCACTTCAGTCACCATTTGCTTACCTCTTCTTTGCTAATCATTTCTTCCTAAATATCAGGCGTTCCTTCTTAGATCATGTTCACGTTGCCCAAATACCATTCATAAGAAGTTCCTGTAGTGAGGGTCTGTTTGTAGTTAAAGCCTTGAGCTGCTGTCCATTCCTGGTGTGACAGGTCTAGCCTGAGCTTCTCTTTCACCTTTGGAGTGTTGTCGGCACCTCACCCCCACCCGTTTACCTCACGGCTGTATGGTCAGCTGATGCTTCTCCCTACCCAATGGTATGTTCTTTCTATCACGTCTGTATCTCTTCTTTGCTCCGTTCTTCAGTCTTGCGACGGCCAGCAATTGTCCTGTCATCCTGAGTAGGCTGAGAGTGCTAGGGTGCAGTGCTCTTGTTGGGGCTCATTGTTGGGTCGTGTTGTTTAGTTGCTTGATTTCTGTGGAGTTCTTGTGATCTTTGTTGTTTATCTCTTGGCTTACCTTTTTTATTTGAAAGTGAATGGTAGGCATGGATTTCATTTTTCTTTCCTTCCTTTCTTTTTTTAGACGTAGTCTCATATAGCAAAGGTTGACCTTGAACTCTCTGTATCCACCCAAGTGCTGGGATTGTAGGCATGTGCCTACAGGTGTTTTGGAGCCTGAGATTCATGACTTGGCCTAGACAGTCTGTCCAGGAAGCTCCAGGGATCCACCCATGTCCACCTCCTCAGCACTGGGATCACAGATAGACTCCAGAGCTTTCACATAGGTGCTGAGCAGACTCCTAGCACTGAGCTAGCTCCTCAGCACCAATGCCCAGTGTTTACCTCAGTCCAGCCCTTCCCTCATCCTTCCCACCTCTTAACCATACTCTACTCCATGGTGTATAGTTCATTATTCAGTCCGTAAGAGAGGGTCTTAGCAGGGCATGGTGGTGCACGCCTTTCATTCTAGCATGCTGAGGTAGAGGCAGGTGGACCTCTGTGAGTTTGTGGCCAGCCTGATCTGTAGAGCAAGTTCCAGAACAGCCAGGGCTACATGGGGGCACGGGTGGGGGGTGGGCAGACTGGCCAGGAAGTCACTGTGCCTCAGCCTCCTGAGCACCAGGTTTCTTTACCCTAAATACTGACCTCACACCCTGAATCAGCTTGTCTTAGCATGTGCAGTCTTTGTACCTTGAGTTCTATTGTTTCTCTGCTCTCTGTGTCTGTCTGTCTGTCTGTCTGTCTGTCTGTCTGTCTGTGTCTCTCTCTCTCTCTCTCTCTCTCTCTCTCTCTCTCTCTCTCTCTCTCTCTCTCTCTCTCTCTCCTAATGGTGTGTTTCCCTTGTGTTTAATGGTTTTTAAATGATGAGTCTAGGTTCTGTGGGCGCTAATTATTGGAGTTGAAGTGCATTCTTCCAGAGAGGGATTTGCTTTTCAAGCTTGTGGACACCTGGGGGGACGATGGGCTCGAGTCCATTTTAACTCTCTTGCAGTGACCATAAAATCCATGAAGCTAGCAAAATCAATTTTCCATCCCTGCTTCCCTTTCCTCCTCCATCAGTCTGGTTCCTTGCCCCAGTCCTGGAGTAGGCATTTGTTCCCAGGAAAGGCTGGCTTCCTGATTCACTCGTTGCTCACGTTTCAAGTTATTTTTAAAATTATTCATCTGTGTGTAGAGGCTGGGATGGGTGGGCGCATGTTTGTCTTTGTGGGCCGCTAACACTTCCCTTGTGTTATGTTATTTTTGTGAATGCATGTGATAATGTGTGTGCAAGAGTGTGGTGCCCATCCATAGGACAACTGTGGGTCTCAGGTTCCATCAGCGTTCCCAGGATCAAACGTAGGCTGTCAGGGTGGCACAGGAAGTGGCTTTCACCAGCCCTCCTCTTATTTTCTCGTGAACTCAGGGTGCCTTTAAAATCAACTGCTGTGCCTTCTTTATCTAACACCTTCTGAAGCATAGTCAGAGAAGCTTCTACATGTGTTTCCCTTGCCACCTGCTCAGGAGTGCACACCCCTCTCTTTGCCCTGTCTTTCTTCTTGGGGTCACTTTGGTAGAAAAGCATTGCATTGCCTTAGGTCCCCTACTTCCAGGATCCCTATGTTAACTCTGTCTGCTTTCCACATTCAGCAAGAGGTCAGCCTTTAGGTCAATACCTTAGGAAGGCAACTCTTCCAAATGACAGCCAGTAGGGTCCATAGAGACCCTATGGGTACCAGGTAACCTGCACCATTTAAGTAGGATGGAGCAAATAATTAACTGTAGGGAAAACCGGCAGTCAGCAGAGGCCCCCACCTCGGCCTCTTGGTTACAGACACTGCTCGTTTTTGGCTTGAACTGCTGAGTTCACTTTCTTTATTCCTGTGTAGTTGACAAGAGGATGAGTTCCAGGCCTGAGATTCAGAGCACGTGGCTTTGTTGGGCCTGTGGTTTGAACTCCTAGGGGCCTGGTAAAGTCAGGTGGCTTTCATTTGTGCTAATCTGTAATCTCTGTGAAGATCACAAGCTATAAATTCACTGACGCTGAGAAATTGCTGGCATTTCCACTGCCTCGCATGTGAATTTGAATGAATGAATGAATGAATGAATGAATGAATGAATGAATGGTTTTTGGCTTTGGTTTTGAGGAGGAGACACTTAGTAAACGCACCTTCCAACATGTCGAGGATGGCTGATTTCGTTTAAGTATTTGGTGTCCAATAATTAGAACCCCTGCAGCAGGAGGCATTTGACACCAGCTCAGTACAGGTGGCCTACACCATCGTGAGACACATTGCACCAAGTTATTAATAATTGAAGGAGCTTGTCACTCCCTACAGAGTTTCAGTGTGTAATTTATGGATCATAAACTGGTGCCGAGATCTCAGAGAAAGTTAATTGTATTAAGTAAGGATGAGATCCGGCCATAATCCAGTTCTCACACCCTGCAGGTGCACCAACATGCCTGTCTTCGGCCACAGAGTCCTGCCTGTGGTCCTGCTGGCTCTGTCTGCACAGTACACAGCCTTCTTGGGTCTTTGGGGAGAGGTTTAAAAGTTCCAGTTGAACCATCTAGTTCTGAGTACTAGCAAGACTAGTTAGTACTCCGCTGTGGGAGGGGTCTCAGGGGTGTCCGCGTTTTTTGTTTATCTGTAGAAGGCAGAGCTGGGTGATGTTCCAGGCTGGCTGTGGGGTTCTGTCATGGGCACTCTGGGTAGCCCCGTCTGTAGCACAGAGTCCAGGACCGTAGACTACCCCACTTCTCTACTCCCCTTATCAATGTGGGCTCTCCAGGCTGGAAGTCTGTCTGTCTCTCTTTCTGTCCATCCACCTTCAATCTTACCATTGAAGGAAGAGGAGAGAAAAAGCACAATGAACGCCTCCCTTTGACTAAGCAGGAAGTCCATGGGTGTCTGGCTTCCTGCCCAGTCTACTGGTTTTCTCGC
This sequence comes from Acomys minous, assembly GCF_964271855.1. Lineage (NCBI taxonomy): Eukaryota > Metazoa > Chordata > Mammalia > Rodentia > Muridae > Acomys > Acomys minous. Next base: position 19,925,375 of record NC_140489.1, read on the forward strand.
TCCCGATGTTTGCTCAGCTAAGGGCCACAACACTCTGCTGGCCCCTGCTACTGACATTGTCCTCAAGTCCAGGACTATTATAAAACATGAGGATTTGGGGCTGGGAGAAATTCAACAAGCCTGACCCTCCCCCCCACACACAAGATTGATCCGCATACACAGAGTTGCCCCCTAACCTCCACGTATGTGCCTGCACACACACACACACAATGAAATGTTTTAAATAAGGGTCCATAATGGAACTGATTTGTCAAAAGCCAACCGTAGCCCAGTTTACTCATCCAAATGTATTTGGGTTCTCAAAGAAACGGTTTCATACTTTTAATAGAAGTTTGTTATTTATTTCATACTGTCTATGCTCAACAAAAAAAAAAAAAATAGTTCAGGAAAAGCACATATGAGACATAGGTTTTTATTTGCTCTTGATCCTGTAATCTGTGCCAGCCATGCTCATTCATATACCCAGTGCACAGGCAAGAAAGAGACCCTGCAGGGGAAGTGGGAGGAAGGCAGGCTCTAACGCTCAGGGCTGTGTCCTGAAGCAAGCCCTTGGTAGGCTCCTAGCCTAGGACTTACCTTGTCTTTGTGCTGGATGCCCTCTTCCTTCTGACAGAAGGTGAACGAAACTCTCCAAGAGGTAGTTGTACACAGAAACAGTAGACAGGGACCTTGTGGTAGGAAAGGAGAATTAGGAAAAGACAGCAAGCAACCCCAGAGAACCTACCCCTGAGCCAGCCTGGTGGGGCACCATCGCCATTTTTACATCATCATCATCATCATGCCATTCTTGCCAGAATGTTCCCTGCCCCCCAATTCCTTGTCCCTTCGGCCATAAGTAACCCCTTGCCTCCTGCGCTCATCCGTCCCTCCGCCTCCCACCTACCCTGAGCGTCTGCTGTGTGCCAGGCGCGTCGGGAAGGCGGCAGCAGGTGAGCACAGTCACTGTCCCTGCCCACCCATGAGGAACTCCCAGACACAAAAGAAGTGATCCAGGGTGTGAAGGACACTGATACCAGATGGGAAGCTCTAGCAGGGAGCCATGTTTTAGGGAATTGCAGGAGAGAGCTGGTCCAGGTGGTGTGTGTAGCTGAAGGCTTCGAACTCGGTCTTACCAGCTGTGTGGCTTTAGCACTTCCTAGCACGCGTTCTAACCCATGTAAAATAAGGAGTTAAGCACAATCAGGCCTCAGCTGGCCGTCTGCTGATGGGGAGCTCAAGAAACAGTAACTTGCCACCCTCTCCTTCATGGTCCAGCCTTGACTCATGTTCTGTTAACAGCTAGACTCTTCACTAACTGCTCCCCTGGGTCCTCTCTATAGTGACGCTCCTCTCTTGTGTGCTCAGCAAACACTGACAGATTGAGTGGGTAGGCTCCCAAGGCACGGCTCTTTGGTGCATGTTATAGCCACCTCATGCAGCAGTGCCTTCGACTCTGGTGCCCAGCCAACTGGGGCTGGTGAGATCTTACTCCATGGTAAGCTGGGGCTGGTATGTGAAAGATTGTCCTGCCTGTCACCTCAAAAGGATTGTTTTGACAGCTCAGACTCACTGGTGAAGTGAAAGTGTCAATGGGAGCAAGGATGAGCAGAAAAGATAAGAGTGGAGAATTGGGGCCCCCGTCTGCAGAGCTCATGCACCTGTTAACCATGGTTTGGCATTGCTAGCAGTGTTTGCAGGAGCCCAGGTGTCCCGAGTCTTCCCTGGAGACGATGTAATTTGTTGTTCCCCTTCCATCTGCAGGAATAGCATCACCAGTTGCCGGATGCGGACTGAGAGTGAGCCGCCGTGTGGCTCCCCAGTGGTCAGTGGCGATCCCAAGGAGGACCACAACTACAGTAGTGCCAAGTCCTCCAATGCTCGAAGCACCTCTCCCACCAGCGACTCCATCTCCTCCTCCTCCTCCTCAGCCGACGACCACTATGAGTTTGCCACAAAGGGGAGCCAGGAGGGTAGTGAGGGAAGCTTCCAGAGCCATGAGAGCCACAGTGAGACAGAAGAAGATGACAGGAAATCCAGCCAGAAGGAAGCCAAGGATGCCCTGGGGGACAGCGGGTACGCATCCCAGCACAAGAAGCGACAGCACTTCGCCAAGGCCAGGAAGGTCCCCAGCGACACACTGCCCCTCAAAAAGAGACGCACAGAAAAACCCCCTGAGAGCGACGATGAGGAGATGAAAGAGGCCGCCGGTTCACTCCTGCACTTGGCAGGAATTAGGTCCTGTTTGAACAACATCACCAATCGGACGGCGAAGGGGCAGAAAGAGCAAAAGGAAACCACGAAAAATTGAAACAAGTCTCTGATTTGTTTTGAACTTATGGCCATTTGGTTTCAGCATGTCAGGAGATTTCTAATGATTTGTGGCAATATCAGCAATTTTTTTTTCTTTTTTTCCTTTTGTTGGTTTGGTTTCCTTTTCTTTCTTTCCTTTTTTTTTTTTTTAATTTTAATTTGCCCCCCCCCACTCCTTTGTTTTTGGACCCTTAAGAAATTTTTGTTTAAAGGAGATTGAAGCCATAGAAACTCATATCGACACTCAGCCGTTCAAAAGCTTTTCTTTATCTGAAGATAAAAACTAAAAACAAACAAACAAACAAACAAAAGCCAAAATTAACCATTGCTTCCTGCAGCCTGTCAGAAACCTGTGAGCTAAGCCCACAGGGGTGTCACTGTTGATGTCACAGGAACACTCACGCGCCACCTGGGAGGCATGCCTGTAGTCATCACTGCTCAGGCCCAACCCTTAGGTTTAAAAAGTCAGTTGTGTTCGGAGTGAAGCTGGGAAGCAATTGCAGAAACTGAAGAGCCCATTTCCCTAGGAGTAGAGTATCCCCTAGGGATATGACCCCGTGCTCTGGTCCTGGCCTCCCACCATGCCAGACATGCCAAAGGCATTGCCGTTTGGCAAGCCCAGGGCTTGGCTGCCAGTCCTCTGTGCTGCTTTACCTTGAACCGGTATATCGGGTGTCCGCAGCTAAGTTAGAGACACGGGAAATTCCTAGAGCCATTGTTAACCACTGAATTCTGCTCTTTATTAAGAAGATGCTCCAAAAGCCATAAGCCTGAAGGTTGGTCCTGTGCGCTCACACCTGCACACGTGCACGAATGCGCACGCACACACATATACACGACTTAAAGGTGATGCAAGAAAAAAACAAAAACAGGCTGTGCCCTCTTAACTGCCCCAGTGAAAAGCAATCTTTGCCCAAGAAATGACAGTAGCTGTTACAAAAGGAAAAATGGTGCAGATTCTTCCCATCTAAACAATCTGATCCAAGTAGGGGGCGGGGGGTGCTACGAAAACTGCCATTAGTGTTATGGTGTCTTTTTAAGAGGTTAAAGGCGCATTGATGGACACAAAAAGCAAAAATATGGCAAAAAATATAACTCCTATACTGCCCTCAAAAAGGGTTTGCAATTAATGTCAGGACTCATTTTTGCAAAAAGGAAAAAAAAAGAAATCAGTGATTTTTTTTTTTCACATTCAGCCAGTGTAGCCAGCAGAAATTTCTGATCCACAATGCATGGATTCCTTTGAGAAAAAAAAAAAAAGAAAAAGAAAAAAAATCACAAAAACAAACTTTTTTTTATTCAAAAATAACAAAGTTCTTGTAAGGTAAATAATGTATTTAGCATGAAGCATGAATTATTTTCATATAAATATAGAAAATAGAGAGAAGGCTATGCCTCTAATTTTTAAGCCCTTAGGCTTAGAGGTTCTTTTTTTCCTTACGTTTTCTTTTCTTTTTTTTTTTTTCTTCCTTTCTTTTTTCTTTCTTTTTTTCTGTTTTCTTTTTTTGTTGTCGTTTTTTTTTGTTTTGGTTTTTTGAAGCAGGTGTTTAAGGTTTAACCTTCTTCAGGGACAAATTCTGACTGTTGGGGAACTTACTCTGCAATATAAATTATTCTCACGCTCTGGTAGGGCTTGGATGGTTGAGCTCTATGCTGCCTTGTCTGCACTCAGCCCCGCCCCCTCTGATTCTCGACTGAAGAGTGTGTCCTTCCCTTTGTCTGTATGTCTTTAACATGACGCAATAATTCGAGGGCAAACTTAGCAGTGTGTATGGTAGAATCAGGAGAATTATGGGACGCCTACTTGAGAAAAATCATTACCGTGATTTGGTTCTAGGAGAAGGCAGTGAATAATTATGCAAATTCGCCAGAAGAAGGGGAAACATGCTAATGGGCCTTAATGGGTCAGGGTAAGTGATGGGGTGCATGGGTAGGAGGAAGCAAGCGATAAGGGGGTTAGATGGACCAGCCCTGTGCGTTTCACCACGACAGTGTGATTCCACAGTGAGAAGGGGGTTGGCCATCTTTGCCACTTCAGCACAGTAACCACCTTGGGACTAAGACCACCTAGATAGCGAGAGCTGAATAACAACTAGACCATGTCACACAAGCCAGAAACTCCAGTTACCTTTGCCAAAAAAAAAAAAAAATTTTTTTTTTTCCCTTGAGGTCTAAAGAGAAATCCCTAAAACAATCTGGCATCCCATCCAAATGGAGGGAACTTATTTAAAAAAAAAAAAAAAAAAGTACTACCCTGGCTCAGGGTCAGATGTTTGGGAGAGGGAGGAAACTGAGGTGACCTTCAACTTTAGGAACAGGGCAATAGTGGGCCTTTAAAGTTTGCCCACCTGTCAGAACCAGGCACCATGGCAACCGCGCCAGCCTGGAAGGCCAGAGGGGTCCTCTGGTGCATTTCCCCCTACCTAATCTGAGGGTGGCCTTAGAAAGAAGGGGGGGGTCCTCCCACTCTAGGGCAGGCTAGATTTAACGCCCCCACACCTAGACCCCCTCCTCCTCCGCCAGCCTGGGTTCTCAGCCTGGGGGTTCAGGGTTAGATGCGAGCACAGGTGTGTTTCCCAGTGCTCTGAGCCCTCTTTCTCCACAACTTCTGACACCTCACAAGCCATCCACAGCTCTGGAACCTGAGCCACACTTTGGTTTCTGTCAGGTCACCTAACCAAGTCCAAAAGGTGGGGTGATGTCCCCACCTCCACCCCCAAGATGGTCCACCTCAGACCTGAAGGTAAAGGTGAGCGCTTAGCACTGTTTCTGGCAGGGGACTTCTTCCGATGAAAACCACCCCCATGGGCTGTCTCCCCTAGTGTCATTTTTTCAAAGGGGCAGAGGCCTCTTTCAGAGATAACAAGATGCAGTGTGTGTGTGTGATTTACTTTTCTGATCTCGCAGGGATCTGGAAAACTATCTTATACAAGTGAGTTCTGAACCCCAGAACCGCTCTTTTTGCATAAATACCTCATCGGGCAGCTTTCTAAGTGTTATTTTCCTGAGCCTCCCTTGGCACCTTTGTTGGAATTTTCTGGAAGACTTGTTGGGGAAACTTTAGTAAGGGTACTTTTTTCTATTTTTCTTCTGTTTTGGGAGGCATACACATTATGCATAACCAAAACAATGGCTCAATTGTGTTTAAACTCTGTATTTTGACTGTTGAGGCGAAAACAAAGTTACCAATGTGTATGTGGCTGTTTGTAGCGAAGTCTGCCGACTGAGGCTGTCTGTGTCCTTAACAAGCCAAGGGGCAGGAGGCACCCTCCCTTTCCCCTCCCCCAAGAGCAGTAGAGAATTTAAGCACAAGCCTATTTGTGAAAGAATATTTTGCTTAAGTGTAATTCACTTTAGTCTTGGACTTCCTTCCCAAACGTCAGGTGTTCTTTTAGCTTTCAAACTAGCTTCTGTATCCATTAGTCTGACAGATCGCCTGAGCATTGTTAAAGGGGTGTGGTGTTTTGTTTTTGTTTTTTTTTTCTTTTGTTTCTCCTGTGGGGAGAAGTGGCGGTTCATGTGTCATTCCAGTTTCTCTGTACTCACATGGGGTTGGGGGGGGGAGGGGAAACGGGGAACTATAGCAATATTTACAGATGCTTTGGTAACACGTCAGCACCGTGACAGGTGACAGTACAAACGACTGGCTGTTGGCCCTTGGACACTTTAAGAGAAGAGATGCGCTTTCTTTTCGTAGGTGAACTACACATTGACATTTGTGTCCCGCTCCTGATAGTCTTTTCTCTTTCTCCAGTATACTTCGTGGAAAGGGTTTGCACCATAGATTTTTTTTCTTTCTAGTCCTATCACCAAGCCCCTACGCCCCTCCCCCTCTCCAGTCAGTATATTTTTCAAGAGTTCTTTTGGTAAAGCTGGCTCTCTGAAGCGAAAGTTGAACCAAACCCACATCTGGACGGTGGCATAAGGAAGCCGTGGTCAGGATTGACTGAGGCAGGCAGGTCTCCATCCCGGGGATGAGACTGTTAAGGAGGAATGGGTTGCTGCCATTTATGGAGAGCCATTCAGCATGCCTAATGCTTTCTGTTCACAGCAGTTCCTACCACGGGGCATTCTAGAAGGAGCATTGCATTTGGTGGCGCCCAGGCAAGAGACAGGGTGGCTTTGGTGCCTAGCCTGAGAGGCCAACACAGCAGGCCCATGTGCAGTGCCCCAAGCCACCAATTTGGCTCTCAGTGGTGCCACTATGGGACCTCTGGCCCCTGTCTGAGGGGGGAGGGGCCTATAACATGATGCCAGAGTTACAAGTGACCTGCATGGGAGGTTTTCTCATATATAGGATTAGATTTAATTCAGTGTGATTTCTCTTTCCCCCTTCGAACCTTATTCAGGTTGGGACTCATTTCTTTCTGGTGGATCACAGCTGCCCAGATGTTCCAATTGATTTTTGTGTTTCTATAGAGGAGTCCTTTTCTTTCATCTTCAGGAGATTTTTTTCTTTCTTTTTTTTTTTTTTTTTTGCCACCAAAAGAAAACATTGGAACATATGTCCCCTCTTGATTGTGACTTACCAGTGTTGACAGTTTAGTCCTTCGTGTTGTCGGTCCCAGCCCACCAGTACTATATCAAACACTGTTAGGCACATGATGCAGCACTGTGATCTAATTTAAATAATACTTTTTTATTATTTATACTACTATATATAATATACATCAACACTTTTGCTATATAACCTAAGTGATAAACCCTTTTTAGTTACCTGTCAGACTCTAGACTTTGGTTTCTATTGCAGTTAACACAGTTACAGAATTGTAATGGTGTCTTGGGTTTTTCTTTTTGTTTGTTTGTTTGTTTTCTTTACTTTGTAACGGAATGTGTAAATCAAAGTATATACATTGTGTGGTGTTCCTGTTTCTTGGGATGTCATGAGGAGTTACACACGCATTCAGTGTTCTGTATAGACCCAACCCACCTTTGTGAATTCATCGTTAACTCCTCCTCCTTTGAGAGTGCGCCCGCCATGGTGGCTAACTCCCAGCGTCCTCTCTCCTGCTGGCTACTCTTGAATTAAGCACAGACTCGTCCACTCGGTTGCTTTATCATGAATAATGGGTGTGACTTGGTCACTTTTCCACCCTTCAGCAAACAAGTGCTAGCTTCACTGACCAAAAATTAAGGAAGGAACACACCATTTTAAAAAAACGATCCACCTTTTCATGGCCGAAACGGATGTTAGTCTATGGTGCTGCCTCGTGCTGTCGAGCTTCTAGAATCAGACCGCTGTGGGATGATCATTTCTGACTTGCTGTGGGATGCTCGCGAGCACCCTTCCTGTTAGTATTGGAATCAAGACTCTTTATTTGGGAATCTATACAGCAGTGTTTCTCCACTGTGTTTTCATTTGCAAAAGCGGGGAACATGGCTTCTCCACCCTTTTGCAAATAATTGATACTCCATATTGGATTCTCAAAAGACTTCGATATGGTGATCCTGTCAAACCTAGAAATTGTATTTTATCTTTTCACGCCTGATTTCCCCCCATCTTCCCTGTTTTAGAGGAAACAGCACACTTTGGTTATGGACACTTTCACCATTTCTTGTGTTGAAGCCATCCAAGATCATTGCTGGCTCAGCCAGTTCCACACCATTGTCCTCACTGCCTGTACTGTCATGGTGAACCCGGGGAGGGAGAAAGTATCTGTGTGTGTCTGGGAAACAGCTACGTGGGCATCTGTTTAATACTCTGTAACATTGCTGAGTTTTGTTTTAATTTCACAGAAAACAAAACCATGGTAATAAAGCAGAAGGACCACAAGGTTTGTGGCTGAATCTAAGGGTCACCCGACCTCTCCTGGCCAACAGGTCTACAACGGCCAAATTAATTTACAAGAGTAATAACGACTTCAGAAGCCAATTTTTTTTTTCTGTATTTCTGTACGAAACTGCCAATATCATGAACAGAAGGGGAGAACCGTAAAAGAGAAAGAAAATGATGTTCGGTGGTGTTTGCATTAACCTGAAGCAGCCGTGTGAAGATGGCACCATCAGCCGAGCTCGAGGGACTTGGTGTTGCTTGGGAGGGATCCACACAGCATTTTGCGTTCTTCATGTGTAATCATATTGCCAAAGACAAACTACTTCATCATTTATTGTAAATAACACTTCCCCAGACCTACCATAAAGTCTCTGTGATGTACTGTCTTCCAGTTGCAATAAAAATTACTGAGTTGCATCAATTGAAGACAAGTATTGGGTATTGTGTACGCAGTGTCTCCATATGCAGGCAGGCAGCCATAGGGTGTGTGTGTGTGTGTGTGTGTGTGTGTGTGTGTGTGTGTGTGTGTGTGTGTGTGTGTGTGTGTGTTGAGACAAGGTCTGTCACTGAATCTGAAAGCTTACCAATTAGCTAGGTTAGTTGGCCAGCCAGTTCAAGGATCCCTGTTTCTGCCTGGGTTACACATATTTGCATGGCCAGGCCCTGCTTTTATGTGTTGTGTATTTCATGTGTTTACTGATGGTCTGCCCTCAGGACTCTAGGTTTGCACAGCACCCCTTTTACCACCTAAGCCATCTCCCAGCCCTGAGAGATTCCATCCTGTTTCTGACCCACAGTAGCAGCTGTGTGCAGTTTTCAGCCTGGTTTGAGGGTCTCAGCTGCAGGTCACATCCATCTTCACACTTGCCTTCACTTGAGAGGAAGTCTCTCACTGTTCTGGAAAGCCACTAGTGCAAGGCAAGCACAGGGCTCCCATCACAAGCATAGGACTTCTGATTAAGAGCACTGGTCTTGTCCCGAAGTTGCAAAAGACTAAAATAAGGTTGCACTGCTGGAGTCTGCTCAGCTGTCCAATGACACCATCCCAACACACCTCGAGTTTATGTCTCCACTGCTGAGGTGCCCACTCCAGGCCCCTACACACACATGCCCCATGAGTCTCTTTTCTGTTATAATAAAGCCAGCTGCATTGGAGGCAGGTGGTATTACATGGCAAGGCAGGAAGGGAGCCATTAAAGGCTAAATCTGTTCTTCATAACAACCCCTTGTCCTGGGAAATAACCAGGACCGCATTAATAGCTGCTGAGCACGATGCCCCTTGGGACCTCATTATCTTCCACCAGGTCTCTCCTCTTAAAGGCTCTGCCACCGTCCTGGGACCCGTGGTCCAGCAGATGAGTCTCTGTAGCACACACCCAAATCGGGTGACCAGGTAATGTCATCTCAAAAGAAGGTGGTGATGCTCTTCCTGGTCCCTTTCATGGTAGTTTGGTCTTTTGGTGAATTCCGTTCTCCAGGCTTGCACTGCATGCTTTTACCATAAGCCCTCCCACCCGCCCCGAGAGACTCCATCCTGTTTTTAACCTGGGCTTCACCAAGAATAGTAGTGCTAGCCTCAGTCACCACGTCCCCTGTAAGGTACCACCCTCTCCAAGTGGACACCTCCATAGCTTGCTTGATCCATGTTACCTTTTTGGAGTCTTTTTGTTGTTGAATTTTGTTTCTTTTTTTTTTTTTTTTTTTTTACAGTATTTTTCTGTAGCCCTGGCTGTCCTAGAATGCACTTCATAGACCAGGCTGACCTCAAGTTCACAGAGATCCACCTGCCTCTGCCTCCCAGTGCTGGGATGAGAGGCGTTTGCCATCATACCTGGCACCTTCTTGGAGTCTTACTTTCAGGATCACCTTGCAAGTCATGGTATGTCCTCCAGTGTTGGAGGAGAAATGGTACTGGAACAAAGAGCAGAAGTCCTTCGCTCTGAGCCAAAACTGATGAACTAGGTATTTTTCCGTGTTGGGGGTCTAATGCGTGAAGCCAGCTACAAGAGGATAGCCTCAGAAAATAGCACATATAATGTGTGTGTGTGTGTGTGTGTACATGTTTGGCTTATGCGTGTGCATGCACATGTATTTGTGGGTGTACAAATATACCTACATATGAATCAGGTCCACAGTGGGGAATCTATCTTTTTTTAAATTACTATTAATTTTATGTGTGTGGGTGTTTTGTCTGCATCTGTATTTGTGTGCTGCAGGCGTGTCTGGTGCCTGTGGAGACCAGAAGAGGAAGGAGGCCATTGGGCTCCCTGGACCTAGAGTTACAGAAGGTTTTGAGCCTCCACGTGGGTGCTGGTGACTGAACACAGGCCCTTTGGTAGAGCATCTGTTGCTCTTACATGCTGGGTCATCTCTCCAGCCCTCCTCTTATTATTATTTTCTGAATGAGGTCTCACTGAACCTGGAGCTTGCCAATTTAGCTAGGCAGGGTGGCCAGCGAACCCGGGCATCCTGTATCCCTCCTTCTTTTCACTAGAATTACAGAACAAACCGTGGCACCTGGGTTTTGTTTTCTTTCTTTCCTTTTTTTTTTTAAATTTAATTTATTTTTTTTTTTATGTCAGAGCAGACATTAAGCTCAGATCTTCATGCTTGTTGGCAAGTATATGACTCACTGAGCCATCTCCCTAGCTTCCGTTCAACCATTTTGAAATTTCAAAGCAGCCGGAAGTGAAGACACCCACTCCGATAATCAGAATATCTAAAAGAATTCTTAAAAGTATAACGCCTGCGGCATTCTTCCTTTTTATTGTTATTGAAAATAGACTGTTGTCTCACACCATTCATCCCAGCCACAGTTCTGTCTTCCTCCACTTCTCCCAGCCCCCACTCTGCCACCTCCTCTCTCCCCTAGATCCACTCCTCCATTTCCTCTTTAGAAAAGAGCAGGCTCCCAACAGGAGGGGGCTGGAAAGGTCCTGAGTTCAATTCCCAGCAACCACATGGTGGCCTACAACCATCTATAATGATATCTGGCGCCCTCTTCTGGTGTGCAGATGTACATGCAAAAACACTATATGCTTAAATAAATAAATTTTAAAATAAATAAATAAAAAGAGAGCCATAAAAATTGCTAATTAAAAAAAAAAAAGACATAGCAAAAGCCCTCCTATCAAGACTGGACAAGGCAAGCCAATTGGAGGAAAAGAATCCCAAAAGCAGGCGAAAGAGTTAGAGATGCACCCACTCCCACTGTTAGGAGTCTCACAAACCCACCAAGCTATCAGCCATAATATGCACCCAAATGACCTGGTACAGACCCATGCATGCCCCCATGCTTGCCACTTCAGTCTCTGTGAGCTCATGTGCGCCCTGCTTAGTTGATTCAGTAGGTCATAGACGTTGGTGGACACTGGCCCCTCAGGGGGTTAACATGCCCCAATCTCATTCACCGGTGCAACTGACCAGACAAATTGCTCCACCAAGTCATGCACCACCACCACCCATAGAGTTGAGAATTGGCCTGTCAGCGCTGTCTGTGTTCATGCCAGCGAGGTTTCCCTTGGTGGGTGACTTCAGCTGCAGGTTCCGTCCTGGTGGCGCCCGTCCGTTGATTCCTTTAAGTTTCAGCTTTGCGACCACACATGTGTGCACGTATGCACGTGTACCCTCACACAGTCCCTCGGGGATCTCAGAGGCCCTTTGGGGCATTGATGCTGAGTCTGGGAAGCGTGTCTGTGATAGCCACTGTTATCCTTTACTACTTTCTCCCCTCATGTCCCCAGAAAGCATAAACCAAGAATTTGCAACCCCCTAGAAGATTCTGGATAGCTGAGGGTATTTTGGTTGGAGCCTGGTTGACTTGGAGACTTTTATCTATGAGTTGAAAACCCACGTTCTGTTCCTTCGATTCTCAGGTAACATCAATCGTTAAATATGACTGTTTGAGACAGTCTCATTATGTGACCCAGGCCAGCCTTGAACTTGCACAGAGCTGCCTCTACCTCCCCATACAACCCCCCCCCCCCGCCCCCGCTGCAGTGTGCTAGGATTACAAGCATATCCCATCATGCCCAGCAATTGTGTATTTTCACCTCCCCGCCCCCATCACTAGAAATACAAAGTCAGAGAGAGGGGTTCATGGAACCGAATGGCTTTAGAGGACAGGTGTTGGTTGTTTTGGTTTTTATTCAAGAAGAAGTGACTTGTGTCAGTGTGTTGAACGTTTGGCCCCTGCACATGACATCAGCCTCCCCAGAGGGGCATGCTTGAATAGTGCTCAAAGCAGTCATACCTTAATTTGAAATCATTCCTGGGCATTTGTGGATAAAGCACTCTAATGACTTGAGAACTGTTTTATGTCACTCCATAATAAAGTGCTTGGGGAGTAGACAGCTAAATCTCCCTCAAATACAGCAACTCACTGGAGGTGGGGGAGGCAGTTGGGGGGGTGGGGGTGGGAGTAGGGGATGGGGGTGGGGAGAGGATTCTACTTTTCTCCCCATCTGCTACACATTTCAAACTGACTTCTGAAAAAAAACATGTAATGCGGGAAGTACCATATGACGGAGAAAATCTGAAAATGACATAGTGGCTGCTTTTGTAAATCCCCTGGGACGCAGTTTCTTCATTAAATGGGTCTATTCTGTTCACATCAGAAATCTAGGAAGATGTCTATTTTTCACCATATTTTAAACAGAACAGAGGCATTGGGGGCATTGACTCCAAACTCCCCAACTCATCGGCCAGGTATCTGAGGCACAGAGAAGTTAAGGGATTTGCCCCCAAACCAACCCACTTGATAATGGCAGAATTTGACTTAAAAGAGTGAAAATGTTCTGCCTTTTCAACTACTTATTTGATGTGTAGTTATAATCACTAGATGTAGAACATGCCCACCTCACATGCTTCCTGTGCGTTTCAAATTTAGCCATGGTGAAAAATAATGACACAAAAATGCCACCTTGCTTCTCAGTGTCTGAGGTGTCTACAGTGTCCCCACATAAACTCTGTTACAAGGGACATCTTCAGGCAGGGTTTTATACTTATCTTTATTAAATTCCACCTTGTAATTGGTTCGTTGTTTGAAGCCAGTTTAGATTGACAGTAGAGTAACAGGTATGAAGGTCTTGATTTTGTCAACCAGAACATCTGTTGCCTTGAACCATTTTCTGTTCCTAGGCAGTGTCACAATGCTGGGTGTGGATCCCAGTACTGGGAGGGTAGGAGAATCAGGAGTTCAAAGCCAGCCTGGGCTTAGTGATGAAGCTAAGTGTGTGTGTGTGTGTGTGTGTGTGTGTGTGTGTGTGTGTGTGTGTGTGTGTGTGTGACAGAGAGAGACAGACAGAGAGAGAGAGAGAGAGAGAGAGAGACAGAGAGACAGAGAGAGAGAGAGAGAGAATTCCACAGGCTGGCGGAGAGTTATTTTACCTAAAAACTCTGGTTGCAGGCCAGGGGCTGTGTGTGCATGGCTTTCTCCTGGCAGAATCTGAAGCTCTATAAGGCGCCACACTGCAAAGCAGGGAACATGCAATAGACCTAGCTACACTGGGTTCCAGACCAGTCTCAAGTTAATTCAGTAGCCTATTAGTCATGAGTGGAGACTAGTGTGTTCACGAGGGCTGAGCCACGGTCACCCCCTGAGGGTCCCACTTGGTCCCATCCTTTACTGAACTTTGTTGTGTTTCTGTTGCTGTGATAAAATACCCTGACAAAAACAAAAACAAACAACAACAACAACAAAAAAAAAACAACTGAAGGGAGGACTGGGTTTATTTTACCTTACTCTTCCAGGTGACAGTCCATGGAAATATCAGGAGCCTGAAGCACCTAGTCCCAACACATCCACAACCAAGAGCAGAGAGAAGTGAATACACGCATTCTCACTTGCCTGATTATTCTCATCAGGAGTTCTCCACATCCACACAGCTCGGGATCCCCTGCCTAGGGAATGATGCTGCCCACAGGGGCCTGGATCCTCCCACAGCAATTAATTAACAATCCCCTACAGACAACCCCAATGTGGAAGAAAATCCTTCATTAGACTCCCGTCTCAGGCGCTTTTAGGTGTGCAATGTTGCAGGGACCAACTTTCAACGTTGCTTTCAAAGGACACAAACCACATTCAAGCCACGGCACTAGCTTGCTTTCCAGGTGTCGCTCAATACAAAATTTGGAAGTATCTTTTATCTACCAACTAGGGCAAAGCTGTCTGTTCTGGAGGCCCCTCGGCAGGACCCCTTTGACCTCACTCATCACTTTCAAGATCATTTGTTCAGCTAGGGATACATGGGCTTGACTTTTTGCAGCGGATAACTGCATTTTCTTTTCTGCAATGAAAAGCTTGTCCTTGGGCTGCTTCCAGGAGATGGCTCAGTTAAGAGCACTTGCTGTTCTTGCCAAGGCTCCAGGTTCAGTTCCCAACACCCGTGTGGTGGCTGACAAACATCTGTAACTCCAGTTCCGGGGATACAACACCCTCTTCTGGCCTCTGCAGGAACTGCATACATATGGTCCACAGCCATACAGGCAGGCAAAATACACACATAAAATGAAAATAAAATAAACACTCTATTGTTTTTTATATAGAGTCTCTTTACATAGCCCAGGATGGTCTCAAACTTACAGAGAGCTGCCTGCCTTTGCCTCCCAAGTGCTGGGAATAAAATCATGTGCCAGCCACTACTCCTGGCCAAAAAAGAAATGTCTATTTATTTTTTAAAGTTTATCCAACCAAATCTCACATTGAAGATTTGGTCCCGAACTGGTAAATCCAGCCATTGAGAAGTATTGAATTACCAGTTCCAGTAATTAGATAGCGTTCTTGTGAGTAATAGAAAACCTTGGCCTCAGCATACACATGCAGATATGAACCTGCACACACACACACACACACACACACACACACACACACACCCCTACACATATACACACACACACACCTACACATACACACACACACACACACACACACACACACACACACACACACACACACACCCCTCCTATGCTCTGTGGCCAGAGCACAGATTCACTCCCCCTCCCTTTTCTTTTCTCCCGTCCTCCCTTCCCCTTCTCCTCCTCACCATATCCTCTCTTCCTTTCCTCCATCCTTCCTTCCTCTCTCCTCCCCTCCCCCCATCTCTCTGCCTCTCTGCCTCTGTGTCATTGCCTCTCTCTCCCTCATTCCCTTCTTCCCTTCCTCCCCCCTCCCCAACACACTGTCAGTGACCTAGGCAACCATGGATGAAAACCTTGGGAACTGGGAATCAAAACAAACTCTTCACCCTTTAAACCGCTTCTCCCCAATGTGTCACAGTCACAAAAAGTGACGAACCCAACCCCGGGTCTCCAGCTCCACAGTCTTCCCTCAAAGGAACAGAAGTGAAGCCATGCTCTCTGCTGCTCTGAATTCTACAAGTTGGAAATTAGGCAAAGAGAAAACCCCAAATCTCACAAACCATGAGACACCAGAGGCAGTGTCAACCCCGACTCATCCCTGTTGGGGAATTAGTCTTGATTTATGCAGGCATTATACGTGAATTCTTGAGTAGCACATCCCTTGCAGAAAAAGAATTCGCCACTCACTGTCTCTTAGCCCACACTGACAGCCATGCCAAGACTCACAAAGCACTCGTACAGTATTCAGAATATGCTTCCATTCATAAAGTGATTGCCACACAAGCCTGAAGATCTGGGTTTGATCCCCCAGCACCCACACAAAATGCTGTGTGCAGCAGCAAGCACATTTCTGCCATTTGAACACTTCGTGGAGGAGACAACCAGATCCCTGGAGCTTGGTGACCCCCGATTCAAAAAATAAAAAATAAAGCTGGGAAATGATTGAGAAAGACACCCTTGGCTGCCACACCTACATGCACATGTACCTGCATGCACACACACATACACATGTGAACATGCAACCCATGCACACACATCCGCAGCCACGCACGCAGGCATGCACGCACGCATGTAACAACAACAGAACCCCTCCCGTCTCTCATGCAGAGTATGGCACTGCAGCCACAGGTCCAGAGTGCACAACCTCTATCTGTTCTCCGTTACAACCAGGAAGCTTCAATATCCTGCTTTATAGTATCTGTCTTCACGCAGTTCCATTTACAGGACTGCCGCGTCTAGTATGTTGTGAGCCTCTGAATATAATTACATGCACTCAAAATAACTGGCGTTCTTTAAAAATAAAATAAAATAAATGCAGAAAATGAGTTAGATTACTTCTGGTACCTGTTTATTTTTACACACTTGGCCCTTCACCAAGCATGGATATACAGTTATGCATCTGGAGCCTTCCATCATGAGAAGCTGTCCAAAACTCTGAAAAGATAGAAAAAACGATCAAGGAAAAAAAATAGAAGGAGAAGGTTCTTAAATAGATTCCTTCCTTCCTAGTCATAGCCAACTCCCTTGGTAATTTTTTCCTTTTGTTTTGGTATGTGCCAATCCACCTAGTTGCTGGGAATGTTAACGGAGAAATCTGGCTTCAAGGCACGTATGTGTCCGAAGATCCAGCTGTGTCAATGACTGAGCATCATGCTGGGAACTGGCCCCTCACTCCTCAAACTTCCCAGTAGCTGTTGATCTTTTATAGACTCAGCCTTTGCTTTCTTCTATCTCCAGGATCTCCTCTTTCTTCCACGAGCCAAGGAGGAGTTGAAGAAGAGCCTGCTTGCCCATCCTTTCCTTGGCAAATCATTTTCTAGTGAACTAATCCTTGTGCCAGGCCTGAATTTGAATATGAGATGTTTCCCCCACAGGTTCATGCATCTGAACACTTGGTCCTCATTTTGTGACACTGTTTGGGAAGGTCCTGGAACCTTTAGAAGTGAAGCTTCCCTAGTGTAAAGGGAACGCCATTTTGAGTAACATTGTCCATCATGACCGGGAAGGTGTGGGGGCAGGGATGAGAGGGTTGGTGGATGGATGGGAGGGTAAATAAGTAGATGGATGGATGGGAGGGTACATGAGTGGAAAGGTGAGTGGGTAGCTAGGTGATTGTATATTGATGGCTGATTGCCATGAGCTATTTAGATTCTCTCTTGGAACTCTGAGTGAGCATACATCTTCTCCAATCCCACAATGCACAGGGCAGAAAAGGGCTATAAACCAAGCTGGAAGCTTATGAAGGAGCAAGATCTTTCCATGGCCTTCCAGAGAAGAGTTCTGGAGGCAGGGGGAGACCATTTGGAAGCTTGATAACCCAAAGGGGATGCTTTGGCCTGGCTGAACCCCTGGCCCCAAAAATTCATAACTCCAAAGATTCCTACAGTGTCCAGACAAGAAGGACAGGAAAGTAAGAGATAGCCTTGCCATAAGCCCCACGAACCTCCCTGTCGCAGGCCAGCAGCCCTTGGGTGAGTAGAGACTGGTTCTCTCTTACCCTCACTAATCCAGCTGGCCCTAACTAGCTAGGATGTGACAGAAGCCATTGTCACGTGGGAAGTTGTGTCACCAGCATCTCTAGTCCCATGCTCTCAGCACAGCCAAGTGGAAATTCTCAGCTCATCATGGGGATGGGACATGGCAATCGATGATCTTATTTTGCTCTTAATGATGACCAATTCGCTGTGGATGTTTTGCTAAGAGTCACTGAGAACAATTGCAACTTGTGAACCTGGTCTCCAGCTTTGCGTTTGCAGCTTTCTCCAGTTTCTCAAGGCTGCCCTGGTCTCAGTCACAAACTTAAAAGGCACAGCCGTACAATGAAGAGTCATTCTGGTCAGGTTTAGTGCAGCAGCTAAGTTGATCAGACAATAGAGGGAGCCCTGGTGCACAGCCCCTCAGGGGAGACTGGCCTCTTTGATAGCCAAAGAGACCGAGACTGAATGGGTGACAATAGACTACCTGCTTGCCACCTGGGTGACCTTGAACAAGTTGCTCACCCTCCTTGATGCTGTTTCTGTATCCCTAGGATGTGATCACAACAGTTCCCACTGTGCAGTTTTAATACTAAAAGGATTAGTGACACTAATGGGGATTGCACTGCACATCTAAGAGACTCAATAAGTAACTGTTGTCATTACTATTTGTGTCTGTGCATGTCTGTGTGTGCACATTGTGTGCAGGTGTGCACAAATATGTGGCGTTCAGAGGACCTCACGTTTCACTCCTCAAGCACTCTTTTTTTTTTTTTTTTTTTTCAGACAAGGTCTCCCAGCTGGCCTGGAACTCACCATGTAGGCTGAGCTGGCTGGTCCGTGAGCCCCAGAGATGCACTTGTCTCTGCCTTCACATCACTGGGATGACAAATGCTCCCACCATGCTCAGAATTTTCATGTGGACTCTAGAGATTGAACTCAGTTCCTTGTGCTTGCAAAGCAAGCTCTTTGCCTACTGAGCCGGTTTCTGACTAACTATGAAAAAAAGGGAGTACGGAATATCTTAATACATTTTAGTTATAGACTGGATATAGAAATAATAGTTTGGATATACTGGGCTAAATATATTATTAAAATCCATTATATCTGTTTCATTTTACTTTCTATAAATTGGCTGTTAGAGAAGTTCAGATTATGTGTGTGACTCTTCCTCTAAGCCAGGCTGTCCCATATGGTATCACTTTCAAAGAAGGCCCATCTAAAGCCAAAAATGATCAACTTCAGGCAGCAGCTGTGGTGGTTTGGATAGGAATGGTCCTCATAGGCTCATACATTTGAATGCTTAGTCACCAGGGAACGTCACTATTTGAAAGGATTAGAAGGATCTGGAAGTACATCCTTATTGGAGGAGGTGTGTCAGTGGGATGGGCTTTGGAGGTTTCAAAATCCCATGCCAGGCCCAGTCTCTCTCTCTCTCTCTCTCTCTCTCTCTCTCTCTCTCTCTCTCTCTCTCTCTCTCTCTCTCTCCCTGCAGATCAGAACATAACTCTCAATACTTTTCCAGCACCATTCTTGCCATGCCTCCCACCATGATGATAATAATGGACTGAGCCTCTGGAAATGTAAGCAAGCCCCAAATTAAATGTTTTCTTTTCTTTTTCTTTTTTGTTTGTTTGTTGTTTTGTTTTGTTTTTGTTTTTGTTTTTCAAGTCAGGGTTTCTCTGTGTAGCCTTGACTGTCCTGGACTCCTTTTGTAGACCCAGCTGGCCTCAAATTCACAGAGATCCACTTGCCTCTGCTTCCTGAGTGCTGAGGTTTCCGGCGGGCACGCGTCACCAAACTCTGTTAAGCGCTTTCTTTAACAAGAGTTGCCTTGGTCCCGTGCCTCTTCACAGCCAACAGAACAGTGGTTAAGGCAGCAGAAGACAAACAAAACTTGTGGAAAACTTCGATCTGTGTCTTAATCTCTTTTAAAATCGCAGCAGGGGCTGGAGAGATGGCTCAGCACTTCAGAGCACCTTACTGTGATTGCCGAGGAGCTGAACTGGGCTCCTAGCACCCACATTAGCCGTCCTCAAACACGGGCAACTCAGCTCCAGGGGACCTGATACCCTCTTCCGGCCTCTGCAGGTGACTGCCACACGCTACATACATTCACATGGATACGCATACACAAAATTAAAATAAGTATTTTTAAATGGTAGTATAACAAAACTTTAACACGTTAAGGCTTCTCATACCATTTATCCTTCAAAATGTCTTAATTGAAACCTCCAATCCAACCTCTTCCCTGCTCGCTACTGCCGACGAGCAAACAGGTCATGACTTCCTTTCTACTTCTTTCACTATTTGCACTCTTGTTTTCCTCCCTTTCCTTCCTCTCCTGCCTCCTCTCGAGCCTTGTCTTTTCCTAATCACGCTATAGTATCTCCAAGGATCTGGTCTCAGAAGCAGGGGGGCGGGGACTGTGAATTTGAATGGACTCAGTTCCTAAGAACTTCGACACATTTTTATAGTCCCACATCCTGGCAAACAAGCCTTTAATATATGAGGAAAGGAAGAAAGAAAGAAAGAAAGAAAGAAAGAAAGAAAGAAAGAAAGAAAAGAAAGAAAGAAAAGAAAGAAAAAGTAAGGTGGGAACAGTGGTTCACGCTTGTAATCCCAGCACTTGGGAGGCAGAGGCAGGTAGATCTCTGTGAGTTCAAGGACAGCCTGGTCTACAAAGCGAGTCCAGGACATCCAGGGCTCTAGTACACAAAGAAACCTTGTCTCAAAAAAAAAAAAAAAACCTATATAATGAGCCTCGGGGCATTTGAGGATGAAGCTATGTATAACTAGTGATATAGGCATATAACTATAATTTGTATTTATATATTACTCTGTCATTTTAATTTTTAGAGGGGTGTTATTGCTTATTAGTTTATTTTCACGACAACACTGCAGAACAGGCTGAGAATTATCATGTCCTGTTTGGCAGGTGAGGAACACTGAGTTCAGGGAGATAAATAATTGGCTTCAGTCATTTGCTACAGACCATGGCACAAGACACCCCACATCATGGGTTCCAGAACTATGAATTTTCTGCTCCAGGAATAAATAATTTAAAAGCAGGAGGAAAGAAACTCTGTTTTCTTTTTAAAAGATGTTTGAAAGCAATACCATTTGTTCCTATATATTTTTATCTAGTATATTTTCTCTATTTTTTTTCCTTCTGACTGAAGACATATACACAGTGCAGGTTTACCAGAGATGAGTTCATTTAGCTTTTGATTTTGAAAGTCATTTTTTTTTCTGGGTATATAATTCTAGTTTGGTTGGGCATAGTGGTGTACAGCTATGATGTTAGTATTTGGAAGGCAGAGGCAGGCAGATTGTAAATTTGAGGTCAGCTGGCACCTCATGCCAGCTGTCTCACAAAGGAAAGAAGACAAAGACAAAAAAAATGTACACGCATTATTTTTCTTTTAAAGTATTTTGCAGGCATGTCTCATTGTCTTATAAAGTATTTTTGCTGAGAAATCTGAGCTCATTCTTCTGTATGTGCACAGTTTCTCACCTCTCGGTGCTTCTAAGATTTTTCTTAGGTTTTAGTCTATTTGAATTTTTTTTTTTGTATGGGTCCTGGAATCGTATTCTTCTGTCTCTCTGTGTGTGTGTCTGTCTCTGGCTTGGTTTGGGGTTTTGTTAGTCAGGGTTTCATGTAACCCTGGCTCCCTTGGAACCACTCTGTAGTTAAGGATGGCCTTGAACCCCTGACTCTCCGCCCTTTGTGCCTCACAATGATCATTCATTAGACTCCGCTTGGGCTCTCACTCCATGGTTCATGTCAGGAAATCTTCCTCCATATTTATTTTCCTTGGTTTTGGATTTCACTGAGGCAAGATGTTTCTTCAAGAAACTTCTTTTCCTTTGCATGTGTGTGTGTGTGTGTGTGTGTGTGTGTGTGTGATGCGTGCATGTGTATATACATGTACACATTTGTACAGGCATGCTTGTGTGTAGTGGTGCACAGCGGAGGCTGATATCAGGTGTCTTCATCTATGGCTGCCCACCTTATGTACCAAGGCAGGGTCTCTTATTGGAACCTGGAGCTCACCTACCTGGCAGTCTAGCTAGCCAGCCAGCTTCAGCAATGCCCCGTCTTCCCCATTACCCGAGTGCTGGGACTACAGGCAAGCTGCTACACCTGCCCACAATTTACCTGGGTTCTGGCCAGCTGAACTCTGACTCTTATGCTTGTATAGCAAGAACTGTACCCCCTGAGCGGTTTCCTTGGCTTATGTAGCACAGGCTAGCCTTGACTATGTAGCCACAGCTGGTCTTGAACTCCTGATTCTCCTACTCCTACATCCTGAATGCTGAATGCTGAGGTTGCCAGTGTGTACCACTGTGCCTGGCTCAAGTTATAATTTACCGTGAGTTGTTTTATTATTTTTTTTTCATTTATTGTATTAATGTCTACAGAATGCAAAACTCAGCACTTCAAATGTACAATTGAGTGGTATACAGTGCATTCCCTCTGCTTTAACCATTATTAGGCAGTCGCTTAATACCGACGCACCTGTTTTACAGGCAAAGAGCAGGAAGCATGGAGTGTAGCTTGCTGACAGTCTCAAGGCGTTAGGGAATTTGGTCAGGATTTTGAATTCTGAGGCTAGGCTTCACTGGGAAAGTGTACTGCCTTCACCTCTCTGTGGTGTCGCCTCTGCACCAATCCCAGAACTCCCACTCCAGCCCAGGCTGCAGGAGACTACCCAGCCACACACCAGAGCAGCACGGGGGCTGGGGGCAGAGTCTCTCCCACCTGTATGGCAGGACAGAATTGGGCCAGGAAGGGAGGGGAGGTGGGTGGGGGGGGGGGAGGCTGCTTTCAGAAGTGTTATGCAGAGCAGGGAGGCACTCAGGGACCAAGAGAGCCCAACTCTCAGTCAGCCACGTGGAGGTAAATGTCAGCTCCATCTGAACCTCTCTGGCTTACCTTAAATTACAATTACAAATCTTTGAAATCCCCGTTCGGCTTCTTACCAGCTCAGAACAGACGGGCTGGCAAGCATTGATCCTGTGCACCGGGGACAGCCGGCTTCAAGGAGCCGACCCCTTTTCTGTATGTGAACAAAAAGCCAGACTCTTGTCTCAGAAATATTCCAGCAGCCTCTTGGCAGAGGCTGTGGGTCATTCACTCCGGGCCCTTCACAGGAAAACCCTAGAAGCACATTCCTTTGTACGATTTCCGTGCGTGTCAAATGCACTTTAGGCGTCACAAGTGGGTTTTGTTATCTGTTTCTCACCGGCGGCCTATCCAGCTTGAACATTTTGTAGATGCTGCTTTTGCAGACAGGAGTGTCAAGGGCAAGGGACACGCACCCTCTCCCAGCCTCTTCCCCCCCCCCCCCCCCCCCGCTATCTCTCACTTACTCGCTGTCTGTCTCTCTCTCTTTCTCTGTCTCTCTGTCTCTCTCTGTCTCTGTCTCTGTGTCTCTGTCTCTGTGTCTGTCTGTCTCTCTCTCTCTGTCTCTCTCTCTCTCTGTCTCTCTCTCTGTCTCTCTCTCTCTGTCTCTGTCTCTCTCTGTCTCTCTGTCTCTGCCTCTCTCTCTCTCTCTCTCTCTCTCTCTCTCTCTCGCTCTCGCTCTCGCTCTCTCTCGCTCTCTCCTGCTCTCTTGCTCTCTATAGCCCAGGTTGGCCTCAAACACCTGAGCAGAAGGTCGCCTCCAACTGCTGACTCCCCTACCTTCCCCACCAGAATTAAAGTCACGCAAGGCATATGTGGCGCTGGGGATGACACCCAGAACCTCATACATGTTAAGCTCTACCACATGACTCACACCCGCACCCCACTGATTTTTTTTCTCATGTCTGGACATCATGTTTTTGGCCAGCTTTCCCCTCCGACTAGAATAAACTACCTGGTACAGGTCACTCTGAAATGAGAAAAGGTTGACTTAGTTCTCAGTTCCAGGGGTTCAAAGGCACAGTGCTCATGACACGTGGTGGATGGCAGTGGCAGAATTCAGCAGGTACTGGAAAGAATGATTATACT
Organism: Acomys minous; assembly: GCF_964271855.1. Taxonomy (NCBI): domain Eukaryota; kingdom Metazoa; phylum Chordata; class Mammalia; order Rodentia; family Muridae; genus Acomys; species Acomys minous. The sequence goes on from NC_140489.1 coordinate 19,948,767, forward strand.
TCAAAACAGTGTCTGAAAAAGCGCCAGACCATTTGTCACCTGACAGATGGGATGCTAAGCGAACACAAAGAAAAACAATTGCTTGGGAGCTTCAAAGTAAAGTTCATATTGTTAAAAACGGAAAAGGAAAAAAAAATCAAGTGAGCTACAAGCTAGTTAATCAAGGTATGTCTGTAATTTTAAAACTCTGGTGTAAACAGGACCTGATAGGACACACCTTTAGTCCCAGAACCCAGGAGGCAGAGGCAGGTAGATCTCTATGAATCTAGGCCAGCCTAGTCCATAGAGTGAGTTTCTAGCGCCTGAGGTTTGTCTAGGAACAAACTCAGTCTTTTCTGTGGACATCATCATCAGAACAGTCAAAGAGGCCCAGGAGACGTAAGGACCCACCCTTAGGCTCCACCCTCTACAGTGCCACCATGGAAACCAACTCTTTAATCACAGTGGACTTCTTGAGGGGTGCTCTGACGATATCATCATGGGGTTGGGATGCACTCGGATATGGGTGCCCGTCACTGCAACCTCATCCTCAACAATTGTATTCTGTGGCGTCTAAACCATCTTGGGGGGGCTTTCCTGCAGTGGTGTGCAAGGAATCAGAAGAAGAAAATTTGCCTCTTGGTGTCTGGCTTTTTGTTTTGGCTTTTTTGAGACAGGGTTTCCCTGTGTAGCCTTGGCTGTAGACTAGGCTGGCCTCGAATTCACATCAATTCACCTGCCTCTGTGCTGGGTGTGTGCTGCCACGCCTGGCAATTCACCTGTTGTTAACTAGCAGAGATCTGGCCCCACATAAGAAACCTTCCAAGGCCAAACTTTGCCATAGAGCAGAGTGACAGCTGTCTACCTGCTCAAATGCTGATTGTTCAGACAGGTCTGGAAAGGAGGCGGTTCTGAGCCAGGATCCTCTTTAATAAACAAAGGTCTGTGGATGTCTCTGTGGTGGTTAGCTTGGGAGGTTGATGTTGACTTATCTGTGAGGGACACTGGAGACTCTAAAGGGCTTTGGAGCCACCATGCTGGGCACAGTCCTCTGTTGGGAATTAGGGCAGGTATAGGAACAATAGGAAAGCTGCCTCTATGGTCAGGAAAGGGAGGCCACCAGGAGACGGTGACATTCCCACAGTGGGCCATACTTGGAGCCAGGACCAGCCTTGTGGGCGTGTGACCTGCCTATCTGGAGGCCCTTGCTCAGAAGAGTCACCACTTGGTAGCATGCTACTGTCACTCACTGTGAAATACTTCACCGATGGAAAAGGGTTCCTGTCCTAGGCCTCTGAAACCCCATAACCAGTCCTGCCTGAAGCTAGCCATCCTTTCACCTTGGTGAATTAAAAGTAATCCCATAAATAACCAGGAAATCAAAACAACAAAAAAATGATAGTAGGCATTACTGGACATGGTGGCACACACCTTTAATCCCAGCACTTGGGCGGCAGAGGAAGGCAAATCTCTGAGTTTTAGGCTAGCCTGGACTACATAGTGAATTCTATGCCACCCTGAGCTATACAATGAAACCCTGAATTAAAAAAAAAAAAGCATAAAGAATAAAGAAACAACAAAGAGTCCTTATGTGGGTGCTTGGAAACAACCCAGATCCTTGACAAGAGAAGCCACTGTCTTAACTTCTGGTCCATCTTTCCAGCCCTGAGAACTTTTTCATAACAAAAATAATTTTTTGAGCATAAAATGGAAGATGGAGAAGGTTGTCGAGCAATATTTTTACATTTACGTAAGTTTGAATTTGGTTCCTTTGCTTATAATCTTACTTTATTTTAAAAAATGTTTCCTTTATTTTTATTTTATGAGTTCAGCTGTTTTGCCTGCATGTGTGTCTGTGCACCACGTATATGCAGTGCCCACAGAGGCCAGAGAGCATCAGATCCTCAGAACTGGGCTTACAGAGGATGATGAGCTGGTATGTGTATGCTGGGAATTGAACCTGCATCCTCTGCAAGAGCAGCCAATACTCTTAACTGCCGAGTCAGCTCTCCATACTCCAAAGAAACAATTCTTTTAAAATTTTTTCTTTTCTTTTTTTAAATTACAGAATAAACATTTAATTGGGGCTTGCCTACAGTTCTAAAGGGTTAGTCCCTTGTCATCATGGTGGGAAGCCCGCAAACGTAGTGGGTGCTGAGAGCTTTGCATCTTTTTTTAAAAAATAATTATTTATTCACTTTACACCCTGATTATAGTCCCCTCCTTCCTCTCCTCCTGGTCCCATCCTCCCTCCCTCTTTTCCCCTCCCTTCTCCCCTATTCCTCAGAAAAGGGGAACCACCAACCCATCTACCACCCCAACTCACCAAGTCGCATTAGGACTGAGTTTCTCCTCTTCCTCTGTGGCCTGGCAAGGCAGCCCCACCAGGGAAAGTGATCAAAAAGCAGGCAACAGAGTCCATGACAGAGCCAGCCCCCGCTCCCCTAACTAGGGGAGCCTGAGCTGCCCACATGAAGCCTGAGCTGCCCATCGGCTCCGTCTGTGTAGGGGGCCTAGGTCCAACCCATGTGTGGTCCTTGGTTGGTGCTTCAGTCCCCACAAGCCCCTCTGGGCCCTGGTTAGTTGGCTCTGTTGGTCTTCTTGTGGAGCTCCTGTCACCTCCAGGTTCTTTTCTCCTTCCCCACACTTTTCAACAAGACTCCCTATCCACATCTGTTTGGATCCACTGTTGGGTGGAGCCTCTCAGAGAACAGCTGTGCTAGGCTTCTGTCTGCAAGCTTGGCAGAATATCGTTAATAGTGTCAGGGGGTGGCTCTCTCCCATGGGTCAGGCATTGGGTGGACGGTCCCTCAATCTCTAGTCTATCTTTATTCCTGCACATCTTACAGGCAGGGTAAAGTGTTTGTGGGTGGCTAGTGTTCTCCTCCCTCCACTAGGAGTCCTGTGTATTTAGAGAGTGTCCTCTTCAGTCTCCATGACCCCTGCTACTAGGGGGTCTCAGCTACAGTCACCCCCATAGCCTCCCAGAAGCCTACCTGCCCTGTCCAAGGCCGCCAGCTTGTCACAGAGATGTCCCCCCCATGGTTTCTCTTCTCTCTGCAGGCCCCCGTCCTCCTGCCCCCGCTCTCCCCAGGTCTGATCTCCACCCTCATTTCCCTCTGTGCTCCTCTCCTCTCCTGTTCCCTCCCTTCAACCACTTCTGCTGTCTCTTCTATTTCCCCTTTTGAGTGAGATTTAAGCATCCCCTCTTGATCCCCACACGTTAATAGTGGGAGACTTAAACACCCCACTCTCACCAACGAACGGATCATCGAAACAGAAACTAAATAGAGAAATAATGAAACTACCGGATGTCACGAATCAAAAGGACCTAGTAAACATCTACAGAACTTTTCACCCACACAAAAGAGTAAACCTTCTTCTCAGCACCACATGGAACCTTCTCCAAAACTGACCACATAGTCAGGTCACACAGCAAACCTCAACCGATACAAGAAAATTGAATTAACCCATTGTACCTTGTCAGATCACCATGGATTAAAGCTAGACTCAACAGCAACAGAAATAACAAAAAGCCAACACACTTATGGAAACTTAACAACTCCCTACTCAGTGACCACTGGGTCAGGGGAGAAATAAAGAAAGAAATTAAAGACTTCAAAAATTCAAGGAAAATGAAGGCCCAACATACCCAAAGTTATTGGACACAATTAAAGCAGTGCTAAGAGGAAAGTTCATAGTATTAAGTGCCTTCATAAAGAAAGTGGAGAGCGCTTACCCTAGCAACTGAACAGCTCACCTGAAAGCTTTAGGGAAAAAAAAAAGGTGGTCTGAAGAGATGGCTCAGCAGTTACATACACTGACTGCTCTTCCAGAGGACCTGGTTCAATTCCTACCACCCACATGGCAGCTCACACTGTCTGTAATCCACCCACAATCTGACACACACATACATACATGCAGCCAAAACACCAATGCACATAAAATAAAAATAAATTATTTTTTAAAAAGAGGCAAACACACCCATGATGGCAGGAAATTTTTTAAAAATTTAACTTTTACTTGTATATGGGTGTTATGCCTCTGTGTGTGTGTGTGTGTGTGTGTGTGTGTGTGTGTGTGTGTGTGTGTGTGTACCACTTGCATACAGTGCCTATGGAGGCCAGGAGATGGTACTGGATACTGGATCCCCCTAAGACTGACTATTGTTATAGATAGTTGTGTGTCATTGTGGGAGTGCTGGGAATGAAACCCAGGTCCTCTGAAGAGCACCTAGTGTCTTAACCTTGGAGCCATCACTCCAATCCCAAGAACATTTTTATAATAAAAATAACTATCTTAGCATAAAATGGGGATGACAGCAGAGGAGGCTCAACTGTATACTGAGCATTTTGATTTTACATTTACTTAGATTAAATTAAGTCCTTTGTTTATAGCCATATTGTTATTCTGTTCAGAATTCTGTAGCAAAATTACTTAGGCTGGATAGTTGTAACCAATAGAAATTATTTCACACAGTTCTGAAGGCTGAAAAAATCAGAGGTTATGGTGTTGGTAAATTTAGTGTTTCGTAAAAGCTCATTTCTTCATTCTTGGATAACACCTATTACTGCGTTGTGACTCAGTGGAAGAGGCCTTTTTAGGAAACCACAAATCACACTCATGCTTTGATGTAACTCCCTCCCAAAGCTGCTGCTTCCTTATCCCATCACCTCAGAGTTAGGGTCCCAGCACCTGAACTTTAGGGAAACCTGAACTTTCAGCCTGTTGCACTAACTAACACAATAATATTTTATGACCATGAGCACATAGTACATTGTAACTGCTGGTTAATGCTTTATTCCCATAACTGACGTTTTAGGCTTGAACACTCAGCACATTTAAAAGAATACATTTCAGTCTTAAAGAGTTCATGTAAGTAAATTAGTGAAGCAGGCATGAACTGGAAATTTCACATTCAAAATGAAACTGCAGGCCTCCCAGCTTGTACTATGTTGTTTTAAATTTAGCAACAAATAAAAACTTACAAGTGGAGCCATTTGTGTTCTGTTTTCATGGTTGAGGTCACCGTGCTATTCTTATTTATGTCTAACCATTGTTTGTTTCAGTTTTTCTTTTTAAATACAACCAGCTGTGGGTCTATGGTAAGTTGGGATGTGAACCGTGCCCCACCTGGAAACGTGGACACTTTCAAGCCCTCGTGAACCTGAAAAGACCCTGAGTGGCTGTCCCACTCATGCCCTGAGCTGGAGGGAACCCAAGAGCTGGGAGCTGGCAAACTCATGTCCACCGTGGAATAAGTAACAAGCGCTCACAAATTTACGGTTTTATATCTCTTGGTAAAACTCAGCCACGACAGCTGTTTAGAACCTGGAGTCAGCAAACACATGTTTGAGTGCTTCTCACCAACAATGATTAATGATGCGGACACATGGTAATAATACAAAGCAAGGAGCTCTGTAGGTTCCATTCCTGGTTTTGAATTCTATACAGAGAATACACCCTTTGGTTGCCAGCATCCAGGCAAATGTGCATCACTGCCTAATGATGCTTTCTTTCTTTCTTTCTTTCTTTCTTTCTTTCTTTCTTCCTTCCTTCCTTCCTTCCTTCCTTTCCTTTCCTTTCTTCCCTCTCTTCCTCTCTTTCTCTTTCTTTCTCTGTCGGTCTCTCTCTCTCTCTCCCTCTCTCTTTCTAGGTTTTATTTTTTTAAGTGTGTGTGTGTGTGTGTGTGTGTGTGTGTGTGTGTAGGTGTCTCTAAAGGGCAGAAGGCTTTGGGTCCTGGAAGGTGGAGTTATAGGTGGTTCTTGCCGCTTAATGTGGGTTCTGGAAGCTGAACTCTGTTCCTCTGCAGGAGCTGTACGCGCTTTTAGCCAGCCGTGGTAGCAAATGTCTTTAATCCCAGTACCTGGAAGGCAGAGGCAAGTGGATGACCGTGAATTCTAGGCCAGCCTGGCCTGCACAGCAAGTTCAGGGTTAGGCACATGGTCAGGGGTGAACTTAAAAATCTCAGAGCAAAATAACCAGCAAGATTTGGCAGTGAGGATATTTATCGCCAATGCACTTACAACAATAACTGGAGGGCCTTGGTTAATCTGAGTGGAGGAACCTGTGTTAGAATGTAGCAGGCACTCGAAATGATCATAGCTAGGGGTGTTGATTCTCCGGACACATTTTCACACTGTATTCTTATCTTAAACAATGGTATTACAAAACAGTGTATCATATGCCATCTCTTCGTTTCTAAAATATGAATATGCATATTATTAGCACATGCCACCCACTCCCCAGATGGAATGCCAACGAGTTTATGTTTCCTTTTGTATCCACATTACATTGATTCCAGATCCCCCACCCCCCACCCCCAACACAGACACACACTACAGATCGCTGGAAACTCAGTTCTCTAGTTCCCATCTCTGATGGTTTGTGTTGTCAACTTGAAAGGACCTAGGATCTCCTGGGAGACAAATCTCTGCCTGTATCTCTAAGAGAGTTTGTAGACGAGGGGCTCTCCGCCTTCCTAAAGCTGCGACCCTTTAATAGAACTCCTCATGCTGTGGTGAGCCCAACTATAAAATTATCTCACTGCTACTTCATAACTGTGATTATGCTACCGTTATGAATTATGATGAAAAAAAATAATCCATGTGTTCCAATGGTCCCAAGGTGACCCCTGTAAAAGGGTAGTTTGGTCCCCCAAAGGCTCAGGATCCACCAGTTGAGAGCTGCTGTTCTAGATATAATTTATTGGAGGGCTAAGACTCACTCTGAAGGCTGTTGGCCCCATTCCATGGGGTCAGGTCCCAGTCTGCATAAACAGAAAATGCTGGGTGAGTACCAGCAGTCATTGCTCTCTGCTTCCTGACTGCAGATGTAGGGTAGCCAGCTGCCTCCAGCTTCTGCTGCCTGGCCTTCCCTGCCTCAATGGATGCCTCACCTCCCTCGCCTTCTCTTCCCCTCACCCTCACACTGTTAACTGGGAAGATCCTTTCCGCCCTTCAGGGATTCTGCCACAATAATGCAAAAAGTAACTTAGCTACTTCTCCATCCGAGGCCATTCTGGGAAGTCCTGGTCAACGCTAGACAAAGTCCCTTCTTCAGCCCCTACTTTGTGGCAATAAAGCACAGAACCCCCACGGGTCAGCTCTGGCTGTGGTGGGAGCAGCTCTCTTTGCCAGAACGCTGGCTCCGTGGTGGTCCTACATTTACCATAATCTCAGCTCAGAACAGGCACAAATGTTTGAAAGAATAAGCCAGAGTCACATATAGTTGCCACCTTTCCTGACTAAAGCTGTACATATTTCTGGAAATCATGGAATCAAAGTTGTCTTCACCGAGCTCTGCGTGTGGAGCCCTGGAAAGTAGCCTGAGTCGGGGACCAGTCTAGCTCTCTTTGCTCTCTTCTAGCTCTCAAGACGACCTTCCTAGGTCCAAGAGCTGACTCTCACACCCACCACCTAGGATGACTCAGAAAAGGAAGATTTACTTTAAAGGAACCCTGCCCCCAACCCAGAGATAGACCCTACCGATGAATTAGAGCATAAGATTTGAGTCTGACATCACTGGCAGCAGATGAGCCAAAAGCCTGGTCTTCAGAGGCAGTCCCAGCATTGCAAATGACACACAAGGACAGACAGCAGTCCAACCCAACCCTTGTTCAGATAAAAACTTCTTCGACTTCGTGAAAGGCACAGTCAGGGGAAAGAACAGCCCGTTTCCCATCAGTCATCTCGTCACTGCTACAGGCCAGGCGGTTGAGGTCATATTTGCGATGAGTGCCATTTTCTCTCAGTATTTCAGGCTTTACGTTTGTGTTCTTGAGACTGAGGGTTTCCAATAAACATCAGAGGTCTGCTCCAAAGCAGAAAAATGCCACCACCTCCAGAAACGGCATATTGCCAACACATTTCCACTGTTATTTCTGTAGTAACCAGCTTCGCGATGTGAGAGGAATAGGCTCCATCCCGGGAACCCTGTGTGTGTGTGTGTGTGTGTGTGTGTGTGTGTGTGTGTGTGTGTGTGTGTGTGTGTGTGGTCATGTACCCATACATGTGTATGCACAAACTGTAGCTAATTAAACCTGGTGAGATGGTGGGTAATGTTAATTTGCATTACAGGGCTTTTTTTTATTTATTTATTTATTTATTTATTTATTTATTTTTGCTTGGGCTTTAAGCATAATCTGAAAGCAGAACAGGACAAAGCATGCACACACAAAGTTCAGTTTGAATGATTTTTGCTTTATTTCTGTTTTTGAGACAGGCCCATGTTGGCTTGAATTCCTCATCCTCTCTATTTACAGGTATGCGGCACCGCACCTGGCTTGTATGAGTTTTAAGTCCTTCGTGTCTTATTTTCCTTTGTTTTCCTACCCCCCCCCCAAAAAAACAACACTCCATCTGATTAACTAAGGGTTTCAGTGAATTATGTTTTATTTGATGGACTTACAGATTTTATAGATAATTGTCTATAAACCAGCCGGATTCATGGTGGCAGAAGGGGCCTGTCTGACCAGAGTGGAGCCTATTGAAAGGCAGAGACTGGAGAGTGAAGTTATTTGTTCATTTGATATGAACCAGAGTCTGAAGGGCCTGTTTTTAAAAAACATTCATTTTAGCTGGACATGGCGGTGCATGCCTACAGTCCCAGCACTTAGGAAGTGGAGGCGGGAAAACAGGTCAACTTCAGCCATGTAGCAAGTTTGGGGCTACATGCAACCCTGCCTCTAACACCCCCCAACTCATTTTAGCAATTTGTTAAATTTAAGTGAGATTTATTTCATATTACCCTGGAGGGATTTGTTGCTTGATTTTTTTTTTTCTTTTTTTAAAGCTAGAGCCACTATGTAGTCTTAGCTGGCCTGCAGCTCACAAAACTCACCAAACTCCACCTGCCTCTGCCTCCTAAGTGCTGGGATTTAAGGTGTACACCCCATGCCCAGTTTACCACAGAATTTTAAAACCACAGAGACACCTTGATTAACTTGCTTGTAACTCACTTTTTAAACTCACACTTGTTTTTTTTTTAAACAATATGAACTTTACATTTCGAGCTCTGAAGCAATTGTTTTTCTCTGTGTTTGCTCAGCTTCCCATCTGTCAGGTGACAAATGGGCTGGTGCTTTTTAAGACATTCTTACAATTTCAAATTACCGAAGTAATACATATTCATTGATGAATAAATGATAAATACAGAAGATCCCAAAGAAAAAAAACACTCACCCAGAATCTCACCATGCTGTGCATGAGGAAGTTGCTCATTTGAGATCTACGCCTCCAGCCTTTAGGCATGTGGACACACACACACACACACACACACACACACACACACACACAGAGGCACTGACCCAGTCACACTCATGAATATGCAATGATGTCCTGGCCACGCCCCCTAGTAATCTGCATATTGTTACTCTACCAGGTGCAATAAGCATGGACATTAGATAATCTTAGTTACTTTCCTACTGCAGTGATACTACAGCAGGCACTGGGAACACATGGTGGCGGGAACCAGAGGCTAACTGGTCCCACTGCATCTGCACACAGGAAACAGAGAAAAATGAATGCCTGCTAGTGTTCAACTGGCTTACTCTATTTTATATGGTCCAGTTTCCCCTGTTCAGGGAAGGATCCTCCTACAATTAAGATGGGTCTTCTCATATCATCAGTTAACTTCATCAGAGTAACACTCACAGGTGTGCCCAGAATCTTCCAGGTGATCTTAGAGTCCGACAAGTTGAGAATTAACATTAATCATCACACTAATAGTTTTTTTTGTTGTTGTTTTTTGTTTTTTGAGATAGAAGAATTGTGTTGTAGAGCCCATAGCAAGCTAGTTGAAATCTAGTTCTTTTGCCTCGCCCTCTGCAACCGCATTTAGCTTCTGTTAATACATTTACTGGGAACACAGTTCTCTGTGACATTGTTGGCCATTTAAGTGAGTGCCCACTCTCTGCCACCATAGTAAATGCTGGTGTATACATATTGCCGTACACCCCTTTATTTCCCTAAAATAGCTCCGTTGGAATTGCTAAAGCAAAGGACATGTGTGCATGTTCCCCTTTCTCCCTTCTTTCTCTCTCTCTCTCTCTCTCTCTCTCTTCCCCACTTTCAAACACTCCAGCTGCCCGTTCTGAAGCTACTAGGCAGTTTCCTCTCCCTGCCTGCTTAGACTCTGGCCCTCCCTCCTGCTCCAAGGCCTCCACCATCACCAGAGCTTTGCTCTCTCCCCCAGCCCCTGCACCAACCTCTTAACTTTCAACATTTTCCTATGTGTGTACAACACACTGTAATCATATGCACCCCCATTACTGCTGACCCTCCTCTTTTTCCCAGCTTGTCTCCCTCCTGCTCACTCTCACCCTGCGTGGGTGTAGATCTTCCTCAGGTCACCTCACATCTGGATCCCCGTGCTTTAAAGTACACGTCCCCATTTTCCAACTCTTACATTCTCCCCTTCTCCCTCGTCTGCAGTGTTCCTTGAGCCTGGAATGGAATAGACACAGATGCCCTGTTTAGGACTGAGCATTCAACAGCAACTTCGTCTCAGAACTCTGAGCAGTCACGACTTTGTGCATTACCCATCACCCATTGCAAAAAACAAAAACAAAAAACAAAACAAAACAAAACAAAAAAACAAACAACAACAACAAAACAACTCTCTGGCTGTTGGCGCCGCACCGTCCAGCGGAAATAAGACACCAACAACCAGACTTCTTCTCGAGATCTTTACTCAGGATTAAGCTCAGTGGGAATGGCCCCGAAGAAGGGAAGGGCCAAGCTTAAGTACAACTCAAGGGCCAATCAGCTCATGCCAGGTGCCACCTCCTCATAGGTCCGCGTCAGAGCAGGACTGCTCGTCATCAGATCACCAGTTACCCTTGCACAGCCTTTTGCCATATAAGGACTTGTTTATCTTAGAGAGCGCTTGCCGTCGGGATGGCAGAAACCTGCGCCTTGTTAAGGCGCGGCACCTCGCAGCTCTCCACATCTGGCCAAGGCTGAGAGCACTAATCTATGACTATAAACAGAAATACTTACCAGTAAAAGGCAATTAAACTATATGTCCAATTGGCAAAACATCAATAGGAGAGCCCTGCTCTAGGACCCACGATTTCCCCAGACATGTACTTTTGACCAGTTTTGCTATATATCGGGCATGGATTCCCTCCCGTGGAGCAAGCCTCAAATCCAATCAGAAAGCTATTTGTTATCCACCCCAGACGCTCATGCTGCTATTGCACCAGTGGTTGTATCTTGCCTGACAGGTTGGTAGTACAGTGCAGTCCCCAGCTCGGTCCGGTCAGATGGTTGATGACATTTGTCCCTAGCAGCCTGCCTTGCAGCTTCCAGCACAAGAAAAAATAGAGAGCAAGCTTTCAACTTAGTTCCAGCTTGATTTCTCTGTGTCCTGCAACCAAAGTATGCAGGGTCTTCAGCAGTAAGTTCTTACCTGGTACTGGTGGGTAACCAGGAATAATGGTAATAGCCTGAGTTTTGCGGGGGGACTCTTGGAACCCCCTGGCTGCTAACTCACTCTTAATGTTACCGCCCTGCACTCACTAGTTGAGAGAGGTTACTCCAGGGAAGCCATTATTGGACCTACTGTTGCCACACCCTGAAAGGCAACAGAGGCGGCCGGTCTCCTGACACACTGGGACGTATGCATGTATTTTCAGTTCTGAATACACCCTGACAAATATCTTTTAAACAGCTGCACTAACCAGGGATAGGGAGTTAGTCAGCCCAAAGACCAAAGACCGAGTTCAGATCCCCAGAACCCAGGGAGAAAAGCCAGGCGTAGCTCTGTAATGCCAGTGTTAGGGCAGCAGGGACAGTAAGATCCCTGGAGTCCACTGGCCAGCCAGTCTACATCGGTGAGCCAATCAGTGAGCTCAGGGCTCAAAGGGAGAAAGAATGTGGCTTGAAAAATAAAGTGAAGAGCAGATGAGGAAAACTGATATGAATCTCTGGCTTCTACATACATGTGTATCTTTACCCACATATACACACTCCCATATGAACACACACACACACACACACACACACACACACACACACACACACACACACTGTTGAACTAACATACATTTATTCCAACCAAGTAAAGAGCACAGTTTCCATGACCACAACATACAGACATCAGTGGCTTTGCTGATACAGCCAGCGACGCAGTCAGTCCTTCCTATCCCTGGCCTCCACATTCACAGACTCCACCAGGTCACAATTATTTGTAAAATAAGATTACACCTGTCCTGACACATATAGACTTTTGTCCTGGTCACTAGCATTTGCATTGTGCTAGGTATCATAATTCAGAGATGACTTAAAGCACCTGGGAGGGTATTGCAGGATTTATGCAAATATTATGCTGGTTTATGTGAAACACTGGAGCGTGTATGGATTTTAGCATCCAACGAGGTCCCGGAACCATGAATATCAAGTGATGGCTGTATATGGGCTAAAACAGTATTGTGTTAAGATGTAATTCTGGCTCAGTGGCCCTACAAAGGGAATTCCAACAATGTCAAAGGTCCAGGCAGCAGCATGTGCGTGCCTGCTTCCCTGGTGCATGTGCCCCTCGTTGTCACAGTTCTTTGCGTAGCTGTATATTTGGCAGTGTTGAACACAGCCTAAAAGACTAAAAAGCAAAGATATGTGTGTATGTGATGGAGCATGCACGTGTGTATAGACACACACACACACTGATTTTAGTAAAATATGGATGCGTGTGTGCACACACACTCATGCACACCTGCCTTCTAGAGATGAACTCCAGAATGCTCACATAGGTTATCTTTGGGAGGCAGAATTACAGAAGGCTTTGCTTTCCTTCCTTGTGCTTTCAGATGGCTTTGAATTTTCTGCAGAAGCCAGCCATTGCTTTTGAAAAGATACTACAACCAAACAACAGATGTGGATTTTTTTTCCTTCCTTTTTTCTTTTGAAAATAAACTTTGAGCCGGGTGTGGTGGCAAATGCTTTTAATCCCAGCACTCAGAAGGCAGAGGCAGGTGGACCATTGGGAGTTAGAGGCTACTCTGGTCTACAAAGTGAGTTTAGGACAGCCAAGGCTACACAGAGAAACCCTGTCTCAAAAAAAAAAAACACCAAAAAATAAAAATAAAAAATAAAATAATAAACTTTGTTGTGTACATTTGAGGTTTGCAGCATGGTGTTATAGAATACGTCTAGGTGGTTGTGACTTTAGTCATCCTGATGTTCTCAGCACCAACAGCTTAACACTTGCTACTGTCCACGTCTTCACCCTACAAGGCTCTCAAGTTTGGAAACCACTGGGGGGGGGGACTGAAGCTCACTCAAGGCTCAGAAAACTTGAATGCAGAGACCAGCCTGAAAATACCTTTTGAGGGGACTTGGAGGACACGAGTTTCCTCACCATCAAATAAGAAATTAAGGATGGCGTTAGGTCCTAGCTCACAAGGCAGCTCCACTGGAGTGGGGCATAGTATAGAGGACATTTGAAAGTCCAGAACTGAATCTAGATGATTGGAAAGGCTTCTCGGATTGACTTGTCATGTCTGCCATGAGGGAAAAAAAATCAGCAGTTGACTTTTAATGTCTGTCAGGAGAATGGGAACAGAAATAATCACATTACATACAACATAGTTGCTGTGCCTGGACTAGCACCTATAACATCCATTCCTAACCTTATATTGTGCTTCTTTGTGCTTCTTCATTCATCTTGATTTTTCCAGATTCAATATCATCCTTTCTAAATGCCCTTCTTCTTAAATACTATAAAAAATAACTTGATAATCAAATCAAACTTTATATTTATTTTAGGAAATGAAAGGTAAATAGGAGTTGGAAGAAGAACCTTAGGCTTAGGAATGTTGGAGAATCTAAAACTATTTTTCACTGAAGATTTTATTAAGGTCTAGAGGAGGCTTGACTTAGTGATGACTATGGGCTTATCCTCCACAAAGGGGACCCCATTGCATTGGAAAGAAAGGTGACCTTTCTGAGGGAGGGAGGGCATGCGCTGAGTGTCAGGCTGGTGCTTGCATGTGGTCCAGTTCTGTCTCCTCTTCTCTGTTCATCTGCATAAGATCCTAGGCTGGTGAGGAGCCTGTCCAGCCCACTGAGTGTCTGCAGCCTTGCTGTCCTCACCAGCAAAAGACTGGAGTAGAAGACAGATAAAGGGTTAGGAGGTGTAACAGGCTCCTTTCTGTGCACAGCAACAGGTAATCAGTATTGGGTTAGGCACCCCTGCCCTCCTCCCAGGCATTGGCACAGGGACACCTCCCCCACAGGCAGATGCTATAAGAGGAGTCAACTATTTGGAGCTATTGTTAGAAGTTGGCCTTGGACCTCTACCTAGGTGCTTCCTGCTTTGGCAGTGTTTGTGGCCCTGTATGTTTCCTTTGCCAGGGGACAAACTTGCACTCAACAGAAGGCAGGAGTTCCTGACATGTAAAGACATCTGAGATGGACATGGAGCCCTAGAAGGAAACAAGTCCACTTACTCTTCTAGTGCCCTGAGTTCCTCCTGTTGGGGGTCTTCAGTCCTAAGACTCCGGCCCCTCAAACCTCTGAGTGTTACCCAGGAACTTAATACTTGGTTTTCTCTATTCTCTCTCTCTCTCTCTCTCTCTCTCTCTCTCTCTCTCTCTCTCTCTCTCTCTCTCTCAAGGTTTATTTATTTATTTATTTATTATGTATACAGTGCTCTGTCTGCATGTAGACCTGCATGCCAGAAGAGGGCACCAGATCTCACTATAAATGGTTGTGAGCCACCCTGTGGTTGCTGGGAATTGAACTCAGGACCTTTAGGAAGAACAGCCAGTGCTCTTAACCTTTGAGCCATCTCTTCAGCCCAATACTTGGCTCTTGAAAACACTATTCATATGAGGTTTCCCTCCAACCCCATCTTCCCCACTCACCATCAATATAATCATGACTGATTTGAAAATTCTTCCTGCCTCAGCTTCCTCAGCTACTGTATGAGAACACATGAAGAAAGCAGATACCAAGTGTGTGAGGACACACACAAAAGGTTCCCTGCTAGCGGGAATGTCTGGCCACTAGGGACAGAAGTACAGCATTTCCTCAAAAACTAAAGCTAGATCTGCACGTGACCCAGCTGGACCACTCCTGGGTATTCATTCAGTGGGGTCCAACTTAACACATCATAGAGATGCTTCATGTCAGTGTTTATTGAAGCGCTAAGCACAGCAGATAAGTTACAGAGCCAACCCAAGTGGCCGGCAGCGGGAGGCATAAAGAGGATGTTGTGTGTGTACTCAGTAGGATTTTTCAATCATAAAGGAGAGCCGCATTGTGTTGTTTTCAGGAAAATGGATGCAACTAGGGATAATCAGATTAAACAAAGTAAGCCAGTCTCAGACAGATAAACCACGTCTCCTCTCATAAGTGGTTCCTAGATTTATATAGATCCATCAAGTCATACATGTGAATGGCATGAAGTTACATACTGTGTGTGTGTGTGTGTGTGTGTGTGTGTGTGTGTGTGTGTGTTCATACTCATAGGAGCACACTATTTGAAATAGCCAGAATGTGGAAATGTGAGTGGACAGAGAACAGATCGTGCAATATATGTACAGTGTACAGTTATCCAGCCATTAAAAAAAAAAACAGTGAAATAGTTCATGGTACAACAAGAATAAACCTCAAAACCCTGCTAAGGGAAGGAAGCCAGGCATATATGGACACATGAATGATCTCACATGTGCTGAATGATAAAGGCACAATTTCACAAACTGGACTGGCGTTTGCTATAGGCGGTGGAAATGAAGACTGGCGTGTTGTGTTGGGATCTTCAGTGTCCTGAGATAAACATGTTTTTTGTTTAGACCACAAGTAGGGCATGAGAAAAAGACTTGTGAGAGAGCAGGTGATATGTATCCCCTTAGAAGTTGAACCACCGTGTGGGGTAGATTGGTTGTTAACCAGCTGAAAAACATCCTTGAACAGATTCTGAGAGGAGGTGTAAATGTGAGCCAAAAACAAGAGGCGGGGCCTTTTGGAGACTGGGGATAGTTTTGGCTGTTCATCACTCCACTTTGAGATGCTCCTAGAGAGAACCGCTCGAGGGAAGGCTTCGGGCCTCCAGGCTCTGGCTGAGGTTCTGGGTTCTGGTTGCTCCAGGTTCCAGCAGAAGAAATCCTTGCTGATTACGCCAGGAGAATCGTTCCTCAGAACTGATATCATTATGGTTTCATTATTGTATCCTTTAATCTTCTTATCTTATTGTTTAGGTTATTCGGGTTATAAGTGAGGTACTCTCAGTTAACAAGTTTGTAATAAAATATATTTGTTAAGAAAACTGAGCCTACAGTGTCCCCTAGGAGTCTATATTTTAGAGGCTTGGCTGCTGGCCTGCAGTATTATGTGGAACCTTTAGAAAGGGGATGCCGTGGGAGGAAGTTAGATCGAAGCTGCACAGTTGAAGAGGGTAGGTACTGGGGCCCTGACTCCCTCTCCTTTCTGTTCCACAGTGGTGTTAATTCATCCCTTTTTTTACATGTTCCCCCATAATGCTATGCAGCCATGTTTGTGGGAGTAGGCCAAGTGACAGCTGCCTAGGAATGCAAGTTCTTCCCAAAAGACTGACCAAGAGTTGAACACCCAGGAACCAAAGAAGTAAAGACTCAGAAAGGGTGGAAGCTGGTGTTTACTGAAGCAGAGGGCAAAGGCAGAGAGTGGAGCCCCTAAAGCTGGCAGATCACCATTGTTTCTTTCACAGGACCCTTAGGATAATCCTCCCATTGATTCCCCACTCCCCACTCGCTGCATTTCACCGGTCAGGACAGAAATAAACCCAAACCCGTAGTCCTGAGGGCTTTGATGGATAGGTGGCCTTGCCCCTTAGACCTATTCCAGCCATGATGTGGGCGTGTCGTCTCTCATCCTCTGACCCTTTCCCTGGCTGCCTACTCCTTACTGCCCCAGAGCCAAAGCAGCAAGGCCAAGTGAGCAGGGACTGAAGCTGCCCAAACAGTGAGCTAGAATAGCCCTTTCCTCTTCATGACCTTGGCTGTCTCGGGCACTGTGCTTCTCCACTGGCCATTGACTGACACTGGCAGGAACTGTTTGATGGAACATAGTTTTCTTCTGGGAGTGTGATCAACAGAGGATACGTTAAGGGAGAAGAGAGTGGTTTCCTTGTTTAAAGTAGGGTGCATGTGCATCTCCAGGCAGGGTCCTAGGATTCTAGATGCATTGTTAGGAGAGGGGATGAATGCATAGCCTGAGCCAACTAGACTCCGGGGTTGCTAAGATACTCTAGTCCTGCCTGCCTCAAGGAGACTAGGGGGAGGAGGGGGGGGGGAGGAGGAGGAGGAGGAGGAGGAGGAAGAGGAGGAAAGGAGAGCAGATAAACTACCGATGGGATCTCATCTGGAATGTAACCATGGGAGGCAGGTGCGTTCTAGACTGTTGAGATCACAGTGAAGCAGAGGCCAGGAAGCTACGGTCTTGGCACAGTTTTCCACTGACACAATGCAGAACCTTGGCCAGCCGCAAGACACCCCAGGCTGCCCTGCCTTCCTCTTACTAATGGGCGGGGACTGTGAACAAGACCCCAGAGGTTCCGTCTAGTTCGGACAGTCTAGGAAGCGCCAAGGTTAAAATGGAAGTCACTGAAGCTGACATCCGGGAGGAAGTAGAAAGGACACCTCTGTCGAGGGGACAATAATCAGGGGAATCTGGAAAAAAGACAAAGACTCTTCTGACTAGGTGACACTTGAGGAAGCAAGGGGGTGGGGTTTCAGGACAGAATTGAGCCCAGGGACTTGGACAGCTCTGTCTCCAGATTTCCCTTTTACCTAGAAGCTGCTACTGAGATTGTGAGGCAGAACATGGCGGTGGTAGCGGCTTCCTCCTGGTTTCTCAGAGCTGGTGGTGTTACCATGGTGATGCTAGGGCAGTTTGATATGTGCCTTTGAGCTGTGACTACCTCCCCTCTTTGTTCTCATCCCAACTATAGGTGTTTCCTCCCGAGCTGTAAGAAAGGGCCAAGTAGGGGATTTCTCTGCTCCTTTGACTCACCTCAGGAACGAATCTCCTTCTCCCCTGTCAACCTTTCTGTCCTGTGAAAGATTCAGTCCCCTGATTATAAGTTCTGAGGCACTTGGTTCCTATTTCTTGGGGGAGGTAGAAAAAGAAACCTTTGAAATATAAGACATACTAAATGAGAACGGAACAAAGTTGAGTCTGTTCCTTTATTCTGTTTCTGACAGTTGGAGGGGAAGATGCTTTCTGGGAAGAACTCAGTAGTTGCCTCTGCTCAAGTCAATTTCTAAAGGTTAGGGATGTGAGCCTTTGACTCACCCTGTAATAGCTCCTCCTGGCTCTATCATTCATGTGAGCTCCTTGAAGGCCTTCTGGAACCTGTTTATTCTCTCAGACTTTATTGGATTCCGAAGAGCAGAGGCAACCCTGAAGACGTGTGGTTGGGTTCTGTCCTCATCCATCAGGCACGGACTCCAATGGGGATGAAAAGTTCTCCATAGAAGCTTCTCTGCTGGGGCTCTTTCCTTGGCTCTGCCACAGGAATCTGTGACCCTGGAAAGGTCATCCAATCTCTCAGTGTAGATGTCCTGGACTAGCAGACAGAAACAGAGGCATCTGTCCAGCCACAGGTCAAGGGCAACAGGTGTGAAGGCTGGGACTATAGCCCGTTCACCATTGCACCTCCGGGGCCTGACATGGTCCATTACATATCGCAATAAGTCAGAAAATGGCTGCCACATGGAAGGGAGGGAAAAAAAGACAACAGAGCCACCAAGCCTGATGACCTAAGTTTGACAGCCAGAATGGAACAAATTCCTGCAACTTTCCTCTGTTCTCTCTATGTGTGCCACGGCATGGCACATGTGCACTCACACATGCACAAAATAAATGTTTAAAAATAGTATCTTTTTAGAGGAGAAAGCATTAGTGGTAATACGTCCATACCAGCTGGAAGTCTTGACAAGTGACAGACACCAACTCAACTGAGCAAATAGGGACTCGGCAAACCCATCACTGGGAAGCCTTTCAGTGCAGCTGTTTTCAGAGGGCCTGGATTCCAAGGGCTCCAGGAAGCCACCAGGGCAGAGACCATTGGAGTTCCTCAGGGATGGATAGAAGCTCCATTTCAATACCAAACAAAACAAAACAAAACAAAACAAAACAAAACAAAAAACCCTGGGGCTGGGGTGGTGTGATTATCAAACATGTTTTTGTTTTAATCTCAGGTGTGGGATAAGGGGCTGTTTCAGATTATCCCCAGCCAATAACTATGGTTTGTCTCATGTTCTAGAAGGGGCATGATTTTTGCCAGCTTTTTATAGTTTACGTTTGGAATTCTGGAGATGCTTGATGCGAGACCCTGAGAGGGCCTATGGCGGCTGCTGCTCCCCTTGCTGCTGCTGGCTCTTCTTGCTGCTTTTGCTCTTGCTGGATTTCTGGATTGCTGATTACTGGAGAGCTGGGTTGTTGCATTCCTGTTTGCTGGATTGCTGGATAGCTGGCTTGCTGGCTTGCTCATTGCTAGATAGCTGGATAACTGGCTTGCTTATTGCTGGCTTGCTTATTGCTGGATTGCTTATTGCTGGCTTGCTTATTGCTGGCTTGCTTATTGCTGGATTGCTGGACTGCTGGTTGCTGCTTGCTGGTTGCTGGTTACTGGCTGCTGGTTGGAGATATTCTGACAATGGAGATTGGTCTTGCCTTAAGGAACTAACAATCCTAATCATCAGAAAGTAGTCTAAAGAGAGCTACGCCCCCTTTCCCCTCTAACCTTCTTTCTCGCCTACCTAGTGTTGAGGGGTTGGAAGTGTTTGGGGTGGAGAAGGGTGGTAGACATAAGAACCCAACAAAGTAGCCAAAAAGCCCAGCTGCAGGGCAGGGCTGGAGTTCAGTTGGCAGAGTGCTGGCCAGCACTCACAAAGCCTTGGGTTTGACACCCCCAGTGCTGTATAAACCAGGCATGGTGATGCACACTCCCAGTTGGAGGCAGGAGGATGAGAAGTTAAAGGACAATCTTAGGTACATAGCAAGTTCAGGGCCTGGACTACTTGAAATCCTGTCTCATAAACAAACAAACAAATAAATACACCTGGGCTTCTGGTTGTTTGATTGATTGATTGATTTTTTCTAGACAGAATTTCTCTGTGTAGCTTTGGCTGTCCTGGACTCACTTTGTAGATGAAACTGGCCTTGAACTCACTGAGATCCGCCTGCCTCTGCCTTCCATAGTGCTGGGGCTACAGGCATGTGCCACCAGATCTGACTTATACCTGGGTTTCTAATCATGTCCCAGTGTCCAAGTTATTTGGCCTTACATGACTTCACTTTTATCTAAACTCTGATTATATACTTAGTATTTTGTTTGTTGTTTAAGGTAGATTCTGGGGCTTGAACTCAGGTCTTCAAGCTTGCAGGAAAGCACTGTAACACCCAGACCATCTCACCAGCCCTATAGTTTTGATTTCTCATGTTGTTAAGTCTAGATTCTAAGTCTGGTTGGATACCTCTGATGAATACAGCTCATGCCATGTAGCCGTGCTCTAGCTGCAAGGGATGCTGGGAAAGGTGTCAGTGTCAATGTTTAGAGTGAGAAGCAGCAGTTTAAAAAGATACTGAGTTTCCCAAACCCTGAAAGGGGATTTAGGTGTTCAGCAAGGTCAAACTGAGCATTCCTAAAGCAATCTAAGAGTGTAAGTAATGTTCCAGGAAAATTTGGTTTGATTACTGTGCTCCTACCTGAGAAGCTGAGAAACAAATTCAGTGAGTTCTTTGCCTGCTCCCTGAGTCCAGTGTGTGCCCAGAGTCCAGTGTGTACCCAGAGTCCAGTGCATACCCACAGTCCAATGTATGCCCAGAGTCCAATGTGTACCCAGAGTCCAGTGTGTACCCAGAGTCCAATGTGTACCCAGAGTCCAATGTGTGCCCAGAGTCCAGTGTGTACCCTGAGTCCAGTGTGTGCCCAGAGTCCAGTGTGTGCCCAGAGTCCAGTGTGTACCCAGAGTCCTGTGTGTGCCCAAAGTCCAGTGTGTACCCAGAGTCCAGTGTGTACCCTGAGTCCAGTGTGTGCCCAGAGTCCAGTGTGTGCCCAGAGTCCAGTGTGTCCCCAGAGTCTGTGTGTGCCCAAAGTCCAGTGTGTACCCAGAGTCCAGTGTGTACCCTGAGTCCAGTGTGTGCCCCGAGTCCAGTGTGTACCTCGAGTCCACTATGTAACCCAAGTCCAGTGTATACCCAGAGTCCACTGTGTGCCCAGAGTCCAATGTATACCCAGAGTCCAGTGTGTACCCAGAGTCCAGTGTGACCCCAAGTCCAGTGTGACCCCGGGTCCCGTGTATATCCTCTGTTTTCTGACACGTGTCCTTCCCTGAGTTCAATGTGTGTCTTTATGTTTTGGAAGCCCATGTTCTCCTCTGCTTCTCTGGGAGAAGTCTGCAGACCATCTCCTGGGTCTGATTCACGGGCATATGGTGCTGTGTCATTGTTGTAACACAAATAGACATATTTCACATGAAAAAGAAAGAAGAGAGGGCCTGGAGCCCCTGAGCTCTATCAGCAGCCATAAATTGTGAGGGTAGAATGTGGTGGCATGCAGACAGCCTCGGTGGACAGGTAATAAGAGGCCATGATCTCTTCCCCCACTTGCAGGTGTTTTTTTCCCCCTCCATATATCCTTGGGACTTTAGCAGTGCATGCTTGTAATTCCGGCACTTGGGAGGTGGAGGCAGGAGGATCAGAAGCCCAAGCTCATTTTTGGCTGCATGGGCAAGTTGGAGGCCAGCTTGGGCTACATGAGGCTGTTTTTCTCAAGACAAACACATTGAGTTCCTGGAGCAGCGGCCAGCACACAGTAGGCGTGCTCCTCAGGTTATTTCATCTTCTTAGCCATTCTGCAGCAGACTCACCTTCTATTAGAGATGCTGTCATCTCCTACTTCCAGAGCCCAGTGGGTCAACCTCCTCATTAATCACAATGACTTTGATGAAGTGCCAGCCTGTCATCCTAAAAATGTCATACTACTTGGACCTAACAGATTCCCTCCATTGCAACCCAGGGATCCATCCTCAAGACAGACAAGAGCATTCCGGGCGCCATACACACCAAGGTTTCATAGGCAGCGATTCCCACCTTTATTTACCCCAGTTTCTCATTTTTCAGTGATTATTTATGCACACAGCCTGCAGGTCTGCATCCCACGCTTTCCCAGAGTGTTGACTTGAGTGACTGTCCCTTCTCTCTCCCTCCCCCTTCCCCCTCCATTTTTTCCCCCTCCTATAATATCTCATTATATTCCACAGAGCTGTCTCAAGCACAAAGGCATCACGGATGCAACGGAATCTGCCTCTGCGGCAACGCTGCTCCTAAGCAAAATATATTGATTGCTGAAGCTTTGGACCCACTTTAATCAAGTAATCTAAACAGGGATTAGGCTTCAAAAGCCAAGCAGCGTGGCCAGTTTCAAAGCGCTTACTTATACACTGAATTAATTTATCCCAGATATACTAATGCTCCTTTCGGCCCCTGTGGATTATAATGTTAGAGGTTGCAATCCCAGCTTTGATAATAGCCCCAAAGTCCATCCTTTATTGATTGCCACGTAAAAATGCACAAAGAGGAGATGGTGGAGGGGGGGGGGACGACAAATGGCTCGGGATAGATTGGGAAGACTGACACAGCGCTGTGCAAACAGGGCTCTACAGGTTAGTGAAGGCCATGGAGCTGGATGGATGGCTTGCTTCCGACTTCGACTGGGGCTTGGGCTGGAGGCAGAGAAGAGAGCTACGCTTTAGGAAGCTTCAGCTGTGACTTAGAGGTGGCCAGAGAGGAGTTAGCTTGTGTGCTGCAAGGGCTGGCGGGAAGTTGGACATGTCTGTTGGAGGCCAAGCTGCCAATCACATACCTTCCCATAGTTGCCTCTTGCTACAAAAAAACGAAAGGGTACCACTTGTCCCTAACCTCCATCCCTTCTCACCTCCCAGAGCTTGAGCCTGTGACTTCACTTCTCACCTTCCAACAGCGTATTGAGCACTCGCCATGTGACAGATTTTATTCTAGGGCCTGGGACTAAGGCAGTGGACAGGATGTGGGGGGGGGGAAGGCTTTGTTCTTGTGTGATTTGTTTTGCACTAGTGCAAAAAGAGGAAGACTAGTGAATGCATCGTCTCATTATTGTCTAGCTGTTTGATTACTGTCTGGTGGTGAAATGTGCTCTAGATAAAACCAAAGGAGGAGAAAGTGTCAGGGATCATGTGTGTGCACAGAGAGGATAGCATCAGTGCGAGGTCAATTTTAAGATTTTCTGTATTTGTATTTTATGTTGTATAAGAGTTGTGTGTGTGTGTGTGTGTGTGTGTGTGTGTGTGTGTAAGTGTACCATACACATGCAGTACTTGTAAAGGCCAGAAGAAGGCATCAGATCCCCTGGCACTGGAGTCACAGGCTGTTGTGAGCTGCCCTGTGGGTGCTGGGAACTGAGCCCAGCTGGTGCTCTTAGCCACCGAGCGAGCGACCTCTCCAGCTCTGGGAGTTTCATTTTAAATCCAGTGCTTGGAGGAGGTAACATTGGATGAGGAGGTAAGGGTGGAGAATGGGAGAGAGCTTCACGGAGTTTCTGCGTGAAGAGCCAGTGGAAGGGCTGTGAGGTTGGACATGCCCACAATGTCTGAGGAACAAAGAGACACGTGTGTGTGTGTGTGTGTGTGTGTGTGTGTGTGTGAGAGAGAGAGAGAGAGAGAGAGAGAGAGAGAGAGAGAGAGGAGGCAAGCAAGAGAACAGATGAAATGATGTAAAACTAAAGCATCAGGGGAAGTTCAAAGTGTGTCTATTGTATTTTGTTTTCCCGGCCATGGTGATTAGTTCAGGGGCGGGCCAGTGACAAACATGAAGGATACAGGTTAGTGATCCACGGCCATTTTGTCACCATGAAAAGACCACGGATAGAGCCACAATAGATGGTGAAACCCAGAGAAGAGGGGCAGGACTTGAGATCCTGAATCCTAAAGGCCCCATGTCCCTTGGCACTTTGATTTATGGAATCCAATCAGATCTCCTTTTTGACGAAAGCATTTTTGGATTTCTTAAGAAAATAAGTGCTATAACCACTAAAGTCCTACCTCTTGACCCAGACTTCAGAGGCAGAGCATGGAGCCCAGCCATCTGCTTTCTCTCTATAAGGTGCTGGAGGCCTTCTGGCTCTCAGAGCCTCACCTCTCAGGCTATAATGACTTCTTGACATGCACCTAAGGCGAGTGGGGATGGGGCACTGCAAACTCTGAAGTCCGTTCAAATTCCTGCTGGCTTTCTCTCAGCCCGTCTTCTCCAAGTTGCTCAGCCCTGTAGGTCCTGGTCATCTTGGAGCAGGACAGACCACTAGTGTTTGTCGAGGTCAGTATATAAAGGCGTTGGCAGCTCTGCCCCTCATCCTACCATGCTGCTGTATAGAGGAAGGCCAGCTCTCAGGGTCTGTGCCTGTGTGCAACTAAAGGTTTTCAATATGTGAGGCAGTTACTCTGGACTGTCAGCTTGGTGGGGTTTAGAATCACCACGGAAATGAATCTCTGTGTGTGTCCGTGAGGGATTTCTCCGGATTATGCTAACTGAGGTGGGGAGGCCTGAAGTAGGTGGCACCATAAAGAGGCTGTGGTTTCTGATTAAAATGAAGGTGAGTGGAGCACCAGAAGTCATCTCTCTCTGCTTCCTCACTGAGGGTACAGAGAGACCAGAAGACTCAAGCTCCCGATGTCATGATTTCTTCACCAGGATAGACTAGACTGTACCCTCCAACTCCATCCAAAATAAACCCATTTCTTGCTAAGTTTCTTTTTATTAGGTATTTTTATCATAGCAATGATACAGAAAAATACTTCCTTAAGGGTTTGGTTTTTTTGGGGGGGGGGTGCAAGTATATTGTCACAACAGTGGTAGAAGTAACTAATACAGGAAATTATGACCAGGAGTGGGGTTGGTGCTGTGATAATTCTGGCAATGCAGTTCTTAGGCTTTGGGGGCTGGTTTTCAGGAGGAATGTGCAACAGTTTGAAACTTTAGGTAACAAAAGCCCTAAAACATTAGTTAGCCATTCTGGTGGGAGTTTGGAAGATAGGACTGGTGAGTGAAGCATGGGAAGTGCATGCCTCACAAACAAGGCTTCAGAAGAGAGCAAAGGTCCATTGGAGTCTGGCTTATATTCTGGCCTGAATCTGGCTGCATTCTGCCTGTGCCTTGAGAACCTGACTGGAGCTGGAATTAAAAAGCAGCCAACTACCGTTTTTGGTGGATGTTATTTTTGAGGCAGAATAGCATTCAGGCCGTGCCATAGTTAATGCTCGCCACTCTTGCCCATGTCTACAGTGAAGAGCCACAAGCAAGTCAGAAAGGTGTTCAGAAGGTACAGCTCAGGGAGAAAAGGAGTCTCAGATGCTTAAAGTTGCAGCTGAGGCAATGATGAAAGAGAGAGATTGTAATTGCAAAGGGAAAAGACCCATGTTGCCTGGGGACAATAGGAAAGATGCTCTCAGGGCAAGACCCCACCCATCACACCCCACCCCACCTTATCCCAGTGCAAGTTTATCTGAGAGATCCTGAATTGAGAATGCAGCTGACAGGATTCCCTACACTGGAACAGTCACATGGGAGCACAGGGTGAGGCTGGAAGACTTGCAGTGACTAAAACTGGGAGATGTGCAGCAAAATACGTGTAGCTACCATTGCACTATAACCGGTGTAACCTTTGCATCCATCAGTCACCACTTATATAAAAAACACCTAGGGGGCTGGAGAGGTGGCTCAGAGGTTAAGAGCACTGTGTTCAATTCCCAGCAACCACATGGTGTCTCATAACCATCTATAATATCTATAATGAGATCTGGTGCCCTCTTCTGGTGTGCAGGCGTACATGGAAACAGAACAATGTGCATAATAATAAGTAAATAAATCTTTAATAAGAATGTAAAAATACCTAAAAGGGAAAAATGGTTGCCTAGGAAATGAATTGTGCAGACTGAGCCATCAAGGCATACAGAGAGGCTCCTTCATCTGTGGTCCAAAGGGGCCAAGCTCCATCTGCAGCTGGCAGCAGATATTGGCCACAGCATCCATATGGTACTGATTTTGCAGGCATAGAAAATGCAAGAGTTGAAGGGGTCATGGCATCTTGATCCATGGTTCTAGAGAGCTTCTGAGGCCAGGCAATGTGATACTGGGTCAGTCTTAGAATGGTTTGTATCCATGAAAGTCTGTGTTCTGGGATGCAACTAAAACCTTAAGTGTTAAAATGCTTGGATGAACAGAGTAGCAAAGGGCTGGAAAGGTGGCTCAGTGGATGTGGTGGTTAACCTGAAAGGAATGGCCCCCACAGGCTGTTATATTTGAAGGCTTTGTCATTAGGGAGTGGTGCTACTTGACTGAAATTAGAGGCATGGCCTTGTTGGAGTAAGTGTGGCATTGTTGGAGTAAACATGTCACTGGGGTAGGCTTTGGGGTTTCAAATGCTCAAGCCAGGCTCCTCCCCTCCCCGCCTCCTCTTTCCCTGCTGCCTGCAGATCTGGATGTAGAACTCTCAGCCGCTCCCTAGCACCATGCCTGCCTGCATCCTGCCATGCTTCCGGCTATGAGGATAGTGGACTGAGCCTCTTTCACTGTAAGCCAGCCCTAGTTAAATGCTTTCTTTGATAAGTGTTGTCATGGTCATGGTGTCTTTCACAGCAATAAAACACTGACTAACATAGTGGGTAAGACCCGTTGCTGCAGAAACATGAGGACCTGAGTTTGGATCCCCAGCATCTGTGTATAAAGCCAAGTGTGTGGGTCTGTATGAAACTCTAATGCCATAGGAGGAGGAAACAGGAGGCTCACCAGGGTGTGCTGGCCATCAGCATAGGAAAAAAGGTGATGAGCTTCAGTTTCAGTGGACGACCCAGTCTTAAGGGGAAAGGCACAGAGCAGTAGAGCAAGACACTTGTGTCCTCCTTTAGCATCCATACTCTCTCACACACATGTGTACATAATACACACACACACACACACACACACACACACACACACACACACACACACACATTGAGGATAGTAGGCAAAGTTTAGTTGCTTAAGCAGGTAGGATCTAGGGAGTCCCATGAGAGAGGCCCCACGGTGCAGTAGTCAAGGCCCAAACTCAGAAGAGAGATGGAAATATTGTCAGCCACCTACAGCCACACATTCCTTGTTGACTGACCTTGGGGAGGAAGAACCTCAGCTCAGCCCTGCAGTGGTCTGGAGGTCTTTGAAGAGGCCCAGAAAGATCTGCGTGTATTTGTGTGCCAGCCACAGCCTCTCGGAGAACAGGGGATGCACAAAAGCTGGGTGACTGGAGGAGACAGACAGACATAAGTCCTTTACAAAGGGAAAGTGGGTGTGGACTCAGAACACAAAACCTAGCTTGCAACAGGGTATCTGCCATTGCAAGCTCCTCTGTAAAGGGAGAGGAGGAACTGTGGGCGAAATGCAAACCCCAAGGCGCACTCATGAGGCTTGGCAGGGCAGGTCATCCGACCACAGGACCACTTGCCAGGAGTCTCTGCCGGGAGCTGGCTTCACTCTCTTCCCGTTTCTCTTCCCTTCTGCTGCCCCTGCAGGAGCCAAACTCCAGAGAAAGGCAAAGGCAAAGGCCGAGGGAGAGAGTGCTGTGCCAAAGAAGGTGACAGAACCCAAGAGAGGGTCAAGACTGTATTACCCACCCAGCTGCTCAACTCTCAAACACTTGGTTTCGCCTTTAGCCAAAGAATTTGTCGTCTCTGAATGTAACTGCAAGCTAGAAGGCCACAGGCTTTGTCACTTGACTGAAAACAGGTCCCTGCTCTCACCTGGGGCAGAGGAGGAGCCAGCGGTTCTTTCTGTGCTGGCCAAGCGCCAGACTGTCTTCATCTCCTCATTTTTCTTCCTCTGTCGTCCTTGCCGGAGTACTGCCATCTGGCCTCAGCCCGTCTAAGGCAGGCATTGGTGAGCAGAGAACCTGGGGTCTGTTCCCTGCTGCCTTAAGAGATGATTAGTGGCTGCCTGTCTGGCAGATGTAGCCCAGTGGCATTTTAATATCCAAATGTCCCTCCCGCCCAGTGAGGGGCTACATGGACTATTGAAGGTGGTTCCCACAGAGAGCCCTGATTGCTGCGGCAATAATTTCCTTCAACAGCCATTAAAACACTTCTGAATGTGTGTGTGTGTGTGTGTTTTTTTTTTTTAAAGGGGGAAAGCAGAGGAAAGGTGGAGGGTGGTGATGAGGGCAGCATCCTTCCGATTTTCTACATCACTGTACATGGAGTGAACTTTAACTAAGCAGGTAGGACGTTAATATCGGCTGTTTCCGGTTATTAGCAGGCTGTCAGCAATGCTCACACACCCTCAGCTTTATCTAAGGATGTGCGTGGGGCCACCAGCTGCCCTGAGACCCAGAGCCTGGCCTTCCCTGGGGTAGTACGTGCCTGGGTTGCTCACTGGCATCTTCTAGTGCAGTAGTTTCTTAAACTTGCTAACGCTGCGACCCCTTAATGCAGTTCCTTACGCTGTGGTGACCCCCCCCCCCAAACATAACATTACTTTGTGTCTTCTTCATAGCTGTAAATTTTACCACTGTTATGAATCATAATGCAAATATCTGATATACAACTGCTGTGGGGGTCACGACCCACTGGTTGAGAACCACTGTGTCCAGTCCCAGGGAGCCAATTACCTTTTCTCCACTCAGTCTCCTCCCTCTGCAGAACAGCCAGCTCCTCAGCTGGGGCCTGGCTCACCCCGCTGCTCTCTAGTTACCCACAAGGTGGTTAGACTATGCTTGCATCCTTCACTCAATGTGCATTTACTCAGCAAATATATCTGGGAGGGCTTTGTGTGTCCAGCACAGCCCAAGGTGCTGAGCTGTGGCCAGGCCGATCTACAGAGCATCCCCTGCTAGGCTCCAGCTGTGGTCGTCTGGAACAACTAAGGGCCAAGGAGCAGGAACAGGTCCTGGAGGTCATTGTGTTGGATGGAGCTGCCATGAGCCCTTCCTCTGACCGGTTGGTCTCTGGATCACTGCCTGGGCACTTGCCTCTTTTTTTTTTTTTTTAACCAGCTGCCATAATTGCCCATGTGAAAAGATACAACATCCTCTCCCATGTGGGGTTTACTTTTCTCACAAGCTGGGAGATTTGGTCAGCTTTCCTGTTCTACCCTCAAGCTCTGGGTGCTTACGAAGGTGCTCTGCCAGGCTTATGAACAGGGGATATAGCCCGGTAGGCACAGCATTCATGAGGCTATAAAGCAAAGTGTGGTGACATAAGCCTATAATTGCAGCACTCCTGGATGGGGGGAGGCAGGAGAATTAAGAGTTTCTCAGCTACACATCGAGTTAGGGGTTAGACTAGAGTGCGCGAGAACCTCTATTAAAAAGAAATAAAACAGGCAGGCACAGTGGCGCACACCTCTAATCCCAGCATTCCGGGAGGCAGAGGCAGGTGGAGCTCTGTGAGTTCGAGGCCAGCCTGGTCTACAAAACGAGTCCAGGACAGCCAGGGCTATATAGAGGAACTATCTCGGGGGGGAAAAACAAGAACAAAAGGCCAACCAACCAACCAAACCAAACAGAAACAAAACAAGAGCACAGTCTGCACATCAGACACAGGATTACGCCAGACCCCAGGTCTTCACTGAAGCAAGCCTAAGGAGTGACACTGAGAAGTCGGCACACTCTCTCCTGGTTCACAGAGATAAACTACGACAGCATTCCCTTCCCTGCTCCTGAGGAGAGGAAGGGGGATTGATATACACTGGGGTGGGGGGCAATTGCTTCAAAGGAGGTTGCATTCTGTCCACAAGACCCAAAAGATGTCAGTGGTGCCCCTCAACCACGATCTCTCGTAGTCACGTGCCTCACAGAAGGGCTGGTCCTGTTTATCGGACAGCTGTCTGACTGGGATTCTCACAGGTATACAGCGAATCCTGAGGTACCTCCCTTGGGAAGGGCGGTCACGGATTATGCAGCTAGCTTTGTTTCCGCCAAAGGAGAGCGGTTACGGAGTCCCTGTTTAATCGCCCCGGCCCGTGGAAGGGTTTTGTGCACACTTGGCAAAGTCTTCGCCCTGAATCAGTTTAGGAGTCCAGGTTATCCTCTGCTCTTAGGAATACCAGTAGGAAGGTAAAAATGGGGGCGGGGGTGGGGAGAGATGAAAGTGAGCAGAGAGTAGAGCTGATCATTTGCAAAGATGGGAACAGAAACATTATTTTTCTTAAAAATGGCCATCTATGTTTTTCTGGGTTTCTCTTCAGTCAAATCTGCCAAAAGTTGCCTTAAAATCTGTGTGCGATGATACATGCAAAAAGAAAAAGAAAGAAAGAAAAAACCCCACTGCGTTCAGAAAAAGCAAATACAGCATCATTCCACAGATATAGAAAGGAAAGTGTGTACATGCTTATAAGTCACACAGGGTATCTGGCACACACACAACAGCGTGAAAACATGGGAAGGACACGCATTAGTGAGGTCCCTCAGACTTTGCAGGCAGAAGAAGCTCTCCCACCTCTGGGAAAATGCGACATTGGAGCTCACTAGGTCCGCTCTTTTTCCTTTAGTGGCCGGGAAGCTCTGAAACAGGCCGTTAGTCTCATTTTTAATAACAGTAGGCTCAGCTAGTCCAATATTGCTCAACTTTTGCTGCTGCCTAAACTCACTCGAACAGCTTTTAAAAGACCCAGTGGCCGCACCACATCCCAGACTACGGCAGGGTCTGGGATAAAGATAGGCTCTGATAGTTCTGCCACCATTGTAGCCCATGCATCTGGCAGTCCCTTGTTTTGCTCTGTTTGTTTGTTTGTTTGTTTGTTTGTTTGTTTAACTACTTATTTTTATTTACACTTAGATGTGATTCTTACTTAGATATGCTTTTTCTATTTGATAGTATTTATTCTTATAAATCTCTTCAAATCCTCTTTGGGACAAAGTATGATGTACAGAAATGGTAATCTTTCATCTACCCACGTGACATTCAGAAAGAGGCTGCCTGATTTCATCTGGGAAGAACATTCTCCACAGAGGACAGGAGGGCAGGAGGCATGTCTACCCATGAGGCTGTGCTTGGGGCTGAGTCTGCCTTCCGTGGACTGGAAGACTCCTTATTTGGACAGACAATTCCAATTCCGTATGAAGTAACTTCCAGGAGCACATCTATTTTTGTCTTGATCACGTGCGTGAAACTTGACCTGTTGAATAAAGCTGTGCACTGGTCTCTCTCTGCCTGAGGAAGACAGATCTGACCCCTCGGGTTGGGAATCCTTAAAATGCTCCTGGTAGGAGCCCCAGTCAGTTCCCGGAGTGGCCAGCAGGTGGCACTAATCCTAGGGTAAAGGGAGTAGCGCAGGTGCATCTTCCCTCTATTAGATTGCCCCCTTTTGAACCTGAACCCTTTTACCTCTGGCGCTCTTTAATCACCCACTGCCTGTGTATAAATGTAACCAGAGCCATAAGACTGGGTCTTGTTTGAAACCCCAGTTAGAAACTCAAATGTAGATGGGGACAGAGAGGAAAAAACACCCCGGCAAAGCCTTGCTTGGCTGGAAGAGGAAGGGGGGGTGGGCAGCGGTGAGCAGAAGCCATTTGAGGGCTTGGACACTGCAGGCGGGCTGAGTGAGCAGTTTAAAGGTAACAGGCTGAGGTGCTGCGGAGAGACCCAGAGGAAAAGGACTCCCTAAAGGGAGATGATGCCTCTGACATAATCTCGTCTACTTCGAAGTTTTGAGCAAGGCTATCAACTTTCACCTGGTTCGGCCAGAGCCTTTAAACTTAGTGCCTCTGCGCTCATGCGGACCAGGTAAGGGTGTGTTGGCTAATAGCAAACGGTGTTTAGAGGAGTCAAATGTCAGGCTAGCACTTGGACCTTGTTCTAGTTTCTTTTCTGTTGCTGTAACAAAACGCCCTAACAAGGCGCAATTTAGAGGAGAAAAGGTTTCTTTTAGCTTACAGTTTTGGGTTATAATCCACTGTTGTTGGTTACATCATCCACAGCTGCAAGTAGAGACAGGATGACTGCGTGGTGCAGGCTTAGTACTCAGCCAGCTAGCACTCTTTACTCTCATATAATTCAGGGGCTGCTGTCTAGGGAATGGTGCCACCCAAAGAGGGCTGAGTTGTGGCTGTTTGAGTAAGATTCCCCCCCTCCCCCGCCCCCAGTTTTAAGCATTGGAATACTTGGTCCCTGGTTGGTGGTACTGTCTGGCAGGCTTAGGAGGTGTGGCCTTGCTGGAGGAAGTGCGTCACAAGGGGGCAGACTTTGAGGTTTCAAAGACTGGTAACATTCCAAGTCCGCTCCCTCTGTTTTCGTGCTTGCAGTTGAAGATGCGAGCCCTTGGCTTCCTGATCCCGCCGCCATACTTCCGCTCTGCCCATCAAGGGGCTCTGACCTTCTGGAAACATAAGCCAAAGTAACCCTTTTCTTCTTTAATTTGCCTTGCTCATAATATTGTATCACGGCAATGGTAAGATAACTAATCCGAGGGTCTTTCCCACAGCAAATGACAATCGAGAAAAGTGTGTCGTCCCCCACCCCCAAGACATGTTCACAGGCCAGCCTGATCCCTTAAGACTCTCTTCCTAAGCCGTTCCAGATTTTCTCAAGTTGACAATAAAACTGATTGTTATAGTCCTCTACCCAGATTTTTCTTGAGGCCTGAGAGCCCCACCTCAGATCAGGAGTGCTGCATTTCCCCATAACTCATGCCCCTGTGAAGAGTGACGCCTTATTTGGCCTCTAGCCTAGTAAGTCCTAGGCGCAAGCTCCTGGAGGTACTTGAATGAGTCAAGGCTCACACTGGTGGTACAGAAGCTTCTGGAGCCCGTGAGACTGATATTAGCCAGCTCACTGCCCAAGCAACTATACAATAGAATTTAAAAATAGCATTTTCTATAATTGCCTGAGTCTCTGGGTGTTTAGTAACCATGTCTGGCAGCCTATACCCTAGACAGACTGGCTGTGGGGGAAAGCCATTGTTAAAATAAAATCATTAGCTTAATAGGCCTGATGAAAAGGGTGGCGAGATGGGAATTTCCTCCTGCAATATGTTCTCCACTCAAAACAATCCCTGAAACCAGCAGGGCATGTTAATAATTGACAGAAATGCCCCAGCATCTCTCACTCTTTTTTTTTCCTTATGGATTGAACAAACATTACCTCTAAAAGCAGAAGTTCTAGAATTTGCTATGTCAAATAGAGCTTCACATGGCTTAGCCCTCAGAGGATTTTTTTTAAATTTTGTTTTATTCTCCAGTGACTACATGCACACTCACATGTACACACACACACACACACAGAGGCATGCACACATGCACATACAGACATACATGAATAAGCAGTACAAAGCACACATTTTGCCTTCCAAGGTGCAGGGGCAGCAAACGAACCAGAAGTGGGAGTGTTGACAGTGGTCAGCAAGGCCATGTA
The DNA here is from genome assembly GCF_964271855.1 of Acomys minous. NCBI lineage: Eukaryota > Metazoa > Chordata > Mammalia > Rodentia > Muridae > Acomys > Acomys minous. The sequence continues at coordinate 19,982,140 of NC_140489.1, forward strand.
CTCAGCATGTCCATACACTAAAGGGCCTAGAAGACAGAACACACCCAACAGAGACCTGCTTGGGCAACAAGGGACCAGGATGAGGTGACCTCTGAAATAATTCCTTCCAAATACTCCCTGTGGAGGGTTAGTGCTGGCTAGGGCCAGGCATGGTAGTGCACAAACTTGAGCCTGCATGGGGTGCAGAGTGACCCAACAACTGTTGGAGATTGGTCTGATGTATTTTGATGCTAATTACTGCTTGGTGTCTCTACCCCAAGATTGTTATGTAACCTTGTCTAAAAACTTATTTCCTATTTGGCCAATAAAAAGCCAACACACCTGGGCAGGGCAAATGGGATAGGTGTGGCTAAGGTTCGTGGGCTTTCGGGAAAGAGACCGGAAGAGGAGGAGAGAGAAAGAAGGGATCAGCTCCATGGGTTAGGTGGAGGAAAAAGTACATGGCCGGCGTGGATGGAGGGTTCAGTTCAGACAAAGAGCATTAGCAAGTATTTGGGATTATAGATGGGAGGTAGCTTGACAGAAATTATTAGAAGCAGATGGCATGTGATACTTGCCTCAATATGGGATATAGTTTGGGGTATTAATATCTGCCCTGTCCCAGGTTAACTAAGGCTATTTTATTTTTAAATATTTTATTAATTCATTCATATTACATCTCAATGGTTAGCCCATCCCTTGTATCCTCCCATTCCTCCCTCCCTCCCACTTTCCCCCCACTCTCCTCCCCTATGACTATGACTGAGAGGGACCTTCTCCCCCTGTATATGCTCATAGGGTATCAAGTCTCTTCTTGGTAGCCTGCTATCTTTCCTCTGAGTGCCACCAGGTCTCCCCTTCCAGGTCAAATATGGGCACAAGAGTTCATGTGAAAGTCAGTGTCCACTCTCCACTCAACTGTGGAGAATATCCTGTCCATTGGCTAGATCTGGTTAGGAGTTCAAAGTTTACTGCATGTATTGTCCTTGGCTGGTGCCATAGTTTGAGCAGGACCCCTGGGCCCAGATCCACCTGTCATAATGTTCTTCTTGTAGGTTTCCAGGACCCTCTGGATCCTTCTATTTCCTCATTCTCCCTTGCTTTTCTCTCCTAGAGTCTCAATAGGAAGTCTTCCCCCCTGTCCCACTTTCCTGGTAAGTGAAGACTTTCATGGGACATGATCCTTGGGCTAGTGTCTCAATAGAAGTGAGTATATACCATTGGTCTCTTTTTGCTTCTCAGTGAACTCACTTATTATGATAATTTCTAGATCAATCCATTTGTCCACAAATTTCAGGATTTCCTTGTTTTTAATAGCTGAGTAGTATCCCATAGTGTAAATGTACCACAGTTTCTTTATCCAGTCTTCAACTGAGGGACATTTAGGCTGTTTCCATGTTCTGGCTATTATGAATAAGGCTACTATGAACATGACTGAGCATATGTCCCTGTTGTGCGGTGGAGCATTTTCTGGGTATATTCCAAGGAGTGGAATAGCTGGGTCTTGAGGAAGTCTTATTCCTATTTTTCTGAGATAGCGCCAGATCGATTTCCAAAGTGGTTGTACCAGTTTGCATTCCCACCAGCAATGGAGGAGTGTTCCTCTTTCTCCACATCCTCACCAGAATGTGGTGTCACTTGAATTTTTTATCTTAGCGATTCTGATGGGTGTAAGATGCAATCTCAGAGTCATTTTGACTTGCTCTAACCAAGCAAGTGAAGAACTTGTTTGAAGAAAGAGATTGAAGATGACATCAGAAGATGGAGGGATCTCCCTTGTTTGTGGATTGGGAGAATTAACATAGTAAAAATGGCCATCTTACCAAAAGCAATTTATAGATTCAACACAATCCCTATCAAAATATCTACAAAATATTTTGAAGACATTGAAAGATCAATTCTCAACTTCATATGGAGAAACAAAAAACTCAGAATAGCAAAAACAATCCTATACAATAAAAGATCCTCCAGAGGAATCTCCATACCCAATCTCAAGCTGTACTATAGAGCAACAGTAATTAAAACAGCATGGTACTGGCACAGCAATAGGCTGGTGGGTCAGTGGAATTGAATCAAAGACCCAGAAATGAATCCACACACATTTGGTCACTTGATTTTTGACAAAGAAGCCAAATCTATTTAATGGAAAAATGATAGCATCTTCAACAAATGATGCTGGTCTAACTGGATTTTTACATGTAGAAAAATGCAATTAGACCCATATTTGTCACGATGCACAAAACTCAAGTCCAAGTGGATTGAAGACCTCAACATAAAACCACAGACACTAAATCAGTTAGAAGAAAAAGTGGAGAAGAGCCTGGAACACATTGGCACAGGAGACAGCTCCCTGAACAGAACACCAACAGCCTAGGCCTTAAGGTCAATTAACAAATGGGACCTCAAGAGTCTGAGAATCTTCTGTAAGGCAGGAGACACTGTCAACAGAACAAAGCGACAGCCTACAGACTGGGAAAAGATCTTCATCAACCCTACATCTGACAAAGGTCTAATATCCAAAATATATAAAGAACTCAAGAAATTAAACACCACCAAACCAAATAACCCAATTAAGAAACGGGGCTCAGAACTAAACAGAATTCTCAATAGAGGAATATCGACTGGCTGAGAAACACTTAAAGAAATGCTCAATGTCGTTAGTCATCAGAGAAATGCAAAACTAAGGCTATTTTAAAATATAACAGGTATCTGTGTTTCATTGATTGCTAGCGGGTTAGAAAATGCTGCCATAATAATAAACATTATTAGGCCATACTGCTAAATTTACAACAAACAACAGCTGAGGTTGTTTGATCACACGGCCATCATGGATGGATAGGGAAGGGGATGTGCTGGTTGGATTTTGTCAACTTAAACTATAGTCACCTAGGAAGAGGGAACTTCAGTTGAGGAACCGCCTCCGTCAGGTTGGCCTATAGGAATGTCCATTGGGCATTTTCTTGACTGATGACTGATGTGGGAGGGCCTAGAGCACTATCAGTGGTACCATCCCCTGGGCCGGTGGCTCTGAGTTGTATAAGAAAGTAAGCAGCACTCCTCTGTGGTTGCTTCTGGCCACCTGCCTTGAGTTTCTGTGCTGGCTTCCTTGGATGAGAGACTATGAGATGTAATAAAATTAACCTGTAAGATGTAATAAACATTTTCCTTCCCAAGTTGTTTTTGATCAGTGTTTATTTTGTTTTGTTTTGTTTTGTTTTGTTTTAAGGCAGGGTTTCTCTGTGTAGCCTTGGCTGTCCTGGATTTACTTTGTAGACCAGGCTGGCCTTGAACTCATGGTGATCCACCTGCCTCTGCCTCCCAAGTGCTGGAATTACAGGCATGTGTCACCATGCCCGGCTCTGATCAGTGTTTTATCACAGCAGTAGAGAAGCTAACTAGGACAGGTTGACTGGTGTGGGAAAAGCCTAGAGGGGGTACTGGGGTCTAGTTCTACTAATGTATATAATTATTAATGAAGAAGAAAGGACAAAATTATTTTAAAAGACTAGATAAAGTCAATCAGAGCCTCTTTCCCTGTCCTCTCTCCTCACTCCTCCAAAGTGGCTCTGGAGGCTGGAAAGTCCCAGATCAAAACACCAGCCCACTGAATGAGAACCTTCTTGCTCTTACGTGGCATCTCTCGACGTGTACAGTCCTGTGGAAGGAACAAACAAGATCCCAGGGGGCCTGTTTCATAAGGGAAGTGATCTTTCCCCAAAAACCTTGCCTCTCACTATGGGCACATTGGGATTAGGTTTCAACAGGTACCTTGGGGGACACAGGCATTTGATCATAGTAGGAAGTGCCCCATTCTGCTTCCCAGAGGCCCTCACCTGCCCATCAGCCCAGCCACCTTGCTGAGGAGACCTGTTAGGAAGAAGAGGGGGGGAAGGTGGCTCAGCATCTCAGGAGCATCCCACCGACTCGCCAGTGACCTGCCACCTGGCTGCAAACACCAGACTGCAAACATGACCAGCAGAGAGCTGCCGGCAGAACTGAAAGAGAAAGATGGTTACCGTGTTCAGCTGGGACATTTTGGAGGTATTGGTTGTGTAGAAAGAGTCGCCTAAAACCGGAGTCCTGCAGAAGCAGTGGGCGCCCCCTGCAGAGAGCTGCTTGCCCAGCAAAAGGCAACTTACAAAGATGAAGTCATTTGTCTCAGTGATTTTTCCGCTAACTTTAGAACATCTTTGCTGGCCAACGTCTCAAGACAGAATTATGTGGCCTAATACAAGTTCCTCCTTAGAGGGAAAGGAACTTTAAGCAACCATCTATGAGGTCAAGCATGGGACCCAGACATTCTCCGATATACAGTCTATGACTTTTCTCTGGGGAGGTGCTGGACCACTAAGGTCAGCTCTTGCTTGCTTGAAATCTTTACTTTTTATCTATAGTTATTAGCATGAGCCTTGAGTCTCATGTTATATTCATCTCCATTTAGTCAATTTAAAATTTAAGACAGGAGGAATATGTCAGAAATAATACAAAGACAACCTCAAGAGTGGGAGAACCCACTTAGATTATTATTGCCTTTGGTAGAAGCAGCCCTGTAGCCACATAAATGTTTGAATGAGTACATTTCCCCTTTTCAAATATGAATGCTCCACGAGGCATTTAAAATATCCTTTCTTCTTGATATATTTTTTTTTGATTCACATCTCACCCTGACATCTGCACAGCTTCAGAGTAAAGATCACAGTAAACTGTCCCCTTCTTATTTAATAAGGCAGGGCTTACGGCATCTATTGTATTTGAATACACTGAAAGCTTGCGGGCAGAGAGAGCAAAGAGAGGGTGACTTCTAAACACTTGGTTATTGTCAATCTATAGAAGAACTGAGCATCTGTCACTTATGAGGCACATAAAGCTGGTTTGGAGGGAATGTTTGCGGGTCGGGGTGGCCTGTTGTTTTCTATGTCTCATGGAAGAGATGTAGACTGCTAAGAGATAAAAGGCCTTCTCATCTCCAAGGCTTGTTAAGGACCAACCCCACCCTCAGCTGTGGACCAAACACTCTTGGGTATGTGTGTGTTTTCTAGACTGGATGGAGCACGGTACTGTTTGAAGGTAGGAAGTCTCAGCTTTGTTATTCCTGCTATGCTTACTAATGAGTCACAATTCATTTATTTTTGAGAGGAGCTATAAATAAAGCTGGGACTTGGTTCCAACACCATTTAGATTGAAATATCTCTTTGCGATTCTTTTTATAAATCACTGTAGCAATTAATAAAGTGTCCTACATGCTTTGAAGTTCATACACAGTCTCCCTCATTCAAACTTTGAATATCCTACCTTTCAATGACAATATGATTGGCCATATATATATGTACATATAAATAAAACACACACACACACATATATATATATACAAATATGAAGTATAAAGTGAAGTTGTAGTAAGACTTTCTAAAATAGAGTTGTTCCCTGTCTACTATCAGCCAAGACACATCAGCCAAGACAACATGAGTGCTAGAGGTCTCACTGTGGCGATATGGGTTTGTCTGGTTGCTTCTGTCAGGACTGTAAGAATCCATCTTAAATAGATGGAAGCTGTAGCTGACCTCTTAGATTGGTCTAGGCAAAAGATACATAAGGTATAAATTGTCACAAAGTGGCTTCGGACTGACACCATCGCATAGTGGCCAATTTGCAAACCTCAGAGTGAAACATTCCATGTCATTCAGCATTGGGGGCAGGAGATGTTTGCCACTAACATAATTACTAACACAAACTAATGATGAATAAATATTAAAATTAATATGTTTTTAAAGCACTATTTTATGTACAAGTTCAAACACTTGTTGCCCAAGCTGGACAGGCAACTCACTCTGTAGCCCAGGCTAGCCTCAGATTCTCAGCACTGTTCCTGCTTCAGACCCCTACCTAAGTGCTGGGAGGACAGACTTGAGCCACATTACTCAGGTCATTTTCTTTCTCTAGGTCTACACCTTCATTGTTTTTCTACCACGAACAAACATCCTTGTTTATCCAGCCAATCCCTGTGCACTGAGACCCTACTGTAATGTACCCCTGTGCTGGATATGGGAATAAGGCAGTGAGAGAAGAACAGCTGGTTACTTATGGACCGTCCAGGCCAACAGGAGGGATGAGTGCTCCTGCTATCATCACACGTGAGTGTACATGTTACACGCAGGAGATGTGTGGGGCTAGGCGTGAATACAGATCAGGAAAGAGTCCACTGGAGGAGGGCTGAGGAGTTGAGACCCACAGAGTGACAAAGAGCTCCCCAGGTAGTGTGCCGTGAGGGGAAGTGTTAGGGACATTTGCTTGGTTTCTGCGTTTTAACATCTCTCACAGGGCATGGTGGCGCAGGCCTTTAATCCCAGCACTCAGGAGGCAGAGGCTGGCGGATCACTGTGAGTTTGAGGCCAGGCAACCTGGTCTACAAAGCGAGTCCAGGACAGCCAAGGCTACACAGAGAAACCCTGTCTCAAAAAACAACAACAACCAAAATCCCTCTCTCTCTCTCTCTCTCTCTCTCTCTCTCTCTCTCTCTCTCTCTCTCTCTCTGTGTGTGTGTGTGTGTGTGTGTGTCTGTTTGTATGCACATGTGTGTGCAGGTTTCCTAGAAAGCCAGAAGGGGCCATGGAATTCCCTAGAGCTGGAGTTAGAGGAGCCTGTGAGCCTCCTGTTATGGGTGCTGGGAACCAAAATTGGGTCCTCTGGAAGAGCAGCAATCACCCATAGCCTCTGAACTATCTCTTTAAGTCCCTGTTTCTTTTTTTAAAAAATATATTTTATTAATTTATTCATATTACATCTCAATTGTTATCCCATCCCTTGTATCCTCCCATTCCTCCCTCCCTCCTATTTTCCCCTTACTCCCCTCCCCTAAGACTGTGACTGAGGGGGACCTCCTCCCTGTTTCTATCTTTAAAATTCTCTACCTGACTGGCGCACTGGAACAGATATTTAGCTTGAAAAAAAAGTTGCAGTACTTGATATTGACTATCCGTATGTTAAGGACACCTGGCTGTCCCTTGCTGTCCTCACTTCCTCTTCAGTAGTATGGGGCCATGGCTACCTAAGCATTTGACCAGGGATCACTGAACTGTGTAAGCGAGGAAGGGCTGGGCATGGAAGAGTCCATTGCTCTCTGTCTCTTGTCTGTGGATGCAACATGACCAGTTACATCAAACGCCTACCTTCCTTGCCATATGAACTGCGCCTCCAATTGTGATTTAAAACAAATCCTTTCTCCTGAATTTGCTTTTGAGAGAGTATTTTATCACAGTGAGTAGGAAAGAAACTTAAACCACCACCTTGTGTCAATGAGCTTGCTCCTGAGTGGTGGGTATTGTTTCTTGGCCAGGTCCATTAAGAAGCAAGAATGCCAGCAGGTCGTGGTGGCACGCACCTTTAATGCCAGCACTGAGGAGGCAGAGGCAAGTGGATCCCTGAGCTTGAGGCCAGCCTGGTATATAGAGTGAGTTTCAGGACAGCCAGGGCTACACAGAGAAACCTTGTCTCAAAAACAAAACAATAAGAAGCAAATATGCCACCTCTACCCCAACAACATCTCTTTCTGTCAGCGGGATAAATCTGGCAACCACGGATTCTCCTTGTGAGGGGCTTAAGGTTCACTCAGCAGGTGAGAAACCATGCCTGGTAGTGGATTGTGGCCAACAGCCTGCAGCTAGCGAGGTCGCAGATCTTAGAGGAGAATTACTGCTGCCGGGTTTCTAAGCCAGTGTGATTCCCAACTACATTCTAGATGTTCATCCTTCTATCACAGGGAAGTGTAGCTCTCGCCTCATCAAAGACGCTCCACTGTGCATAAAAGACCATTACAGATAGCCACAGCCGGTCAACATGCAGAGAACCACTGATGGGAGGCGCCCCATCCCAGCTGAAACTTCCACAATACAACACCCACATATTTTTTCTTTTCTTTTCTTTTCTTTTTTGTTTTTTTTGTTTTTTTGTTTTGTTTTTCGAGACAGGGTTTCTCTGTGTAGCCTTGGCTGTCCTGGACTCACTTTGTAGACCAGGCTGGCCTCCAACTCATAGCGATCTGCCTGCCTCTGCCTCCCGAGTGCTGGGATTAAAGGCATGCGCCACCATGCCTGGCTGTCAACACCCACATCTAAGGTTCATGGAAACACCACAGAAGAGGAGTTGGACAGATTTAAGAGCCTGAGGACCAGGAGGTCTGCTGTGAGACGGTGGTCACTAGAATTCACAGGGGAAGGGGCCCCTATGAAATCTCGACAGCATGGCTGCCTAAGCAAGACCTGAACTATGACAACAGCAATACACACATTAACGTGGAAGAGGGAAATCTCACAGGACCCCATCCACCCCTAGATGAAGAGCTGTGGGCAACTAATGATTAGTCTTCTCCAGGGATACACCCTTAATTGGTTGTCTAATACCAAATGATCAGCCTTGAAATCATGTACATATAAGCAACACTAAATGGACTCAGCAGGTTATACAACGTGTGTGTGTGTGTGTGTGTGTGTGTGTGTGTGTGTGTGTGTGTGTAAAACAATAAAAGGTGCCATGAAGGCCAGTCCTCAGAGAGAAGGGCTCTATTCCTCGGAGGCCTGTGTCTGAAATATGTGGGACTTACTCACCCTCACTTTCGAGGAGGCAATCAAGGGCAGTATCCACACCCTATACTGTTTGAGTAGTCTTTTGGACTCCCCCGGCCAACAGCTGGAAAGGGTGCTTCTTCTACCCAATACTAAGGGTTTGTTTTTGCATTTTTAGATGGTCCACGACTCAAGTAACAGAACTTCTCTTAAACTGTATACATATGTACACGTATACTAATATGTATTTTAAGTTAATATAAAATAATATAGCCCCTGATGGCTTTGAAACATTCTCAGTTATTTATCCCTCCTCCCCTTCTGTATTGACGGACTTCCTGCTTCCTCAATTAAGACAAGCTCTCATTTTTCCCATTTATCATTTCATATCATATCTACCATGCTAGTTCCTTTTCTAGCCTTCCTCTCTACCCCATAGTCCCCCTTTTACTGGCATTTAAGAAACAATCCAGTGATTTCCAGCTCACACAGACACAGGTAACATTCTAATGGGGTGAAATATTTCATTTGCATGAATTTACCTTCGAGTTCAATTTTCCTTTGGCCCCATCTAGAAGGGAAGGACCTTTGTCGTGTGACCTACCCAATTGGTCAGTTTGGCAGAACTGTTTGCATCTCTACACTGTTAGCTTTTCCTGCTTCCCCACTTCCACGACATCTCATGGGTGACGCTGACATTTCCAGCAGGAAAAAAAATGCTTTACACAAATCAGAAGTGCTCTGCTGGAGCTCAGAATACATTTGCCTTGGGGAAAAAAAACCCACCCAATTTATTCACATAAATCCAAAAGGCCACTTTGGCAAGGGTGGAGGCCAGATCGAGGAGCCTGACGTTGGGGGCGATGGGGAGTTGTTGGTGGGTCTCCAGCAGTGGCACAGTTATGACTGAGAAACAGCACTGGGAAGATGGATCTGAGAGTAGCACACAGAAGAAATGAGAAATAAAATAGCTCAGAGGCACAGGGACCAACTGTTGCGATAATCCAGCCATGAAATAAAGAGGACTAGCCTTGATGGGGCCAGTGGGGATGGAAACAGGTGAGGATGGAAGGCTGAAGAAATGGAAGGGTACCGACTGACCACCATCCACACAGCCCATCATCTGCTCCAGCCAAGGCTGGGACATTTACTGAACTGTCTCCTTCGGCCCAGTGACAGTAATAATACTAGAGGATTATTAACATCATGGCTTGAATAAAGATGCACCAATGATTAGAAAGGAGACAGATGAACAACTCTCCAAAATCATTTTCAGTAGTTGATCACAGCCCAGGGAGGACGGGGCCTGCATATCTTAGTTGGAAGGGAAATTTATTTAAATGCGCTTTTACGATGGAATATGGGGTAGGGTCAAAGGAGAGAAGACTGGTGTGAGGGGAAAGAAGTCTGACAACGTCCTTTGGCAGGATTGGAAAGACCCTTCCCTGTCACTTTTGCTAGAGTCACAATCAGACTGTGGAAGTTGGGCCTGGCTCCAGCTCTGTGTGACTTTAGGGCACTTTGGTTCACTGGCTTTATTCCATTTTATTTTCTGTAACATGAAACTGGAAACAATAATTCCTATGCTGTGGGGTTGTTGGGACTTGGAGGATCAGCATGATGCCTGGTACACACCTGTAAACACGAGCTCTTCTCTTTAGCCCCATGTTATAAACAGAAGCGAGGTTCTTCATGGAGAAGGTAGGGTTTCTTAGCAGCTCAGCCTGTGCAGTGTGAGATGAGGCAGCACCGTTGTCAGTGGTGTTTGTCCAACAAAGATGGACAGGGCTTAGCAAACTGTGACCACAAGCCTACAACTTTCACTTTTGAATAGCTTCATTGCAGCAAACTAATTTGCTGGTGCACTGTCTATAGCTGCACCTGTAGTGCAGTGTGTGACAGTTACCAGAGCTGAGTTGACCACCCAGAGATTCTCTTGACTATAGAACCCAAAATTACTCCCTCTGTTGTTTGAGACAGGGTCTTTCTATGTGGTCCTACCTGTGAGGGAGTTCACGCTGTAGAATCCCCTGCCTCTAAATTCTGAGTGTTGGGATTAAAGGCACACACCACCATACCAGGCTTAGAATCTGTCTGGAACGCAGTAAGCTTGTTAGCGTGGCTATCGCAAAAGTGTTACAGACATGTGTGGCACACCCAACAGAAATCTATTGTCTCGGATTTCTGAAGTCTGGAAGGAGGAACTCTATGCTGCCTCTTCTTGAGACTCTGAGAAAGAATTCGTCTAGGTCTCTCTCCTAGCTTCTGGTAACTTGCTGACACTTTCTTTGGCCTTGCCCTCAAGTTTCAAATGACTAAGGTAACACTATTTTGGCCTCACTCCATTTTATGTCCATTTAGAACAGTGCTTCTCAGACTTCCTAATGCTGTGACCCTTCAATACAGTTGTGGCGATCCCCTAGAATAAAATTATCCCATTGCTACTTCATAACTAGTTATGCTACTGTTTATGAATCCGAGTGTAAATATCTAATATGCAGGATATCTGATATGTGACTTCTGTTGGTGTTGAGAGCCACATGTTCAGAACCACTGAGAACGTCTCAGGCCTCTCCTCCCTACAAGAGCCATGTCTGCCTTGGCAACACATTTGAGATTTCTCAGCTCTTGATCATGGTCTAGATGTATTAACCAAAATACAGAAGTAATTGTTGTGTTGTGTCTCAAATAATGACTATGTTCTATCAAAAACGTTACAAAGTTCCTCTGGCTTCATCTACCATTGACATCAACAGTCTCTGAAGCAAGAGCTTCCTGCTCTTGGTCATGAGCCAAAGTAAAGAACTCATCGACCCTTAGCTAGCCTAAGATTCCAATCTCTGTCTTCGTCATCACACGTTGTCTGCCCTGGGTCTGTGTCTGCATCCAAATCTCTCCCTTGTGTCTACAATAACCCTATTTCCAAATGACACTCTAAGGTAGTAGAGAGGGTTAAGGCTTCAACATGCTTTGCTAGAAGGTTATGGTGGATCCAATAATGGGCCCTTCATTGTGGAGAGCCACAGATAGCAGCGCCCCCTGCTGCTTCCCCAGCGCAATGCGCCCCTTTTTGCACATGCGCAGTGAGCAAGCCCCCTTATGCGCATGCCTGAAGGCATAGCGTGAGGTGGCGTGATCCAAATGCACCAACCAAGAGCGACAAAGTGGCAATCTCTGATAGGACCAGGCACACTATAAAGGTTCTGTGGGAGCTTTTCCCGGGGTCACTCCGGTAGTCCAGGATCCTGAATAAACTGCGGCAAGAAGAGTTCCCGGTGTTGGTGTCTTTCCTGCTGGTCGGGGGCGGCATCGACATTTCATAGAAAATAGAGCCTGCTGCTCCTCCTGTGGCAATATCGTAGAGCTTTGAGAGTCATCCAGTGAGGCGAATTTGGCTCTAAGGTTCAGAAACTGAGCTTGGAGAGATGGTATGAAGCCTCTCTCTCCTCTGGTAGGGTTACTAAACCCGAATGTGTTGCAGATGTATTCTTTAGCTCACACATACAGGCATTATGCTACACAAGATGGCGTCATTCTTCCTCTCCAAAACTCCTGTGGTTTTCCTCATGCTCGCTGTAGGCATACTTCTTACCCTGGCTACAAGGCTCCCTGTGTGCTTGGGCCTGATCTTCATCTCTGCCTTCACCCGGCATGCCCTCCTCTGCCACTCTACCTACACAGGCCTGCTTCCTGCCCTCCAAGCTTACATCTTCAGTCACACCTTGGAGGTCTGCCTTAGACCTCACTTTGAACTTGAATGGTGAACCTTTGAGAAGTGAGCTTCTTGCTGGGTGGTGGTGGCTCACGCCTTTAATCCCAGGACTCGGGAGGCAGAGGCAGGTGGATGGCTGTGAGTTCAAGGCCAGCCTGGTTTCCAAAGTGAGTCCAGGACAGCCAAGGCTACACAACAACAACAACAACAAAAAACAAGAAGTGGGCTTCTTTTTTATTCTTATTTTTAAAATTTTTTTAATGATTTTTCTTTTTTACATATATATTTATATTATTACACATATATACAATAAACTACATATAGCAAGAAGAACCATGAAACAATCAGGAAGTATATAAATGTTGCATTTATAGTGCTTTGGCTATTTGTATTTGGCAACCTGGAAGAAGACATCTTTCCTGTCTTGGTGCGTCGAAAATTTAGAATGTAAACCCATATCATATCTCATCTCTATCAACTTAATACATCTCTCTAGACCTAAAAACATCTTAACCTCTAAACGACTAAGCTTAATTATAAGACTAAACTATCTGGTCCTTAACCCCTCTTATGGGCGAGTGTGAACTATGCTCATGAATTGGTTTGGTCCCCAGCATAAACACTGCTCGGTTGGGGCGTTAGGGAAGTGTTGAATCTGGGGATGTAACTTCACCACTGACTTAACCCGAGTGTAGATTCAAAGCATAAGTGACTTATTAGAAAGTGGCAGAAGTGTAGAATGGGAGGCCTAGTTGGGGGAAGTGGATCGTCGGGGGCGTATATACCATGTCTCTGGACGCTTCCTGTCTGACCTAAGGTGAGCAGCTTTGCTGAACCATATGCTTCCCTCTAGGATGTTCAGCTTCACTTTGGAAGAAAATCTCAGAAAATGTGAGTTGAAATAGACCCTAGCTTACTTGAAACTGTTCCAGCAACTGGCATGGCTGTGAAGAAGTAGAAGGTGATGGAATGGTGAGGCCCTGCCTTGGGAAGGGACCAGGCGAGGTTTTCGGAATGTGTTGGTTCTCAGGATAATGGGTTGCTATGGAGACAGTCCAGCAGTTGGGGCTCTCTTGCTTCCCACATCACTATCTAGTCTTTTTCCCTTGCAGGCATTCTTGTAATGAGGTCGTTTGCTATGTCACGACACAGCCAGAAGTCCCTCCCTAGAGCCAGCCAGGTGCCACGTTCTTAGGCCACCATATTGTGAGCTGAATAAACTGTTGCTAAGAAGCTCTGGGAAGCCTTTCCTTTCTTTCTTGAATGATTCCTTTCTCTGCTCTGGCAGCACAATTCACTTGACTCCATCTCCATGATGGCTCCACAAGCCCCGGTTGAAACTCTTCATAGTTCCTCGAGTAAATGGATACATAAAGGAATAAAATGAAGACAAAAACAAACTCTTTAAAGAGTACATGTGGGAATCTGGACAAGCTTTAGAGGCCACCTCAGCCATGTTTCCTGAGATCAGGTATCTGTGTTTCCTGCCACAGTTTTGATACACTATTAATTATCGAATTTTCCTCCAAATTGACTTTCCTACTGTGCTCATACATTGGTAGTCCATGAAAAATCGACATCAAAATTATAACCCAAATCTACCAAGGCTTGCCATAAGTAGATAGTGACAACTGCCCATCTAAAAACAAGCACAAGTCAGCGAATGTCGTGAAGCCCCAACTGGGTGTTAGGAACCGAAACGTGCCCTTTTAGAGTTCGTTTGTTGAAGCCCTACTCTTCCCCATTGTGCCTCAGAATGTCACTGTAGGGCCTTTAAGGAAGTGACTAAATCTCAGTAAAGTCTTTAGGGTGGGTCCTAATCTAATTGGACCAATGTCTTTACAAAATACCTTAGGATGCAGAGGAGAGACCCTGTGAAAGCCCAGGGAGGGGCTGATGATATAGATACGGCTTAGTGCTGGAAGGGCGCTGCTGTTTGAGGTTGCAATCTTCCCAGTCCAGGTAGCCATTCTGAGCTCAGTGTTAGGTGCAGGACTCCCTCTCCCCCAGCAGGGCCTCTGACTTTCTGCCTGACTCCATCTGGAGAGTGTCTTTAGACAGAGATGCCCCTAACCACACTGATATAAGGCACTTGACGCAGCTCCCTGCTAGCTCTCCCCTCCCTGCACCTATATGATAATTACGTACTGTGTTCCCAATTATATCGTAGGAGCTGCCAAATACAAAACAAGCATCTTTAAATTGCCCGGTTTCAACCAATTGTGTGCATCTATCCTGGAAGCCCCGCATCCACTCCCCAAGGGCTATATAGCCTTCGTTCTCCCTGAGTGAAGTTGAACTTGCTCCTGAATTGGTTCCTGGATGCTCGCTGCTGTCCAAGCTCTGTGCCTCATCTTCTGCTCCTCCTGCCTTGGTGGGCTGGTAGCCAACAGTCCCCCCAGGATGTGGGGGGTGGGGGGACCACAACCTAGCTGTTAAAAGCCTGATGACCTAATTTTAAAAAACAAAACAAACTCTGTGTCTTTCCCCATTAAAAGTTTGTTTCTCACTCAAGTTGCAGGTTGGTAGGACTTTTTCACCACCCAGTCACTGATGACGGGGGCCAGCCTGGTAAAGTTTTCCTCACCTCAATCAGTCACCATCTGGGATACAGAGTGCTCCCTGTGCCATGTGTGAGGAGGTATGGTGACTTATGGGCTTCTCACCATCTCAAACTGGAAGTGACATCACACACAATTTCCTTTCCTTAGGCAGAACTGGTCATTTGTCACCAATAATAATGAGAGCTAGGAAATGAGAAAGTGGATTCCTTGGAGGGAAGGGTGTTTATCTCAGGACATCCAGTACTATTTAATGTTATAGCATTCTTAAAGTCTTGAGTATATCTCAAAGACGAGTTCCATGATTTAGGAGAACAAATAGATATGAGCTGATATTTATCAATTTCTATCTATCTATCATCTATCTATCAGCCATCTGTCATATCTATCTATCTATCTATCTATCTATCTATCTATCTATCTATCTCTGTCTCTCTCTGTCTCTGTCTGTCTCTGTCTCCCCCACCCTGCATCTGTTCCCCCACCCCCCTGTCTCTTTCTCTTGTAGCTCTGGCTGCCCTGGAACTCACTACATAGTTCAGGCTGGCCTCACACTCACAAAGATCTACCTGCTCTGCCTCCCAAGTGCTGGAATTAAAGACTGGGCTGGCCTCTCTGGCCCTCTCTTTCTCTTCCTCGATTTCTTGATCTCTCGATCTCTCTAGCTCTTTCCTGCCAGCAGTCATGGTCTACTGGGTCTCAGGGATTACCACTTAAGGAACTTAACACAGCTGAGCCTCTAACAGCTTCGTGATCTGAGACAAATTTAAATCTAAGATCACATGACTTGACAAGTAATGTACAAATATTTGTTAAGAACTTACCAATCTGTCAATCAATTTTAAAAGTTCTTACTTGCGTAGCTGAGAAGCCTGAAGTCAGCAGTGTGAGCGCTTTGATGCTATGGCATGCCTTCTTTCTCATGTAAGGTCCCACCAGGTCTCCCAGGTCAGAGCCATTTTCCACTCCATCCTGTGAGCATAAAATGGCAGCAACCCAGATAATTGGGGGATGTCTATTTCTGGTGTTAAGGACCTTTCCTTGTTCATTTCTAGTAAGATCCTAGTGGGAGATTGTTCTAAAGGCCAACACTGATTCTGAGGAGCATCGTGGCAACTTGTCCCACTTAACATTTACTCCAGAACACGCGGAAACCTTTCCTGCTCATGTCGGAGGCGAATCCATCTGCAGAATCAATGAAAAAAAAAAAGCCTGATTGCTCAGTGTTGTCTGGTTAGCATCCAATTATGTACAGTGTATTTATTTTAAATTTAGAAGACGCACACAAGAGATTTCCAGGAACAAAACAAGAAGAAATTGGCAGTGCACTGAATGGAAAAAATTAATGACTTGAATTACATAGCCTGTGAGTCGAAGCTGACAAGAGGGGGGAGAGAGAAGAGAGGAAGGAGGCTGCAGTTATTCACACTGTGCTGCAACGAATGTCCTGAGCGGTGCTTGAAATGCGGTCACCGTCCACACAGCTGTCACAATCCTTTGTCTTCATGGCAAGGCCTAGCTTAGCAGGTCACTAGTGCGCCAGTTTCCGGAGCACAGAAGCAATGCCCCTAAGCTGTCTTCCACAGCAAATGTCCTCCTAGAGAAAAGATTCAGCCCCTAGGTTTGGGCATAATCACTTTGTCAGCCATAGTGGGCAAGAGGGAGACGGAGAGGGCTCACGTTGGGCCTTGAGCCACCTCTGCTGATGGCTCCCAAGGGAAAGAATCAAGTTTGTTTGTTTGTTTGTTTGTTTGTTTTTGGGTGGTGGGGGGGGAGAGGGAGAAATGGATTTATTTGGTTTACATGTCCATATTGAAGGAAGTCAGGGCAGGAGCTGAAACAAGGCTGTAACCTGGAGGTAAGAGCTGATGCAGAGACCATGTAGGGGTGCTTCTTACTGGCTTGCTCCTTATGGCTTGCTCAGCCTGGTTTTTTTTTTCTTTTTATTTATTTCTTTTTATTGAAAAATAAAATCATTCATATTACTTTTCAATTGCTATCCCATCCCGTGCATCCTCCCATTCCGCTCTCCCTCCCGCTTTCACCCCATTCCCTTTCCCTATGACTGTGACTGATGGGGACCTCCTCCCCTTGAATATGATGCTAGGGTATCAAGTTTCTTCTTGGTAGTCTGCTGTCCTTCCTCTGAGTGCCATCGGGCCTCCCCCTGAAGGGGACACGGCCAAATAAGGGGCACCAGAGTTCATGTGAAAGTCAGTCCCCAGTCTCCACTTAACTGTGGAGAATATTCTGTCCCTTGGCTAGGTCTGGGTAGGGGTTTGATGATGACTGCACATATTGTCCTTGGTTGGTGCCATAGATCGAGCAGAACCCCTGGGCCCAGATCTGCCTAAGAATCAGTTTTTGTTAAGCTCCTCTCTCCAAGGCTGGTACATGCAAGGACCTTCCCTTACAGCGGCTTGTTTATTCTACATACTTATCTCCAATTTTACAGGTAAAGAAACCAGGGTCCGAGATGTCGATTATCTTGTGTCAGTCACTTAGGCAAGCATTAAACTGTGTCTCCTAAAAGTTCAGGATCTTATTAGTGTGTTCTGGAGACCTGCCTCTCAGTTCCTTGGAAAGCACCAAGGCAAATATTCAGCTTTTACCCCGGAAGGATTTGTGACTGAGTGTCAAGTTGTGCCCTTTAATAGAGAGATACAGAACTGCACCAGGAGTCAGCTGTGCTCTCCTTTTGACGCTGTGACCTCCTCACTTAGGATCTAAATATGATTTCTTTCAAGTTCTAGATTGTGGTCCATCACAGTCTGGAGATGTGGTTTCAACGTGAATGTGCTCCCACGGGTTCAAGTATTTGAAGAGTTGGTCTCCAGCTCGGAGTGCTGTTTGGGAAAGGTGTAGAAGCTTTAGGAGAGGCCATCTTGCTGGAGGAAGTGGGTCACCAGTGAGCAGGCTTTGTTGTTTTATACCCTGGCCCTACTTTGTGTTTGTATTTCCTAACTGTGGAAACAGTGTGACCAGCAATTTCCCGGTTGGATGCTTTTCCTGTCTGATACTTTGTCCCAACAACAAAGGTTACTAATACAAACCCATCTGTATGATAGAGAGAATTCAGAGTCCCTAGTGCCAGGCTATCTCACCAGCCTTGTTTACCGATACAGGGGCCGAGATAGAAATGCAGTTCAGGCAGGACACATGTGCGTATGCGGAAGACTTTCTTAGCGTCTTTGGGGGATGGAGAAACAGAGGAGCTAACTGTAACACATCCCGATGAACTGTTTCTATCACACGCTCCTGACCATCTGACACAGGGTGCACCTGCTCTTCTTTCCCATCCCAACTTCCCCGCGATGCCAAAGTCTTCGTGGGTTTATTGTGTATCCTAGACTAACTTTAATTCCTGTGCTTCCTGTCTCAGTTTCCTAAGTGCTGGGAACACAGGACATTTTCGCCATACCTAGCTCTACCCTGCTCTTTCTAGCGCAATTCTTCTCTTCTCCATCTCTCTCCACACTCCCCTCCAGGGTCTTCGCTGAGCTCCTATCTTCTGTGTGGTGACCACACACTGAAGTCTCTGTTGCCTGAGGTGAGGCCTTTAAGCAGGAGAAACAGCAGTGTTTCTCAACCTGTGGGCCATGCCCCCTCCATGTGGGAGTTGTAAATCAAATATCTACATCACAGTAATTTACATTACAGTGGCAAAAATACAGTATGCTGTAGCAATGAAACAATTTTATGGCGTTGGGGTGGGTGGTGGGGTGGTCGTCACCACAACATGAGGAACTGTATTGAAGGGTCACAGTATTAGGAAGGTTGAGAACCACTGCAGTAGGGAATTGCAGGAGAAGGGATATGATCCTGGGGAGCCTGCCACAGTAAGGAAGCCTGCATGGACCCAGTTCTGCTCAGTGCCATACTGGCTTCTTGATTTTTCTTTTTTAAAAGATAGGGTCTCATTGTAGAGCACTAGGTGGCCTGGCCTGGAACGGAGGCTATGTAGACCTGGCTAGCCTCAAACTCACATAGATCTGCCTGCCTATATCTGCCTCAGGAGTGCTGGTTGTAACCATGCCTGGCTTTGTTTTACTTTTTATGAAACTATAATATATACACAAAAATGCACCTGTCATTGGTGTATGGCTAAAAAAAAAATTCTTATGGCTAAGTAGGCCTGAGTAACTAGTACCAGACCGAGGAACAAAGTAGGCTAACAGCCCAGACCCACAGAACCCCATTCTTGTCAAGGCAGAAGGAGTACAACAGGAACCTGTTGGCTGCATACATTTACTTCACCTGGTTTCCGACTTCACTAAATAAACTGTTTAAAATAATCCTCTACAGCATCTGGTTAAGTGTTTTTGAAAAGTGCACACACTTTTTAGGTTTAATTACAGATACCGTATTTTTTCATGGCGAAGGCAAGGTTCATTAGAATAAGTCGGCAACCATCAGTTAGCAGGTGGGAAAAAGACACACAGATTTATTAAGGTGTGTGTGTGTGGGAGTGTCTTATTCCCTGACCCATGAGGTCCTGGCAGTGAGCCTTCTTCCTGGGGGTGAGGGAGAGGGGGGGAAAAGTGGCCATTTTGAGGGTCATTAGTGGAATGGATGGGCCTGGATGGAAATTAGCATGTAAAAATGATTCTCTCTAGAATCTGAAAGTGGAAAAGTGCTGGAAGAGCAGACATTTTCTTGTGACAAAGTCCATGGAGTGTGTTCACAGCCCCTAGACTGCTTTTCTGAGGTTGGTGAGGAAGTTTCAGTCTGAGGTGGAGACAATTTTTGAGCTCCGTGGGAAGAACTTGTGGAGATCAAGGAATACAAGAGTGAAGCATAAAATGACCTCCAAGGACTTTTAATTAAGACCATTAGCAGAGCCCGCTGCTGTGCTAGGAGGTGAGAGTGCCTGGCTCCTTCCGGCTCCTTTATTGCTTTCATCACATGACTATGCTCCAGTTGACTTATTGACTGAATCATTCATGGATGTTGGGGGTTGTTTTCTGATCTAGGGCTACAGTGTGGTCTCTGCTTCCAAACCAGATGTTGGCAAAACATCAGTCATCCTGAAAGAGACGCTAAAACAGAACAGAATCCATCCATCCATCCATCCATCTATCCAATCATGCATCCATCCATCCTCTGTGGAGTGCCTCTGATGTTCCAGGCATGTAGGTGAGTGCCAGCATGCTGTAGTCTACAAAACTGATATGTCCTGGTCCTCATGGGTCATCTGTTAGACAGACGATCCATAGACATTTAGGGCACAGAGAGCTAGGAACTGCCAAGGGGAGGGGGAAGGGCCTAGCAAAGTCAAGGCTTGAAACTGCAACAGTAGGAGCTGCAGGGAGGAAGTCCAGGGTAGTGGGAATAGGCTGTGCAGACGGAGGTCCACAAAACTCAAACAGTCCTGGTAGTGCAGCCTTGAGAACAGGGTGCACAGTGGGTAGGGTGATGCTACAGAGGCAGGTGGTGCAGAGGTAGGCGAGGGCTGGAGCTTTATGAGCCAGGCCCATCTTAAAGACTTGAGACTTCTTTTTAGTAACATTGCTAATTACAAGAAAGAGCAATTTGAACTGTTTGGTCCCTAGAAAGACCCTTCTGGCTGCAGAGCGGATGGTAGGGATGAGGCACACCCGGAAACAGAGGTTTAGGCAGGCACAGTGCACTATCAGTGTAGTGCTGCTACACTGGACAGTCCCTCACAAGTGTGCAAACCTCACACTACATCACACAAAGTGAGTAGCTTGCCATCCCAGCAG
Organism: Acomys minous; assembly: GCF_964271855.1. NCBI lineage: Eukaryota > Metazoa > Chordata > Mammalia > Rodentia > Muridae > Acomys > Acomys minous. The sequence continues at coordinate 20,002,673 of NC_140489.1, forward strand.
GTCAGTGTCCTTCTTAGGGCCTGTTTGCTTAGGGACCCCTGCATTTTATCCTTTCACTGTCTTCCTATGCTGATCAAGCCTGAGCCCAAATTTGACCCAACATATACCCGGTTCCAGACCCCATGATCTTAAATGTTATGCTGCATCATAACTCTGTAGTCTCTTCCCGAAAGGCACAGTGCTATGTATGACTTGGGTGAGGTCTCTCTCCCAAGGTTCATGTGGTAGTCTCTTGGTCTCCAATATGGACGGTGTTGTCAGGTATTCAGAATAAGCCAGTCCTGGTGCATTAGAGCCCAGGCACTGTGGGGTCGGGGAGAAGCAGACAGATTCAGGGATATTCCAAACGCCATTTACAGGAGGACCCACTGACATCAGCAAGGCCAGATGGATCTCCATAGTTTGGTTTACAATGAGGGACACTTTTAAAAAAATTTTAAAAATTTTATTGTGTGTATAAGAGTGTGGACGGGGTTCATGTAAGCCATGGGACATGTGTGGAGGCCAAAGGGAGTGTTTTGTGGGAGTTGGTTTTCTTTCTTCTACCATGTGGGTCCTGGGAATTGAACTCAGGTCCTCAGGCTTGGCGACAAGAGCCTTTATCAACTGAATCATCTTGACATTAGAACAAAAGGAACTTTATCCTAGCCGTAAGATGCCTGGATTATCTCAAGCTAATGTTAAGGAGCCAGGCATAGGCTGGAGCCAGGGTCCAGTTGTAAGGTATCAAATATTGCTCTGGTTGGTTTGTGATTTGCAGTGTAATGCGCATGCATGTAGGAAAACAAAACAAAACAAAACAAAACAACAGCAACAACAAAACAAAATAAAACCAAGTAGGGTCACTCTGGAGCAATCCTAGCGGTACTGGTCCAGGGGGCTGCAGACATGTCAACTGCATACAAGACGGCAAGACCTAGTAGAAGGTGTTAGTGGTTTGATCCTCATTAATGGATTAATGCTGTCTCATGGGACTGGATCCGTCTTGTGGAATCATATTAACTCTCACGAGTGCAAGTTGCCATAAGCTTAATGACATAAGGCAAGGCCACCACACGTGCCTGTCCTCTTCTCCAAAGGATGCTGACACCATCCTGCTTGGACCCTCCAGCCACCAGTAGCATGAGCCAAACACACATCTTTGCTTTACAAGTTACCCAGCTTCAGCTGTTCTGTTATAGAAACTCAACATCGCTGGGCATGACGACATTCACTTTAAGGCTAGGTGAGGGTAAGGCAGGCAGAGGGTCTAGAGTTTGAGGCCAGCCTGGTCTACATAGTCAGTTCCAGGTCAAAATAGCTAAATGCATTTTTCTTTTCTTTCTTTCTTTCCTCCTCCTCCTTCTCCTTCTTCTTCTAAGAAAAGAGCTGGGTGTGGTGGTGCACACTTTAAATTCTAGCAGATGCAGGCAAATCTCTGAGTTGCAGGACAACCAGGCCTACAGAGAGAAACCTTGAAACCAACCCCACCCCCTTGCGCGGGGGGGGGGGGTGGTGGTGGGGGGAAGAAAAGAAAAAAGGAAGGAGGGAAAGACGAGAAGAAACAAAAAATAGACTTTGTGTGATACCCACTGTTCTATGACCTCTGACCTCTACAACAACAATGCATTTCATGGGAAGAACAAATTTTTCATGATACAATTACTCATAAAGTCACTTTCCTGCGTTCACAGCTTCATTATTTCCCCATATCCTTTTCATTCTTTCACCTGTTTTAATCTTTCTGTCTAGCGCTCCACAGAAGGCTCCCATTAGCTCCGAAAGCTGTCTACCCACTCAGTTGAGCCTGATTCATGCACCATATGTGCCCCAGTTTATCCACGTGGCGCGCGCGCGCACACACACACACACACACACACACACACACACACACACACTCCTCCAGGTCTCCTCCGCAGGCCTCCCGGTTGCTTGCAGCGGTATCCTGAATTCCCCTAGCAGCCGCCACCGCGGGCCGCCACCCCCTTCCCTGCACACAGCACTCCGTCTGCTATAATTAAACAAACAGGGTTATTTGTGACATCCTGGTTTACACATCAACAAGTTATTTTCTCTGATTTTGCTATGGATGGATCTGCTCTGCTTACATTAAACAAAAACAGCTCACCCAAAAATGCAGAATAAGCAAGGCAGAGGAAACAGGGCCCGGCAGCTGCCTCTTCCCCCGGGAGGCAACTCCTCACTTTCTTAACTCCTGGCTTTGTGAGAGCCAGCCTCAAAGCCTTGGCCAAGAACCTTGACCCCGGTTGCACCAACTTTTCCCAGGGGAGTTGTGAATGACAAACCAAAGGAATGATTCCACTAGCCTGTCTTGGTGAAGCAATGTGTTATCGGGCTTTCTTACAGGGGTGTTGTTAATAGGATCACTTGCAGGGTTGTGGTTGCTCCCCCCCCACCCCCCACTATCGTGAAAAAAGTCCCAGTCCCGCATGGATGTCAACCTCCTCCCCTGGCTGCATAGATGGAGCCTACCACGCTACAGTTAACTATCTATCTCCAGAGACCCCGTACAGCCGAGGCAGGGTTACACACAGCAGGAGAGGGTGCAGGAGGGAGTGGCTAGATTCTCGGGTGAAGGCCTACCACTTTCTCTAGTCCTTCTAGAAGGGAACAGCAGCACACTAGACCTTGTTGTGTGTGTGGGGGGGGGGGCTCTTGCAGATAACCAGCTGCTCTGATCGAAATGACAATGACTATCACGCTCAGCATACAGCATTCTACAACCACCTCCAGAACAGCCACAGAGGCCCGGAACCTGGAACCGGAAGAGAGAGCTCCAGAAATACAGAAGGTCAAGTAGGAGTTTATTTGGGGGAGGAGGGGGGCGGGGCGGATTCCAGATTGGGAATCATAAGGAAGCTGTTCAACTTGACTCAGCCTCGAATCACCTGGCAAGAAAGTTTCCACCTAGGAGCCGTCTAGATCAGATTGGCCTGTGGGCCTGTCTGTCTGTGGAGGGTTATCTTGGCTGCTGATTGATACAGGAAGAACAGGCCCACTACAGGCGGCACCATTCCCTAGTTTTGGGTCCTGGGCTATTCAGGAATAGAGAGAGCTATCTGAGTTCAAAGCAAGCAGAGACTGAAGCCTTTGCTTCTCTGGGTTCTTGACTGTGGGTGAGATAGATGCGCCTAGCTGCTTGAGTGCCTGCCGCCTCACCTTGCTCTCACTGAGGGGCTGAGAGATGGAGCTGTAAGTGAAATACACCTTTTCTCCCCAAAGCTCCTTTTTGTCAGGCTACGATGCTGTCGCAACAACAGCAATGAAGCTAGAGAGGAAGTAGGGGTGTAAATGTGGGGTTCCCTAAGCGATGTGTCCTTCCAGGGGGGCACTTTGACTTGGAGACTAGCATATTAATCGCCTGCTACATCAGCAGGCAGATTGTGGCCTTCAGCTGTTCCCGTTGCCCGTTCTAGTCACCCACTCTGCAGGCAGAGGGGGTTGTATCACTCCTCTAAGTAGTTAGACTCTGTCTTCAGGAGAATCCACAACTTCTTCAAGGTCTCTGGACCATAAAGCTCCTATGTCTACCAACCTCTGGAGAAGTCTCACCCTGTCCCTTGCCACTTCTCCCACTTTCCCTTGGGAGCTTATCCTTACTTCCTGCGGCATTGCAGTGGTCACTGGGTATTGTCAGAGACAAATGGAGAAGCACAGACAAGCTTTTTAGCACTGCGCCTCTTCACAGTGAATCCATTTGTGGGAACTAAGGAATAATTCCTTCCCAGAATACACCAAACATCCCTCTCGCCTGCCTCACTTCCTTGTAGCTTTCTCAATACATTTTCTCAGGAAGTATTTGTTTTCCTGGCTTGACACTCCCCTCCCTTGGAGACCAATGCTGTTGTGAGCTTATGTAGTAAACAATTGATTTATTTCTGCTGGCGTCAGAGCATTCATCCCCAAAACTAAGGGAAGGGCTTTGAGGGAAAGAGATTGGGGACTAGACTACCTTTTTAAAAAAACTCCTTTTAGGAGGCTGGAGAGATGTCTCAGAGGTTAAGAGCACTGGCTGCTCTTCCAAAGGCCCTGAGTTCAATTCCCAGCAACAACATGGTGGCTCACAACCATCTATAATGAAATCTGCTGTCCTCTTCTGGTGTGCAGGTGTACATGCAGGCAGAAAACTGTATAAATAAATCTTAAACAATGTTTTTTTTATAATGGGAAAAAATAGGCTTAAGCCACTTTTGCTGGTGTCTTCCTCTATGTAAAATTATGCTGTATAACTGTAAAAAGAGTGGCTACAAATCAGCTTGGATTTGTAACATTTTTACTGTTATTTAAAAAGTCTTAGACACAGTTCTTATTGGTCTGTAAATTAAGTGTAGTGCTGGAGAGATGTCACAAGGCTTAAGAGGACTTGATGCTCTTGCAGAGGACCCAGGCTGAGTTACCAGCATTGCATGGTGGCTCACAATTGTCTGTCACTCCAGGTTCAAGGCATCAGGAGCCCTTTTCTGGTCTCCACAGGCACGAGGTACATACACAGTACACTTACATACACTCAGGCAAAATACACACACACACACACACACACACACACATACACACACACACACAAACCACATAAATCTATTTTTTAAGCATGAAGTTAATATTGGGCTAGGATGCAGCTCAGTTGGTAGAGTGCTTACCCAGCCTGGGGTATGGTGGCACATGCCTGTAATCCCAGCTGGATTAACAGAGGGCAGTAACAGGCTTTTATTGATTGCGGGCATGGGCTAGTGTTTGGTAATTGGCCACTAGTCATGAGCACGATTATTATAGTCTTGGAGTAAATATTTTATTTGTATATTTTTTATTGTCTTGGTGTATGTGTGTGTACATGTACAGATGTACATACATCTATATATGCTTACCCCTTTGTCAAGACTGCTGTCCAGCAAGCTCTAGGAATCTTCCTGCCTCTGCCTCCCTGGATGCAGGATGATAGGGGCATGCTACAGCATCTGCCTCTAACATGGCCACTGGAGACCTGAACACACACCCTTGTGTTTGCAGGGCAAGCTTTAGCAACTGAGCTGTCCCCTCAACCTGGCCAAAACATTTTAAGTGACCAACATGTCCACACACTGAACTGAATGCAGTGATTCAAAGGTCAAGGCAGCCACGGACAGCACAATATATATAGAGAGAAACCAAGCCTTTCCCCTCCCTGTTTGCCATCTGTTAGGCAGCTGTAGACTTTAAGAGTCTCTATTGGTAGTGATAGCCATCTTCAACTTTTTGCAAGGTAACCCAGGCACCTGCTATCAGAGCTCACACGTCAGAGGTGTTGTTTTTAGCGAGCTAGTGGAAAGCTAAGATTGTAGGGCTCAGCTGCGCAAGCTTCAAAATTGATTTTCTAAAGTCTGCTAAGAACAAGGGAGGCTCCTGGGGGCTTATTTAGCATCCTTTTGGGATCAACTCTCTCCTCCCTGCTGGTTTTTGTTTGGCATTTGTGCAGCCATGTCAACCCCCACAGGTCATAGTCATAAGAGGCTCCTGATCTATACACGTTTTGGCCTTGACGTTTTAATGGCTGAGCTGTTGGAAGCACACTTTCAATGATGGCCACGAGTTAAAGGCTCAGAGTTCACATCCTGTCTCTTTGTTGTGATCCTTACCTATTCTGGGGGTGGCTGGCTTTCCCTCCCAGTTTCTGCTGTTGGACCTTTTTTTCCTAGGAAGGGCACAAGCACCTTCCGGTGTTGGTGCATAGGCAGACTCAGTCTGGACAGTGCAATGTCCACAGCCAGCGTCATCTGGGAACTCACTAGAAATAAAGATTCATACATTTGCCTGCAAATTTCAAGATTTCCTTGTTCATAATAGCTGAGTAGTAGTCCATTGTATAAATGTACCCCAATTTCTTTATCCATTTTTCAGCTGAGGGACAGCTAGGTTGTTTCCAGATTCTGGCTTTTATGAATAATGCTGCTGTGAACATAGTTGAGCAAATGGCCTTGTTGAACGGTAGAACATCTGTAGGGTATATGCCCAGGAGTGGTATAGCTGGGTCTTGAGGTAGAACTACTCCCAATTTTCTGAGAAAGCTCCAGATTTATTTCCAAAGTGGTTGTACAAGTTTGCACTTCTACCCGCAATGGAGGAGTGGTCCCCTTGCTCCACATCCTTGCCAGCATGTGCTGTCACTTGAGGTTTTTATCTTAAAACCATTCTGATGGATGTAAGATGGAATCTCAGAGTTGTTTCCATTTGCATTTCTCTGATGGCTAAGTACGTTGAACACTTCTTTAAGTGTTTCTTGGCTTTTAGAGATTCCTCTGTTGAGAATTTTGTTTAGAACTGTACCCCATTTTAATCAGGTTATTTGGTTTGTTGATTTCTAGTTTCTTGAGTGGTTTATAGATCTTGGCTATCATCCCTCTGTTGGAGATGTAGGGTTGGTGAAGATCTTTTCATAGTCTGTAGGCTGCCTATGTCCTATTGACAGTTTTCTTTGCCTTACAGAAGGTTTTTGGTTTCATTAGGTCCCATTTACTAATTGTTGATTTTAGTGCCTTGAGTTGTTGGTGTTCTGTTAAAAAAAATTGTCTCCTGTGTCAGTGAGTTCAAGACTACTCCCCACTTTCTCTTCCATTAGATTTAGTGTATCCTGTTTTTATGTTGAGGTCTTTGATCCATTGGACTTGAGTTGTGTGTAGGGTGCTAAATATGGATCTATTTGCATTCTTCTACATGCAGATATCCAGTCAGACCAGCTCCATTTGTTGAAGATACTATCTTTTTTTTCATTGTTTGCTTTGCCTTCTTTGTCAAAAATAAATTGTCCATAGGTGTGTGAGTTTATTTATGGGTCTTCACTTTGATTCCATTGATTACCAGTCTCTACGCCAACACCATGCAGTTTATACTATTATTGCTCTATAATACAGCTTGAAGTCAGGGATGATGATACTTCCAGAAGTTCTTTTATTGTACAGGGTTGTTTTAGCTATTCTGTTTTTTCCATATTTAGTTGAAATTATTCTTTCAAGGTCTTTAAAAAATTGTGTTGATATTTTGATGAGAATTGCACTGAATCTGTAGATTGCTTTTTGGTAAAATGGCTATTTTTACTATGCTAATCCTACTGATCCATGAGGATGGGAGATCTTTCCATCTTCTGATGTCCTCTTCAATTTCTTTCTTCAGAGACTTGAAGTTCTTGTCTTATAGGTCTTTCACTTGCTTGAGTAGAGTTACACCCAGATATTTAATATTAGTTGTGGTTATTATAAAAGGTGCTGTTTCCCTAATTTCTTTCTCAGCCCATTTATTATTTGTATCCAGGAGGACTCTGATTTTTTTGAATCAATTTTGTTTCCAGCCACTTTGCTGAAAGTGTTTATCAGCTGTAGGAGTTCTCAGGTAGAATTTTGGGGGTCACTTACGTACACTATCATATTATCTGTGAATAGTGATACTTTGACTTCTTCCTTTCCAGTTTATATCCCCTTGATCTCCTTTAGTTGTCTTATTGCTCTAGCTAGGACTTCAAGTACTATATGGAAGAGACATGAAGAGAGTGGGCAGTCTTTTCTTGTCCCTGATTTTAGTGGGATTGCTTAAGTTTCTTCCCATTTAATTTGATGTTGGCTATTGGCTTGCTGTGAATTGCCTTTATTGTGTTTAGGTTATGTGCCTGGTATCCCTGATTTCTCCAAGACTTTTTTTTTAAAAATATTTTTTGGTATTTTAATGGTGTTTTGTCTGTATGTTTATGTGAGGATGTTAGAGCCTAGAGTTACAGATAGTTGTGAGCTGCCATGTGAGTTCTAGGAATTGAACCCTGGTCCTCTGGAAGAGATGTCAGTGCCCTTTACCACTGGGACATTTCTCTAGCCCCCTCTCCATGACTTTTAATATGAAGAGGTGTTGGATTTTGTCAAAGGCTTTTTTTTTTTTTTTTTTAGCATCTAATGGGATGGTCATGTAGAAAATTTTTCTTTCAGTTTGTTTATATGGGAATTACATTGATGGATTTTTGTATATTGAACCACCCTTGCATACCTGCGATGAAGCCTACTTGATCATAGTGAATGAGGTTTTGAGGTGCTCTTGGATTTGGGTTTCAAGTGTTTTACTGAGTATTTCTGCTTCAATGTTCATAAGGGAAATTGGCCTAAAATTCTCTTTCTTTGTTGGGTCTTTGTGTGGTTTAGGTATCGAGGTGACTGTGTCCTCATTGAAGGAGTTTGGGAATGTTCCTTCTGTTTCTATTTTGTGGAATAGTTTGAGATGTATTGGTATTAGCTCTTCTTTGAAGGTCTGGCAGAATTCTGCACTGAAATCATCTGGCTCTGGGCTTTTTTTTTTTTTTTTTGGTTGGGAGATTTCCTTCCTTCCTTCCTTCTTTTCTTTCTTTTGTTCCCTTTCTATACATTGGTATTTTGCCTGGATTTCTGAGATATTGCATCCACTGAAACCGGGATTACAAATCCTTGTGAGGATCCATGCAGACACTGGGAATCAAACTCGGGTTCTCTGGTTCTGTGCTAGAACAAGCGATGCTCATAACCGCTGTGCCACCTCCCCAGCTGGTTAGGAGACTTTCAATGACTGCTTCTATTTCCTTAGGGGACATGGGACTATTTAAATTGTTTACTGACCTTGATTTACCTTTGGTAAGTGTAATCTATCAAGAAATTATCCATTTCATTTAGATTTTCCAATTCTGTGGAATACAGGCTTTTGAGGTAAGACCTAATAATTCTTTGGATATCCTCAGTGTCTGTTGTAATGTCCTCCTTTTCATTTCTGATTTTGTTAATTTGTCATTTCTCTCTGCCTTTTATTTAGTTTGGATAAGGGTTTGTCTATCTTGTTTTGTTGTTGTTGTTGTTGTTGTTGCTGTTTTTAAGAACTAGCTCTTGGTTTCGTTGATTCTTTGTATTGTTTTCTTGTTTCTAATTTATTGATTTCAGCCCTGAGTTTGATTATTTCTACGTATATTCTTCTTAGATGTGTTTGCTTCTTTTTGTTCCAGAGCTTTCAGGTATGCTGTTAAGTTGCTAGCATGAGATCCCTCCGATTTCTTTATGAAACACTTAGTGCTATTGCTCTTAGCACTGCTTTTATTGTGTCCCATAAGTTTGGGTATGTTGTACCTTCATTTTCATTGAATTAGAAAGCCTTAATTTCTTTCTTTATTTCTTCTCCAACCCAGTGGTCCTTGAGTAGAGAGATGTTCAGTTTCCATGAGTGTGTCAGCTTTCTGTTGTTTCTGCCATTGTGGAAGTCCAGCTTTAATCCATCATGATCTGATAAAAATACAAGAGATTATTTGATTTTTCTTCTATCAGTTGAGGTTTGCTTTGTGACCTACTATATGGTGACGTTTGGAGAAGGGTCCATGAAAGACATGAAAAGATATCCACAACAAAATTTTGAAAGCTGTGTCCTTCTGAGCAGCCTCAAAGGGCACACCCCTGGTCCCTTCCTACCTCTTTCCCAGCCCTGTAGCTTCTCTGAGGTTCCAGGGCCACCAGGTTGCAGTTCCAACAGCTGCCCAGATTTTAAATCTTACATAGAAAAACTTTTGACCTTTATGGTTCTTGAATTTTATACTTAGGAAAGCCATGTCTGCCAATTAAAAAGTAGAGGAGGATGGGAGAAGACGGTGGGAGCATGGGATTGGGAAGAGAGGTGGCAAGGGCTTCAAAAGGATGTAAAGTGAATAAATAAATGAACTTATATAAAATAAAAAAAAGCAGGCAACTATTTTACTGCAATTACTTTGTTTTTATTTAATACTTTTTTGAAGCCTTAGATCTTAGCCTGGAATCCATTTCTTCCTGTGATGTAAAAGAGACAATGTATCTTCAAATAGATAATCAACTTCCCAAGTTTTTCTTTTTAAATGCATAGATCTTAGCTTCTTTTCCTGTTACCCTGATAACATATTCTGATCAAAGCAACAAGAGAGAGAGGGAGTTTTATTTTAGCTCACAGTTCAAGGCAACAGCAGCTTGAAGCAGCTGGCTGCTTGCCTCTGCTGGAAAAGGAAGAGACTGGTGAATGTTAGTGCTCAGCTGGAATTCTCCATTTATACAGTTCAGAACTCCCCCGCTCAAGCAAGGTCTCACCTGCAACTAAGATGTCTCTTCCCAAGGCGTCCCCCACAGTTTATCTGAAGCCTGTCTCCAAGGTGACCCCAGAGCTTTTCAAGATGACAATTAACATTAATCACCATGGAACCCTTATTGGCACAAAACCCTTCCTGTATTCATGTTAAACACTGTCCTTGTCACGTATTGAATTCTACAGTTTAATTCGCCCTCTAGAGCTGTCATTTCTACAACAATATTCCACTAGTTTGTATAGAGTTTTCCAAAGGGTTGTGTCTGATAGGGCTTTATAAAAAAAATAGATCTTTTTGTGCATTTATATTGTCAGATGAAATTTAGGATCAGCTGAAAATTCTATAAAAATTGGTATTAAACTCTGATAGAGTCAGAGGAGGGGACCAGATAGTTTGTCAAATTTGAATCCATGTGCAGAACTTGGATAACATCACCTGCTCACCCTTCCTAAGTAAGTGTTAACTCTCCTTAGAAAAACCTTACACATTTTCGTTTGTTACCAACCATTAGGTATTCAAAGATACTTTCCATTGTTACTCTGATTGTTGCTAATAGGCTTCTTGTTCATTAGTGCTAGAGTGAAGGAAAGCTATTTGCTTTTACACGTTCAGGTTGTTTCTTGCTTGCTTCTGTTATTATTATCTATGAGTTTCCAGTTGCCTGACTTGGATTTTCTAGGCAGACCATCACATCTCTATTATTTGTTCACATATATTTAAAGAACTGGGTTCTCAACCAATTCTACTCTTTTAAACTTCCTTTCTTTCTTTTTTTTTTTTTTTTGGTGACTAATTTTATCTTTATTAATTACTTTCTTAATTTTTCCTCTGTTTGTTTGTTTGTTTGTTGTTTTTTGAGACAGGGTTTCTCTGTGTAGCCTTGGCTGTGCTGAACTCACAGGCTGGCCTTGAACTTACAGAGATCTGCCTCCCCTCTGCCTCCCTGAGTGCTGGGATCACAGGCATGCGCCACTGCACCCAGCAATTTTCCTCAATTTACTCTGTTCTTGTTTCTGAGTTCTTGAGTCAGGACTTACTAATTTGTTTACAATTTTTAGATTACATTGATTTGTTTTTGCGTGTGGCTCGGGTCTGCGGGAGGGCACAGGACCTAGCAGCCTCTGTGGAAGGGTAGAGAATAGCTTGTGGGGCTCAGTTCTCTCCTTCTCTGGGGTCAAGCTCAGCTCAGCAAGCCAGTGACAAGGGCTAACTTTACCCTAAGCAGAGTCATCTCGCCAAGAATGCACTCTTATTTTCTGAGGATTCACCTGGATTCTGCTCTGTCTGTATGCCACGGGGCTTATTACAAAGTCTTCTCATTTCTATTCACTTCGGTGTCTGCCCATCCCTCAGTCATCCCTAGCTTTCCCTTTTTAACATTTCCAGCATAAACAGTATCACTAGAATTTTCTTTCTGAGATGGACTCTTTTCAGTCACCAGTGAATCGTGTGACACTTGCTTAGATTGTTATATATCCAGTTCATTCATTTTAGCTGCCATATAACAGGTCATTGCAGGAATATGTTCAGTGCCTCTCTCCCTCCCGTTGATAGATGTTGAAATTGTAAATCCTTTTTGCTATCAGCAGAACTGCAGAGAACGCGAGTGCACGTGTTTCTTTCCTGGCCATGATACTCCAATAAAAATTAGAGAGAACCTACCGGGCTGGCAGCATGGGAACACAGTGGCTCTAAAGTACCCGTTGCTCCGCAGCATTGTGTTTTTAAGAGACATTTATGAATGATGTGCTATGTGGCGATATATTTCAATGGTCTGGTGCTTTTCAGCTCCAGCTGCCCCATTAGAATTGTCTGGGGATGTGTTCTTAAAAACACTGCTCTCTGGATCTGCTTCAGAACAGCTAAATCAGGAGCTGGCGGGGGGGGGGGGGGTTCAGCGTGAGTATTTTTACAAATCTCTTCAGTGGCTCAAATGTGTAGCTTGCTCTGGAAGCCACAGGTCTTGAAATGGAGTCCTTTTGACCACCTCTGTTCTGTTCAGATTTGCAGAGTGATTTTGAGTTAAGAGGAGGGTCAGTTTAGACCCACTTCATTATTTGCAACAATAAAAATACAGTGTAGAGCAAAATTATTGTTTAGCCAGGCTGGAGAGATGGCTCGACAGTTAAGAGCATATACCAAGGAGGTCTGGGTCCAATCCCTGAGCCTCAGATCTTTTGTGGGGCCGGATCTGTTTCTCATTTATAAAGCCAATCTTCCTTCGGAAAAGCTGGCTGCTCACAGGACAGAAGAGGAAAAGAAAAATTTATCTACTTTATTGCTTAAAGGAACAAGGGATGCAGGGCACTTATCAAAACTGCTGGATAAAGTGTCTTAATGCATTCATTTAAAAGAAAAGGTGGACTTTAAACAAATATTAGGCCACATTAACTTGCCAAGAGGGCAAAAGGGACTCCTGACCCTCTTGGATTGATGATGTTATCTTTGCTGTTTCAATTAACATGCCAAGTGTGGGAGAGCATGTGATGGAATTCCAGCCACCTTTAGCAGAGAGGCTGCTGCCAAGCCAGGGAGCAGCGGGCTGTGGGCGTGCTCTCAGGATCCCGAGCTGCCTTGGAGCAATGGCTTCATATGCTGTTTTTCTTCTTCAGTAGCAGCAGTTTTGTCTGCATGTAGATGCCTATCGCTGCTGCTATGGTGTACAGGGAGGTCAGCAAAAAAATGACATACTGCTCTCAATGGAATTGAGCATCCGTGCCCTAAGCAGCTCCGTGTCACCCTCCTGTTTACCCACTGGGGCTACTGAGTCACTTAGAAGGCCCTCACTGCCACCTCTCATCCACTACTGGCTCTCTGGTGATCCGGAATTCCTCTGTGAGTTCTAACTAAAGCCTTAGGGGGGAAGGTGATGGGCTCAGTCGATGTGGATAATATGTTTGTATTTATGTCATTGTTTCTCTTTAGTTGGTATGGTAGTTTGATGAATGACTCCCAAGACATCAAATACTAGTCCCTGGAACCTTTATGTGGTGTCTTCATATGATTTTAAAAGAATTAAAAAAAAAAAGGGAGTATGATAGAATCTCAGAGAGGTTAATTGCATTTCTCTGATGACCAGTGAGGTTTATACAGTCACTTAAAATCATGCACATATGTGTCAAATAAAAGAAATGAAATTGTGTCAGGGAACAAAGGAGAGAAACAGGAGAGCGGAAGGGTGAGAAAAGGAAAGGTCGGGATGCACAGGGCTGGAGCAGGGAAAATGTCCAACATACAACAGAGACTATTCTGAAATGTCATATAATGGCTCTGTTGTAAAAGTGATCTCTGTGCAAGCGTGAGGACCTGAGTTCAGGTCACTAAGCACCTAATAAAAAGCTGTTGAGGCAGCAGCAGGTGGATTCCTGGAGCTCTCTGGCCTGCCCCCCTCCCTAGATGAATAGTTGAGTGCCAGGTTCTGTGAGAGATGCTGTCTCAAAGAATAAGGTGAGAAAAGTAGAGGAGGACGCCTGATGCTGACCTCTGGCCTCTAGCACATGTACAAACCTGCATACATACATGTACTTGCAAACATATACATAACCCATATGCACACACCATATGTGTATGTATATTTATATATCATTTTGGAGATGAAGAGAGTGCCACGCAGATCTTCAAGGAGAGCCCTAAATGTCATGGCTATTGCTGTAAGAGGGAGGCGTCGAGTGACAGTCATCCAAGCGAGGGCAGCATGAGCACAAGGCAGAACTTGGAAAGCTGCAGGTCAAAACACGGTATCCGAAGGGTGGCGCTTTGGTGTGAAAGGGCTTTGAACTAAAAGGCATTGGAGGCTTTAGAGTCAGTTTCAGAACCAAGGCCTTCCTGACCTACTCTCTCTCCTCCTCCCCCTCCCTTCCCCTCCAACATGAGTCATAGACACTCACTTTGGGATGCCTCTACCCAAGGCCGGTCATAGAAACCGGAACAGGTTTCCTCCAAGCCAGTCCAACTAGAATGAGTTTCCTTTCTTTCTTCTTAACTTTTAATTGTTTCTTTGTAAATTTTGCATCATGCATCCCCATCTCAGTCATCTCCTCTTCTCCTTGTATCCACCCTCCACCCTTGCAACCTCCACCCCCAACACACACACACACACACACACACACACACACACACACACATACACACACACACCACATACCAGAGGAAAAAAATTTTTTCCTAACTTTTCCTTCCCCAGTGCTTTTCTGTCTGTCCATAAAGAAACTCTGGTCTGGTAGTACTAAGTTACTGTGCTGGTTGGTTTTTGCCAACTTGAAGCAAAGCTAGACATGTCTGGGAAAAGAGAAGCCTAAGTGAGAAAATGCCTCCAGAAGACTGGCCTATAGGTGTGTCTGTAGGCCACTTTTTGGTTAATGATTGATGTGACATGGCCCATCCCATGGTGGGTGGAGCCATCCCTGGGCAGGTGGTTCTGAGGCGTGTAAGGAAGCAGGCTGAGAGCACACGGAGCAAGCGAGCAAGCAGATGCGGCACTGCTCTGTGGTGTTGGCTTCGGTTTCCACCTCCAGCTTCCGGCCTGGTGTCCCTGCTCCTTCTTCGTCCCGTGATGGACTGTGATGTGGAACTAGCTGGAATGAACCCCCCATGTTGTTTTTTGGTCATGGTGTTTTATCACAGCAGCTGAACCCCTAACTAAGACCGTTTTAGACTTTCATTCCAGAAGGCGTGTGCCCTCCTGGGGAGGAGGAAGTCCTGCCAGAGAGAAGACAGAGAGAATCAGAATAGATGGGGCCTTCCCGCCTTCCCCTCTTGGATTTTTACCATTACGGCACACCCTTCTTGTCCCCTCGTGTTTCTATACAGCTGCCTGTCTTTTTTTTTTTTTTAACCTAAACATGTCCTGCCCATTGAACCTTATCTTGAATTCTTAGTTCCGAAGGCTTCTATGCCATCTAAAACTATAGTTAAATAATTTTTAAAGTCGTTCTTTTTATTTTTGTGCATATACTTATGTGGGATGTACATACATGTATATATACATATGCATGTGGTTACATGTATATGCATGTCTAGAGGCCTGAAGTCGACTTTGTAATGTTGCGTTTCACTTGACCACTCTCCACTTGACTTTCTGAGGCAGGGCTCTCACTGAGGCCAGAACTCATGTGTCTGGCCTAGCTACCCTGCCTAAGAGTTCCCCTACTCTCTCTCTCTCTCTCTCTCTCTCTCTCTCTCTCTCTCTCTCATTATTAATTTGTTATTTTTTATGATTTGTTCACAGTACATCCCTATTGTTATCCCCTTGCTTATATCCTCCTGTTCCCATCCTCCTTCCCTCTCCCCATCCCCTAGTCCTCGGAAAGGGGGAACCCCGCTCCCCCACCATCTGACCCCAGCCTATCAAGTCTCATTAGGACTGGCTGCATCCTCTTCAAAGTCTGTTCTCTCAGAGCCTCCAGACAGGAGTCTCTGCTGACCCGAGGCCTTCAGTCCAGAGGCATGGGTTTGGACATCTGGCCTGCAGAACTGTCAGAGAATGAATCTCCGTATTTTACGTCACCAAGTCTGTGGCAGTTTGTCATAGCAGCCTTAAGAAAAAGAAATACATTTTTCACATGGCTGAGAAATAATGACATATGTTATTCATTCATTTGACAAACATTTACTATAAAGCAACTGCGTTGGAACCAGAGAGGCAGACAGGAAAGAGGACATTCATTGTCCCCAACTCTAGTATATGTGATGTTTTAAAGATGTATATTTTTTTTCCCAAGGAAATCTTAGACTGTGAACCATGTTGGGTGGAAAGGCATGTACTACAAAGACTGAGAAGCCTTGTAAACGCTGACACCGAAAGTTTCTTCCTGGGCTAAGTGACTGCACTACATAAAACCTGAAAGGCAGCGTTGGCCGTGGCAAGAAAGGTGATAGCATGAAGTAAAAGCTTGTCCTTTGTTCTCTTGGAAGCATGGGCAGAGATGGTGATCTGAATATTGCATCCTGTGGGCTGTTTTAGAGACCACAAGTGTTTGCTGGGTGCTCGGTGTGTACTAGTTACTACTCCATCTATTGGGGAGACCATGGGAGCAAAAAGGACCTCAAATTCCAGCTCTCTCTGAGCATGTATTTTAGCAAAGGGAGCAGAAAGATGCCAAGTCAGTTTGTGGTAAGTCAGTGTCATTGATGAGGAGGCTAAGGGGATGGAGCTGCTGGTGGGGATGTAATTTCTTGATGGGATGGTGAGAGATGCTTTGCTCAAGTGAGCAGAGATCCAAGTGAAGAAAAAGAAGATGAACCATTCAAGATCCACAGGACAAGAGAGATCCAGGCAGATGGAAGTCAGTACAAAGGCGTGGCGAGAAGCACACCGATTGTCTGGGGACCAGAAGGTGGCTAAATGGCTTAGCTTAGCTGGTCAAGGGATTAGCAACCCACAGAGGGAGTCTACTCTAGGGACAAAAGTGGTGTGGTAAACATAGACATTGTCACAGTCCTTAGAGCAAGGGGAGGCTGGTATCCGAAGCCTTACAGAATTTTTCTGCCTGCAGACAGGAGCCTAGGCAGATTTGTCCTCTGAGAGGCTTCACCCAGCAACAGTTTGAAACAGATGCCGGGACTCAGAGCCAGACATTGGACAAAGCATAGGGAGTCCCGTGGAAAAAATGGAAGGAGAGAGAAAAGACCTGGAGTGACAGGAGCTCCACAAGAAAACCAACAGAGCCAACTCACCAGGGCCCAGAGGGACTTGCTGGCACTAAAGCACCAACCAAGGACCCTGCATGGACTCGACCTAGGTCCTTTACATAGATGTAGCCAATGGGCAGCTCAGGCTTCATGTGTATCCTCTACTAAGGGGATCAGGGGCTGTCCCTGACAGGGACTCTGTTGCCTGTGTTTTGATCACTTGCCCTGGTGGGACTGCCTTGCCAGGCCACAGGGGAAGAGCTCAGTCCTGGTGTGACTTGATGAGCTGGGCCGGGTGGGTGGGGGGGGGCTCTCCTTTTCTGAGCAATAGGGGATGAGAATGGGGAAAGAAGTGGGGGGCAGCGGTCTGGGAGGGGAGGAGAGAGGGGGGTAAGACCAGGATGTAAAGTGAATAAATAAATAAATAAATAAATGTTTGTTTTTTTTTTTAAAGAGGCTGGCTTAGGCTAGGTGAATAGACTTGTTGGATTTTGGGGAGAGTTAGCTTTTGTAACGGGACCTCTAGCCTCTTTCCAACTTGCCTGTAAAACATTTATACATTGATAATATGACACTGCTCGCATTTTGGAGTGTAAGAAGGGGGCCAGGTTCTTAGAGAAGGACATGGAAATGGTACTACTTAGCCGTGGGCTGGGTACTACTTAGCCATGGGCTGGGTACTACTTAACTGTGGACTGGGTACCATTTAGCCATGGGTTGGCTAAGGCAGCCAGTCCCAGAGATCCAGAGAAGAGTGTGAAAAAAAAAATGTTGATCCCTAGAGGGCCTGGGCCAGCAGAAATGAGATTCCCAGAGCCCTGGCCCCTGAAATGCTGTTAGGGTGCGTGTGGCCAGCAATTTGAAGGTAATAAAACTCTGATTCAATTCCACAAATGGAGACAACTGAGAGGCAGTGAAGGGAGGTAATGGACCATGCTTTGTACGGAACAGTCCCGAGCTTGAGTCCCACCCTTCCCCGACTCGGTGACCTTGAGAGAATTGCTCTCCCCACTTTAGTGTTGTGGTGGGGTGAAAGGTAGCCCCAAATTCATGCCCACCCAGAACCCCAGGCTAAGACCCGAATTGGAAAGAGGGCTTTGCAGATGCATTTAGTTACAGTAAGGCCACACTAGATTAAGGTGAGCCCTAAATCCAATGAATTGTGTCTTACAAAAAAGGAAGACATTTAGGTACAGAGCCACAGACAGACCCACAGGGGAAGAGAAGAACTGAAGTGACAATGGCTAGGAGCTAATCATACTAGTCAGCTTTCGGTTGCTACGGTAAAATGCTTGAGAAAATCAGCATAATAAAGAAGAAAGACTTACACTGGCTTCCAGTTCTGGAGGTTTCAGTCCGTGGTGATTTGGCCCAGTGCAATATGGTAGGAGCACACAGAGAAGGAGGCTGCCTACCCCATGGCAGATGGGAAATGAAAATAAGCAAGCAAAACAACAACAAGAAACACAAAAAGAAAGAGGCTAGCATCCCATTGGCCGCAGTGAGCCCTGCACGCATGTGGTGCGCAGATCTACAGGCAGGCAAAATATCCATACACGTAAAACAATAAAATAAAAATAATAATATAAAAAAGAAGGAAGGGAGGGAGGAAAGAAAAGGAGGGAGGAAAGGAAGAGAAGGAGGGAAGGAAAAGAGAGAGAGAGGAAGGAAGGAAGGAAGGAAAAAAATTTAGCTAGGGGTGGTGGTGCATGACTTTAATCCCAGCACTCTGGAACAAGAGGCAAATAGATTTCCAAATTGAGGGCCAGCCTGGTCTACATAGCGAATTCAGGACAGCCAGGGCTACACAGAGAAACCCTGTTTTGAAAAATCAAGTAAAAATAGTAATAATAGTGATAGGCTCAGTGATTAGTACTGTGAGAAATAAAGATGTAATAAGGACTAGTCGGGGAAGGGAAACAGACCATAAACTGTGGTGTGTGTGTGTGTATGTGTGTGTGTGTGTGTGTGTGTGTGTGTATGCATGTGTGCACGTGAAGGCCAGAAGTAAACCTCAGCATCATTCCTCAAATACAAGCCACCTCGCTTTTAGAGACAGGCTCTTTTATTGGCCTGGGGCTTGTCAGTTGGCTAGGCTGGGTGGCCAGTGAGCCCAATGCTGGGATTACAAGCACATGTTAGAGTACTCAGATTTTATATGTTAAGTTCTGGGCATTTTGCTGAACTATCTCAGTAGCCCCATAAGCTATTTTTAAGTAAGATGGCTAGGGGCAAGGTGGCTTTCTTGAAAGGGGACAAGTGCATAAGAACCTAAAAGTCAAGTGAGTGGCCTCTACGCATGTCAGTTAGCCTTACTGGGGTTTTCTCTTTGCTTGTTATTATGAAACAGGTGGGTGTGATATGCAGTACGCACAAAGAACGCTGTGGTCTTCCCCAAGTCTCTCGAGAAAGGAGATGGATACTGCGGTGTGTCCCCACAAAAATTTAGGCTAGGGTTTGGTCCTCAGTGTGACAACTGAAACTGTGGCATTTTTTTTTAGGGGATAGGAATGAATGATTCTCACAAAAGTGAGCTATGTGAAGTCAGAGCAGCTCTTATAAACTCAGCCGGGCCACCTCCACCGTCTCTGTCACAAGATCTCTCTTCCCATCCCCACTTCCCACTTTCTCGCCTATTCCTCCTGAGCCATCACCAGATGTCAGGTAGACACACCAGTGCCACACTCCTGGATCGCCAGCCTTGGGTGCTTAATAAACTGCTTCCTTTTACTAAGTACCCAGCCCTAAGTATTTTGTTAGAGCAACAGAAAAGCTAAGCTTATAGTGACAACTCATGAATTAAGATGAGCAATCAGAGCAGTTTGCCTGAGGCTTGGAAAAGTTCCCTGGGATTACAGACGCGGGCTCTTCAGATGAGGTAAAAGGAACAGCGAGCTGAGCTGGTAAATGGTACAGTTAGATGCTCAGTTGGGTTTTGTTGTTGTTAATATTTTATATGTGGGGGCTGGAAAGATGGCTAAGTAGTTAAGAGTGTGTTCAGCTCTTGCAGAGGGTCCGAGTTCAATTCCCAGCACCTACCTTACACAGCTATAACCAACTTCGGGAGGATCTGGTACCACTGGCCACCGAGGACATCTTCCCTCATGTGCATAGACATGCACACATTCATACAATTTAAAATAATGACGGAAGCTATTAATCATTACTAATTATAACATTATTGTGACAGTTAATATTTAATGTAATGAAATATAATGAATATTATATCAATTAATAATTGTTTTTAGTGGAGGTGGCACACATCTTTTTTTTCTTTCTTTCTTTCTTTGTCCATTTTTCATCCCAATCGTGACCCTGCTCCCTCCTCTCCTCCTACCCTCGAACCCATTTCTTTCCCCCCCACCCTCATACCAACCCACCCTAGCACATGGAGTCACATCAGGACTAAGTTCCTCCTCTTTCACTGAGGCAGGACAAGGCAGCCCTGCTAGGGAACTGGGATCCAAAGGGAGGCAACAGAATCCAAGTCAGAAATAGCCTCTGCTCCAATTGTTACGGGACTCATTTGAGGAGCACGCAGCCCATCAGCTTCATATGTGTAGGGGGCCTGGGACCAGTCCATGCATATTCTTTGGTTGGTGGTTCAGTCTCTATGAGGCCCCATGGGCCCAGGTTAGTTGGCTATGTAGGTCTTCTTGTGGTGTCCTTGACCTCCCCAGCTCCCTCAATCCTTCCCCTAACTTTTCCACAAGACTCTGAGGCTTTGGGTAATGTCTCCCAATTTCCTGTTAAGCACCCACAACTGATGGTGAGCCACTGTTCCTATTTGGGACTGTGAGCAGTGCTATAAAAGGGAGGTCTGAAGCTCTCCCCGCTGCTGCACACCATCCCTACACAGTTGTTCATGAAGACACATGATAAGGAGCAAATGAGATGGTCGATGTGATAACCCTACCCAACACTGCCTCAGGTCACAATGGGAGCACAACAGGTGCTCCTTGATTCTAAGGAGCACGGAGTCCCCTTAGGAGACATGAGAGAACATAAAGGAATTTATTCCCTGACCTCTGGCCAACAGATGTTGCTTCAGAGTTCTGAAGGGCTACTTTGGGAGACAGCTTCTCAGAGGACTCTAGAGATGGAAGCCTATTACTTCCAATCTCCCGTTCTGCTGAGCAATCCCTCCGCCGTCTTGGAGAGGATCACCAAATGGCTGACTGTTAGAAAGCTTTCCTGAGCCTAGGGTTACTCATATGCATACAGAGAAGGTGACAGCCCATCTCCCTTGGTTGGGAGCTTGGGTGAAGGACAAATTTTTATTAAGCAGCACAATGTACCTGGTGTTAATTATACTAGTTGGACACATGGGTTGAACCAACTCATGTAGCCTTGCCCACAAGTACAATACAGTGTAGTGAGTAGAGCAGAATTTGATGGGTAAATCACAAGCCAGGGTTAGTGCAGGGAAGGAAAATAATGACAAGAGTCTGGCCAACTCTTTGTGTCTGATGCAGGAGGAGAAACCTCTTTAAGGGCTAAGAGGTGCAAATGAGACAACTTTTGCTACTTTATTACTAAATGTGCAGATTATTCACAACAGACTTCTCAAAACACTGATTTTTTTTCCTCTGCAAAAATACAGCAAGATTTATCATTAATTCAGACTGTTCTTAAAGAGACTCTACTTTCTATCTTTGCTTCTTTGTCACACTTGAGCTTTTATTTACCATTGTCTTTTTGGTGAATGAAATAGTTGCAGGTGCAAAGTAAAATCAAGTACCGCCATCACTTCTGGAAACCTATTGCAGGCCCCTACTATCTCAAGGGAGCAATATTATGATTAGAATCTTTGTCCATTGGTTTGTTTTGAGTCAGGCTCTCACTATGTAGCCCTGGATGCCTTGGAATTTGCAATGTTCTCTGTGCAGGTGAATCTGGGGAAATCTAGATTAAGCTGTCTCTGCCTCCTGAGTGCTGGGGTTAAAAGCATGCACCATCATGCCTAGCATGGCTTGAATCTCAGTCTCCCCTCATAGGCCCATGTTTAGGTACTCGGTCTCCAACTGGTGTTGCTAGTCTGGGAGCGCCTGAAATGGGGAGGAAGAAGTAGGTCTCTGGGAGCCAGTTCTTTTTTAAAAAATAATTTTATTAATTTATTCTGATTACAACTCAATTGTTATCCCATCAGTTGTATCCTCCCATTCTTCCCTCCCTCCCATTTTTACCCTATTCCCCTCCCCTAGGTCTATGACCAAGGAGGACCTCCTCCCCCACTATATAGTCAGAGGCTATCAAGTCTCATCTTGGTAGCCTGCTTATTCTTTCTTTGAGTGCCACCAGGCCTCCCCACCAAGGGGAGGTGGTCAAATATGGAGCACCAGCGGTCATGTCAAAGTCAGTCCCGCTCTCCACATAACTGTGGAGAATGTTCTGTCCATTGGGTAGATCAGAGTAGGGGTTCTATGTTTACTATTGTATTGTCCTTGGTTAGTGCAATAGTTTGAGCAGACCCCCCCTGGGCCCCGATCCGCCCATCATGATGTTCTTCTTGTAGGTTTTTAGGACCTTTTGGGTCCTTCTATTTCCCCATCTCCTATATTTCCCTTACCTAGAGTCTCAGTAGGATGTCCTCACATCTATCCCAATCTCCTGGTAAGTGAAGACTTTCATGAGATGTGCCTTTTGGGCTAGTTCCCAATTATAAGTGAGTAAATACCATGTGAGTCTTTCTGCTTCTGGGTTAACTCGCTCACTGTGTTTCCCTGATGAGATCTGATGTGTGGTATCATCTATGCTGGTTTGCCATCTAAATATCTTCTTTGATGAGCTGTTTTGGTTGTGTGGTCCATTTTTAATTGGATCTTTTGCATTCTTCTACTTGAATTATACATTTTCTTCGCAGGTTGCTTGACAGGCCTTTATCAGCCATGTCTCTTGCAAATGTTTACTTCTCATTTGTGGCTTATGTTATCATTCCCCTGACAGCGACTCTCACAGAAAAAGTTCTAGTTTTAATGAAATCCAATGTACCAATTCTTTCTGACACGGATCTCGTCTTTGATTTGTTTCTGAAATTTTATCGGTAGATAAATCCAAGATTATCTGCATTTCATCCATTCAAGGTGTCTTAGGGTTTCTTCTATTACTGTCATGAAACCCCATGACGAAAGCAATCTGGGGAGGAAAGGGTTTATTTCGCTTATATATTCTGAATCACAGTCACTGAGAGAAACCAAAGGAGACCTCAAAAAAGCTGTTGCAAGGCCAAGAGGTGGTGGCGTACACCTTTAATCCTAGCACTTGGGAGGCAGAAGCATGTGGATCTCTGAAGTCGAGGCAGCCTGGTCTACAGAATGAGTTCCAGGACAGCCCAAGGCTCCATTAAAAAAAAAAAAAAGCTGTTGCAGAGGCCACGAAGGAGCGCTGCTTACCAGCCTGTTCCTCATGGCTCTTTCGACCTGCTTTCTTATAGAATCTAGGATCACCAGGCCAGGGATGGCATTGTCTACAATAGGCTGGGTCCTCCTCCATCAATCACTAAGTAAGAAAATGCCCTGCGGGGTTGTCTGCTTGCATCCTGCTCTTGTGGAAGCATTTTCTCAGTTAAGGTTGCTTCCTCTCAAGTGACCATAGTGTGTGTCTAGTTGACATAAAACTAGCGAGCATACTAGGAGTTTAGAGTTTTTCATTTTTGTGTTTATATCTGTGGCTAATTTCAAATTAATTTTCATGAAGGAAAGAGGAAGGTCTGTGCTCAGACTCTGTTTACCTTCTGATGCCCAGTTATTCAAGGACCACTTCACAAAGAGTGCTCCTTCTCCAGTGTGTTGGCCTTACTCCTTTGTCAAAGACTGGCTAATTGTACTGAAGTAAATCAGTATCTGGGGGTCCTATTCTGTGCCCTTAATTTGTTTCTCTATTTGTCTATATATTTATTTTATATTTTAGGAATGGAAATTGATGTAGTTTATTGTGAAGGAGAAGAACTTCTAAGAACATGCATGGGCCCATGAGCTGAAATAAAAGCTCCCAAAGGTCTTTTCTATTTATTGATTTGGCCCCAGCCACTGCCCTAATTATTATGGCTCTACTCTAAGTCTTGAAAGAAGGGAATGCGTATCCTCCAACTTCACTCATTTCAAACTTCAGTATTGTGCTGACGACAATGCTGCGTCCTTTGCCTCGCCGTGTAAATTTTTAGAATAATTTGTTGATGGCTAGAAATGGCTTGCTGGGCATTTTGTTGGAATTGCAGTGAAAACATGTTATGCTTTGTGAAGAAGTTTTATTGTGGCATTGGGAAAAGGTGATGTCATGGCATTGGAAAGAGGTGATGTCATGGCAAGATTGAACATTCCTGTCCATTAACACTGACTGTTGTTCCTCATACTCTTAAATTTTTATTCATTGGAATTTTGTAGATTTCCTTATAAAGCCTTATACACATTTCATTAGGTTTGTACCCGTGTCTCTCTCTCTCTCTCTCTCTCTCTCTCTCTCTCTCTCTCTCTCTCTCTCTCTCTGTGTGTGTGTGTGTGTGTGTGTGTGTGTGTGTGTGTGTGTTAACAACTGGGAGGCAGAGGCAGGTGGATCGCTATCAGTTCGAGGCCAGCCTGGTCTACAAAGTGAGTCTGGGATGGTCAAGGCTACATAGAGAAACCCTGTCTCAAAAAACCAAAAAAAGAAGAAGGAGGAGGAGGAGGAGGAGGAAGAGGAGGAGGAGGAGGAGAAGAAGAAGAAGAAGAAATAGAAAAATGTGTTTTATAGAATTCACAAAAGAGTTATTTAGGCTTAGCTCATTCTGTTTTGAAACATTGTTAATTCAGATTATTTAATAAACCTCATTAAATAACTTGTTTCTTCTTATGTGATTTTGATAGACTTATTTAAGGAATTAGTCCATTTAACATATAAGTTTAGTGCAGAATTACTTACATTATTGTGCTGCTATTCTCCTACTGTCTGTGGGATCTGTAGTGATGCTCTTCTTCATTTCTGATATTTGTAAATTGCTCTCTTTGTCTCTCTGTCTCTGTCTCTGTCTCCATCTCTGTCTCTGTCTCTCTCCTTCCCTCTCTCTCTCTCTCTCTCTCTCTTTCTCTCTCTCCTCTTTCTCCTCATCTCTTTATCTCTCTCAGTTAAATTAGCTAGAGGCTTATACATTTTATGGATCTTTTCAGAGAACCAGTGTTTGGAGTGATTTATTTTCTCTATTGATTTCTTGATTTCTGTGCTTAATTTCTTTCTTTTCTTCTGCTTACTTCAGATTTAATTTGTTCTCCTTTTTCTAGTTGCAGGAGTTGAAGAATAGGTTATTGATTTTAGATCTTTCTTCTCTTCTAATATATCCAATAAGTGCTAGAAATTTCCACACAAGCATTGCTTTTGCTACTCAAAATTTTTGGTGAAGTCTGTTTTCATTTTCACCAATTAGAAGAATCTTAACTTCTGTTTTACCTTTCTTCTTGGAGCCCTGTGCTCTCTAGCAGTGTCTTGCTTAATCGCCATGTATTTTGAAATTGTAAGTTAAGCAACACTTTTTCCTGTTTTCCCTCCAGGATATTTTATTATCTTTGACTTTCTATAGTTGAAGAATGTTATGCTTACGTGTAGAGGAGTGTTTTTTAAGTTATTAGTTCTTTCTTTTTCTTTGTCTCAGCATTTATCCTGCCTTGTGCCTACTCACTGAGAGTCCTGAATTTGTCCGTAGTTCCTACTAAACATACCTATGCCACACCTTTCTTAGTTATTCCTCAGGTCTCAGGATTCTGTTATGTGGGGTTTGGTTTTTTTATTTGTTTGTTTGTTTGCTTGCTTGTTTGCTTGTTTTGTTTTATTTTTTGTTTTCAGTTTTTGCTCTTTTTCACTTTCAGTTTTTGAGACTTCTACTGATATACAGCTGCCCTGTGGCGTACTGTGTCTTATGGTACTGTGAAGCACTGGTTCCGTTTCCTGTTATGTACATCAACATCTACTGATGCTCACTACTTCATAGAACCAGTTCACTCAATTACGTACTTTAAATCTTTTCTAGGTGGCACATGCTACCTGAAAGAGTGTAAACGCTCTGCAAATAGTTGCCTGTGGTGTTGACTAAGGAGAAATGACCAGCACAGGTGGAATCTCCTCCAGTAGTTTCAATCTACAGTTGCTTGAACCTACGGGCACAGAATTCATTCTTGTTCATGTTAGAGTGGCTTTTCTCTCTAGTCTAGTGGTCCTTTTTCACTCTTAGAATTTCCATCACTTTGTTCATAAAGCCAATTGTGTTTTTTTTTTAATTAAAGCCAATTGTTTTTTAAAATTATCTATTTATCAGTTCTTGATCTTAAACTATTGATCATGGTTATTTTAAATTCTGTTTCTAATAACACAATATTCTGACCAGGTCTGGCCTTTGTTTTCTTTCTTCAGACTGTGTCTTTATCTCTTAATTTGCTGTGAACTTCTCCTGGTGAGGGCCATTTTTGATGTGCCCAACACTGGCTCCTCTGAGAGTTCTCTGACCTGTAGTAAATCTCTGTGTTGGGAGGACAGAAGTTTGTCTTGGGCTCCCATTCCTACTACAGAGCTAAGATAAAGAGATGATTTTTACAGTGCCTCTTTTTTTCTTGCCATTACATTGATATACTATTTCAAGACCCTCACATGTAAAACTGGAGGGCCTTTCCACTTACTTGTTCCACAAACTTGTTCTTTGAATTTCATATAAATACTAATAGAAGAATATCACATACTTAGACATTTGACATCTATGATGACACTGCAGATGGATGTAGGCATAGACTCCTCTACTTTTTCCCAGTTGCATAATATTATACTTTGGGACTATACCACAAATTCTCTACTGAGAGTAGCATGAGTTGGACAAAGACTCCTGATGCATATATGTAGTGATTTTTATCCCTATAGCATTTATGTTGGGTAGTACAACTGCGTTCAAATTGCTTTCAATTTGAAGATAATGCCTGTTTTCATAATTAAAAACAATAACAGCACACACAAAAAAAAACCCAACCAACCAAGCAACCAACCAAAGAAATAAACAAACAGAAACATCATCTTTTCCCAGTAGGGGCACATGAAAGTTCCCTTTGTATTGCCCTTTTGTACTCCCCCTTTGATTTATAATACCAGCATTTCAACTAATTGGACATCTATATAATAGGTCTGTGT
This sequence comes from Acomys minous, assembly GCF_964271855.1. NCBI lineage: Eukaryota > Metazoa > Chordata > Mammalia > Rodentia > Muridae > Acomys > Acomys minous. The sequence goes on from NC_140489.1 coordinate 20,029,509, forward strand.
TATTCCTGGGCTCCATCTTATATTCTATATCTGCTTATTGAACTATATAAACACCATGTTTTATTAACTATTATGATTGTGAGATGAAGACACCATCTAACAAACATGTCTCCTTGCTTTTATTGGCTCATCTTGGCCTTTGGCTTTCTGTCCCCCTCCAAATTGTAGAGACTTATTGATCAGTGTAATGAACTCACCCCAAATAACATGGTTTCGTGCACTCTGAGGACAAGCATTTCCTGGTTAAGTGGAGAACTGTATGGATGGCTTCTGAACTACCTTGGTCACAGCCGCTTCATGGGGAATCTTGTGGTTTAGAAGTCGGGGCCTTCTTTCTTCCCTTTGCTGCATTCCACACTCACCAGTTTATTCTTATTCTTCCTGACCCGGCTGACATCTGGACTGAGCACTACCAGGCCCATCACACACACCGCTCCTCCAGTACCGCCTGTGCCAATAAATGTGAAGAGAGGAAGGAGTCAAGCTGGCATGCCTCTTGGTCTGCTCGATGATGTGGCAGAGCATGCTCGTGGCAGAGTCCCACCTCCACAGAGACAGGAGAACAAGCCCTGAACACACACTGAGCAGCTTCTGGCCAATGGCTTAAAAAAAAAAAAGGTATTTTAAATAACCATGTTAGCCAATCCCAGGAATAAGCTTATTGGAATGTTGACTGGAAATACATTGGATCTACAGGCTATTTATTAATAGTTTTTAATAAATGCCATAATTTTACCATGAAAATTTTTTTATTGTTAAATCTATTTTTAGTTTTTTTCCACCACAATCTCCTTACCATTATTTGATAGAACTTCAGCTGAAAAGTGTGTGTTGTAAAATTATGTTTTATAACTTTTTGTCAATATATAGGAAATTACTCACATTATAATATTGTTCTTTTATCCTTCAGCCACTTGCTAATCCTTGAAATCTCTTTGTAGAATTATTAGTACTTTCCTGAGAATATTCAGTCACTTTTAGCTCCTGTCTTCTTTGCTTCTTTGAGTTCTAAGAAGGTTAGTGCTGTTTGACAGCTTGGCTGCTTCTGCTGCCTCACCTAAGAGATTATTTAGATGTAGGATTATATAGACTAGGTTATCCTGGAGGCACACCTGTGAGGAAGATCTTCTTGATTGGGATAACTGAGGTAGGAGACCCAGAGGACAGAGGGTGGCATCACTCCCTAGGCTTGGGTTCTGCAGGGCACAGAAAGAAGAAAGTAATCTGGGCCCTGGCATTCGTCATCTTTGGATGGCAGATGCAGTGTCACCAGCTGCCTCAGGCTCCTGCCACCATGACATCCCTGCCACAGAGGACTGTATCCTTGAAGCGAGCCCAAACAAATGCTCTCCTTCAGTTTGCATTTGTCAGAGTGTTTTATCACAGCACGGGCGCAGATCCTAAGCCCTGTACCTTCTATTTCATTTTTCTCATTTTATTGCACAAGTAGAACCTCCAGTGCAGCGTTGAGTAAAAGCAACGATTCTTTAAAACGTTGAAACCTTTAAATATAATGCTTATTATGCACTTTTGGAAACTATGTCACACTGGGGTAAAGAAATTCCCTTGTATCCCTAGTTTACCAGATTTTTTTTAATGTCGTAAGTGGATGTCATGAGGTGGGGGGGAGGTGTTGTTTTTATTCCCTAATGCATGGTACATATAAAAACATGATTACATGCCAGCGGAAGAGACCCACCAAGCAGAAGTTGAGAGTGCAAAAGAGAACTTTAAGCACATAAGTCTTCTAAAAGGCTGAGGTGGGTTTTATATACTTCTCCGGAGATAAATATAAATAATATTAGCCTATTAGTCCCCGTTCCAACTCCTGCTGGAGCAAATTAGCAAGCACAGGTTCCGTGCCTTCCCGTAGCCTACGTCGAGATGTGAGGGAGGATGCACTTCTTGTGGAAGCTCGCGGGAGCAAATGTGTCTCTGGCTCTTCTGGGTTTTGGACACTTCTACGTCCCTTGCCTCATGACTCCTTGCTCTATCTTTAAAGCCAGTGGTAGCCCAGCGTCTCGTGACATGGCCTTCCTTCTCCACAAGGGACTTTGTCACCGATTGGGCTCACCTGAACAGCCCAGGGTTTACACTGCTAAATCTTTCATCTAATCTCATCTGCTAAATCTTTTTGTTGTATAAGGTCATAGTGATGGGCTTCATTCTTTACCTTAGTGTCCATGGCATGCACTGAATAAAAGCATATGTGCTGGGTTTTAAGTTAAAACGAAAACAACAACAACAAAAATTTTGTTGTTGTTGCTGTTGGCAATCTCATGTGATTCCACCCAAAACCTTCCAATACCCACAAGTCTCCACGAACGCTGGTGAGAAAAGGGATACCTAGGCCTGGTGTGTGGTGGCCCACACCTCTAATCCCAGCATCGAGGAGGTTGGTACACCGAAGGGCTGTGAGTTGGAGGTCTGCCCCAGCTACACAGTGAGTCCTTGTTCCGAAAGCACAGGGAGGGGACGGTTTTGCCACCGGCTGCCAGCCCTGGGCTCAGCCTGTTGTTTTAGGAACAGTGTATCCGGCTATTTCCAACTGACCCATGTGTGTGAGAGAGGCAGGAGGGAAAAAAAAAACATACCACACTGAAGCCTAAGGCCAAAGAGAAGAAATGGTTTTACATTTTTCTATCTTATTCACTGTGGGTTTTTTTTGGGGGGGGGGGAGCGGGTACCAATTTTGATTTTCTACAACAATTTCTCTTGCCAACAAATCAACACATATGGTCTAATACAGTGCCAAGCACACAGACTCCAAAGATGTTTTTATTTAACATTACATCCGATTATTTATCCTGATTAGTGGATTTGGGGGCACCCCTAGCCTTCTTATTTCTAAGACTTTGTTCTCTTCAATCCCATTTCCACTCTACTCTGTTTACCTTTGTGGGTATTTTCTCTAATCATAATTTTGGAGGGACACTCCCCAGGCAAAATTCAAACTTTATCTGCGGAGGAAAACACAAGGCCGGTTAGGACCAGTAGAGATAAAGAGACAGGAAGCCACCTTCCTCCCACAACCTCGGCAGGGTCCCATCATCCAAGGCATTCTCTTTGCTGCCAATTGCCTTCTCCAAGTGAGAGAGAATAAACTAATTTTATACCTATTCAGTCCAATAAAGCTCATTGTCCTACCTCCACCTCCAGTGATAAGAGGCAGGAACAGTTCATTTTCCATTGCTAAGCAACAGAAAAAAAAAAAAAAAAACCCAGTGTGCGGCATCTGTGCCCAGCCTCACCCGCTGATAGGGATCACTGTCTGAAGTTCTTGTTTGCGTTCCGAAGTCAACAGTAATTGTCGTCCCCTATTAGTCTTCATTAGGATGGTTTATGGCTGGCCTAACTCCAATCTCCACTCAGTGGTTTGAATGTCCTGTCTTCCTAGGGAAAGAAATATTTGGCAGTAAAAACCTCGTGCGGATTTCCTCCTTTCATATTTCCCTTCAATAGGCTGGGAAAGCATTGCCCGCCCCCACCCGCCCCCCCCCCCAACCCGTAGTTCCCCAGTTCGGGACAACAAGGGTGCTGTTAAAGGCATTGAAGGAGATGAGTGGACAAGAAGGTTGTGTGCTCCTGGCCTGGCTTCCGTCTACTCTACGGAAAAAGTAGGTCAGTGGTACACAGGTCTGTTTGGTCAAAGAGTTCTTGCAAATTTGGGGCCAAAAGCACGACCCTTCTTTCCAGAGCAAAAGGTACGCAGGGCCTTTTTTTTTTTTTTTCTTCCCATAGACTCAGGACGTGGTCAACTCCTGCCTGGCTGGCTCAGAACTGGGTGAAACAGTGACCGTACTGTAGTGGTGCAGTCTCGGCCAGCTTGAAAGAGCCGCCCTGGGCTCCCAGGTGTTGACTCACCCTGAGGTTAAGAGCCTGCCAGCCCAGCCCAGGGGCAGCCCGGGGGGGGTGGGGGGTGGGGCAGGGAGGGGGCGGGGAGGGGGGGAAACACCTTACATAACTAGTCCTTTTAGCCCCAGCTCTAAGTTCCAAGGCTGATTGATCCAAAAATACAGAAAAGAGCTTCAAGCAATTAATTGGGGGATGTTATCCTCCTTTTTAGACCCCACGCCAAACATCTGCCTACCCTCGCCACTTTTCAGAGAAAGTATGATTCCTGGGCAGCCCTCCTACACCTCACTTATACCCCTAGGTTGCTGAAGGTTTCTTTAGGCCATATTGAAAACAAGCCTGCTTGCGCCCCCTAGTGCACACGCGAATTAAAGCATTGTAAGCTGAGTACCCGAAAGCTTGGGGCCAGCAACAGATTGAGGCAGTCCGGTTCCTTGAGATCTGGGACAGAGACTAGAAATCATACACACACACACACACACACACACACACACACACACACACACACACACACACACACACACACACACACACACACACACACACACACACACACACGAAGAGGTGGATCTAGGAAGAGGTGACTACGGAGGCAATGACATAGAAGAAAAGCAGGAAGGTTCTGGGTGTGTTTTGTAGGGGAACGCATTGAAGTCCACTTACTTTGTGGCCACCTGCAGGGGTCTTCTGGGTGTGGTGCACAGTCTTAGAGACAAGCTAGCCCTTCAATGCCCCCACGACCTGTGGCTGCATGAAAGTCGGCTAGAGTCTGTGGATGTGGTCTTACCCAGCAAGGGAGAGGCGAGAGAGAAGGCCAGGCTGACCACAGCAGAGGGACAGAAGGCTTGCACGAGATCACAGCTTTATTTCCCAGGCATCTCAGGTTTGCATTTCCCAGAGGACCAGAAATCCATGGCCAGAATTCTACTTTCCAAAATGTAATTTGAAAAGAAGAACAAGGTAACCAAGCACTGACTCTGACCGGATCAGAGGAAGAAAGTCAAACCTTAAGCCTCCATCCATGTCACTGGGGAAACCATATAAAAAGCAGGCCGCATTTCTGTACTTTGGGGGCAGCTTTGAGCCACCCTTGCCAGCCACAGAAACCTAATTGCCAAACAGCATGTTGCTTTGCCACAGGATCGGCTGAAATCTAAGAACGCTGACGTGTTGAGCAGTTTCCCAAAGCTTCTTCTGTTTATAAGACTTTGGCCCACTAATTGACCATGTAAATTGCCACCTCCTGAGGCGTTTGCAACACAAGGGAAATAATATTGGCTTTGGGCTCCTTGATTTCTGTGCAGGGGTCTTAGGCCTGTGTTACCGGTTACTTCAGTGGAGGGACGGTTAGGAAGCAGTGCCGGATGACTTGGAATATGGAAAGCCTTCCAGGGTCTTCCAAAGACTACCCTTGGGATTAGTCTAGCAGGTTCAAGACCTTAGTCACCGGGGCTGAAGAAATAGCTCAAATGGCAACATGCTTGCCTCGTAAATTTGGAGGCTTCAGTTTGATCCCCTGAACACATGTGAAAAAACCAAGTGTATGAGATGGCACGCATTCATAATCTCAGCTCTAGGGAGGTAGGGACTGGCAAATCCCTGGGGAGCCCTAGCATGCACAGAGGGACAGGAGCTTCAGAGACATGATTTCCCTGATGCCCCAGTCTGAGTATCTTTCCTCCAGGGACAAGATGTCTGTGTTGGATTTTACTTTGACCATACGAGGGATTCAGCCTCCACAGTCTGTCACTGAGGCCCATCCAAAGGGAGACCAAGGGCCATGAGGAACAGAAGACATAGGAACTATCTTCTGTAGCCAGGGACGGTGCTGTAGACAAGGAGTAGCCCATCCCCAGCTCCCAGAGGACAGCTGTCCACACCACATTCCCATAGCCCCCTACAAGTCCCTACTCCACTAGGTGCTCTGGGGTCAAACAGAGTGTTAGGAGTCCAGGCTCTGGCACACAGGGCAGTCAAACGTCAAGGCAACTTGCTGACACCGGCATCTGTAAGATGTGGTCATAAAGCAGCTTGACGTCGGCTGGAAAAAGAACCCTCAAGAGACAAGGGTGTGACTTGCGGGCATGCGGGGGTGAGGGGGTGGGGGGGGGAGAGTGGTGGAGGGTGGGGTCATGATGATCCAGGAAGAGGGGGCGGGGGAGTCAGTGACAGATGTACAAAGAAAGAACAAAACCCACAGAGGGGCTGTTAAGCTCTTGTACACCTGCACACCATGTACCCCTTACATCATGTACACCTGTACACCATGTACACCTGCACACCATGTACACCTGCACACCATGTACCCCTTACATCATGTACACCTGCACACCATGTACTCCTGCACACCATGTACACCTGTATACTATGTACCCCTTACACCATGTACACCTCTACACCGTGTACACCTGTGTGCCATGTACACCTGTACACCATGTACCCCTTACACCATGTACACCTGTACACCATGTACCACTTACACCATGTACACCTGTCCACCATGTACCCCTTACACCATGTACACCTGTCCACCACGTACACCTGACTCTCAATAGAGCGTCTTGGAGAAATGACATAGCACACACTCCAGAAGTATCTATGGGGAGTGTGAAAGGCCAAGACTCTCCCCTACCTCCCTCTTCAGTTTTCAAGGCAGATTCCCCTGATCTTTGACAGCATCTGCTGGTAGAAAGAGCCTTCGCAGCCAGAGGACATCAAAGAGGAACGCCTTCCATCTCCGCCACAGCTACAGACACAGTGAGTAAAGGTGGTCAGGCCCCACGTGGCTTTCCATACTCTCTCCGTGGTTGTGGACTGGCACAGGAGCTTCACATTGGATCTGTCAAGTTCACAATCACTCAGGAAGTAGATTTGAAATGACTAGGTAAGGACTAAATAAAATAACATCCTAAGATGTTCAGCCCTGAACCCCAGCATTCCAGGTCCCGCCCCGTTATTACCAATTGCTCTTTATCCATAGGCAGTGACGTGCTTTAAGGGAAACCGGACTCACCTGGGGTAAATGATTCCGGGCTTGCCTGGAGACCTCACTGACTGGAGAACATCAGGTGCTCTCCACCTTGACCCACAGTGGGGAAGCTTCAGAGGGGACACACCCTCCTTTCAGACATCCGGGCACGTAGTGTCTGACGCGCAGTCTGGTCTTTTCCTGATAAGGCAAGAACCAAAGGCTTGTGACAGGGTGAATTACCTGATGACCCCAGATGTTGCCATCTGGTTTAACTGGGGGGCAGGGGAAGGGCGGGGAGATTCATGAAACACAAGTGCAAAATGGTCTGCAGAAACCTCCATGGTGTGAGCTCAAAGTGCACTTCAAGACGCACGAGAACGACTGCGTGCGTGCGGTTTTCACCTCGTGATTTTGCTCCTGCAACCATCTGGGCCTGTTTCAGCTTCCTGAGTGAGGGCAGTGCCTGGTGGTAGCAACACAGGAGACGTGAGTGTCAGGCAGGGGGCTTCACGCTCACTTGCTAGACAAGACCCACAGCACAGTCGCCTTTTGAAATCTTTAGTCCTGAGCTAAAGGTGTTCCCTGAAGGAGGTCTGTTTTCACCAAGAATAGAATTTGTCCTAAGGGGGGAAAAATTGAGCAAGCAGAGCTGGCCCCTGGGGGCCTAGAGGCCTAGGCTCTGAAAAGGAGAGAAATTCAAAAGGCGTTGGCTTGCATCGCACAGGCAGCACAGCTCATGCGTGGATTACTTAGCATGATCTTCCTCAGGTTTGGGATTTCTGATTGACAGCTGCCTTGCTTCAAAGCCCGTGTTATGAGTTTGAGCTCTTTCTACCAGCTATTTTCTAGTTTCAGCCATCACCCAGCTGGGCACCTGTCCACCCTCCGCTAAGTGGCCATCCTGAAGGCTGAAGGGTTTTGGTTTTTTTTTTTTTACCTTCAGACAGCTGATTTCAGGCCTGGGGAGCTGGGTGCTGGAAGTCCGTGTATTTTCCCCCTATGCCATGAGGTATAGCGTCCCCATCCCCCAGCCACAGCAGATGCACCTGGCTCTCACTGGCACAGTGCAGCCCTAGAAAGCAGCTTAAAAATACAGCGCTCCAGCCACCTTGTCAAAGCTAATATATTCGGAAACTGAAGGTGGCTCCCAGGACGGCTATGTCCGGGTCTAGCATTCAAACATTTAGTGGCCGAGTAATTACTGTAATAATTAATTTCTGTTGCTTAATCTAGCAATCAAGCATGTCTCTTTACACATGGGAAAAGGTCGGTCCCTATAGAGGAAAGTGTAACTCTGTGTGTGTGTGTGTGTGTGTGTGTGTGTGTGTGTGTGTGTGTGTGTGTGTGTAAAATACAGAGCGGCAAGTGCGATGTAATTTAGGTGGTTTCAGATATCAGTTTGTGGAATAAATAAGATGCTTTTGTGGCTGGGAGTGTTTCTTGGTGGTGGAACACGTGACTAGCATGCTTGAGGCCTCCAAGTTCAATTCCCAGCACACACAAACAACATTTTTTTTAAAGCTGCTTTTCATTTTGTTTGTAGTCTTAAGTTTGGGAGGAAAAGAAGAAAAAAATATGGAGAAACAAAAATTAAGCAAGCCTAACTTCAAATGCCAACTTTGTGAGAGTTTTCCCCGGGTAGGATTTGGTCAAATGCTATAATTTGCAGCTTTGTCAGTGAAATGTGAGAGCCGCTAATCTTACCCAAATCCACCCTAGGCTTCTAGAATCGTGCATAGGAATCTGCTGTAATCCGTAGGTTAGCTTAAAGTTTTCTAGTAACTACATTTCTTAAAAGTCAAAAGAGATGGTAGAATTATTTTAAAGTATAAACTTTGCTTAGTGCCATATATCAGAGACACTGATTTCGAATGCTAATCAATAGAGAAATGCTAACAGACTCTTTGATTGTGCTTTTTTCTTTTTACAGTCTTGGAAATCTGATGTGCGTTTTGTGTTTGTACAGATGTGCAGTGGTGCACATCTGTAACTCTGGCTGAGGGAGGCTGCAGCAGGAGGATCCCAAGTTCCAGGTCAGCCTGGGCTATGTAGCAAGACACTGGCTAAAATGGGATGAATTCAGGTCTTTGGTCTCAGGAGCTGTTTCCCAAGCCCAGTGGTCACAGGTGACTAAAGGCGTAGAGGTCTCTGTATTGGACAATGCAGAGATACAGGGTGATGGGCAGTCGCCTCAGAGATGGTCGGCCATCAAACAAATATAGATGTTGTTTCACGTGTTGCAGCACTTCTGAGGAAACCCTGAATCAACCTTCTAGCATCAGTAGCTCTTACTTCTCTTAAAGCCGTAGTTCTTAACATGAAGTCTCAACCCCCCTGAGGGTCACATGTCAGATCTCCTGCATATCAGATATGTATACTATAATTCATAGCAGTAGCAACATTACAGTTATGAAGTAGCAACAGAAATAGTTTTACGGTTGGGGGTCACCACATCATGAGGAACTGTATTTAAGGGTTGCAGCACTGGGAAGGCTGAGAACCGATGCCTTAAAGCCATCCATGTTGGAAATCACTCTCCTGGGCAGCGCACTTCCCTGGGCAGCGCACAATTTGGCTGCCATTCCTTCTGCTGTAGGTGCTGCCTCTGCTGTGATGGCGCTGACCAGGATGCTTGTCTGGCTTACTTTTCAGGGACTTGAAGCTCACATCTACTGAAGGTACCAAGCCCTCCCTCTGGGTAACTGGAATGGGATGGGAAAGCTGAGCAGCCTGCTTTTCCTGTGGTGTCTGTCCTTTTCTCTCTAAGACATTGGGTCAGAGGGTACTCCACTCTGTGTTTGGACATGCTGACAATTGGGGAGATATTTTGTACAGAAGTCTAATACAGGGCTAAGCCCTCCTCCTCTTCTCTTCTCTTCTCTTCAAAGGTAAAGGTACCTACGAGCCAACATCACCTGCAGTACCGGGCCATGAAAATAGATAGAGGATCTCCACCCACTCCTGGGAAGAACACAGCTGCCCCGTCTTTTGTTAGCCCTACCTTTCATTATTCTTATTCTATGTCTGCAATTCCAGCTCCCCTAGAGTCAAGAAGCTGATGTGTGAGCCAAGTCCCCGTTGACAAACCCTTTCTCCCCCCCCCCCCCACCCCCCCAGCCCCCGCCCAGAACTCATTTCTCAGACATTGATTTTTCCCCCCTTGGAAGGCTCTTGCAGGATGATTTGATTCAATGTAAACATGTATTGGATGCCTTGATAGACTCGGGACTGCGCCTTTCTTGTCCTTCTACCTCTTTTGCATTCTTCTTGTGTGCTGTTTTTTTTTTTTTCTTTCAGGGTAGAGTACCTTTGTGAGGATCTTGGAAATCTTGAGTGAATGGGGGAACACAGGGGAAGAGAAAGGACTTGTCACCAGGAAGGAGAAGGCTACATCAACAGAAAAATGATTGGAGGTCATCAGAAAGCATAGAGTTTTGTGACATGGAAAATAGGATTCCATGGCCAAAGGAAAGGGAGCAGAGATGTCCCTCCTGGCTGTTCTTACCAAGAGGCAGGGCGTGGTGGTTATGGAATTGTAAGGCTGGGTGGGGTTGGGTAGCTGCAGAGGCAAGAGAAGGACACTCCTGAGGTGCTGGGACAGTTAGTATTGACTGCCAGGTGACAGGATCAAGAGTCACTGAGGAGACAAGCCTCTGCTCATGTGTGTGAGGCATTACCTAGTCTGCGTTAAGTGGGAACAGAAAGTCCATCCTGACTCCTGGACTGAATAAAAGAGAAAAAGGGAGGGATGCCCAGAAGAATGGCTCAGTAGGTAAAGCACTTGCCAGGGAAGGGTAGGAGAGAGAGAGAGTTTTAGGCAGGCATGGTGGCTGCCTGTAATACCAGTGTATGGGGGTGCAGTGGGGTGAGTGAGCTGGCTACTTAGACGACCCAAATCCAGGCTCGAATCAGAGAGTGATCAAGGGAGAAACGCAATGTCCACCCGACTTCCTTGTGTGTACACGCAGATGCCTTAGCACCTACACACATGCATGGGCCCACATACATGTAAACATGCAAGTACACATGCGTGCACACTGCATACACATACATGCCATTGTTTTTAAACACAGGTGTTCAACACACTCTGCTTCCTGACTGTGGATGCAGTGTGACCCCCACACTCCTCCAGCCAGGACACCTCACCGTGATGGGCTTCTATCCTTAGACTGTGAGCCACACACACCTTTCTCTCCCTTCTCTAAGCTCTAAGCTCACAGCAATGAGACAAGGGACTGAAACAGGCGGGGCGTGGGGTGGGGGTGGGTGGAGGGGTTGCTCTATTCACATCCAGCCAAAATCAGAGCCCTTGTGTTTGCAGGGCAGTCGGCGGCGTTGCCTCGTACTCAGAAACCCTCCTTTTTGTGGCACGCTTCCTTTTGGTCTCCAGTTAATTAGTCTTTAGGCTGTGCCTGAGGATTTTAAGTTCCCACCTCTGCTGGGAACCTAGGATTGCACTTCCTAGGCCCCTTGTACTAGGGTAAGACCATATGGCCAGATGCAGCCAATTAGCTATGAGTACTCATGAAATGAGTCCTAGCCCAGAGCTTTCCATTTTCAGCCCCAGGCCCTAAGAGCTTTCTCTGAAGGACTGGCTGCTCCATCCACCTGGGCCACCATAATTCTCAGGGCCATTCCACTGACTGGCAAGGGCAGTCACAGGAGACACAGCTGGGTGTAGTCAAAGCGCTTGAAAGCTATGTGGTTTTTTATCCTCAGTATGTGTCCTCCGTGGCTGTTGGACAAAGAGATATGCAAAATGGGTGTCTTGGCTGCCCAAAAACCTGCTGCTCTGACGTTCTTTTTAATCTCCAGCCCTGCAGTTTGGGGCTGCTTCTTGGGCCTTCATTCCTTTTCTTTGACCCTTCCAAGCCCAATTTTCCTGCTTATTTGTTTCCTGTGGTGCTGGTGTGGGATTGAACACGGGGGCGTCATACTTCTAAGCAAACAGTCTACCACTGTTACTCCCTCAGTCCCCAAACTGCTCCTTTGGGTCTACCTTGCTAGATGAGCGATGATGCTCACACATTCATTTGGCCACTTAACACGATGCCTTGAAAGCATGCCTCCTGTGTGCTTGGCCAGGTACAACAGTGCACTGCATGTGTTCTTGCTCCAAGGAGCATCAGCAAGTGCTAGAGGAGCCTCTCACTGCAACAGGAGCATACAAGGAGCAAGAGGCAGCTCCAAGCCTGCAGAGTCAGCAGCCACTGGGCAGAGCGGAGAGAGAGGCCAGAGGTCTCTGTGAGGACAGATGTGTGAAAGGACAATAAAGATGAGGAGCTGAGCTGGGCCCATTCAGAGAACACCAAGTGGCTGGGTATGAATTGCTCGGGTGGTGTTGTGGGCAAGTGGTAGGTTCAGATGAAATGGAGGGGGTGAGGCAGGTCCCCAAAGGCCTGGTAGCCATGGCAACAGAGATGAGCACAGGCCAGTAAAGAGATGCTCAGAGATTTCAGCAAAAGGAATGCTCGGACCAGGCTTGTGTATGGTTGGAGAGAGGAAAGGAGCCTTTGTTTGTTTTGAGTTGTGAGTTGGCCAGACAGAGAGAGAGAGACTCTGTGTGCCTTCCCATATATTTGTGTGTTTGTTTATGATAGGCAAAATTCTCTGGGGGGGGGGCAAAATCAAGGGGAGGGTGGTTTAAAAAGAAATAAAAAAAGCTCTAGAGCAGTGGTTCTTAACCATCTTAACGCTCTGACCCTTTAATACAGTTCCTCCTGTGGCGGTGACCCCCAACCGTAAAATTCTTTCATTAGTTCATCATAACTGTAATTTTGCTGCTGTTAGGAATTGCAGTGCAAGTATCTGATATGCAGGGGGTCATGACCTCAGGTTGAGAACCACTGCTCGAGAGCAAAGCATCAAATGAGAGTAGAGCAGTGGGATGCGGACATTGGCCAACAACATGGGGCCATTTGGTGAGATGAAGACTAGATAGCAGGAGGAGGTAAGGATGATGGAGAGAGAGAGAAGCCATAAGATGCAGAACCAGAGGGTGAGAAAAGCCAGCTAGGAGGTGAGAGAGCCTAGCTAGGGCAGACACAGACTCGGCCGTGTCCTGAAGTGAAGGACTCCTGGGAGCAGGGACGCTCAATAGCAAAGTTTTAAGCAATCGGCCGCACCATGGAGCGAGGTCATCCTTCCCACATTGGTGTTTGCCAACCCTCACTGGAATGGACCTGGCTGTAGATTCAGTCCAATGAGTGGGAACAGCCGTGAGGCATGAGGTCCAGAGTGGAAGTGAAGAAGTCAGAAACGGGAAACAGGGGTGTGTGGTGACAAGGGTACAACATGTCCCCTCAAGAAACTACTGGAGATGTGATTAGGAATGAAGTTTGAACCTAACCTCCTAGAAGCAATAAAGACAGGATTCAAGAAGGGAGGGGGTCGCAGAGACTCTGACAAGTTTCTGAGAAAATACACGGTAAGATATTGTCCATAGTTATCTGAGGATATTTCAGAATAGACAGAAGAGATGCGCATGCGTGCATGCGTGCATGTATGTATGTGTGTGTGTGTGTGTACACGCATGTGTAAGGTAGCTTTGAATGGTGTCCAATCCACAGGAAAGTAAACTTATGGCAGACCCTGAGCTTTGAAAAGCCCTCCCTAGACAGTTTGCTAAGAACTATTTAAGCTTATTTTTTCTTGATGAAGTGGGCTGTGCTAATGGTGTGCGGATGGAAAACACACACACACACACACACACACACACACACACACACACACACACACACGTCTATATTTGGGGGAAAAAAAGCATTCTCAGAGTCTCATGCCTTGGGTTCAGAACTTGGGTCCTGCCATCCTCTTCCTGCATCCCTGAAACTTCCCTTTTCCTACTGTCCTGTGTTAGCCACTCTGTTGCTATGGTAATATCCTGACGAGAGTAACTTAAGGGAGAAAGGATTCATCTTGGCTCACAGCTTCAGGGCACAGTCTATCATGGCAGGGAAGCGACAGTGGCAAGGGCTTGAGGTAGTAGCTGGTCATGTTGCCCTTGCAGGCAGGCAGGAAGCAGAAGAGTGTCAGCAATTCTGCTCAAGGTAGGTCTTCCCACCTCAGGTAATCTAATCAAGATACTCCCCTGTAAGTGTGTTTGGAGGCTCGTCTGCCAGGTGATTCTACATCCTGGAAGCTGACAGCCTAAGCTACCTTATCATACCTACCTAACCAGGATCCTGTTACCCAATTAGATGCAGTAGTGAGTTGATTCTGCCACCAGGATTTTGCTGTGTTTACCTCCAATGAACCTAAATCAATTTTGATATGGTACCATATCAGACAGATGATTTTTCCCTTGCTAAACTTGGGACTGTTGGTGTCTGCCAAAGGCCTTTATGTTAAAGGCTTGGTTCCCAACCAATGCACTTGTGGTAGGTAGGGACCTGGCAGGAAGAAGTCGTTAGGAGTATGCCCTTGAAGAAGACACTGGGAATGAGCCCTCCTCTCCCTCCTCCCTTCCAGACGCCATGGGAATAACAGATCTCCTAGGCTGTGTGCTCCCACCAAGATCGCTGTCTTACCACAGACCCAAAAGCATTTAGACCAACCGGATGGAAAACTTGAAAACTGTGAGGCAAAACAAGTCTTTTCTTTATAAACTGATTTATATCTGGGATTCATTACAGCAATAGAAAGAGCAGCGCGTGCCTCAACCTCCAAGCACAGTAGCTTAAAGGCCATTTATTTTACTCGAACAGCTAGCTCTCTTTAGGTAAGAGAGCCTGCCCCATAAGCTGATTCAGGGATCCGCGTTCCTTCCATATTGTCACTCCCAAATTCATCGTCCTTGCTTGCCTTTTTCCATTTTCCAGTGTATAAGGAGGGAAAGACAGGATTTGGGGAGTTCCTTTTCCTTCTAATAAGAGGGTGACTTTAAGCTTGGAAGTTTAAGCCAACGTTGACTGTCAGCTCTGCTCACTGCTGCTAGGGCCAATCCCGAGCCTCTCATGCGCCCTGCAAAATGTTTAGCTTTGATCTCGCAGGTTGTGGCAGTTTCTAGGAACCACTGGGAATAAATCCCTAAGGAGCTCTTTCCCCTAACAGCTTTCTTCCCTTCAGGAAGTGCCTTGCCAGAGGTTTCACCACTGAAGCTAAACCTCAGCTTTTCCGTTGGTGAAGGAGACCCCTTTGCCTACACGACCTCCAAGAGGCTCAAATGCAGGGTGGCAAATGGGTTCCAAGGTATGAAAGTAGGCACTGTGTTCCTAGGCTGGTGGACAACGCCTGCTCTGCACCCTGGCCTGTCTCCGCCCGCCCGGGGCATCCCTAGACTTGTTTAGTCGGCCGGAGGGCGGTGCGCCAGCGCCACCGTGTGGCCTCGTGACTTCAAAGCGCAGCGGCTCCGCCCGCTGGGGTATCGCGCTGTTCAGCCAGGAGGCCCAGTTAGGATGCTTGGCTTGCCAGGGAGGGCATCTCCTCTGGTCCCTATCTCGCTTTTCTTGCACTGCCCTCTTGTGGAGCCTTTTCTATCCCGAGATGCAGAGGGCAAACGCAGAGAGCTACAGTTTAACATCAGAGGCCCGCCTTCTAGCTGCCAGTGTGTAACTCTGGTTTGGGCGCTCTGGTCTCAAAAATGAGGAAAACAAAAAGCAAACAAAAGTCCCCAGAGAGCTCACAGCCAGGTCATGCGTTTCCCCTGGAGTAGGGGAGAGGAAATGAGTATAACCCGAAGCCCCTGAGGAAAGTGCCCAGACAGACATGGATGAGTGACAGCGGCAAAAAGCATCTTGCCTTCCGGCTCTTTGGCTATCCAAAGTGCGACCCTGTTCCAAGCACGGCGATCCCAGGAATTGCCCCAAGGGGCTCTGTCCCAGCTTGAACTTTCCCCAGAATCAGGAGATCTCTATGTAGGCCAGATCCTGGATGCTGGAAAGGGAGACTTAACACCCGGTACTTCTGTCGCTATGGAAACGCCCTCCCTCCCAATTCAAAGGCGGTTTAGACTTATGCTAAATTCCCTCAATAAAAGAGATACAAGGACCTTTAACTTATTGGGGGAAATTGCTCAAGGTCGCCTAGTGGGCAAAGGCAGAAACCTAAGCCATTCTCCATTGGAAGATGTAGTGTTGAGTCCTCTTCGCCTCTCCACTGGGAGGGATCTTCATAGAGTGAGGAGCTTCGCCCCGAGCAAGACCCAAGAAAGATGGAGACTTGGGATGAGAGCTCATATGCAATCAGAGACCCTTGATCTCTCCACTCCTTACTCAAGCCCTGCCCAGCTGCTTCCTTGTCTGCAGACTATGAGCACGTCAAGAGGGTTACCGGCACCTGTCTACAGCAGTTGAAAGATGAGGCAGCCTGCTCTTAAGGATGTGACCCTGCTAGGTAGATCCTGGGGGAGTGTTCACAAATAAATCTGGATCTGGTGCAAGCCACTTCCAGCTTTCTGAATGCATTCTACTTTGTAATTAGGGCCGCTATTGATTTTTACAGCACACTTGTCAAATGTAAGTGAGGTCCGTGAATGAGCACACATTTGCTGTTTACAAAATATTACACGCCCTGAGATTAGCATCGTTGTTCACATACGGAAACGGAAGCAGAGCAAAGTAACTCACCACAGGTGACTCAGAGGGCACCCAGTCTCCAGTTTAGGGGTTCCTTCAGCCACCATGCATCGGAGGAAGAGGGAGCATAAGAGCATCTCCGTGGCACAACATCAAAGTCCTGGGAAGGAAGCACCAGGTTTCATGTGTTTATGAGGAAGAAAGATGTTAAGATCTTCTTGTGTGCTTGTCTCTCATCATTCTGTGTGGGAGGAAGATGTTCTCTGCATCTGGGAGAAATGTCATCTGATCATACACGGACGCCCATGAGAAGTCCATCCTCTTAGAGCCTGTTCTTCTCATTCTGTGTGGAGAGAAGATACTTGCCCCTTTACAGCTTTGTTGTTGTTGTTGTTGTTGTTTAATGAAAGTAATGGATAATACTTTTTTGTTTTTCGAGACAGGGTTTCTCCGTGTAGTCCTGGCTGTGCTGGAACTTGCTCTGTGGATCAGGCTGGCTTTGGACACAGAGATCCACTTGCCTCTGCCTCCTGAGTGCTGAGATTAAAGGAGTGTGTCACCACTACCCAGGATTTTGTTTGCTTTTGTTTTGTCTGGGTGAGTGTGTGTGTGTGTGTGTGTGTGTGTGTGTGTGTGTGTGTGTGTGTAGTGGCAGATTGTATTTTCTAAAAACACCTGGCCCAAATGTGTCCCATCTCACATTTATGTAACTGAGACTCTCTTCTTGAACATTCCTAAGTGGACTTAGGATGCTTTCTCTGTGTCTACTCCTCCCAAACCTGGGTGACATTTGAGCCAGCTTCAGTGGGTGGATTGGGGGCATTGCTGAATGCACACAGCTCAAAACTCCTTGTCCATTTACTTTGCTGTCTCAGGACATTCACCACCGCGTTTTGAGGTCGTCAATGACTGAAGGGGGGAAAAACCACAAGCAAGTGCCCTGGTTTTCAACTTTTTAAACTACAATTGAATGTCGTTATTACAAAAGAGGTTGTTAACAATAAAAGGTTTCTGAACACACAACAACCCCCAAATCAGTTCAGCTGTGTAATGAATGAAGAGTGTTCTGGGCGGTTTGTTCTTGTCTGTGTTGCACTGTGAGGCTTCCCTGCAGCCTTGGTTCTAAAGACAAAACACGAGCTCTGTGCACCATGCATGCCTCACAGCACGCACTGCCAGCGAGTGCAACCTGGAATGCCGGGGCGCAGGTTCCAGATGTATGACACGAACCGCAGCGTTTTGGGTTTTGTGGCTGTTGTTTTTACTGTACATATACAATTTTAGTCTCCCGTAGAAACACAATGGGTTAATTACAGAAAACAATTTTAAAACTTAATTTTTGAACTGATGATTTGAGTTTCATTTTTAAAAATTGTTAAAGGAATCTTAGTTTGCTAGACTTCCAAGTTCCAATTTTATTCTGAAATGAGCCTACATATCCTTATGTCATCCGTACTACATACTTATGTGAAGCAGCAGTCTCAGTATTGATAACTCTAAAATCAAAATATCAGTCAACCCTGAAAACCTTCGAGGAACTCTATACCCTGCACTATCAAGATTTCATTCTTTATCTTAAAATAACCAAGCAAGCACATTCACCTCAGTAGTTGCTAAATTGCTTTCCTATTTAATAAGTGGCAAAACTGCATATACATGTCTTTCAAAGAATTGTTTTAAAATAAACTTCTCTATGATTTATTGCCAGTAAATGTTTGATTTATATGCCTGTCTTATATACACTATGCACCTACATACCTAGGGTTGTGTAAAGTTCTCTTAGGTGAAAAAGGGTCATAAATGACTATTGACCACTTGCGAGGGGGGCTGGATTCTGAGCCACTTCAGCTGGTGCTGTCGGGGACAGGTCTGGGCTTTGCCCACCTTGAAGATTCAGGAGCAGATTAGCTTACTACCAATGGTTTAAGGCACTCTTAGCTTGGGTGGCCCTCAAGATTCTGAACAATTTTTTCTTTTACTGTTATCATCTGTTCTTCAGTGACGTTCAGGCAAGTCCACAGATGATTTCTCCAGAGAGATCTCCAGAGGCAGAATCACTAGACCCAAGTCTCAGTCTCACGGGGGTAGGGGATAGGGGGAGGTAAGGAGGGAGAGGAGCACCATGGAAACATAGGGGATGAACCTCCAAAAATAGAGATACACCTTGGACTATACTAAGCAAATCATGTGAGGCAGGAAATCACGTGGTGCAATATCGGTTTCCTAAAATTCTAAGGGCACTCATTTAAGAATAGAATGTGTGTGATGGGAAAGGAGAGAGATTTGGACTGAGTGATCAGTCCCTCGAGGGCTGAAGGCCTTGAGAATCCAGCTTCTGTCCAGGATACAGTATCTTCAGCAGCTTCCACTCCCTCCACCTTGTCTATGAGCCCCTAGGTGACAGACACCTGGGCCAGGCTCTCACTTAAGAAGGTGGGATGAAATAACACCAGTGAGGGTATGGGTACCACACGTCTAGTTCCCTACTCCCTTCCCTGACCCCTATGGGGATCAAAGAGCCTGGCCGCATGCTTGTGTGTGAAACTTCCTGCATCCTCAGAAAAGTATTTTTAAAAAACCCAAACAAAACAAAAAACCCTGCTTCTTGCCAGGGTGCCCCGAGTCCTCTCTCTGGAGACCATGCTTTGCTGTCTGTCTGTCCATGGTGCTAATATCTTTTCTAATAAGCTTATTCCTCAGTGATCTGTTTCAGTGTTCGCATGCCCCCCCCACACCCTGAAATCTAGCTTTTGTTTATAAGACTGTAAGTGTAGCCAAAGTGTACAATTTCAAGGCTTTGAAGCTTTAGCACCATCAGTAACTTTTTATTAGAAAGAAAGAAAGAAAGAAAGAAAGAAAGAAAGAGAAAAAAGGAAGAAAGAAAGCCAGCCTTCTAAACTCAAGGTTCAAAGAAAAGCCTACTATGTTGATGTCTATTAGTTTGGGTGTGAAGATTATATTTACATTGTTATTTAATTTTTAAAAATAGTCATTGTATACACTATATATTAATACCAAGCTATTATAATAATCTGAAACTAACTTTCTTCCTTCCTTCCTTCCTTCCTTCCTTCCTTTCTTGAGACAGGGTCTCTCTACAAGCCTACATAGCCCTAGCTGTCCTAGAACTCAATATGTAGACCAGGCTGGCCTCAGACTGGCAGACAGCCCCTTGCCTCTGCCTCCTAAGAGCTAGGGTTACAGATATGTGCCACCATACCTGGTTTTGAATGATTCCTTATTAAATGTGAAACTCTCCACTTGAAACTTCAGGTCACAGTCATCATGGCTTTCATAAATTTCTGTGCTTCCTGAGTTTGACCACATACCCTGACTGCCTTTGGGCTGTGAGGGACTGGCCACTGAATCCAAATGTCCCTCCCTCCACATCTCACACTGTTCCTTAATACACTCTCAGACTCCCCCTTTAAGAAACAAGCAGCCGGCTCTGGCTGTGAGTCAGCGGTAGAGCCCTAGCCCAGCATGCACTGGGGCATGGGTTTAATCCCAGCCACCACTTCAATGATGGGAGGAGCCAATGCTTCTTCCGGTCTTTACACTGCTGTCTCTCCCCGGAAGATGGGTCCCAGAGATTTAGATTTGTGAATCATCCCCTTGTCTCTTTGGTCTGCACACTCTTCAGGCTAAGGATGATCCCCGCCCCCCGCCCTGAGCATTGTGTTGAGTACAGGGAACAGGCCACGCATCACTCAAAATGCCTTCTCTTGTGAGCAGGTTCTGCTGTAACTGCCATTTCGAAGACAATTTTTAAAAATCGACTTTAGCTTAAAAGCTATTTGCTATTATTTTAACGATACAATTTCTATTATTATTCCTCAAAACTTTCATGCAGAGTGAGATTGAACCAAACCATGTTAGAACTATATACCCTTGGACCTTACGCCATTCTGCTCACTATGAGAACATTGCTTTTCTTATTCTGGAGTTACGAGTAAAGAAACAAACTCCAAGAGCATTTCTCTCCTCACCTGGTCAATTGTTCATTCGTCTAGATCCACTCGAATGTTACTTCGTGCGGGAAGCTTTTCTGCCGATGCTCCTAGGAGAGCAGGCCACGTCCTGGGACTCATGCTGCGTGCATATTCTTCCTTAATTAAAATTATTAATCATTCATTCACTGACCTACATGCCTCGTGAAAGGATGCCCGATTTTGTCAAATGCTTTACAGTAAACTCAATGACACCATTTCTTTTTTTTATTATTAATTTACTCAGATTACAACTCAATTGTTATCCCATCACTTATATCCTCCCGTTCCTCCCTTTCTCCCCCACCCTATTCACCTCTTCTAGGTCCATGACCGAGGGGGATCTACTCCCCCACTTTATGGTCACAGGCTATCAAGTCTCATCTTGGTAGCTTGCCTATTCTTTCTTTGAGTGCCATCAGGGCTCCCCACCAAGGGGAGGTCGTCAAATACAGGGCACCAGAGAATGACACCATTTCTTAGCGCTCTCTCGTTTCTCTTAGGGAAGTCCCGAACCACAGGAAATGATTTTCCTCCTTTCTCTGCTGCAGAGAGCCAAGCTCAGAGGCAGAGGATAGCTTCTGCTCCTTTGCATTCACAGCTCCAAGGAAAGCACCTGATGTGCTCTGGGCACCTGTGAGTAATCCTCATTAGAACTCGCATGGCTGGAGGGATTCCTGAACCCCACATATACCCATTGGTGCTGAGATCAGAGCATTTTGTCTGAGTGTGCAATGGCACCCTTTGTGCAAAATGGCTCACGGCTGTTCAGGTGACTCCCATAAGACAAAAACAGGTAGTCCCACCCACTTTATGGTAGAAACTAAGCCCAAGGACTGTCTGACTTGAGAGCTTAGATGCATGGGGCACTGGACATTAACAATAATGACAACAGGACAAGGGTAAGTGTGTCTGATGCGTAACTTGGGGCAACCTAGTCTCTCCACCCACCACGCGGGTTCCAGGGCCTGAACTCAGGTCGCCAGTGTGAACACCAGTTCCTGGAAAGGAGCTGTGCAACCAACTGACTGACTAAAGCTCTAGTGCTACGGAGAGAAGTTGGAATGTTGTCTGTCCAAAGCCTAACTAGCCTTTATCTTTCATTTAGGGGCTAACCTTAGCTCCCGCCCCCTGCCCATGGCCATTCAATGCCCATCCCTGTGTCTGTCCTAACACCTGTGGTTAACAGATAAATAACCATGCAGCACTAGCTTCCACTTCCTGAAAAGCCACGGATGTCATCAGATAGCATAGGAGACTTATAGGAGAGACTCCTCATCTTTCTGCAGGAGCCCCTCTGACGTTTCCAACAACAAATTGTTACAAAATATCTTGATTTATAGCTCTCTTTGTTCTGTTATTATACAACTCCACAATTGAAACATTATATTCCACATTGGCACGTTGTATTGAAGTAGATCTAAACGTCCTGGGCCATCATCATTCATAATTTTGCTCCTGCAATAACTGTGTCTCTTATTCCTTTGAGACACGAGCTGTATCTTTTGACAACACAATGCTTAGTGGCAGCTGTCTTTATCTGCAGAGCCTGCCTGAATATAGTATCTTAGCTCAAAAAACTTTGTCATGTTATCACTGGCCTCTCTGAGACAAGGGTTGTCTATTGGACCCTACTGAGGAGGGTTATATGACATTGTCACTGAATGGTGTACCATGGAATTCTTAGCCAACATGTCTTCTCAAATTGTATCAGAGAAGGACAGGCAATACTGTGTGGAGCGATCTGCATTGTGACATGAGACACCAACAAAGGCTCTGGGATCAACCTCTCTGTTCTCAGGAAGTCCTGAAAGAGTGTTGTCATGACAACGTCCCTTCTCTTTCAACACTACATTTGGTTAATTTAAACCCTCTGGCTGCAGTGGACAGCTGAAACCAGGTACCCTGGTGACCTAGGATGCGAGTCTCAGTGTCTTATCTTACTTGAGTATTGGCATCACTCTGCCCTGCTGCTCAGTTTCCTACAAAGACTTAGGAAAGTGGCAATGGACAGTACAAGGTCCACATGTGACAATTTTGCTAAAAGGCAGGTGTTACCTGTCAAACGTGTATGTTGAGCCTGTGCTGTGGGGCAAAAATGTTATTTGGTTTTCTGAATAGCTCAAGAGAAATTAAAAACTTCATCTCAAAGAATTTAATCCTCAACTGCATGGATAAAATTATGAAAGATCATATAAAATTATTAAAATTATATAAATAATCAAACTTGTGGGAAAAAATCTCACAAAATAGTTGATAATATTCCTTATGTTCAGGTTCAAATGTTTGTGAGTAGAAATAAGAGGAAAACAATGTTTGAGATGAGAAAAAAAAATCCTTTTCTAGCTCCCCTCCCCCAAAGAGTAAAGGAAGAATACCATTAGGTTGTCATGAAACTCAACTCTTGGATTACAAGGCGAGTCAGCCTTGAGCCTTTTAAACCATCAGAAAATGGCTCATCTGGGCCCCATGTGGGAGCTCTGCTGGAGTTAGTGGTGTGAAGGACAGGGGTTGCCAATCTCTTTTTGGATCTTCCAAAGTCAGTACCATGCAGTTCCTTGCTTGAAAGTGGAGCTAAAATCAGTGAAGTGGTCCAGGGACTTTTTTCCTTAAGAGAAACAATGAGAGAGCTCTAAGAAACTGTGTCATTGAGTTTACTGTAAAGCATTTGACAATATTCAGCATCCTTTCACGAGACATGTAGGTCGGTGAATGAAAGATTAATCATTTTGATTAATGAAGATTATGCATGCAGCATGATCTTGTAAGAGAAAGTCCTAAACAGCACACAAAAGAACATTAGAACAACAAACCCCATGCAGCAAGGTTTCATTTGTAGACAAGCCATGCATGACAAGCAAGTGCATTTCTGTAGACTAGCAATGGACTTTGAAAGCAAAATTAGGAAAACCAACGTATTTACAACATCATGAGATAGGAACAAATTAACAAGTATAAACTTTATAAAGATGAAATCTATGAATACTTTCTGAAAAATATAATTAAATGGGAACTATGCCCTGTGCTGAAGGACTTGGCATTGTTAAGGTGACAGTACTCCCTAAGTTGATCTGCAGAATCAATGTACACCCTACTGAATCTCCCATCTCTCTTTTGACCACATTGGGAAACAGATCCTAAATTCGAGTGGAAAAGCAAAGGCCCCAGAATAGCCAAATAATCTCAAGAAAGAAAAACAAAGTTGAAAGGTTTTATTTTCTGATTTTAGATGCTAGAGTCATCGAATTGTGGCACTTTCTACCTGAAGGGAAGCCTATTGGAGGGAAGAGAATAGAGAGTCCCTAATGAAACTGCCACATGTGTGGTCAGCTGACTGGCAAGAAGAGTTCCAAGACAATTCACCTGTACCAACTGAATATCCACCGAGAACAGTGGTGTCGGGCTCCTACCTCACATTACATGAAAACGTTAATTTGAAGTGGTCATCAACCTATACACCAGAATGAAAACTCTGGGAGTCTTAGGCTAAAAAGGAAAGTGTCATGATGCAGCATTAGGAAATGCTTTATTCATTTTGACATTACAGACAAAAATCAATAAGCAGGGGGGAAAAGTCAGTGGGACTCCATTAGAGTTAGCACTTGTGATCAAAGGATGCCATTAAGAAAAGGACAAGATAGTCCATAGAAAGGGAGAGAACATTTGTAAATCATCTATCCAGTAAGATGCTGAGGGCTGGGTTGACCCAAAGCTTTCCCTGAGGCCCTGGTCTATGGGGAATATAGCTCCTTCTCTAAACTAGGAACACGCTTGGCAGAGTCAGTAATTACCTGGGAGTTTTTCCCTGAGGCTCTGACGTATAGAAAACAGAACACAGTTTCTTCTCTAAAACCGGGAATCTACTTGGCAGAGGCAGTAATGGCCTAGGGCCAGGGCCTTAGGGGAGTTGAAGCTTTGGTTTTCAGTTCCTGAGAAGCCAACTCTGCCCACCCTAAGGAGCTACAGTTATTACTCCCAAGATGGCTGTGTGTTGTCTGTGCTGCAGGCGGGATACTCTGTGTTGCTTTGGGGCAATGCTGCTTGATTGGCTTCCTGCTGACTTTGTCCCCTTATATGATAGCTTTCCATTGGCACAGTCCCATTTCTCCCCCTAAAAACTGCATATCAGATGCTGTACTTCTTAATAAGCATGCTCGGAGTAACATGCAGCTTGTGTGCAATCTCCCAATCCCAAACTTGTCTCCTTATCTCCTGACCTTCTGGCCTTGTCTCTCAGGAACCTGCCACTGTTAGCCCAGGTCATTAAGGCACTTCAAGCTAGACTATATAATGAACTCTTATAATTAAACAATAAACAATGATATCCCAACTTCAAATGGCAAAGGATTTGAATAAGACATCTTCCCAAATAAGATATATCAATCACCAACAGGCAAAGATGGCCACCAGCACTGACACCAGGAGAATGCTATCCAAGGCACAGAATGACACTATGTCACTCTCAGCAGGATGGCTGTAATGGAAAACCAGATAACGGTGGCCATTGGCGCAGCTATGGAGAAACTAGAGTCAGCATATGCTACTGACAGCATTGCAAGATGGTGTGGCCACTTTAGATGAGACCGTAGGTGGTCAGGGTGATCTGTCTGTCGAGAGTGTAGCTACTTTATAAAATACTCCTGTACTTCTGCAAAATGCTATAAATGTAGTTTTCAAATTAACACACAATCAGGTAGTTCTACCTCTAGCTACATAGCCAATAGAAAAGAAAATGCAAGTCCCCCAGGAGCTGTTCATAGCACTTTAAAAAATATATAATAAATAAAAGGATCATGTGACTTTTCCTGGGGAGATATGGACTAATGTCCACTCATCCCAGATTAGAGTATTAGTGACAGATTGAACAAAAAATAATAGTCAAGTGTAGGTTGAGTTTATTGGGGTTGGTTTCAAGAGTGTAGGTGATGGGTTACCAATGGGAGCATGGATAACCAAAGGCAGCTAGCTGCATTACCGAGAAACCCACACCAGCATGGACAGTGACTCATGGGTACTCAGGGTGTGGCACTCCCTCTGTGACGTGTATGCAACTCCCCAGATTAGAGAGTCTATTTTTCCAAGCATTTGTTTCTGCTTATAAAACTCTGGGGAGAGAGAGACTTTGTGAATCTTAATTTCTAGGGCTTTCAGGGACTGTAAATTTTGTTTACTTCCTGAGTCTTGTAAATTTCATTTACTTCCTAAGGCTTGTGGAGGGAAAGCCTCAACACAGAGGAAATAACTACACACACACACACACACACACACACACACACACACACACACACATACACACACAGGGAAAACCAAACCTCAGTGGACGAATGAACAGATAAAATGATTCATATTCATAGAGCCGAATATCAACCAGGCCAAAAACGAAATGACACACCAACACCTGCTCTAACATGGATGGGCCTTGAAAACATGATGCTAAATGAAAGAAGATCCCAGACATGGTATATGATTCCATTTGTATGAAATATACAGAACAGGCAAATTTAAGGAAGACAAAGAATGACAGCTAATGGGCATGGAGCTTCCTTTGAGGGGTTATTATGAAAGTGATTGTGGTGATGGATGTGCAATTCTGTGAATACATTAAAAACCATTGAACTGTGATATTTAAATTGGTAAATTATTTAAATCACATGACTGAAGCTGTGACTATTAATCACAGTATTAAAAGTATCAGTGATCTTTCCACAGCCTTCCAGGATAAAAGAATCAACAAAATGAGTATAGGCTCAAACCAATATTCTGAGTTCAGAAACGCTGCAAACTGCCATCTTGAAATTTAGAAAGCCTGGTCTTATGCCCATTTTTCAAGTGGGGAAATTAAGCCAGAGAGACTTTAATATACTCAAAGCCACAACTCAGGTACAGAAAAGGCATGTCACCATAATACCAACTGCAGGGAAAGTGAATTTGTTTTTGTTTGTTTGTTTGTTTTTTGAAACAGGGTTTCTCTGTTTAAAAGAGGCTGGGCTTGTTTTGTAGACCAGGCTGGCCTTGAACTCACAGCAATCCACCTGTCTCTGCTTGCCCAGTGTTGGGATCACTGGCGTGCGCCACCACACCTGGCTCTTCTGTGTCCTTAAGGGCATTTCTAGGTCCTCCTGCCCTTTCCTGGCTTCTACTTTCCTGTCTTCTCCTCTTTTCATTCATCTTCACAATGGGAACACACTCTGTGTGAAGTCCCCAGGGAGTGGGGGGAGCCACGCCTATGTTAAAGACTGGGCAAGGAGGGGGCTAGCGAGATAGCTCTGCAGGTAAAGACACTTACTATGCAAATCTGGATGCCTCTGTGTGATCCCCAGAACCTATATAAAGATGGAAGGACAGATATGACACTATAGAGTTAACCTCTGACCTCGTGATCTCACTGAGTTATGCATATGAACACACATACACACACACACACACACACACACACACACACACACACACACCCCTTAAACCCCATTCTTAGAGGCTGAATGATTAGAATTTTGTTTCTGTGGAGAACTGCAATGCAGCAAACTGAAAGCCAAATTTTCTTGGGCTTTCTTCAGTCCCATTAACAGCCATTGGTTGCCCACCCTTATGTTTGCCCTAAAATTCTTTCAACTAACCGGAAGACCCTTGGGATGTATGACGCTGGCGGATGACTAGCTAGTTTCCACCCACTCAAAAGCTAAGAATGTCTCAGACAATATCTGACGCATAGAACAGCGCCTTCCCCAGCTTCCCTGTAACCCCCACCCTGCGTGAATTTCCATGGTGTGTTTGATAAATGCCTTGATTTATGACTCAGTTCTGTTTTGTGACAGGAAAAGCTCACACAACAGCTTCCACAACAGAACACGTTACTCTTGGCCAATCACAGCCCGTGTTCCCAGGCTGTGGTCGTTCATTGGGTGCAGACTAGACTGCCTTATCCTTATGAGGTGTGTTTTGCAATATCTGCATGGTGTCCCACATCCTAGTGCTGTCTCTTGTCTTGAAGATATTTTTTCCCATGGGCTGCCTCCTTCTGCTTGACACAGCATCTCATGCTGTGGAAGCCCTTTCGCATATCCACCTGGCCCCCATAGCTGGGCTCTTTAGGCTGTTTGCAAATACAACTACTATAGACAGTGAAAAAAGAAAAAAAAAGAAAAGAAATCCTTGCATGCCCATTGTCAAGAGTACAGGGAAAAAGTGATCAAAATATATCGTATGGAAAAATAAATTTTAAAATATCCCCTGATGAATTCTTAGAGCTAAGTTGATCTATCCCTAGAAGAAATTGCTGAACCCAAGATAAAAACAGAGTTTAATCTCAATAGAGATTGTGAAGTGTTCCTGAATTAACAGGAGTTCTTACTAAAAGGCAGAGTGCCTGTTTACACTGGTCCGTAAACACAACATCACTTTCCAATCTGTATTGGGATGTGTTGCAGGCTATTGATGATTCTTTTTAAATTTTTTATTGGTTTATTGTGAATTTCATATCATGCGCCCCATCCCATTCGTCTCTCCATCCCTTCCTGCCTGCCCTCTGCCCTTGCAACCTCCCCCCAACAGAGAAAAAAAAATCTTGTTGTAGAAACTGTAGTGTGTCACAGTGTGTCCCACAGTGTACCCATTTGTCCACACTTCCTTGCTTGCAAATGTTCATGGCAATGAGTCATTGGTCTGGTATGAGGCCTCTGGCTTCTACTAATCTATCAATACTGGAACCTCACTGAGACTTCTCCTGGGTAGCCTGTTGTTTCCCTGTGTCATGGAGATCCTACAGTTTTGGATCTTTAGGACCAGCCTCTTCATGGACCCCAACAGTTCACTAATGGGGTAGATGTTGGGGTGGGCCAATTCAAAAGCCCTGGATCTGAGCCTGAGAGGTATCTGAGTTGGTCAGCCCAATGGCTCTCATGCTTTCAGGCCAACTCACCAGCAGGCCCCACCCCTCATCCCAGCAACCAGGGCTCACTTTACCATGCTGCCCAGGTGAGGGGTGGGGCCAGTTCTGCACAGCCCTCAGATATCAACATGTCCCCAGGAGGTAGTCCAGACCAGGGATGCCCACCTGGCCTTTGGGGGTAACAGACCCCTGCTGCTGCAGGGCCATGGACCCAGACATGGTCCCCAGTGGCAGCCCAGGCCAGAAATCCACCATGGTCCCAAGCATCATCATTGGCTACTCACATCACCTTACTACCCTGAGTCTCCAGTTCTGTCTTTCTTCATTGTGCCCACATCCTTCTCTTTCTCTTTCTCTTTCTCCATCACTTATTTGCTCCTCTTAGTGGCTCCCAGGGTCTCTGAGTGTCTGAGGTTGTCTCAGGAATGCTATGCCCTACTTGTGTATTGTGACACCGGGCAGTAGTCATCTCAGGCATGATCTACACCTCCCCCCCAAGCCAAGCCCTGCGCTGAGCCAGTCTGGTGGTCACCTAAGGCTAGCTCCCTGTCCAGCCCCCATGGCACTAGCCTGGTGGTTTTCTTGGGTTCACTCTTCACCTGGCTTGCCCAAGGGTCATCTGTCTCAGGCTGAGTCCTGTCTTGGGCTCACTTCAGCCTGGGATCTGTGGTCTCAAGTAGGGTTCTTATAGTCTTTGGCTTGTTTCCTGTGGTGCCAGACAGGTGGTCATCTCAGGTTAGCTCCCTGTCCGAGCCCCCTGGTGCCAGAATGATGGTCGTCTCAGGCTCACTCGGGGAGTGTTAGGCTACTAATCACTCTGATGATCAGAGGTCAGAACGCTGAGCATAGACATAGCCTCTCTCCTCTCTGCTACCTAGTGACATACGTGTGACACAACAGCCACACCTGTAATGCTTCTAGAGGCATCCTCAAAGACAATAGGTCTTAAGTATCAGTAGCTTTATCTTGTACATGTTACATGGTACATGATAAAGAGTAAAGATCTTTGCAGATGTTCACAAAATAAAGAATGGGTGAATTATCCACTTAGGCTTTAACGTAACACCAATGTCCTTGTGAGACATAAGGAAATCTGTCCCAGCCAGAAAAGAAGAATCTTCTGTGGTGGGACCAAAGGGAGACACTGCAAGAAGGAAGATGCTGGAGCTGGAGAGGTGGCCCGGTGGTTAATTGCACTTGGCTGGTCTTTCAGAGGACCTAGGTTTGATTCCCAGCACCCATACGACAGCTTACAGCTCCCTGTGACTCCAGTTCCAGGGGGATCCCACATCCTCTCTGGCCTTTGTATGCACCGGGAACACACACGGTGGTGCGTGCACAGACACGCATGCAGACAAAACACCCATACGCATAAAATAAGAAAACAATAATTTAAAAATAAAAAAATTTAAATATGGAAGATGCCACGATGCTAGCCTGGAAGGTGGAGGTGAGGCCATGAGCCGAGGAGCACTGCTCAAGAAACTAGAGAAAAGTCGAGAGACACACTGTCCTTGAGACCTTCCACAGGAAGCATAGCGCTGCCAACACTTAAACATTGGATTTAGCTCTGTAAGAGTCTGGCTTCTAGAACTGTAAGAGAAAGCAAACCTGCCGTAAGCCTCTTGGACAGTGATAATTCCTATAGCAGTAATAGCTGGAGCTGGAAAGAAGGCTTCATGCTGGGGTGGGAAGGCAGCCTCCACATCCTGTCATGTAAAGCCATGCCCCTCCAGCCCAGGCTTGTACCTCTCACCCTACAGCGTAAAAGCCTCACGCTCACTGGCTTCACATTCCTGGGAAGGTGGCTGATCCCATCACAAGTTTCAAGCTGGATGCTAAAGTATTTCCTCAAACCACCCGCAGTTCTTTCCAACAAGGTGCCAGCAAATAGCAATTTTTTTTTTTAAATCTCAGTGTGCTTCCAGTATGCTTATTGTGTCATATAGATTGCCTTGGGGACCTCATGTGTATATAAACATCTTTATAGTGTTATTTTGCAGCTCTCACAGTGGCGCACCGAGGGCCCGCTTTCCCAAGGAGGATGTGGGCGGGAGGGGCCCGGTTCTTCATGAATTGGGCATAGCTCTCTGTTTAGTCTCTGGCAGCAGAGTTGCATCTTTCACTAGTGCTCTCTTGGCCTCCTGGGTGAGGAAGGTGATTGGTGTTTACTGAGGACATCTGTGGGTCACTGGAAAAGGGAGTTAGGGAGGAACAAAATCTGATGCTTAATTCATGCGTTCAAAAGCTCAGATCTGGAGGGAAGGCAAGGAAGTAACTGGTGGCCAAATTGTCTAGAGCAATGGTTCCCAACCTTTCTAATGCTGTGACCCTGTAATACAGTTCCTTGTGTGGTGGCCCCCAACCATAAAGTTATTTTGCTGCTACATCATAACTGCAATTTTCCTGTGGTTATGAGTTGTAATGTAAATATCTGATATGCAGGAGATCTGATATGTAAGCCACAGGTTGAGAGCCATTACTCTAAAGCCTCTTAAAGGAAGATGTGCTGTAGAAAAGGGGTCTGAGGGTTATAAACACATAAAACTCCATGATGGAAGCACCCCTCGGCCATCTTTAGGTATCAGAAACACCAAACCACACAGTCACATATGCATACACATAAAAACACACAGACATCATACACAGATACCCACACACATATAGACACAAACACATACACAGAAACATACAAATACGGAAACAAACACATGTAGAAATGCACACATCAATTCACAAGTCACATATACATACACATACAAACACACAGACATACATACACAGATACCCACACACATATAGACATAGACAGATAGACAGACAGACAGACAGACAGACAGACAGACAGACAGACACACACACACACACACACACACACACACACACACACACACACACACATTTTGCCCCAGTCTCCATGCTCTGGACCAAGCAAGTGAGAACTCGGGGGTACCTGCTCCCTAACTCACCTGTTAAAATAGCCTTGGACTCCCCCATATTCCTTCTGGCAAGCAGGACTGGCCAGACAGCAGATGACAGACTAATTATCCCAAGTATCAGACACTTCCTCTGTGTCTTTAACATACCTTGATGATCCGGTGGCTTGTCATTCGGAGGCCTCTTAATTGGCTACGTGATTGACACCCATGCGGGGGATTTTTATTTTAAGAATATTGAGACAAGCCTGTGCCTTCAAAGTTAGATCAGTTAGATGACGCCAAGAGACCTAGCTTGCACCCACCATGGGCTAGAATGTGAATTTTAGAGTGACTCTGATCCTAGGTAACTAACAAGAATGACAGTGAGAAAGGAAAGTCTTTTTTTTCCTGGGCCTAGTGTTTATCTTTCACCAAATGCTCCCCAAGCCCTAGGCTGTCCTGATCTCCCCTTGCAATGAATGTCATTGTGAAAAGATTTCTTGAGTTTCTTGGGCAGATGTGACCTGACACCTTGCCTTGGCTTGACTTCATCAGTCAGGTCTGTTTGGATTGCAAGTGATAGAAATTTAATTTTTTTTTCTCGAGTCTATAACTTGCAAGTCAAAGTGTTGAGCTGTTTAAATACTAGCTGTTCACAGGTGCAAAAAAAAAAAGTGGAGGCAGACCCTGTCGTCTTTTCACTCTTGCCTTTCCCTTCCTTCTGGGAAGTTCTTCTCTTCCTGGGTTGGTAAAGATGGCCTCTGGCAGTCCCATCCTTACAGAACCCTAATTACCCATCATGCAAGAAAATGAGCATCTCTCAAGGATCACATGATCGCAGCATCCATGGATGGCTCTATTGGTCCTGGTGGATGCAAATGTTCTTGTCTTGCCCCAGTCACTGGAGGCAGGAAGATGGGGTCAGTTCAATGGTTGGCCAGCCCCCAGTCTTGGGACCAGGCAGGCCCAAGATTGCTCTGATCGACAGTCCCAACAGACCGCATGTGATGAGGAAATGACTTCTCTCAGTGCCTGGAGTGGGGGTGGGGGTGGGGGTGGGGATAGCAGAACAAGAAATCACCTTCACAGACACTAGGACTGAAACTGCACGCTGCTAGATCCTGCAACTACACTTTTCCCTCCGGGATCTCCTCTTTTGATCTGGCAGTGTGGCCAGCTAGGGCAGGGATTTTTTTTGAGCTGTCAGCGTGGCTCGTTCTGAATGGGTGGAAAGCTGAGGGGCTACTCTGGTGTAGGGCAGCCTGCTGGGGAGGGCGTTGTCTACTTCTTTGGACTAGAGTTGATGACTGGAGGGGAGAGCAGACCTTCAGTCAGCTTCAAAGGGAACACTTCTTCATTTGAACTTTCTCCCCTTTCCAAACACGACCCACTCTCTGCTGAGGGTGTTCAGTGGCCTCTGAAATGGAGGAGGTACGCGGAACCGTTGGAAGCTTCCTTTTTTTTTTTAGTTAAAATGGGTCCTTGTTTGCTGGGCTACCGCAGCTCTAAAATCCTCAAAGAACATTTGGCTGTTGGTCACTTAAAGCTTTATTTACTCTGCAGAAACAATGGCTAGAAAGACCCTGGCAAGTTACTGATCCAAACCGCCCCTTGAAGCTGGAGGTCTCAGTTTGAATGCCTAAAGGAGTGGTATCTCCCACTCTCCTACCCCTCTGGCAGATTCCACTGCCAGAGGACAGCCTAGAGGTCAGAATGCTCTTTATTTGAGCATAACTCAGTCCTTAGCTCTGGCACACAGAATTGGTCATTGAATACTAAAGACTGCTTTTGTGGGCTGGAGAGACAGCGCAGCAGTTAAGAGTCCTGGCTTTTTTCCCCCCAGAGGATGCGGGTTCAATTCCAGGCACCCATGTGGCAGCTCCAGACTGTCTGCAACCGTAACTCCAGTTCCAGGAGATCACACAGGTACATACGGATGAAACACCAAGGCACATGAAATAGAAGTAAAATAGATTTTAAAAAGAGACCACCTTTGTGTTCCCTCCCTCTCTTTTCTCCCCTTTCCATCTCTTAGCTGATAGTCTTTAGCTCCGTGCTAATTTCTTTGCATGCTCACGTCCGTCTATTCATCACAAGAACATAAGATGTAGGCAACAGCATCACACACATTTTGAAAAAAGGTGAGTAAAGGGTGACACAGAGTTAAGTATGGGGTCGGAGTCAGATGGGGTTGATATTCGTGTTTACAACCTCAGCTGACCCTCAATTTCTATAACAAAAATGGAGCATACAAATGCAATATTCAGAATAGTCTGAGACTGTCGACATGGCCCTGATCAAGAAGACCAGCATTTTAGGGGTGACAAAGAGGAGGTGTGGAGGAGTGCCATCTCAGAGAGACTAAGGAGACAAGGGGCTAACTGTACCTCCAAGGACCTGGTCCCTAGTTCTAAGGGTGTGCATAAGTAAAAGCTCAGGAGACAGGTCTGCATTTTATTCTAGACCATACCAAAGAATCAAGGTAGATGTATCTTTTGAGAACCGGGATACCCCTTCAGCCCCACCCACCTCAAAGAAAAGTTGTAAGAATCAGGTGGGATAACAAAATAGGGATTTTGAAGGCCATGGGAAAACATCAGTAATAGAAAATACCCAATTTTGCTTCTATGTAAGCAATCCGCTTTTCCCGGTTTCTGTGGGCAACACAGACTTCTGGGACTCCCAAAGTCAAACCAGAAACCTGTGTGATGACAGGACATTCCAGAAGGCAATGAAGGTGACAAGCCGAGAGGAAGGGTCATTTTAGCTAGCGAGACACTCTTGTCGTTCCACATCTGTGTGAACAGATGCATTTAGGTCCCATCACCTTCAGAGTTCTTTGTGTGTGGCTCTGTCCCAGGAGTGCTGCCTGCAAATGAGTGAATCTGTGTGTTTGGAACAGTGGTTTGATTCCTCTTCTCCCACTGAGGAGCTTTAGCTTGCTGTAACCTAACCACTTACTATATAGCAATATGTACAGATTCATCTTTGCCAAGCATTCCTTGGTTTCCCAGGCTCTCTCTGCCCACCTCTCACCCTCTGCCCCCATTGCGGAATAAAGTTAAAAAAAAAAACCCCAGCTTGTTCAGCATCTAACAATCCCTTCTGTGGTGGCTTATACTGATTGACAAATTGACAGGATCTAAACTCAGCTAGGGGACAAGTCTATGAGCGTGACAGGCCCTAGCCTGGGAGGGATTAACTAGGCTGGGTTAACTGAGCTGGGAGACCCACCCTGAAGGCAAGCGCTAGTGGTCCAGGTCCTGGCTCTCCTGGCTCTCAGGCTGCTGATACAGTGTGAGCAAGCGGCCGCCTCATGCTCCTGTCACTTCTATGGACTCTACCCTTGAGCTGTGAGCCAAGACAAACCTTTCTTCAAGTTTCTTTGTGTCGGGTGTCTTGCTACAGCAAAGTACCCTGTCTCAGTTCATGTCTCTACTCTTGGTTCCTTCTTTCCATAAGGACTCCCCCCTCCCATTAAAAATTTTATTATAATTTATTCACATTACAACTTAATTGTTATCCCCTTGCTTGTGTCTTCTGGTTCCCTTTCTCCCTCTTTCACCCTATTCTCCTCCCCAGAGGGGGGCTCCTCCTCTCCCACTGTCTGAGCACAGCCTTCCAGGTCTCATCAGGATAGCCTGCATCTCCTTCAGGAAAGGGACTTTTTAACCTTATTTAAAAATCCAGTGCTGATGCTGGAAGCCAGGCGTTACACACACAATTCAGTCTTGTCTTCTGAATTTACGAAATGACTTCCTTATTTTGGACCCCAAAGTCATTCAGTCTACAGAATGTGGGAGAAAGGGGACGTGTTCTGTGGGATATAATTTTAGCTGCGGAAGATTGGGCTGTCAGTTAAAAAGGAAAATTAAAGATCGCAGGAACTTAAGCAAGATAGAAGTTTGTCATTCATTCAAAAGGAGTCTAAGGCCGGACATGGTGGTGTGCATTTACACACCTAGCACTGAGAGGTGGACAGGTGGCTAAAAAGTTGAGCCATCCCCAGCTACATAGCAAGGCCCTGTTTACGGCAAAAACAATAAACAGGAAAGTGTTGGGGGCTGAGGAGATAGATGGTTTAGTGCCTGGCTGTGCAAGCACAAAGACCTGAGTCCAGAGCCCTAGTACTATGCTGGATGTGGTGGCATGCACCTGTGACCCCAGCTGAGGACAAGGCACAGGTAGATCCCTGGATCACTGGTCAGTCTGCCTAGCTGAAACAGTGAGCTCCAGGTTCAGTGAGAGACAACAAACAAACAAACAAACAAACAATGCCAGGAGTGGTATAGCTGGGTCTTGAGGTAGAACTAGACTCAGTTTTCTAAGAAACCAGATTGATTTCCACAGTGATTGTACAAGTTTGCTCTTACCCCAGCAATAGAGGAGTGTTCCGCTTTCTCACCATCCTCAACAGCACGTGCTGCCACTTGACTTTTTGATCTTAGACATTCTGACGGGTGTAAGACGGACAGAGTCATTTTGATTTGCATTTCCTTGATAACTAAGGACGCTGAGCATTTCTTTAAGTGCTTCTTGGCCATTAGAAATTCCTCTGTTGAGAATTCTCTGTTTAGCTCTGTGCCCCATTTATTTGGTTCGTTGGTGTTTAAATTCTTGAGTTCTTTGTATATTTTGGATATTAATGCCGTTTGATGGATGTAGGGTTGGTGAAGACCTTTTCTCAGTCTGTAGGCTGCCATTTTGTCTTATTGACAGTATCTTTTGTCTTGCAGAAGCTTTTCAGTTTCATGAGGTCCCATTTATTAACTGTTGATTTGAGACCTACCCCATGGGAGAGAGCCAGTCTCTGTCACTATTAATGATGCTCTGCTATGCTTGCAGGCTCCATCCAGCAGCTGATGGAAACAGATACAGAGACCCACAGCCAAACAGTAGGCTGAGCTCAAGGAGTGGGAAGAAGGATTGAAGGAGTTTCAGGGGTCAAGGATACCTCAAGAAGACCTACAGAGTAAACTAACCTGGGCCCATAGAGGCTCACAGAGACTGAACTACCAACCAAAGAGCATCCAGGGCCTGGACCTAGACCCCTACATATATGTAGCAGAGATGCACCTTGGTCATCATGTGGGTCCCCTAACAAGGGGAGTAAGGGCTTGTCTCTGACTCCGTTGCCTGCTTTTGGATCCCTTTCCCCTAACAAGGCTACCTTGTCAGGCCTCAATGGTAGAAGATACACTTAGTCCTGCTGTGAGTTGAGGTGTCAGGGTGGGTTGGTACCCTTCAGGGGCCTCCCCTTCTCTGAGAAGAAGAAAAGGGAGGGATGGGGGAGAGGGTGTGAGGGTGACCCTGGGAGAAGGGGAGGGAGGGGGGCTGGGTTTAGGCTGTAAAGTGATTAAATAATCAAACAAATAAATAAATAAAGTGAAGATCGATCAAGGAAGACATCTAATACGTGTGTGTGTGCATGCGCACACACACACACACACACACACACACACACACAGAGAGAGAGAGAGAGAGAGAGAGAGAGAGAGAGAGAGAGAGAGAGAGAGAGAGAGAGAGGAGACATTGAGAGTTAGTTTAGAGGCAAGCAGTCATATTGTGGTATGGCTCCATGGGGTCACTAAGATCGAGGCTACTAATTTTCCTTCTCTTTCTCAGCATGTGGTTTCCATTCAGAGTCACCGCAATTCCCAAAGTAGTGGCTAGTCATTTTATAAAAATTTTAGGCCAGTTACAGAACAAACAATCAAACTAGACCAAAAGGCAAGTGTTTTAAGAGCCCATTGTCTCTCAGTTGCTTCTAGGATATTACAGACAAAACTCTTGGCTCACATCTTGTTGACCAAAAATAATTCCAGTGGCAATATTTGGTAGTTCTGTAGTGGGGCACTTAGAATCAAATTAGTGTTGTATTGTTAGAGATACAGAGACACAGAGAAGGGACATTATTAGCTGCTAGCCATTCTAAAATATGTTTTGTCGAGATAATTCATACACTATACAATTCACCCACTTAATATGTATAGATTTCATGGTTCTGATGAATTCACAGTTGTGCATTTATTACTTGACAGAGTTAGTGACGTTTTTGTCATTCCCTCTCCACCAATGTGAGAAGCACTCTGTGGCCCTTCTCCTCCCCCCGCCCTTCTCTATTTCCTTCCCCACATAGGCTCCAGCCTTTGGCACCATCCTTTCTATGTGTTGGCCGTAGATTTGCCTACTCAGGACATTAGAATACAAGTGGAATCAAATAAAATGTGGTTCATTGTGACTGGCTTCTTTCACAGCATGGTCTCGCCAAAGTTCATGCTGTCCATAGGAGGCACCCGAAAATTCTTCAGTTCCTTGTTTTTTAAAATCAATACCCCATTGGGTAGATCTGGGTAGGGGTTCGAACTTTATTGCATGTATTGTCCTTGGCTGGTGCCATAGTTTGAGCAGGACCCCTGGGCCCAGATCTGCCCATCATAATGTTCTTCTTGTAGGTTTCTAGGACCCTCTGGATCCTTCTATTTCCCCATTCTCCCATGTTTCTCTCACCTAGTGTCCCAATAGGATATCCTCCCTTCTGTCCCACTTTCCTGATAAGTGAAGACATTCATGGGACATGCTCCTTGGGCTAGTGTCCAGATATAAGTGAGTATATACCATTTGACTCTTTCTGCTTCTTCACAGTTGAGTGGAGAGTGGGGACTGACTTTCACATGAACTCTGGTGCCCCATATTTGACCATGTCCCTGGTAGGGGAGACCTGATGGCACTCAGGAAGGATAGCAGGCTACCAAGAAGAGACTTGATACCCTATGAACATATACAGGGGAGGAGGTCCCCTTCAGTCACAGTCATAGGGGAAAGAAGTAAGGGGAAAATGGGAGGGAAAGAGGAATGGGAGGATACAAGGGATGGGATAACAATTGAGATGTAATATGAATAAATTAATAAAATATATTACAAAATAAAATAAAATAAAATTAGCACACACAGTTAATCCTAATAAATAAATAAATAAATAAATAAATAAATAAATAAATAAAATCAATACCCCATTGCATGGCTATATCCCATTGGTTTACATACTTCTTAGCTGATTGGCTATTACAAAAACGCAGCAATGGGCACTTTTAAACAAGTTTAAAGTTTTTGTTTCTCTTGGGAGTTGAATTTTTGAGTCATTGGCAACTGAACACCTAACCTTTTGATGAGCTGTTAGGCTTTTCTGAAGTGGTTGTGCCATTTTATGTCACCACCAGCAGTACCAGAGGGCTCCTGTTTTGCTTCATTGTTGCCCAATATATTGTTACTAATCCTTTTGTCTTGCAAGGACTGTGAGATTACACCTCATCTGCCTGCTATCAAATGATACCGAGCCTCTGATTACTAGCCATCTATCTTTCAACTTGTGGAAGCGTCCATTTGGGTCTTGGCCAATTGTTCAAACTGGGTCATTCATCTTTTTAAGCCTGGCTTATAAGAGTTCTTTCGTGGGTGCTGGAGAAATGGCTCAGCGGTTAAGAGCACTGACTGGTCTTCCAAAGGACCTGCATTCAATTCTGGGGACTCACATGGCAGCTGAAAACTGTCTGTAACTCCATTTCTGGAGTATCTACCACCCTCGCACAGATATACATGCAGGCAAACACCAATGCACGTGAAATAGAAATAAATAAAAAATTTAAAAAGAGTTCTTTCTGTATCCTGTATACAAGTCTTTTACTGGATATTCAATTTATAAGTATTTTCTTTAATTTCCTGTGTTACCTTTTCATTTACTGATCATATCCTTGCATGCTTAGAAAGCTCTCATGTTGATGTCCACCAACTCAGATTTATGTTTTGCCTTTCTGCCTGTGTGTTTGGTATACTAACCAATAAACCACTACTGAAGAGTTGTATTGTCATTTACATGACTTTCCAATGTCCAGATTTGGTCCCAGGCTTTATGGGACTTGAGCCCATATTCCTTACTTTTATGGTTATCCCTTTCATGACTCTTCATCTATTAAAGGTGTCCTAGACCTGTCTCAACTCCTCAGAGGAAAGAAACAACTAAGATATCCTTCATCTGTGCACTCAGGATGCTATTACTGTGACACTCCTGCATGCACATATTAAGAACACATAGTTACACACACACACCTGCTAAGAACACATGGTGTTGAATGACCAGGGTGCTGGTGTCTCAGAAGGAGCCTTCCTCCTTCAGGTCCACAACATACATCACTATATTAAGAACTCTATGTAGGTTCTTGTAATAAAGAAGCCACATTGATTTTCCTTAGTCGTTAAATAAGTACATATCTCAGTAGGCCTTTTGTTCTCAGAATACCATTAACATGCCCAGGAGCACATCATTCTTTTAGGTCTCCTATATCTCTTTTAACTGTCTTCAGTAGGGATAACTTCCACATTCTCTACTTGGTCCCCAACTTTCCACTCACTTTTTACTAATAAAGTGGTACAGTGCCAATAAGTTTCAAAGTCCAAGGACAGCCATTAGGAGGCTCTGTCTGAGCCACTCCACCTATGCCAGTATTGACTTAGTTTAGGCTGCTCAGACTCTGAGCATGGTGAGCAGGATCTGCCTGCGTCCCTCCCTGTCTGACGGCTCTCCTCCCTGTCTACTCTGAGGATGCCTTGTGCTTTGTTTCAATCAAACACAGAGACAAAAAGACAGGTACAGCAGAGGACAGCCCAGCCTCACAGTTCTGAGTGACTTGTGCTCTCATATGCACTGCCTGGCAAAGATCACAGCTGCCACAGGCCTTGGTCGGACTGAGTCCCTCACTCAGTCCACGCTCTTCATTTGTAAAACATGGCTAGCTAGCGGCGACAGATTTCTCTCTTGTACATTACTAAGCACAGCTACAGAGAACATGGAAGGGGGCTGCGGAATCCTAGAGAACGAAAGAGGGGTTGCAGTTCTGGGGAGTTTATGGATAGTTATAAGAAGCAGACAAGCTAATTCGAGGTGAAGAGGCGGGAACCTGGGAAGAAACGTGGACAAAGCAGGAGCCGGGACACTTGACGGAATAGAGCATCAGAGCTGCATCTGAGCAATGGGAGGGTGGGAACGCCTCCATTGCAGCACGACAAGGAAGGGGACCTTGAAGAGGAGAGGCTCTGGGGTGTGGGTCCCAGTGACATGGCCCAAGCATGA
Source organism: Acomys minous (assembly GCF_964271855.1). NCBI lineage: Eukaryota > Metazoa > Chordata > Mammalia > Rodentia > Muridae > Acomys > Acomys minous. The sequence continues at coordinate 20,069,769 of NC_140489.1, forward strand.
ACCAGACATGTTAGGATGACAAGGAGGTCTCCACGTATGACAATTTCATAGATAAACAGAGAAGATTAAGCGAGTAGCTCACAGGGAGTATGGGTTCCATACCAACTGAGGCAAAGCATCAGCAACCAGGGGAGAGACCCCAGAAAGAGGAAGGAATTTAAGAGGAAGGAGGAACATTCAAGGTGGTCTTTGATGTGGCATCCCAGGTCTGAATCAATGGGAATTTGGAAATCTGTTCTGATAAATCCTTTAATAAAAAGTTCTCCCTCTCTCTCTCTCTCTCTCTCTCTCTCTCTCTCTCTCTCTCCATCTATCTATCTCTCCCTCCCTCCCTCCCTCTTTCTCCTTCTCTCCTTCCCTCCTTCTTCCCTCTCTCCCCTCCCCTCCCTTTTACCCTCAAAACCCAAGTGCTAAGGAAGGCCAGATCTTGGAGAAGCCACATATAGGTATTTCTAGTCAATTTTCCCATTAAGGTTTCTCCCTACAGACAAAGTTATCCCTAGCCATTCAAGAAAACACATCTTCAGATGAGTCCAGCCACCATCTTCAAGGTTTTCCAGAAGAGGCCTTAGACATCATGGAGTAAGGACAAACTGTTTCACTGTGTTCTTTCCAATTTCCAGATTCCTCCCCCACCACAGAGCACCACCACAATGAGAAATGGTAAAATTGTTGTTGCTATAAAATTATATCTTTGAGTTTTGGAAATTTTGCTTTACAGAGACAAAGAACTAAGAGACTAAGAAATAGCTCAGTCAATGAAGTGCTTTTCTTGTGAGCATTAGGACCTGAGTTTGGTGCCCAGAAACCACGTTAAAACAAAACAGGGAGTGGCATTGCCTTTTTGTAATCCACACATTAGGGAGGCAGGGGAAAGACAGGGGTATCTCTGGTTTTCCCTGGCCAATCAACCTCAACTATTTGTTAAATCTCAGGCTAGTGAGAGATTCTGTCTCAAAAGAGATGTGGTATGGTGGTACATGTGCCTTTAATCCCAGCATTTAGGAGGAAGAAACCATGAGTTTGAGATCAGCCTGGTCTAGGACAGCCAGGGGCTACATAGGGAGAACTTGCCCCAAAGGAAATAAGGAAAGAAAGAAAAAAGACAGAAAGGAAGGAAGGAAGGAAGAAAGAACAAGGTGAGCAACAGCTATGGCAGCTTGTTCTGTGGTTTCAATATACACATATGTGTATGTGTACACCTGTACACATTAGCTCATACACATAAATACACATGTGCATACACATGTGCGTGTGCATGCGCACACACACACACCAAAAATAAGCATCACTCTTACGTTCGTGCCACTTTTTAGCCTTGAGTTTCCATAGCTAAGTATCCTTGCTTGTGGCATCTATCTCACACAGTAAAGTGTTGCGGTGCCACACAGGCTGTGGGTCAGGACAGCTCAGGGACTAGTAAAAAGGCATAAAAGGTCCAGGCATGCCTCCCATGTTTGCAGCAGTTAAGAGCAGGGCACTTGGAAAGGAGGAGGGGAAATAAAAGAAACAATGGAGGAGCGTGAAGCTGGCTGAGGAACGGTGAAGCCCATGGCAGAGGAAACTTTGGTTGGTCTGTGGTGTGTCCTGGGATCACTCAGTCTTACTGCTGACTCACTTTCTGGAAGGCCCAGGTTGATCTTCTCTCCGCAGGAGCCTGATGAGTAACACAGAGCTAGACAGTGTGGGAAAGAATCTGCCTCCTTCTCAGGCTAGAGATAGCACTAGGTCCCGTCAAGTCCAAGCTCGGCAAAATACCCCTTCTTGCCTGGCTCTGTGCTGGGACCTGGGAACGTGGGTGCTCTGAGGCCTTAACCTCAAGGAGTCGGGAAAGACACAACCTCATTTGGGAAAGAGACAAAGATACTTTTGTCACTGTATTCTCTTTAAGGAAGACCTTAGTTAAGCCGGGAGTGGTGGCACACATGCCTTTAATCCCAGCACTTGGGAGGCAGAGGCAGGCAGATCGCTGTGAGTTCGAGGCCAGCCTGGTCTACAAAGCGAGTCCAGGGCAGCCAAAGCTACACAGAGAAACCCTGCCTCAAAAAACAAAAAATAACTACAACAACAACAAAAAGATGTAGGTAGAAGTTCTCACCACCACCTCTCTCTCTCTCTCTCTCTCTCTCTCTCTCTCTCTCTCTCTCTCTCTCTCTCTCTGTGTGTGTGTGTGTGTGTGTGTGTGTGTGTGTGTGTGTGTGTGTTCATGTGTGTATGCTAGGGTTTGATGGTATTATAGAGAGGAGGAAGCTTACTGTGTGGATTTAATTTTTAAAAAACACTGCTTTCTTATTTTGAAAGCACTTGGCTGATATTAATGAACCATCTGGAACTGATTTGATGGTTACTCCAGGGGCTCTGGCAAATAAAAGGGGGAAAATTCCAAATTGGGTATCTTTCAAGCTGAGTTGTTGGACTTCAGTTATGAGAAAGTCAGTTGAAAGCAACTCAAACTGGCTTAAGGAAAAGAGTTCCGGGGACACATACAATGGAGGGCAGGTCTGGGTTCAGACAGAGAGTCCGGGGAGAGCCACCATCACTGAGTCTTGGGTTCCGTTTTTTCCGTTCTTGTCTTCCACCGTGTTTATTTTGTTCTCTAGCTTCCCACAAAGGTCCTGATTGCTCCAAGCTCTTCCCTTCACGGTGGCAACATGGCTGCAGAGCTCCAACTCTGTCCTCCCAGCCGCCCTCTATCAGGGAGCGGGCCTAACTGAAGCCTCTGGTCAAATGTGTGTCCAGTGCTGAACCCTTCACTCTGCTTAAGAGTGAAGCTAATCTCAGACCTAAAGCAAGGGAAACAGGAAATGCAAGCGACCATAGAGGATGAGGGGGAGAAGGAGGACAGGGGCAGGACAGATGTCTGCACAAGACTGGCATCTTTCACCAGAAGGAAAATTTTAAAGAAGGAGTTCTGGTGAATAAAAACTAAATGGTCTCAAAATGGCCCAGAAACAATAGAACAAAGGGACAAATGAGGAGACTGAAGGGCACTAAAGGAAGTCAGGCCAACCATGACTCGAAGGTCAAAGTCAAATCTGGCATCCACAACTCTACAAGGAGGTTCCCTGGTCATTAAAAAAAAGGGTATTTCATCTCCCATTGTAACATGTTTATGGCACTCAGATCATCTTTCATTAAGGGGGCGGGGGTGGGGGGGCGCGGGTAGACTGTCCAGTGGTGAAGCCTGCAATTACAATGGCTCCAGCTTGGGGCTCCAAACAACATTCCTGCAGAGAGCCTGGAACCAGGCACCTAGCATGCCTGGCCTGGCTCTGTCTGCTCCTGCTTGGAGTGACCATTTGGTGAACAGTTCTTGCTCTGTTCTCTCTGAGCTGGCCGGGGCTTTGTCACATCTATTCCCATCTGCCTGGTTTCATCTCTCAGTTACTGCTTGAGAAGTCACACACTGGGTAAGTCACAGCATCTTTTTGGTGTGACAGGTCAGATCCCTCCATTTTCTTTTCTAGTGGACCCACATCTAGGAAACGAGAATGTTAGCTGTTAGGGGGATGCGGTCACACAAGTGCTTGACCACCCTTAAATGATTGCCCTTTAACAAAAGCGTGGAGCCTCCCTGAGAACCCAGTCCTGTTTGGTACTTTATATAATATTTTCATGGAATTGTAGCTCATGTATAGAAAAATACACAAAACATAAAATGCAGGAAGTCAATGAATATTTTTGAGACAGGGTCTCTCTGTGTAGTGCTGGCTGTCCTGGAACTCACTCTGTAAACCAGGCTGGAAAGCCAATGAATTTTAATGAAATACTTTTTCACTCACTACCCAGGCCAAAAAAATAAAAAATAAAAAATAAAAGGAGAGTTCCCTCTCCCACCTATGTCCTTTCAAAGTTCCCCACAAGTTTTTCGTTCTGAGTTTAATGAAGAAAGCAAGTGTGCCCATTTCTTCTCAGCAATGGCCCAACATATTGGAAAAGGCACAGACAGACTTCTTTGTAATGGCTCTGCTTGTTTGCTTTAAGTGCAAAGAGTAAAATTTGTCTTTAAAGCGGTTCCAAATCCCTGAATATTTTTTGAGACACTGACTAGGAGAAGGAAATAGAGGGAAAAAAGGCAGAAGTTAAATTCTGTTCTATCCTTGTTTGGAAGTGTAATCTTGATAAGCAAAGAATGTAATTAAAATGGATTACAGACTATTAAACACACACAAGAACAAAATGATTGCAGTGTGTGCAAGCCAGTAATTAAAGCTTTAGAGGAGGAAAAAGTCACCATCACTTAAAATGATTATTTGTCAAGGTTAGTAACAAATATTGACATGCAAGCGCCCCCCTCCCCAGCTCCCCGCTCTTGCTTCTTAGAGGCAGGCGCTCAGCAATTAGTGGCGCATATTCCAGAATCAATATGACCTCGAGTCTAAGGCAGAGAGATCCATACATTTTAAAATTAGCGGGCAGAATGGCAGACAGGCTCCACGGAGAAGAATTGCTTCCAGGATCATTCAATTAGTGTTTCAAAGCCAGAGAGGAGCCAGTCAGGGCAGTGTCTCCTTAAGTGGGCTTATCTCAAAGATGCTCTTACGATAACCACAGGGAGAGACTTCTTCATGTCAGTGGGTTCTATACTTTGTCTTTACTACAGGAACGACTGAAGGCATGAAGTGGAATGTTGTTTAAAAGTGTGGTTCAGGGATTAGAAGCCTGGGCCCTGAGGTCCGACTGCCTGCATTCAGATTTTTAAAATCGTCCATCTTTCTAACAGACTTTGGGCGAGTTATTCATCCTTTTAAAACAACAACAACAAATCCAACCCTCCTTGCTCCCTTCTCTGTAAAACGAGAATAATAATCCAATCTACCTTTTATGATACTGAGAAGAACAACTGAGATCATGTAGGCAAAAGTATTGAAATGCAGTAAGAATTCAGAATGTATGCACAGTTGCATTAGTGAGGCCAGACTGAGTTAGGCCCCGGTAACATGTAAGCCCCACATCCTGTAGCTACTCTGAAGCACTTCTAACTACGGCAAATGGAACATCCAGAGAGACAAGAGAAACCCACCTAGGTATTTCATTGTCACCACCCAAAAGAGACAAATGTGACTCATAACCTATCTCACTGGACAGAGCTAGTTGACTGAGCATCAAGTAAGTGGTCTACAAAACATTAACGGCAGAAAGAAGACTGTTTAACGAGTGCTTTATCTCTGCCATATGTATTTTCATCACCACCACCATTATCATCGATGTTATAGGTCTATAAAGGGTTTTTCACCGTGTGAATTTGGAGAGCATTTAAACCTACGATACAGCTGGACTCCCAAAGGATTCTACTACTTCATCCAATACTCATGACGAAGAACATTATTTTAGGGTAGAGCACGAGGATGAACTTGACCGAGTAAGGACTTTCCTCCCGCTGACCTTTCAGTACAAAAAATGATGCAAGCAGATAAGTAAGCAATCTCTATAGCAGGAAGCGCTAGCAATGGGACACTGGTTGAATGTTAGGGATTGGGGTTTGTGCTGAGACTTGCATGCTGAGAAGGTGCCAGCCAGAGAGAGAGAGAGAGCTGCAGAAGTTTCTAGGCAGAGGGAAAACTCAATGGGTTCCAGGGGCTGGAAACACAGGCACTAGGGCTGGAGGGTAGGGAATGAAAGGAGAGGGTGGCAGATGACAGAAGGGACCAGGAGCCAGCTCAGTGGCCAGGAGAGGAGACTTGGAGTTGAGTTGCAGGATGTGTGTGTGTGGGGGTGGGGGGGGAGCTTAGAGATTTCCAGAAGGAAAAGTAGCAACCCAACTTAACTAGTTTCAAAGGTCTCTGTCCTGCTAATGAAAAGGAAGGGATGAGAAGAAGAAAAAAAATGGGAGGTGGTCCATAAAGGAGACTGATGAAGTCCTTGAAGTTGGAGACGGTTGTGGCTTGGATTACATTGGGGCAAGAGAAAGAGACAAGGTCATGTACGGGGACATTTTGTTTGTAGAGCAGGTGATAATGGAGTTAGCTTCATGACTCGCTCCTTGTACTCTGACCCAGTTCTCCAGTGTCCCACGGTCATTCCAAGGATCCACTGAAATCACCCACTTTTGGGAGGACCATGGGATCAGCAATGCCCATAGCGTTTTCTACTCCTTGAGACCCTACAGATGTGACAGAGTCCTTGAAATTTTCATTCCACAGTAAAAATCAAGTCTACGCTTACTGAATGGATAGAGATGCCTGGTTCAAACCTCTCATTCTTCACATCAGCCATCTAATCCCCAGCATCTTCCTGCCTTGCGCCAAGAGCCTCATGTTTAGGGCTGTGTGCCGACCAGAGCCTTCCTTAAAAATCATATGTGAAGCTCAGGTTTTAGCAGAGGCAGGGCTAGGCATCCGGGCAGAGTCCCTCCTGGCTCTGGACTTCACTCTCACCCACGGTGAATAGGGCCTGGACACCACTCCTGAATTCCCCACAGCAGCTACTGGCCCAGAGTTTGGGTGTCACGCACAGGGCCTCTAAAGTCACAGGAAACAAAAGTTTCTGGTCATAATCAGCTTGAGTTAGTGGAAACGATCCCAGCCATTAGTTTTAGGTCTAGACTTTGTGATTATTTCCCACAGCATCGAGAATGTTTCTTTCTTTCTTTCTTTCTTTCTTTCTTTCTTTCTTTCTTTCTTTCTTTTTTTTTCTAGCTTCATGATGGTGGTACTGGAACACCTGCCATTTTATGGACCTGAACCCTGGTTCTCACGTTATCGCTTGTTCACCCATCCATGTAGTAAAATACCCATGGGCTTATGATTCCTCTTGTAGCCAACAAGGGTTATGAATATATTCTCTCTGAGTCTCTAATGAGGATTAATGAGGCTCAGTGTCTAGAAGGTCTTGCCAAGCAGAGGTCAAATAATTAGGAGTGCTTATGAATCATAGGGCAAATCACATTCGCTGTGAGTACTTTCTTTGTATCGCTAAAGCAAAGAGCCACAACCTTGGGTGGTAGAAGAGGATGTATAGTGGCATCATCTGTACTCCATTGGGCTTGCATAGCTCTACTTGTCAGTTCTGCCACCGGCCCCACACAAAGACTCTCTCATAGGCTGGTTCCCTTCTGTGCCTACAGCTTTTCTCAGCACCTGTCCCAGCATTTCTAATCTCTTAGGTTGCCACCGAAACTTGTTTCACTTTCACAGAATTACACAGTAGGCTCTGGGCCAGTGGTGCTCAATCTTCCCAATGCAGCGACCCCTTAATACACACAGTTCCTCCTGTTGTGGTGACCCCCAACCATAAAATCACTTTCATTGCTACAGTTACTTCAACGCTGTGATTTAGCTACCGTTACGAATCGTAAAGTAAACACCCGATATGCAGATGGTTTTAGATGACCCTTATGATAAGGTTGTTCAACTCCCAAAGGGGTTCCAACCCACAGGTTGAGAACTACTGCTCTAGGGCCTCATTGCAGAGAATCTGCCCATGCCATACATTATCTTTTCTCAGCAGTTTTCTGGAACCTTGGTGCAGTCTACCATGACTGCATGACTTACATTTTGCATTTCTGCAAACCCAGGACCATGTGCATATTTCTGCTGAGCTTTGCTGCTGTCGCAGGCCCATAAAGTTGCAGGGTTTTGTGTTTCACCTACTGGGCTTTGGTATTATTTTGGTCTGATGTTTCCTTAGTATGCTCTCATTTCTTTCTTCGGAATGAGGTTGTTTACTCCATGCCATTGTATACAGGAAGGATACAGACTGGTGTTTTGTTTTGTTTTGCTTTATAGGGCTCAAGCTTGAGAGGTTGTCTTGAGTCTCAAGGCATACTTTGAACTCTGGCCCTTTGAACAATGTTAGAACTATTAAGGCATAGTAGTTATGAGGTGGCTTCCATTATGAGGTGGCTGAATTTTGGCCAAGAATCAGGGTTTTGGAGTCATATACATATCCCAGCCACAGGGGCATCTAAGGAAGGAACCTTCTGGCATTGGATGCAGCCTTTAGAGTAGGAGGTGGCTCTACAGAGGGTAGGTAAGAATTTCCCAGAAGGTGCATAGCACTTGTGTCATGCGGAGCTCCAGGAGTGTCAGCTTTTTTGAGCGTCATCCTTTCACCGCTCCATCCCCACCCCATCACAAACCCGTCACATCATTCTTTACCTTCCGTGATTCCAGCATGGTCTCCAGAACCAGCACCTCTCCCAGGACCCCACGTGTGGTCCAGCTCTTTAGCCAACAACCAACAACACTATGTATCCAGCTCTTCAGACCCAGAGAAAATGGCCTCCAGAATTTGGCTTTCTTTATCTCCCATAAGGGAAGCCAAGAATCTGTGGAGAGCGCCAGGTGCCTTCACCTTGATGAAAGCTTTCTAGACCCAACTCGTCTTCAGCAATGAAGCTATGGGACATGTTTGCAACCCACATCCTTGGGGCACACAGGCCATCTGGAGAATGCCTACCTGCCAAGGTGACCAGTGTGCTCATTACTGAAGCTTGACAGGGCAGTAATGAGCCATTCTCCTGTGAGGTCATACCCCCTCCCCGCAACTAGCAACATGTAGGTCAAATCGCTAGCAGGACAAAGCGGCCAGCGATAAGGCAGGACGGGAGTCCCTAGAATCTGGCCTTGCTCACAACTTGATTTTGCATGTTCAACCCTCAGAGCTGTGAGAGAAAGCTGTTCAAGTCACCCTGGACATCTCTCCTTCGTGGTGTCAAAGTCCATATGAATCAGGGCTCTTTAAGGAAGCAGAACCAAATAGGCTGTATACTGGGGGAGGGGTTTGTCCCATGGTAACGGCCCATGTAATTCTGGAGGCTCCCAAGTCCAAGATCAGTAGAGCTCAGGCTCCAGCTGGAAGGCTGTCAGCGAGGGAGTTTTCTCAGAGCGAGGAAGGCCATCCTCTTGTTCCATTCAGGCCTTTGAATGACGGGATAAGGTGTCCTTGGCACCTGAGAGTTCATGAATTTAAATGGTGATCACAACCCAAAGCATCTCCTTAGGAGTAATCAGAACCATGTCTGATCAACTAACTGGGTACCCCTTGTCCAACAAGGAAGACACAGGGGACTGACCTCCACACACTCTTTGATGAGGAAAGGTAAGGGGAGGAGATAGGGGTGTGGTGGTGTGGGGTCAGAGGTCATCATGAACTGCCCTTTAAACAAAACTGACGAGTCTGAATTTAGACCGGGTGCCAAGGGTGAGGCATTGGATGGATTTATAGGCAATGACAGATACAGTATGCCCATTTTAAGAATCACTCATGAGAGCTGCATATGGTACATATGCCTATAATCCTAGCACTTGGAAGACTGAAGCAGGAGCATCTCCAGTTCAAGGCCTGCCTGGGCAACACAGATGCTGTCTCAAAAATAATAATAACAAATCAGCATTGGGGCTGCTGTGTGGAAACGCAGATAGGGCTGCCCTGTGCAGCTGGTTAGATGGTATGGAATTCTACTGCGGGCACCATGCCCGTCTTGGTATGCGTGGCAATGGTACCTCGTGGAGTTTCTCGGTGCACTCGGTGAGCCTGCATGTGCTGGAAGGGCAGGAGTGGAAGCAAAGAACATATGTGGCCGTGCGTGGGAGTACCAAGTCTCATGATAAAACTTGACACTTTTTTTTTTAAAGATTTATTTATTTATAGCATGTTCAGCATTCTGCGTCCATGTGTGCCTGCACACCACAAGAGGGCACCAGATCTCATTATAGACGGTTGTGAGCCACCATGTGGTTGCTGGGAATTGAACTCAGGACTTCTGGAAGAGCAGATGGTGCTCTTAACCACTGAGCCATCTCTCCAGCCCAACTTGACATTTTAAAATTGGTTTTGTCATTCGACAATTTCAGACGAGAGTATAACGTTCTCTGGCCACGCCCTCCCATCACTTTCTCTTACCTCCGCCCCTCCCCCCCCCCCCCCCGTGTCCCTATCAATTCTCCTCACCCTTCCCCCAAATCACAGCCTTGGGTTTTGTTTTAGGACCCATTTAGTTTAACCAGAGCCCTCCGTGTGACTATTGGATGGGGTCACCAGTTGGTGCCCAACTGAAGGCGATGGCTCCTCCCTCTTCCTTTCTCTACAAGGAACTAGTAGCGCATCAGTGAGAGGAGGGGCTCCCTGAACCTCTCCGTCCACACCTGGTTATGGATGGGCCCATTCTTATTGTTATAGCAGTGTGCGTAAGGATGCAAAGTCTTGGCTGTTTTCTGATGCCATTTACAGGCATGTTCCTGTCATTGTATATCAGATATATGCAAGTTTGCTCTGTAGTCACGTGCCTCCCACACGGCCATACAGATCACCGCGACACCGGGAGAAAACAGCTAAAAGCAACGGCGCTGGAGAGCAAGCGTGACCCATGGTCATCCTAGGCCAAGGAAAAAGAACCCTTCTGGCCTGTCCCCTCTCAGGAGTTTCATTTCTCAGAGATTCGGGGAACATCTGCATGTGACATACAGCGTGTCAACAAACTCTTCAGTTTCTCTCTGCAGGTCGAAACCTTGGGATTTTTGTGCGTCGGTAAAATGAGTTGCACTCTACGCTCAGTTCTACTCTCTCACTGTTTCAGTAGCAAGAGACTGCAGAAAACACTCCGTTCTCCCCCTACAAAGTGGCTGTGATCTCACGAGGGCTTCTTCCTGTTTCCGTTTCTTTACCTTGATGGGATTAAGTCTCTTTTGAAGCGCTGAAGGTAAGACTTCCCGACACAAAGGCACAGAGAGGACAGAATACCTGACTGCTCACCTGCTGTGCTCGGAGAAAAGCAGAAAAAAGGAATAAACGCCAACCATTCAAAGTCCCACGCCTGCCATACCTCAGCTTTGGAAAGCAGGGGATGATCCAACGGTGTTGGTTCTGACATTGAGATATTTGTTGTCTGTCCGCTGTTGGTCTCTGAATCCAAAGGGATCATCCAGAGCAGAGTCAAGAGGCCTCAGCCTTATGACTATGTTTATGTTGGAGGAGGATGCCTGCCTGGGTTTCTTTTCAGATATTGTGGATGGATCACTAACTGGAACTGCAAAGTGGAATAAAGGCAGGCTGCCCTCTAAAAGAGGGCTGGACACAACTTGACAGTGACCACGAGGCAAACACCTTCCCTCACGCACACCAGAGGAAGACTGACGTGCCTAATAAAAGATGCTGCCTACCTTAGGATCTATAACGAGGGATCAAGGAGCCTCCCCATGTGTAGTTAGAAGGCCTTTCTCACTGCAAAATTGGGTAGAGAACGAACTTAACAGGGGTGTTTGTCAGTGCGCCAGATGTGGCTGTACACAGGCAGGGACATGGGGAAACGCCATACAAATGGGATGGACTCTCTATTCAGAGGCCATGCTGGTCACTGGTCAAGAAGTTCCACAAGATTAGGAGCCAGGTATATAAGCATGGTAGGAAAGGTGGACCATGGGTCAGTTCTGTCCTGTCTTTGAGAACAACCAGTGACTTTCTGTAGGGAATGAAGGAGAGATCGGAGCTCTGCCAGAGTCTGCTGCTCTTGTCACGAGGAAGTGGGGGCAACCGTCTTGGGCTAAAATTAAATCATGCCCACCGTGCAGGCTAAGCCTGAACCGGGCCAAGGTGCTAATGCAATTAGGGCGGTGAGCTGGTGCCCAGCCACTTGCCTCCACTCTGACTCATCTGTCACCATGGCCTCCAGGTGACCCCTGGCATTCTCCCTGCTTGTCCTTGACTCTCTCTCCTTAACACTTTGCCAGCCAAAGAGGAAAATTCCCATGATAATTGGTGAAGGAGATCATGACTCATGAAGAAATGCTAACTTCTGTCTCTGTGATGCCCTGGGGCCCATGATTTCTTGGGGTGGTGGTGGTGCTATCAGGTCAGTGAAGGGTCATGAAGGTCAGGAACAAATCATGTGTTCTTTTTGTCCTTTTTTCCTTTCACCCATTTCCATTATTACTAATGTATCTGACTTTCCCTGGGACTGGGCCCACCTCCTAATTGTCATGATATCTTGGATCTCCTGGACAGTTCTATTGTATCTCACCAGGATGTCAGTACATCTTGACCTTGAGGAAAGCAAGATGCTCTCTGGTCAGTTATAATGAGCACGTGAAGCCTAAGGCGACGACATGTCTCAGAGCATTTGAGAAACACTCTTGTGGAACAGACAACCCATGCTGCTCAAAAGAAACACGGAAAGCCACAACGCCCTGCCTGCCCCAAGCCTTGCACAAACCCTCAGGAGGCAGACTCGGTTTGACTTGTGAGACTCTTGTCACTGGCTCCATCATCTCTCCCCATCATCTTCCAGGAATCCCCACTCCTCTACAGAGGATGCAGCGGGGACCACCTGCCCAGGCCCAGAACAACAGCATCTGCTGCTTTGAATGATGCTCAATGACCCGGGCGCTTCAGCTATACTCGCTGCTCTGCAGGTTTTCAAGTTGGCCATGGTGAAATGTCATGGCTCAGGGCTCTTGTCCTCAGAATTGCATTTTCAGAATTTACTTAATCTTTTTGAGCCTCGGCTTCCCACATATGTGATGTTAATGAGGCCAACTGGTAGGATTTTGATAATGATAATTAAGTTGGGATAAGTTAAGATGTAAGTTAGATAGATACCAAGGGCTTGCTTGACCCAGGGTCCAATAGTCCTTGTAGTCCACAAATGCTTGACTAGAGTGGAATTCACAATGAAAGTGGCCATAGTTAATCCAATTACTAGAGTCAGGGTGAGCTTACCCCACTAGATTAGAAGTACAAGTAGCTAGCAGGAGTGCCAATAATATGAACAGCATTTGACCATACAGCATATGTCAGTGTCAGGCACATTGTCAGGCCCACAGCATCCTTTCCACAGTAGGTGATGATTCACATTTGCATAGGAGATCAGTGGCAGTACCAATCCGTGCCTGGGGAGCTAGTCAGTCTTTCAGGGGAATGAAGACAATAAGTAAGACGGTTCATAGCTGAAAGCCACAGGCTCCATGGGGTAACTAACTATATGACTGCTGAGCAGCCAGTGCTAGGCAGACAAGCCAAAGCCTCAGTGTACTTTCTTTGAGGCCTTATGCACATGCTGCCTTTCTGGGATGCATCCTTCCTTCAGCCTGCTTAGCTGCCCTCTGGCTAGCAAAAGGTTCTGCTAATTCCCTTAGCAGGTTGTTTACAGACCTCTTGGTAGTACATCTGTAGACCGCCTTGAGGTCGGGAGACTTTTGCAGGTGGTTTCTGTCACTGCCTGGGGTGGGGTTTTCAGAACCAGACTTTCATGGAATTACCTCTTTGTTACCCCCTTTGAACCCAGGTCTACAGGCTTTGGTTTTAGAGAGCTACACACTGAGTTCGGTACCTCGTGGACTATCACCCTCTGAGGAGGACTTTGTGTGTCTCAGGAGGAAGGAGGAGGGAGGCACAGGATGCTGAGGGAGCTAAAGACGCAGAGCAGTCAGGCCCCTGACCCACTTCTCCCTTCTTGCCACAGGCATTCTATTTTAAGAGCTTTCTGGCTTTTGTCTGGTATTGCTGACTTGAAATGCATATTTCCCTTCTCAGCTTCTTGTGTTGTGCTGCGTCTGGCTTGTGTATACCCAAGAGAGCATCACAGGGCTTTTAAAGGTTTAGGAAATTCAAAAGCGTTTTTAAACCATTGGTAAGCTCAAATCAGTCACAGGGGCCATATTTACAACAGGAAAACTGGTAAATTCTAACATCACAGTGTTTGTCTTGGGGGAGCAGGCTTGTCTGACCCAATAGATGGACTTCTTTCCTGAACTCCAGATATCCATATGTCAGGGAATCTATAGGGCTGACCCAGAGGTACCCCAACATAGCCAACTCCAAATTGAATTCAGGCTTGTTCTCCCAACTAACATGGTTATTCTGTTATATAGCATCTGCTTTGGTCACTGGTACCAAAAAAATGTTGAGCCAAGGAATTCTGATAATGAGGGACTAGTCTTAGGCTTCAGCAGAGGGATGAGTTAGTTACAGGGAGAATGCCTCTCTCTGCAGCCAGAGGCAGAAATGACAACTCCTGAGCTCATTGGTAAAGGCTCTGAAGTTTAGAGGCAAAGTGGCCTTTCTCTGAGTAAACATGAACATTCTTTAGAAAAAGGTGCAGACTGCTACTCCGGCAGTATCTGCATGCATGCGGAGTCACTCTTGAGAGGACTTGGCCACCTGTGCAACGGAACAGGTACTCAGATGTAAAATGTGCAAATTTCTATTTCCTTGTTTGTTTTAGAATTGAAGCTGCTAAATATTTTTTTTTGCTCTGCCTCGCTGTGCTAAAAGGAGGTAGGCAGGCAGAGGTATAAAGACCTGTGTAATGAAGTCACAAATGTCTCCAAGACTATTATTATTATTATTATTATTATTATTATTATTATTATTATTATTATTATTATTATTATTCCTCTGCCTCTGCTTCCTGAGTGCTGGGATTACAGGTATGCACCACCACACCCAGCTGGGACATTGTCTTCTTATAACAGGATGATAAGGGTCAGGAGACATGAGAAGAACATCTCAGGGGTACTTCCAAACCAGATGCCACAGTATCCCCCATCCAACACATTGCTTGCTTTCAAAGCTCACTTGTCTCCACTGTTTCACGGTTTGTGCTGACAGCCAGGCAGACATTGCTCGTCATCCACAGTGCTTTCCTGACTGACCCTGTGTACACCCCATAGCCCTTTCTCATACTATTGCTGGTCATTGAAGGTGATTCACAAGACGAGAATCTTTCGCTCTCCCTGCTCTCATTCAAAAGAATTGAGTAGTGAAAGGAAAAGACTCAAGGACTCATATAGCATGCTTACCAAAATGATTTATTTATATTGGGTTTCTTAAGTGTTTATGGATGCAGCTCAGTTAATAGAGTACATGCCTAGCATGCCCAAAGCCCTGAGTTCAGTCTCCAGCATAAACTGGGTATGGTGGCATGACCTCTGACCCCATCACTCAGTAGAAAGGCAAAAGGATCAGAAATTCAAGGTATTTCTTAGCTACAATTTGAGATCCTCCTGAGATACATGAAGTCCAGTCTCAACAATAACAATGAAATGTGTGTGTGTGTGTATACATATTTTGTGTGTATGTATATATTTTTATTTGTCCTGGATTATTAAACATCAGTGAAGTTGTTTTTAACTAAAGCTGTGACTATCAAGACAAGCATGGAGCATTGGCATGCCATCTCAGGACTTAGAAGGCAAGAGTAAAAGTTCCAGGCCAACCTCAGTTATACATAAGATCCTGTTTCTTTTTTTCTTTTCTTTTCTTTTCTTTTTTTTTTTTTTTAAGATCCTGTTTCAAAACCAAACCAAGCCAGGCTTGGTGGCTCACGCCTTTAATCTCAGCAATCAGGGAGGCAGAGGCAGGTAGATCTCTGTGAGTTAAAGGGCAGCCTGGTCTACAAAATGAGTCCAGGACAGCCAAGGCTACACAGAGAAACCCTGTCTCAAAAAAAAAAAGAAAAGAAAAGAAAAGGAAAGAAAAAGAAAAAAAAAACCACACACACACACACAAAAAAAACAAAAAACCAACAGCAACAAAACCAAAACTAATTTTCTTTTACTTTTTATTTAATTAATTTATTCAGATTACATCTCAATTGTTATCCCACCCCTTGTATCCTCCCGTTCCTTCCTCCCTGCCGCTTTCACCCTATTCCCCTCCTCTACGTCTGTGACCAAGGGGACCTCCTCCCCCACTACATGGTCATAGGCTATCAAGTCTCATCTTGGTAGCCTGCTTATTTTCTCTTATCAGAAGGGAAAAGTCACGACAATTCCTAATCAAGGGCAATTTAACCTAAAGTCCAAAAAGCTTGGAGCAAAGAGATATTTTTTTAAAATTTATTGGTATTCTTTAGATCATCGTGTAGTTATTAGAGAACATTATAGAAATTTCAAATAAAGTATGTTTCAACAAATTCTTTCCCCCCAGTACCACTCAACTCTTATAACCTTATAAGCACCCCCATAGTTTTCTTTCTACTCTTCTGCCACAAGTGTTGCCCTTCCTGCTCATTCCTTGGCCCCTTTTCTCCTCTCTTGGTCTCCTTTCTAGTTTTTTAAAGAATATTTTCTCCCACATATATTCCCACTTATAAATATACGTACACATTACCTCAAGCTGGAATCTGAACCTTAGAGAGAACACATGGTTTTTATCTTTTTGAATTGCCATAAGATTTCATTTCTATGAGGAGACACCATGACCATGGCAACTCTTAAAGAGGAAGACATTTCATTGGGGCTGTCTTACAGTTCAAAAGTTTAGTCCATTATCACCATGGGAGGAAGCATGGTGACATGCAGGCAGACATGGTGCTAGAGGAGGAACTGAGAGGTCTACAGCTAGATTGGCAGGCAGCAGGAAGAGACTGAAACACTGGTCCTGGCTTGAGCATGTGGGACCTCAAAGCGTGGCCCCCAGTGACACACTTCCTCAACACCACCACACCTACTCCAATAGGGCCACACCTCCTAATATTGTCACTCCCTAGGAGCCTGTGGGGTCATTATTTTTAATTCAAAACACCACACTTGTAAAAATAATTTTACTTTTCTTTACAGATGAATAAAATTCCACTGTGTATGTGTACCACGTTTTCATTACCTGCTCATCTGTTGATGGACATCTAGGCTGGTTCTATTTCATAGCTGTTGTGAATAGAGCAGCTGTGAACGTGGGTATTCAATTGTCTCTGTTGTAGGATACAGAGGGCTTTGGGTGTATGCCCAGGAGTGGTCTTGCTGGCTCATACAGTATTTCTGCTTTGAATTTTTTTTTTTTGAAAAATCTGATTTCCATAATAGCTGTGCTAGTTTGTAGTCTTGCCAGCAGTGAAGAAGGCATGCTTGTTGATGCTGATGTCTGGTAGATTTACACAACATGATGAGATGCTGGACAATGAGGATGTATAAAGATGAGCTTTGAGCACCACTGGGAGGTCTAAGTATTTTTAGATCAAGATTTGTAAGATGAAGCAGGGCTCACTAGAGCTTCCCAGTGAGCGAGAATGGATGGACCAGTGTTGGTGGGTTAAGTTGGGGTTCACCAGGCTGGTAGCATGAGGTCCTGGTAAAGAAACTTGTCTCTATTCCACAGACTCTCTAGCTTGAGATGATGCTCAGGGTTTTCTATGAAGCTCTAAATTCTACCTGTTTGCACAAAGGTAAGTTTGACAGGGATGAAAGATGAGATCCAGGCTCATGGGGCAAGCAATGGTGACTTTGGCGGACACCAATATGCTCTGAATGTACCTGTATCTGCTAAGGACACAGCTGCATGGACCTGTGCATCTGCCTCCTTGGTAGAATTAGGAAGCTCTAAAGACTCCAGTTGTGAACACACTTTCCTTAGCAGCACATACATCAGCAATATTATAAGAAGAGAACTTGCTGACTCTGGGTATGTACTATGCACATAGACTCAAGGTACCTGTCCAAAGGATGTCATGAAAGACCTCCTTACCCAAATGATGGAAGTCCAGAGTGTTAGACTTTGGGAGACAGATATCAAAACCTCTCCATCCCGGGCCCTGGCTGTGACAGGACAAGCCTAAGATTCCTAACTTCTGCTCACAGGCTGCCTTTAATAGAATCACTTGGGAATCTCAAGGCAGAGACGACTTAAGGCTGGGCTTGCGGTAAACCATTTGGGGTGAATAAAGTAAGTTGGGGCCCCATTAGGAGAAGCCTTAGGCAGTTAAACATTGCTTTTACTAGAGATCCTGAGTGCATCCATAGACTTAAGACCAAAGGGGGCTTTTTATCAACCAAATCTTTCCTTGTCTTCCCCATCTGTGATAATGTGGTGGACCACACATCATTGGAAGAACCCACCTTTGTGGACTGTGCCCTGGCCCCTCCCTTTGCAACCCTCTCACAGCCTGCTTCTTGAACATAAGTGGTTGGTGTCAGAGATTCTGCTCCTGTCCTTCTCCACTCACAGGCTTCACTTGGATGAACCAATTATCCTTTTATAGTCTGAAATGTAGGATGACACGCCAAACTATATCCTCTAATCCTTGCCACGAACTGGCTCATGCATCCAACAGACGTCTTGTAAATCCAATGGGCACCTGACACTAAATCTGTCCACAACTGAACCAGTTACTATGATGGTACCAAATTTTAAAAAATACTGCCTTCCCTGTGGAGTAGTTTAGTCCAGGAGAAAGCCCAAATTAGAATTCTCTACTTCTCCCCCTGGGTCTTCAGTCTGTCAGTTGTTCATCAGTTGTGCATGTCTGAAGTCTGTCTGTATTCATTGGTTATCATCAACAAAGGGCTTCGCTCTGAATTTATTGAACAGCACAGCAAACATCACATAAGAAAGAAATGATCTTTTTTTTAAAAAAAAAAACAGAAATCTTTAACAAGTTTTACAGGAGAAATTATTTTATTTGCCACAGCTGACCCAGCGTAGCACTTGAAACCACACACAGATGTTATTAACCTATATCCCCACACTGCTTCCAAAATTTATGGTAGATAGTTGTTTTGTTTAAGGTTGCTCTTAATCTGTTGGCAGCTTTTAGCAAACCATTACCACAACACACACACACGTACGCACTATTCTACATCAGAGGAATGGAAAAGTACATAGTTTGTGACTGAAGCTTTTTAAGCTAAACTTGGCTCACAACTTAAAATGCACTTGTTTTTGCAAAGGACCCAGGATCCATTCCAAGAACCTACACAGTGGTTCACAACCAACTGAAATTCCAGTC
This sequence comes from Acomys minous, assembly GCF_964271855.1. Lineage (NCBI taxonomy): Eukaryota > Metazoa > Chordata > Mammalia > Rodentia > Muridae > Acomys > Acomys minous. The sequence goes on from NC_140489.1 coordinate 20,088,430, forward strand.
CTAGGGGATCTGATGTCCTCTTCTGACCTCTGTATGCACCAGGCACATATATACACATGCAGGTACGATAAAAATAATAAAATAAAATAAGGCTATGCATTTAGCACAGGTTATAAAAGCTGGTTACATGGGAAGTGTGAGGCACATCCAGGATAGTTACAAAGCTCTCCTGAAGATAAGCTACACTTAGATGGATGAGCACACAGTAGGGCAGTAGACTGAGTACATAGTTTTGAACGACCTCGCAGCTTATTATTGTTACAAGGTCTGGCAAAGGTTCAGTTTTTGAAGACAGCTGGTGCTTTCAGAAAGAAAAAAAGCTGTCCCTAGTGGTCTGTGTTGCTTTCATTTCCCCACTACCCAGACTAGACTTCAGAGAGCTCCTAGGTCTTAGTTCACCTCTCACAACAACGCGAGAGAGTTGACTATTGCTCTCTTGATTTCATGCCGGCTTCCAAGTTCCAATCCCTCATCTCCACTCCAGCCCACAGCTTGTGATTGGAGTAGCTTCCTGCAGTCCCTCTCTGCTCCTTCTCTTTGCAAAACACTGCTGAACTTGGCTTTCCAATGTGCACATCTCCCCAGCTCATCCCCCAAATAAATCACTCTAGTGATACCTGGTGCCAGCAAAGCAGTATTTCCTACTGAAGCCAATCAGTTCCCACCCTGCCTTCTCTACCCCGGGGCTTGAAGAGGCTGCACGCTGCTGTCTGCAGTGCCTTGCCCGCTCTGTGCATGTCATTAGACAGCACACCTTCCTCTCCAGGATGCTGATGCTTCAGGTCCAATCTGCCTAACTTCCGTCCCTTTCCACAGAGTGTCCCCCAAACTCCTCACATATGTCTCTATGGGGCACATCTCAGAAAGTGATTTATAGTGGCTATTTTTCCCCTCTCGGGACAGCTAGCATCTGAATTCCCTTCCTGGACACTGGACACCTTCTAAGCACTGACATTCTACACCAGATTGATTATCTGGGTCAAGTTTGATTCAGAAATGTGTAGCCCAGAGAGGAAGGGACTCTGAGGGCCTCACTTTGAAGAGGGCGACCACAGCAGATGCACCTGTTCTGATGCTCAAACGTGGGGAAGCACATTAGTGGCACCAGTGTTGTAAACTGTGGTACCACTCAATGGATCAGCTATGGTTATTTCTCGGCCTACTCAGATTCCATTCCTGATTCTATAACCCACCCTCACGTCTTTCCAAAAACCATGCATAGTAAATACATACATCTATGGGGAAATAGTCTCATTTTATGATGCATTTCCTGTAATTAAATATAATTTGCATATTATAAAGTTTCACTATTGTGAACATACCGTTCAATAGCTTCCAGTCCATTCACGCAGGTATGCAGTGCAGTCTCACCACCATTCAGTCACGCAAAGGAATTTATTCTTGCTACCAGTTGTTGATCTTCAGTCATGTCTCTAGTCCTAAATTACTACTGTTTCCTTATTCCAAATGTCCTCAGTCATAAGGTGGTCTTGTCTGTCTGTAGTTTCCTATGATACTTCTTTGATATTTGTAGGTTCGGAGATATCTTTTCATGTATCGGTGTTTGTCCCTTTTTATTGTTAGGTGATATTCCATTATCTGGATCTATTACATTTGACTGATCCACTGCCAAGCCAGGATGTTTTGTTTAACTTAGCCTAAAGTAGGCCCAGTTGCCACCAAACTACATTTGCACTCACTGGGATGTGAGCACCTGAGGAGCAGACATAACTTGGTGGTTTGGGGTTTTGCAGCCCCTGAAGCTACTTCTGGTAAACTGATTATTCAGCAATCATTCATTGCTATGTGCACTATCAATAATGTTGGGATCAGGGTCAAGAAGACGTTATAAGCATTAACATTTTGTCTCAAATTCATCCAAAGAAGAAGCAACTGGGATAGATAATAATTATCTGTCTTGTATGCATGGATGCTCCTCTGCACAAGAAAGCATCTATCCCCCACCCACTGACCCACTGTCCCACCCTCTTCCTCTGCTGGGCTCAACACTTTCTTGCCCCACAGCCCAGCCTCATCAGAAGCCAGCAGGTGACCTATCACCTTGACTGCATTGCTCCCTCCTCATCTTTTTTTTTTTTCTCGAGTGGAAGATTGAGATTCCCTTCCTCATGGGGCCTGGGTAATGTAGCCCGTGTAACACTTATGCTTGGCATATGCCTGGACTTCCCAAGCAGTGCCCTGTTTACGGGGTCACGAGGAAGTGCTTGGGAACATTACTGCATCAAATGGAGCCCCACGGCGGCTCCTCTTTATGAGGAATCCCAGGCTGTTTCTTCTTTATGTGTAAATGCGACAGCCTGAAAGATGCCTTGTTTTATGAGAGACAGTTGATTAAACACCTTTGAATATTTTCCCCCATGCAAACCGCAGCATCATTAATTTGTGCCGTAAAAAGAATAGCCAGGGAAGTGCGATTCGGAAGGCTGCTGCTCCTTCCCCCATTTGAAATAAGCACCATTTACATCCTTGCAGGGCGCTCTGTGGAGAACCACCGAGATGCCTCAGTGTTTTCCAGACTGACATCAGTGGGTGCTCACATCACTCTGGGCTCATCTATTTAAAACCTCAAAGCGGATATTTTAGTCTTAAACAGCAGTTGTCCCGCAATGAACAAAAGCCTCTAAATTTCCCAGTGTCTCCCTCCCATTCCCTCCCTGTCTTTTTCCCTTCCAGTTCCTCACCAGCCATTATGGTCTCCCCATTGTCACACAGCTCTGAAAATGGCTTCCGCGCCTTGTGGATATCTCTTCCAGGGTTTGGAAAACAAGGATTTATCCTAGTGGAGCTTTGATGGGGTTGTTCGAATGCTTGGTTTTAAAGCAGGGCCAATGATTGACTTTATGAGCAGATGGAAAGTTGAGGAGCTGGGGAGATGGGCTCACCGGCTAACGTGCTTGTTGGAGGAGCAGGAGAACCCCGGTTTGATCCCCAACACCCAAGTAAGAAAAATGGGAGCAGAGACGTGTGCATGTAGCCCCAGGTCTGAGGAGGTAGAAACAGGAGGATCCCTGAAGCTGTGTGGCCAGTCAGTCAAGCCTAATCGTCAAGGTCCAGGTCCTCGTGTCCAAAAAGCATGGTAGATGACTCCAGAGAAACCACACACCCAGGGCTGAGCACTGCCCTCCACACACATGTGCAGTGGGGAAAGGCCTCCCTTCTAAAAACGTACAAGTTGTAGTCACTACATTAAATAGAGTGCTTCTAAAGTGGATTTTTTTTTACCCCTTGTTGTTTTTTTTTTTAAAGACTTTATGGAAATATTAAAGAGAAAATAACTTTTTATGGATCCTGCTTTTTTTGGGCGGGGGGTAATAGAATCCTGGGATCGTGCAGCATTTTATTGTCAGCCTTTTAAATCTCCTATTTCCAAAAAGTGTCATCGTATGGATTCCACCGTAGGCCCAGCTCTCATAACCAAACCCAGGAGCTGATCAGTTTGTGTCATGGCGGCTGCTAGTTATCTCTTTGCATGTAAAGCTGGGTCCCTTGATCATTTGACTTGATCCTCACCGGGGTGGGGGGGGGGGTGGATTTAGCTCAGTAGTAGAGCTCTTAACTAGCAAAAGCAAGACCCTGGGTTCGATCCTCAGCTCTGGGGGGAAAAGAAGGACAAAATAATTGGATCCTCACAGTCACTCTCTGAAGAAAGGAGGCCTGTAGCTGGCATGGGTCTGACTCCTGCTGTGTCTGTCCTGCAGCTCCTGACTTTTGGAGTAATTTTGAAATTTTGCCCATGGCCTAACGGTGATAGGTAGTCACTGTCCTGCACTAGGTTGCCCGGCCTGGCAGTCAAAGCCACGGTCTACCGAGGAGTAGGAATTCACAGAATTCACAGTAGGAAAGATGTTTTGTCTTGTTTTGGAGTAGGTGGTGATGATCATGGTGGCCTTGGGATGGTGGCTCTTGTCCATGGTCCTGAACAAGGAGCCTCACAAAGCGGCCACTCACTGTACGGTCCTTAACAGGTGCCCAGTTATTTTTCTCAACACATTCAACTACTCATTGGTTCTCCTTTTCATCTGTATGAAGTTTCCCCCAATTTTTAATACAGTTACAACACTAATGAGAGCCAGGACTCATGCATCACAGTGCATAAAGGAGAGAGGATTTGGCAGCCTGGGTTGGACCATTTACTACTAGTGAGATCTTGAGGTGAGCAGTCATTCACCATCTCTGACTGTCTTCATTTTAAAGTGAGAATACGGAGCAAGAAAGACCTTACTGATAATTATGCATAGTGACAGAAGAGTGTGCTGCTAGTAGGAAAAAAAAATGGACAGCACATTCCAGAAGTAGTAAGGTAACAGTTTGGATATAATACTTAGCATAACTTTAGGAATCTCGTCATGTTGTCAAGAGGAGCTTCCTAACAAGGAATGGGCTGAAGAGATGGCTCAGCTCCTAAGAGCACTTGCTGATGTTGCTAATAACTGGCTAAATGCCGGTTTTTCAATGCTTTCGAATGTGACTCATCCTGCAGGTTCCTTCCTTAGTAAGTTAAATAGGTCTTGAATATTTGCTTACTGGATCACCACATGAGAATCCTTTTTAAAAGCTGACAAAGACGATGACAACAGTGGTGACACTGTTTGTGTGTGATGTGTGAGGGCACATGAATGACACGATGAGCTTGTAGAGGTCAGAGAGGACGTGGAAGGAGCTGGTTCTCTCCCTCTACCACAGGTTCAGGGGACCAAACTCAGTTCTTCAGGCCTGTGCTATGACTGTCTTGTTGTTGTGTTTTATTTGTTTGTTTTAGCTATTGAGCCATCTCAAGAACCCAAGATTTTTTTTTACAAGGTCTCATTACATAGCCCAGGCTTACCCTGAGCGAAACACTGTTGCTTTTGCTTCTTGAGTGCTAAATTGTAGTTTTCAGAACCACACCTTGACAAGAACTGACATCAGATAGGATACATTATTTAGCCCAACACACCCCCCCCCCCCCCCGCACACACACACAAAGTACTGGAGTCAGATTTCAGAGTCTGGCCACTCAGGCCTGATTGACCCCAAAGTTTGCCTTATGGTTTCTTACTGTCTTTCCTTCAAAATGGTCTTTTGCATCAAGACCATTACACAGAGAATGGCTGCCAAGTTCCCGACACAACCTGATAAAGTTGGAACCGAGCTGGAGTGATAACCCAGCCTAAAATATACAGGGTAGACATATAAACCAGACAGTCTAGAAAAGGTCAAGGGCTCGGGGAGGGCATTAACGATTGTGGAAATGGTTAACGAGAGTCTGAGAAGATGAAGACCGCTAAGACAAACCCTCAGGTTCCAGTTGCTCACGGCCTGAACCGGTGGCTGCTGCCATGGCTGAGCCCAAGCTCACTCCTCCCTTCTCCTCCCCTCCCTTCTCAGCCTTCCGACATGGGCTCCCAGGCCTGGCTGCAAGTGGCAGGAAAATGTTTGGCTGTTCAGCCCGGCTCTGTGACAAAATCTGAAGGGACTTCGTGCAGAGTGCAGAAGAAAGGGGCTATTTGGGACTAAAGAGAAACTGCAACCACTATGCAGGGGGCTAATGCAAGCTTACGGGTTCCGTTTCAGGCTTTTAGTGTGGAGAATTTAGCCGTTGGTTAACTTTACAAATATTTAAAGGTCTCCGGGTCAACAGCACTGTGGGGAGTGAGAAAAGAAAAGAATCTCTGATCAGTTTGCCTACTTACTCCTTCAGTCAATATTTTCACTGCACTCCTCTGTGCCCCAGTCCTGGAAATACAGTAGACACCAAAGCAAGCGGCCTCTGCATGGGGGCTTAGCGGTAGGAAGAGAGACAGGCAACACAGTGACCAAGAGACACATTCACGCAGCACTTTGTGATGCTCCTGACAAACTTGAATGGGGCTGAACACTTCCTACCACCCAGTGACATCATAATAGACCTCCACCTTGCTCACATGTTCGTGGTGATGTAGACCACCAGTTGCATGAAAGTACAGTGGTACAATTATGCACAACACCTAAGACTTGTTGATGACAAGAAGCCCTGCTCCTGGTTTCACAAGTGTGTCTGTGGTGGGGTTGTGTGCACATGAGTGCAGTGGCCTCAGAGGCCAGAAGCTTTGGATTCCCTGGACATGCGGTTATAAGTTGCTGTGGGCAGCCTCACATGTTTGGTGCTGGGAACCAAACTCAGCTCCCCGACTAGAACAGTATGTGATTCTAAAGGCTGAGTCAGATCTCCAGCGCCCTTAACTTTTAAACTGTCATTTTAAAATGTTTTTATTTTTGTGTGTATGTTGTGTGTGTGATGCACATACATGTGTGTGTGATTGTTTTCATGTGTGTGGGTGTGTGCATGTTGATGCCAGTGGTTGGTGCTGGGTGTCTTCTTCAATTGCTATCTGTCTCACATTTTAAAGAGGGTCGATCACTGAACCTGGAGCTCACCAATTTGATTAGTCCAGCTGGTCAGCTCACTCTGGAAAAGCCCTTCCCTCCACCTCCGAGGTGCTGGGATTACCTGCCTGCCCTGTGTTTATGTGTGCTGGGCACTGAATTCCAGTTTCCATGCTTGCATAGTAAGTCTTTACTTACATCTCCCCAGCCCCTAAAATGTACTCTGTTTATTAAAAAGCAATATTTTCCTACAAAAGTTCAGTGTGCTACATCAGCAGCCTCACCTATTTCTGCAGCATCTCTTGGTTACATCAGGAGGCCCTGACCAGAGACTGACCCATGTAGGCTTCTATAGAAGAAGCACATTTCAGAACAGATCACTGCCATTAAACAAACAGGGACTGTAGTGCCACTTGGGGAGTGGAGTGGTTACTTGCCTCACTGGAAAAAAAAAACTTGACAAATCCAGTTTAAAAAAGGAAAGTTGTAGTTGGTCTTTAAATTTTATTTTATGGATGGGCAGTGGTGGCACACACCTTGGATCCCAGCACTTGGGAGGCAGAGGCAGGAAGATCTCTGAGTTGAAGGCCAACCTGGTCTACAGAGTGAGTGGAGGACAGCTAGAGCAACACAGAGAAACCCTGTGTCAAAAACAAAAATAAATTATGTGTTGAGTGCTTTGCCTACATGCATGTCTGTGTAGCATGCACAAGCCTGATGATGGCAGAGGTCAGAAGAGGGCATTAGATCCCCTGGGACTGAAGCCACAGATGGTTATGAGTCACCACATGGGTGCTGGGAACTTAACCTGGCTCCTCTGCAAGAGCAAAAAGTGCTCTTAACCATGGAACCATCTCTTCAGCCCCAGAGGGCTGTGTGTGTGTGTGCGTGTGTGTGTGTGTGTGTGTGTGTGTGTGTGTATGTGTGTGTGTGTATATGCATGTGTATGTGTGTGTATGTGTGTATATGCATGTGTGTGTGTAATTTTCAATTTATTATTTGAAAGTTTCATACCTGTATACACTGAATATTATCATAGCCATCCCATTCTCCTCCAGTTCCCTCTGCAACCCCCAGCACATCTCCCTCCCCATTTCAAATCTTCTTTAAAACAAACAATTAAGAGTCCAGTTAGTGCTATCCTTATGTACATGACTGTGGAGTCATCCACTGGGCCATGGGCAACCCACCAGTGTCCACACCTCCAGAGCAGCCACCAAGCGCCAGTAAATCCCCTGCTAGCTGTGGGGCTTCTGTAGCCCCTCCCACACCCGTTCTGGAACTTAACTGGTAACCAGAGCCTGCATGGAAGCTAGTGAGCAGGAAGAGAGTAGCCTCGTCAGTTCAAAATGTGTTCCTCTGTGTTCTGTGACCAAAGTGTGTGCTGTGTTCAGCAAAGGGGTCTTATTTATGTCCTCCATATAGTTATGGAAAACAAGCAAGAACAAGGGCAATAGCTTTGTTGCTTTGGGTGCTCCAGGAATAAAAGGGACATGGGAAAGAACACCCTGACCCTAACTTGACCTCAGCATCAGGGGTCAAGGGGGGAAAAAATCAATCTCTGAGCAAGAAATCCCACCAATCCCTGAGCTTCAAGAGCAGGCCTAGAGTCGCACTAATCCCAGGCCATCCTGGAAAGTTCTAAGTGCCCTGACCCCCCAAGAGACCTATAGAAAGCCTGCCTGCTGCTCAGCTCCCTACTGCTTTCTCGCCCAAGCAGACGCAGCCACCCTCCTGGGTTTTTTTTTCCCTCTCAATAAATCTCTTGTGTGAGGTTTGTTGTGCAGCGCCAACTCTGGCATTCCTTGGCTCCTGGCTGCCAGGACACCCTTTTTCTCAAAGCTGTAACATATCCACTGGGCATTTTCAGTTATTAGCCCATGTCTTCTGTGCCCAGTGATGTCCAGCCACACAAAGCGTACTATTGTTCGAATTCTTTTTAGCTCTTTATTTTTAAATTAGCTTGAAAACTAGTGTGCTTTCATAAATCTTTTTCCTATATTCTTGCTTTTGGTTAACCATCTCAGGAAAAGAAGATTATTTGGCTTACGGTTTCAAGGGATACAGTCCATTGTGATAGCAGGAACCTGAGGTGCCTGGTCACATTACATCATTTGTCAGGAAGCAGCTGACATTCCTCTCCTCCTTTTTATCCACACCAGGACCCATATTTATAGTGGGGTTTCCCACCTGGATTAGTGTAATCTGCATAATTCCTCACAGATGTGCCAGAGGCTTGCCTCTTCTGTGATACTAGTTCCTGTCAGTCATCATTATCCATGCTCAAGGCCCTGAGGGAAAAGGGTACCACAAAAGGGATAGGGCCCCAGTGGGGGCCAGGGTAGAAAAGGCCTCTTAGAGGCACTGTCTGAAGGGAGGGAGTATGCTTCTTCAGATGTAAGGACAGACGTAAGGAGAAGCTGTCCTCGGAAGAGGAACTGTTGATTCATAGGTTCTAAGGAAGGAGTCAGTCTGGCCTTTAAAGAACAGCTAGAGGCTTGCGTGGCTCGAATGAGCTCATCGGAAAAGAGACAGTGAAGGAAGGTCAACGGCAGTCACACCTCCATCCTGCTGGCACGCAGGAATTTGTACTTTACGCCAGTGACGTCATCTTTGTTCAGCCTCTCCGGTCACTTAGCAATTGAGGACTGCCTTCCTCTCTTATTAAGCAAACATCACACAGTGTCTGTGCGCCCTGCTCTCCTCTGGGAAACGAGGGAAGCTGGTGCCACACTTTATTCCCTTCCTCTGCTAAGGGTACTTCTCTGTTGTTTTGTTAGTCCATTAGGAGCTTGATTTCAAGCCAGCTGTCGATCGCTACCCCGTGTGCATTTTAAGCAGGTCCTTTACATCTCTCTCCTCCATCTCCAGGGCCTCAAGCTCCACCCCCACTTCCGTCAATAGGGTTGCTGTGCCACCCCACCTGCAGGCTAGTCCTGTGGTTTGGATAGGAAGTGTCCCCCTTGTTATGAAGGTTTGGTCCCCAGGCGATGGCGCTGTTGAGAAGACATTACATCATGAAGGGTAAATCCATTGGTGCGTTCACCCTGAATGCGTTACTGGGATTAGTGGTCTGGCTGGAGATTTATGTCATTGGAGCCATGTGTTTTTGAAGTATACATTTTGGCCTGTCCTCTTTCTCTCGCCTCTCTGTTTTCTAGGCGTCAGGAGTAATGCTTTTACTCCACTATGGCTCCCGCTACCTTCCCCGCCATGATGCTTTGCCTCATAGCAGACTCAGAACAGTGGAACCAGACGGCTATGTGCTCTGAAATCATGAGCCAAAATAAGCCCCTCCTCCTGAAGTCAAGTTCGTAGGCTTCATGTCATGATGATGAGAAGCAACTGATACAAAACTTAGTGATTTCACATCAAGCAAGGTTTGCTAAAGCCCAAAGTCCTACAAGTCTTTCACCCCGTGGGCTCAGCCTGTTCATTTATAAGCAAGCTACAAGTCACTCCCAAGCTCCCTCACTCTTAGCACTTAGTGGTGCTCCCATTACTAAATGCTCATTCTCCCAATGCTCAGTCTAGGTCTAGTCATGGAAAGGAGTGCCATAGAGCCAGGCGTGGGGGCACACATCCATAACCTCAGAATAGGAGACTGAGACAGGAAGATGGTGACATTGATATGGATACAAACTACGTGGATTCCTAGGCTGCCTGAACTGTGTAGTAAGGTCCTAATTGTTTTTCTAATCAAATAATTTTTTTATTCACTTTACATCCCAATCATAGCCCCCTCCTTCCTCTCCTCCTGGTCCCTTTCTCCTTCCCTCTTTCTCCGATGTCACCTCCTCTCCCTCTCAGAAAAGCAGAACACCCCCCCCCCAACCCGCCCCAACACACAAAGTCACATCAGGACTGACCGAATCCTCTTCCGCTGAGGCCAGGCAAGGCATCTCCACCAGAAGGAAGTGATGGAAAAGCAGGCAGCGGAGTCCTTGTCAGAGACAGCCCTCGCTCCCCTTACTAGGGGACCCACATGAAGAGCAAGCTACCCACTGGAGTAAGGTCCTATTTCCACATAAACAAATGCCAGACAAACCATTGCCTCAGGATATAATTGCACACTGTTGAAAAAAGTATGACTGGGTGTGGGAGAATCTTCTTACATGTATATGGAAGGGAGGTCAGGGGTCAGGGGTCAGGAAGGCTTCCCCAAAGTATTAGTCATCTCCAGCTGCTGTAACAAAGCCACCACCTAAAGCAACACAGGTTTACTCCATTACAGTTCTATAGGTGAGGACTCTAACCCGGGTCTCAGTGGGCTGAGACCAAGGTTTGGGCAACGCTGCTGTTCTCTGGAGGTTGCTAGGGAGACTATCCCTTGGTTTTCCCCAGCATCTCAAGGCCACACGTTCCTTGACTCTTTCCTTTTCCCAAGCTGGCAACTCCTCTGCTTCCCCTGCCGCAGCATTTTCTCCCACCCTGACTCTCCAGCTGTCATTCTGTAAGGGTCTTTGTGATAACACTGGGCCGGCTGGGAGGCTCAGGTCATCTCCTTATCTCAGGATCTTACCTTAAGTCACAACTGAGCTCTGCCTTTGTCATATAAGGCACAGCCTTTAAGGATTGCGATGTGCACATCATTGGGGCCATCCTACCTTCCCATTACCACAATGAGGTGACAAAGTGGCTCCGATACATAAATGGAGGCCAAGGGAGTTAATTAAGCAAGGAATAGTAGGAGAACATTCTGGAAGAGAAAGTAGCAGGGACAGGGGTCCTGAGGCAAGGAGGAGAAGGATGGGCTGGTGGAGCCCAGGGAGGGGAAGGAATGTGGAGGAAGGGGGATGGTGAGACTGGCTTGGATACAATGAAAGATGGGGCCTCAGGCTTCCATGGCCTTGGTGCTAAGAGAAGGGAAGGCATAATAGACGTATCTTTAGACACACAGAACCAAGGGTAGTCACTGGAAGCCCCTGAGAGGGATGAGATACCGGAAGCCACTTCTGTAATGATTTAGCATCTCCTGGTCCCTCCTGTATTATCTATGAATCATGCACACCTTGCCAGACAACATAAACGCAGGGCACTAGCGAGATGATCCAGTGGCTAAAAGCAGTGGCCCTGCAAGTCTGAAGACCTGAGTCCAGAGCCTGATGCCTGTGGAAGGTGGAGGGAGAGAACTGACTCCACAAGGTTGTCCTCTGACCTTTGCACATGTACTGTAGCGTGTGTTCAACCGCACCAATACATCAAACAGACAGAAGCAAGAGCCCAAGCCTGTGTGCATGTACACACTTACAAACACACACTCTAACAGCAAAGTAGAAAAAAGATGCACCCAGGGGTCCCGCTCAAACTATGGCACCAGTCAAGGACAATACAGGCTGTAAACTTCAAACCCCTACCCAGATCTAGCCAATGGACAGGACATTCTCTACAGTTGAGTGGAGAGTGGGGACTGACTTTCACACGTACTCTGGTGCCTCATATTTGACCATGTCCCCTGGATGGGGAGACCTGGTGGCACTCAGAGGAAGGATATCAGGCTACCAAGAAGAGACTTGATACCCTATGAACATATACAGGGGAGGAGGTCCCCCTCAGTCACAGTCATAGGGGAGGGGAGTAAGGGGAAAATGGGAGGGAGGGAGGAATGGGAGGATACAAGGGATGGGATAACCATTGAGATGTAACAAGAATAAATTAATTCTAAAAATTATTTTGAAAAGAAAAAAGATGTAAGTAGAGTGAAGCTCATTTATCTACCCATATCCTAGGTGTGACAACTGATTAATATTAATTGATTCTTGTCATCTATGCAGTTCTTCGTCCCAGCATTATTTTGAAGCAAGTCCAAAACAGTCTATAGTTTTATCCAAATTTATTTCAGATTCAAAATTTGTTATATATGGACCTGTAAATTTTTTATTTAACTATATATTTGTGTGCGTGTGCGTGAGCAGGTACCTGTGTGCAGTTTCACATGTGGAGGTCGGAGGACAACTGAAAGTCAGTTTTTACCTTCCCCTTTGTTGAGGCAGAGTCTCTCTGTTTCTGCCACAGCACGGAGTACTCCAGGCTAGCCGGCTCACAAACGTCCAGGCCGTTCTGTGTCCATCTCCTACCTCAGCACACAAGTGCTGGCATTACACATTCATGCCACCACATCCAGCTTGTCACACAGGTAATAAGGGACCAAATTCAGGTTGTCAGGCTTGTGTGGCTAGCTCTTTAACCCTGGAGAAATCTACCTGTCCCCAGGGCTTCTTAATAATAATATTCTGACATCTAAGAAGTCCCAGGGTGGATACATTTGTAGAAATAATCAATGCACGCATTTAGCCAGTAGGAACAATATTCATTTCCTTTCTCTGCTCAAGATTTCAAAGCATTTTTTCCATGTTAGAACTCACATGCTCTCAGAGCAGAGGATTTCTCCACCCAAATCTTCCTTGAATACCTACTGCTGGGGGGCGGGACTAAGGGCGGGGCAGAAGAAGTGGCTGCCGTTCATCAGATGGGACAGTGAGGCCCCTGGTCCTGCTCTATTCACAGAACAGAGACTGCTGGAGGAGTGCTCCAGCCGCCCATCCCCGTGGCGCGGAGGGAGAAGGCCTTCTCAGTTGAGGCAAGAGGTTCACCAAGCCCACGCTGCTCAAGTCGAGGACACCTGCAGCTAGGCTCCTTCCTTCCCTGTTCCTCTGTGTGGTTGGATGTGAGGGTGGGAGGAGGAGGAAGAGACTCTAATTACACCTTTCTCATGGGCCTTTGCTTCTGAGACTATTTCAAGGAGGAGGTTGACATCTCTCCTCTCACATAAAGACACGCCTCAAAGGTTTCCTCTCTGTCTCTCCAGCAGAGCCTTCGCTGTCTGGTGGGGTCCCGTTATCATTATCTACTGCTGTGAAACCCAGCCTACAAATGTACTGGCTTACAGAGGCCATCATTTAAATATGGGATGCAGTAGCTGCGGTGAGTGACAGGAAATGGTGTCAGATATATCCTAGGACTCTGTTAAACTACACTTGCTTCCTCCTGTCCTCAGTTTCCCCCAGCCCAGACTTCCAAGTGTCCTTCTGATCACTGTCCTCTTTAGCCCACCCTCAATGGTTCTGGAGAGCTGGTCAGGATCCCCCAAAATATGTTGATTGAGAGAGAGGACTGGTTCTCCTTTGAAAAGTCTGAATATTACATCCGAGGATGGGCCCTGGATACTGAGGATATAAAAAATAGCCACATCCACTAGAGTCAACCAACCCCATGGATGCTCTTAAATATCTTCCCACATGCAGAAAGGCCATGCTAAGATGAGACAACTACCCTACATGCAGCACTAAGTATCTTGAGAGAACGAGAGAGCAAGAGACTCCAGAATCTTGTCTCTTAATCGCATTCTGCAACCCCAACAACATGAAACTGATAATGGCCCTTCTTGATCTGTCGTCTTTGAGTAAATCACATTTAGCTATTCACCAATATACAAGATACTTGCTATTAAAGCACTTATTTGAGGGAAAGGAGAAGCAGATGTATTGGGTAAGAGTCCATGCATCTGCTTCGTGCTACCCAGCAGGTAAGGGAGTAGGCTAAAGCCTTACTCCAGCTAACCCAGATTTCTTGGACTTTTCTTGCTACTTCCCTCTATTGATGGAGGACAGATAGGCATGGTGGATTGCCCTCTGGCAACCTAGTTCCTTAGGAGATCAATTCCTGTTAGTGATACATTGTCGGCTATTAGAAAAGTACTCATCTGCAATTAATATTACCAGGTTAATAATGGCTTGGGAAAATATGAGTTGGTTTTTCTCATACTTTATGTATCTGGAGGCACAGTGATCTGCTTAAAATTGGTGACTCAAGGAAATCAAGTGTCTCTGAACTGTGGATCTGTTGGCTGCAATTCCTGCCATGGTGTCTGCATTCAAGGGAGAAGTGAGAAGGAAGTGCTGGTTCCAATATGTGCCTCGCTCCCTCCCCTGCACTTCCCTGCGTGCATGCACGAGAACTCGCCCCCCCCCACACACACCACACACCAAGTCCTGGTCTTATATATCCCACGTTCCTAGGCTGGCTGTGAACTCCTGGTCCTCCTGTCTCCAAGTGCTAGGATTACGGGCATGTGCCACCAGGGGCACCAACTCATGTGTCTCCTTCATCGTGTCCTTCCAACAATTCCCCAGAAGCCTCCAGCCAACTTCCTTTCAGATCTGAAGGAGCGGAATGGTGCCACATGCCCACCCCAGCTAGAAAGGAGGCCAGGAAAGCTAGTATCTTGTCTGCTGTTCCCCAAACAGAATTGAGACCTAGAGGGTTGATCATAGACACATGTGGGACGATATGGCTTTCCAGAGGGCTGCAGGTTATCAACGCAACTTACAAGAGATAGGAAAGCATAGCAGAGAACGACAGTTTGTTATGGCGATCCCAAATAGACTATTTCTGGATCTAAATGGGTTTTGTTTATCCTAAGGGGGAAAGCTGTGTCTAGACTTAACGTAATAATAGATACCTCAAAGGGGTTTCGGAAAGTAAAGTCAATGGCTATTTATATTTTAGAATAACATCTTCCTGAGATAACAAACAATGACAACTTGCGATTTCATCAGCAGTTTCAGAAAGGATGCCGAGTCGCCTTCCCCCTCCCCACGTCCCCCGCCCCCCTCCCTGCCGCCCCCCCTCCCCCCACCCCCCCTACCCCGCCCCAGGAGCCCCTAGAGAATGCTGGGCTGACTTCCTTTCTAATTTACATAACCCCTGAGACTAACCCGCCCAGTTAATATCAGTGGGCCCAGAGCTAAGAAGGCTTAGGGGAGATTTTTAGATGAGTCACAGGAGCCAAGTTTCATTATATCCAAGCAGGATTATTCCCGAAGCCATATAAGCCTAATGGCTCACTCAAAGCCTCCAATCAGGAGCTCTTGGGGTAGTGAGACTAGGGGAGCCTCTGCAAAAAGGAATCCAATAGAGTGGGTTCAGCAGCACAAAGGAGGCTGCAAGTACTCCTGGGAAGCGGAAGAAGACACTGTTGTTCCCAGCACGCCCTCAAGGGAATGAAGCTGCCAGGGTGGCGTCTCTACTTGGAATCCAAGCGAATTTAGAAGCAACGTCTAACCTAGACTTCTCCTTTCTCCCTACCTCCGTGCCCGGATAACCTGAAATAATAATAGAAGTGATTAAAAGCGCATCTTCTCTGCGGAATAGAACAGACCAGACCTGCTGAGCAGCGATGACCCGGCGCTGCAAAAGAGCCCACGGATGTGTGGCTGCGTGTTCACCTGACCGCTAAAAAAAGAACGCTTGCAGGCGAAGCCAGGCATTAGTTAGGCAGTTTCTAGATCCCAAGGCTCTTTAAATTTATCACTCCATGAGGAGGGAATGGAAATCTTTTTTAGGATTCAATTTTAATCTATTTTCTATTTTTAACCTCTGGAAGAAAAGATGACACCCTGAAAACTAAAAGAAGCTATTATCTTAGCTAAGGTAATTTCAACTCCAAGAGAGTGTAATCTAGATAATTTTTGTTAAGGTTTTTAAATTTCTTGCAAATTAGAGCAGATGATGACACAAAGAACCGAGAACCTGGGGGGAAAAGAGTCGGTGAGTGCCAAGAATCAGGGCCAGATACGTCAGCGGGGTTCCTTTAAATCACAGAGCACTAGTACTGTCCCCAAATGTCTCCCACTTCCAGCTGCCCACCCAGCACATCTGAAGGTCTTTCTGGGTGTTCTTCTCGTCAATCTACATGCCACAGTTCTGTCTGCCTCTCCACAACGTCCTGCATTTACTAATCAGGACCACAGTGAGCTCCTCCACACTGTCTTTAGATATACAAAGGCAAGCCCTCCAGGCCCGCCCTGGCTCCTGCCTTCCTTCACAAGGTCCCTCTATTCTTAACAGCCAGTGGCCACCACCTGACACAGTGTCTGCTCCACGTTTGGGTCATTTCTCCAGCAAACGTCACTCAGTCATGCCAGTTACTCTGTCTCCCATGTACCTCACACTTAGACTTCCCCATATTTTGTATGTTAAAGCCAAGGCCTCTGCCGGGGACAACTTCTCCCATCCCAACCGCTAGGGAGAAGAGGTGCGTATTCTTCACTCGCTCCCACATCACCTCTACTCCTCCATAGCCCGTCTGACTCTCAACTCTCCACCCACACAGAAACATTCTGGGTTACCATCCGGTGTTCTGCATTCTTCTGGTGCAGCAGTGTATTTATATAGTCCCCACATGCTGCAAAGGGATAATTGGGTTCCCAAGGAAACTTGCTTTATCAAAATTGAATTATAATGGAGGGAGAAATAAAGAGGTTTGCGGTTGGAGCGTTCAGGGATCACAGTAACAGCATTAGCTTTCCTGTGGGGGTTCAATCATGCTACAATGCTTGGAGCTACCACAGCATTTCGATGCACACTAAAATATCAAACTACTTGGTTTAGGAAAACGTGTGAGCCTTCCAGATCATCTAAGGGCCTTGAGCTTCCAACTTCGCCGCATCGTGATTGTGTTGGCTACACACAGTAAACAAATGGACACAAAGCACAAACAAGCATCCGTATAATCCATATAGGTCCTGATGATGTGTCCCCAGTAATTATCCATCTGCCAACTGGGGACTGATCCCTAGTGACTCGCCTATTGTGATAACTACAAGTTGATTTTTTTTAAATTCAATATCTGATTTAGTTAATAAAATTCTTTCAGGAGAAGAATGGCCGCTAATCATCTATTTATAGCATATTAATTTCCATCTAGATGAGAAAGAAAGGAATACAGAAACGGAGATGGTGTTCATGATCTGTAATCATTGTTAGCAACTTGTTTGGACTGAGATGCACCTAGGAGATCAGTATAGCCATCTCTGTGTGTCTGTGTGAGCGTTTCCAAGAGAATTAACGAATACATGAGGGTCCACTTTGGAATGTTGGGGGTTTCAGTAATACTATTGTATCATAGGGTGGTGCTATATCATAAGGTGATACAGTATCATAGGGTGGTACTGTATCATAGGGTGGCACTGTATCATGGGGTGGTACTGTATCATAGGGTGGCACTGTATCATAGGATGGTACTGTATCATAGGGTGGTACTGTATCATAGGGTGGTACAGTATCATAGGGTGGCACTCTATCATAGGGTGGTACTCTATCATAGGGTAGTACTGTATCATAGGGTGTCACTGTATCATGGGGTGGTACTGTATCATAGGGTGGCACTGTATCATAAGGTGGTACTGTATCATAGGGTGGCACTGTATCATAAGGTGGTACTGTGTCATAGTGTGGTACTGTATCATAAGGTGGTACTGTGTCATAGTGTGGTACTGTATCATAAGGTGGTACTGTATCATAGGGTGGTACTGTATCATAAGGTGGTACTGTATCATAGGGTGGCACTGTATCATAGGGTGGCACTGTATCATAGGGTGGTACAGTATCATAGGGTAGCACTGTATCATAGGGTGGCATCATACCATAGCATGGTACTGTAACACAGAGTTGCATTTTACCATAAGATGGTACTGTATCATAGGGTGGTGGCCTGGATGGAATAAAGGGAAAAAAGGCTATGGGCTGAGGCCATAGATAATAAACAGGGAAAGAGCAGAAAACATGGGCACTGGGTATTCATCTCTCTCTGCTTTCTGACTGAAGACACACTGTTACCAGATACTGGATGCCTCCATTGTTATTATTTTCCCCCTAAGGTGGACTGTACACTCTAAAACTGGAAGTCAAACTAAAATCTTTGATTCTTCTTAATCTTGTCAGATATTTTCCGAAAGCAATGAGAAAAGTATCTAACACAATACAGAAATCCTATTGTACTCTTGCTTGTTTGTTGTCTGCTTCCTATTTCCCACAAAGAAGGGAGCCTTGCTCTAAGACAACATCTTATGAATTAATCACGAATGAATGAATGCTTCTTAATGCAATCAGCAAGTGCTCTTTGCCAGTTTGGTCTCTGGTTCATGAGTTGGGCTTCTGCCTGGGCTAGGAGGAATCATAGCACCAGTGAACAGAAAAAGATTACAACTGAAAAAAGGAGCAACAGTCCAAGAGTAGGCCAACAGGAGGAGCAAAAGGGGCCAGTGGAAGGTAAGCTACCCTGAGACATCAGCTCCCCTTGGAGATATGTGGGTACTTTACCCTCCAGTGTCTATGTTACACTGTTTGGACTTACTTTTAAGGTACATTGCCTGTGCATGACATCTCAATTGAGTAAAGTGACAATATTCTCTAAACCAAAATTCAAAATGCACAGCTTGACAGATATTGGGATGACAGGATGTGCTGTTTGAGTTAAATTTGTTCCCAGAATCTCATGACAAATTTTGGTGTCACTCCACTGCAAGCTGGCTGGGAAACATTCATCATTTGAGGCTTGACCCTGTGAATGGCACTGACATAGGTAAGGCTTGGCGTTGACTCACACACATCGTTCCCAGTCTTGCTCGCTTCTGGCATGCTGCAACGAATCCAATTTCCCTTAGCCACTTGGAAAAGTGGCAAATTACGGGGAACAAATGTCCTTTCCAGCAGAAGGAGGGACACCTGCCTAATGAATCAGCAGTTGGGCAGATGGTGAGTTAGAGAAGCCAAGCAGGGACCGCACGCAGCCTGCTTGTCCTGATGGGCAGTCAGCACCCCCACACCATCTTCCCCCTCACTAATCCCACTGGTCTGGACCACATGGCTTTTCACGCAAATGGAGGCCATTTAAAATGCCACTCCTTATTGTGGATCATGACAAGGAGAAATTGTTTCCAGGGTAGTGCTTCTTGTTTAAAACACAGAATCTGGACTTTGAAGAGCTGCATTCTGGCATTTTTTTCTCTGCATCGTAATTACCCACCAAGGATGCCCAAATCGCCACCGAGTTTGTATAAATGGAAATTGGGAAGGAAGAATCATGGCCTGTTTTTAAAGGCAGGAGTTACACAGTCCACATTTGAAGGTATTTAAAAGCCTTGTGTTCACTTGTATAATGACTTGGAGTGTTATTATCTATGCCAAGACTGGGTGAAACATTTGTCCCTTAATCTGGCTAAGAAAGAAAAATGTCTATTCTGCTGATTGAATTCACCATTTTCCAAAAGTACCTCTGTTTAATTCATGAAACTTAATCAAGATCACACTGAGATTTATTGCTTCTCTCTAATGTTTCTTTTGAAGACGAGTGGAAAGACCCAGGGTTGAGAGGAAAGCACAGTTCTTTCCAAAGTACTGTGAGACTCAATTTGGACTTCATTAAACCTCATTAGTTCGCTAATACAGGATTTATGACGCTGTGACAGAGAGTGGGCTGGTATTTATCTTGGTTTAATCTATAAAAAAGTGATTTTTCTCTGCAGGTGAATGATATGAAAAGAGTCTTATGAGAAGAGTCTGTACACATGATGTAATAAATATTCATTACTAATCACTTTCCTTTACACACACGTATTCTGTTGATTTCAAAATTTTTAATCATTTCACTAGCATGATGGAGTCTCCTACTTGACCGAACTTTTCTAGTTTGCTTACTATTATTGTTGTTTATGTATTTGTTCTCTAGACACTTCCAGAAAGGACCTAAACCATGCTAAGGCAAAGGAATTATTTTTGTAGGTAAAGCTGTTTTTTTTTTCTGATTACCAAATTGCACAAAATGTTGAAACAGATTTTGACTAAATTTAGATGCTATTTTGAGGGGAATCTATCTAAAAATATTCAACGAATGTGAAATTCATTTTGAAGAGCCCCAAAGAATGTTGCAAAAAGGTAGTGTGGCAATTTTACTAGAAATCCCAAAACGACATCAACTTCAAACATAAATTTGTATTTCTGATGTAACCTAAGAGAAACAGTCCACAGCTGATTAGGGCCTCTTTCCAGAAAGCCCATCTTTTTTCTTCCATCTTTTGGACATTTTGTGGTTCAAAGCAACCACCATAGGCCAGAATGGTACCTGTGCCATGCTCCAGCCAATAGGTAGGAAGAAGAGGGGGACCAGTGTCCCCCTCCAATGCATGGGTCACCAGCGTACTCAGAAATCTCAGACAAAAATCTACATGTCCTTGGCCCAAACTCACAAAGTCCTGTAATTCTTCCAGAGAGTTTCTGTTAATAAAGAAAAAGAAGAGAATTGTAGGAGGTGGGAGCAGCAGTAGCTGTTATGTACAGACACTGCTTACCAGCACAGTGGAACCTGGCGCATCACTACGGGGGACACATGGGCAATGAGAAGTTAAAAAAGTAAAAGAATGTGTACAGTTAGTGTGGTTGAATAACAGATTGACAATGAGCCAGGGCAGAAAAGACTCAAATTCACCAGTTCCTCTGTCAAGGCACAGCTCATCCCAGAATGAAATTCTCTGATGCTTTTCACTCGAGTACTACATGATAGTCATGTGCTCTGAATTTGAAAGATTACTTTTATCATTGACTATTACGTGTTCTTGTTCTGAAACATACTCACCCATGCATGTCCAATTTCCATCTCCAAACACAGAATCGCCAAGGGTATTGGAAACAAAAGAAGAAGGATATAATGAAATGTTCCTGATAAAGATTGTATTTCAGGGGATATAAAGGTGTTTTGTGGTGTGTGTGTGTGTGTGTGTGTGTGTGTGTGTGTGTGTGTGTGTATCAGGAGAAGGGATGAGCCAGAAATGTCTTAGTGGTGTCATCCGTGTTGCCATTGTGTTAGAGCCTTGGGGATCTTGTCAATGCCATGCCTGACTAAGTCCTGGAAAACACAAGATGAGACATGCGTCAGTGACACAGTAACTGTTAGGAAGATCCAGAGGCTGAAATGACCCAAAGACCTGGGATAGGATACACCCTGTTTTTAAAAAAAAAAGTAAAAAAATGATCCCTAATGATATTCTGCTATTTTCATTCGTAGACAGGAGCCTGGCATAATCACCATCACAGTGTTTCCATCCAGCAACTGATGAAAGAAGGGGAGGAAGGATTATAGGAGCCGAAAGGGTCAAAGACACCACGAGAAAACCCACAGAAACAACAAACCTGGACTCAGGGCCTCACAGAGACTGAACCGACGCTCAGGGAGCCTGCATGGCTCTAACCTGGGTCCTCTGTATATAGGTTATGGTTGTGTAGCCTGGCGGTTTTGTGGGTCTCATAACAGAGGGAGTGGGGGCTGTTTTCTGTCTCTTTCATCTGCTTTTGGAAATCCTTTCCCCCTACCGGGTCACCTCACCCAGCCTTAATATGAAAGGAGGTGCCTAGTCTTACTACAAATTGATAATGCTATGTTTGGTTGAGATCCCTGGGAGGCTTGCCCTGTGCTGAAGGGGAAAAGGAGGAGTAAACAGATGAAGGGGTGGAGTGGGAGGAGAGGAGGGAAGGACAACCGTGGTCAGGATGTAATATATGAGAGAATAAATTTATTTTAAAAATATTTTTAAAAGATAATAAAACGGTATGATCTCGCCATTTTGAAGGCCAGAAGTCCAGCACAAGGCACTGGCGGGCCCACGCCGGCTCCGCAGGCTCTCAAGACCATTTGTGTCTTTTCCAGGTTCTGGTGCGGTTGCAGCATTTTACTTTCTGTCTCCAGCTTCGTACTGCCCTCTCCTCTGTGTGGTACCTCTCCCCTTCTTTTCTGCGACAAAGGTTCCTGCCACTGGGTCTAGGGAACCCTCACATAATCTGGCATGATCTCCTCTTAATTATACCTCCAAAACCCATTTTCCAAATAAGGCCTCGTCCACAGGTTCTAGCTTGGGATATGGACCTATTTGTGTGTGTGTGTGGGGGGGGGGGAACACTGTTGTATCCACTACAGAGAGATGAGTTATCATAATCTGGGGGTGACAGTGCATGGCATGGATGGGGATGTGAGGGACAGCTTCCCCATAACATAAGTTTCTGAGTCTCCAAGATGGGACAGAGCCTCACACAATCTCAGCAGCCAAGTACCTCTGCTAATATACTTTGAGCATTGTCCCACTGCTAAAATGCAGAGGAGGGCACTAAATAGTGAGCCCCTTGCATGTTATATCCCTGTGTGCCCAGGTAGACTGTCTTTGGAGGGACTGGACAGAGGCTAACCCTGAGACTCGTGTCCTAGGTGAGTTAACAGAAGGTAGACGCAAAGCCCGTGTCTCTCGGTAATAGGGTTAAGACTAGAAGGTAGCTCTGCCTTGTTAGCGTCTCATCACTTTAGCCTCTGTCTACAGTGTAGTCTGATCCCATGAGCAGCCATGTCACTGCCCAGGGCCCAGAGACAGTATTGTCTGGCAGGTGTGATGGCTGCTGCAGAATATTGCCTCTATCTTCTAACACAGCCACCAAGCGCAGGCTCTGCTCTGCCTTGGACATACAGGTACAAGTGTGCCCTGCACTCTGCTGCCAGAAGACAAGCTGGAGACGGCGCAACCGCTGTGCATGGTAAGACTAAGACACAAGCCCTGCAGTAACACAGATGTCAGCAAAAGGAGGGGAGGGTTCCTTTCTAGCAGGGGCGGGACTTAGGGATGTTTTCACAAGGAGATATTGAGTTGTCTAAGACTGTACAGTGGAAGGACTGAGAGACCAGGTTAGCCTGACTCCAAAACCACTCCCAACACTCTTTCTATGCCATGAAGATGTTTGGGCAAGGGAAAAATTAAGAGGAAGTAGAGTTCACCCTAGATGGTCTGCCTTTGTCCTGGTCCAAACTCAGGATGCTTGGAGGGGTGGATGCATCCTTTGTGAGTACATCTCTTGCCTCATCTGGCTTTACAGGTAGAAGACAAAATGGGGGGAAAATTTAAAGACTGCCTCCTAGAATCTATTCTAGAAGTTAGGTGGCTGTCTCCCCGGCCGCAGAAGCAGACCATCAAATGGTCACACTTTCTTGTATTTCCTTTTTAAAGTATTTTAATTCATCACTTTCTCATCAAACTTCATCTG
Organism: Acomys minous; assembly: GCF_964271855.1. Taxonomy (NCBI): domain Eukaryota; kingdom Metazoa; phylum Chordata; class Mammalia; order Rodentia; family Muridae; genus Acomys; species Acomys minous. The sequence goes on from NC_140489.1 coordinate 20,111,653, forward strand.
TTATCATGTAATAGGTTTTTATTGTTGTTGCCTTTTGTTTGTTTTGATTTTTCAAGACAGAGATTCTCTGTGTAACCCTGGCTGGCCTGGAACTCACTCTATAGATCAAACTCAGAGATCTGCCTGCCTCTGCCTCTGTCTCTGCCTCTGCCTCTGCCTCTGCCTCCTGAGTTGCTAGGATTTAAAGGTGTGCGCTGTCACTGCTGCCTCCACCACCACCCATCTTACTCAACAGTTTTAACTGACTTTTCTCAATCTCATTTTTAAAAAATGAATTTGTATTCTGTTTAAGTTAAAGGTGGGATCAATGATCCTCTCAGTGGTCCCCAGCAGGTCTGGCCCAAGTTTCTGGATAAAGTTGGTGGCAGTAGAATATTTTTAATATTTATTTATTTTATGTGTATGAGTATTTTGTCTGCATGTATGTCTATGTACCACATGCAAGTAGTGCCTGCAGAGGCCAAAAGAAGATGCCATATCTCCTAGAGATGGAGTTTCAGATGGTTGTGAGCCACCCTGTGGCCACTGAGAATTGAATCTGGGTCCTCTGTAAGAGGACCCAGTGCACTCAATTACTGGCCCCAGCCCCAGACAGTAGAATTGTGTTGAATTGAATAGTTTTTACTCAGCTTCCTTCTGAGACATTTTAAGCACAAAGAACTTGTATTAATTTTTATCACAAATCCAAATCAGTAAAACCCATAGATAATATAATTTGCTAGGTAATAATTACCTAAATGTAAGATCGCTATTGCATATCATTCTAAATTTATTTTTGGGCATGGGATATAATAGGTTTCAAGTGGTCATATAGTTAACACTGTGACCTCCCACAAAAAGGCTAAACGTTCTCAAGGAGTGAGGCATCTGTGGTGTGCTGTGAGCCACGAGATGTAGGGCAGAGAAATTTTGTCTTAATAACTTTTTAAAAAATATTTTCCTTCATTGCCCTTCTCATTCAATTGTCAAGATGTTCCCCTGTAGGCCTAGAGTCAGTCCCTAAAATCCTGAAATCTCAGCAAGAAGACTGTTAATAGAAATCTGACCAATTTTTAAGAGAGGTTTACCAAAAGATGGATCAAGAATTAGACAGTTGAAAGGGAAGACAGAGAAGTGATATGTGTACAGATGCTAGAAGGTTCAGAATCAAGGAACCTAAGTATCAGGTCCCTGGTAGACCCCATAGAGAAGAAGGCATGTTTATAACCCCGTTGTTGTAGAGAGTCCCTAGACTCTGTGGACAGGGACAGGGACACTTTGGTGGGACCTGCCCAGATTCATCACTGCTACCCCTCTCAGTAAATCATATACAGCATCTTCCCAACAGGTTGGACCAACACTTGACGATGAGCTTGAATCAAAACTCTATGTACGCTGCTCACTATGGAAGGATTCTTAAATAAAAGCACCTATTTACTATTCAGAGCTCCTTCTGTGGGTCTAGGAGGAGGAGGAGGAGGACTTGTTTGCTAAGCAGAATGTAGGCGGTTTTCTGTTTTGATTGATAGGTTTCAGTTATGTGAGTCTTTGTTTACCAAGCATATAATTTCCCATGATGCATCTGGTTTTGTTCATATGCACACTCAATTATGCATAGGCAAAACATAATAGGATTTTTCCCTAAGCATTCATTTGGAGGACACAGTTCGCTTTACTGTACATACACCCAAAACCAGTCTCGGGTAGATTGACCCAGTACTCTTAGTTTTAAGATTTAGTAGCAAACACTTTGAAGGTTCTGTGTTTTCAATATAAAATCAAATAAGAAACAACCAAATTCTTCAATCACAAGGCCGAATTAGCCACAGGCAAGCTAAGAGTCCCTTTAACTGGCCTAACTGAACCAAACTCCTTTCCCTCCGTACATCTAGATGACAAAATGATCCCACAGGTGGGCTGGTGGGTTCTTCAGATGAGCGTGGAATGTGCTGGACACTCCTGGAGCTGCCAGTGGACAGGTGTAGTTGGTAGGAGCCAGTTGGGATTGGCACCAAAGCGGTCTAGGCAGCTGTGCCCATTAATGTGATGCAACTGATGCAGGCTGGGCAGAGGAAGAGTGTTTCTTTGAAAACCGTGTCAAGTGTCCAGGGAGAACTTCATAGATGAAATTAAATGAAAAGCTGGTAAAGAATCACTGTTCAATGACATGTGAGTGAGACAAATTCTTAAATTCTCATTCCATGTTTAAGACAATAAATACAGAAACATGGATGGCGTTATGGGTGTGGCTTAAGTAAAACAAAGGGCTGCGCATCACACAATTTTAAAGGACATTCTTTTTTTTTTAAGAAAATCTATTTTCTTTTTTTTTCCTCTCCTTTATTAATTTATACTTGTTACATCTCAATGGTTATCCCATCCCTTGTATCCTCCCATTCTTCCCTCCCTCCCATTTTCCCCTTATTCCCCTCCCCTATGACTGTTCCTGAGGGGGATTACCTCCCCCTGTATATGCTCATAGGGTATCAAGTCTCTTCTTGGTAACCTGCTGTCCTTCCTCTGAGTGCTGCTTGGGGGTCGCATAACTAGCTTTGGAAAAAAAAAAGACCAAGGTGATGGCTCAGTATAGGTAAAACATTTGGTAGGCAAGCAAGGAGACTGAGTCGGGACCCCCAGCACTCACGTAAAAATGCACTCGTGGTGCATGCCTATAATCCCATGATGGTACGTGCCTGTAATCCCATGATGGTACATGCCTGTAATCCCATGATGGTACATGCCTGTAATCCCAGCACTGGGGAGATGGAGGCTGGAGGAATCGGGGACATTACTGGCCTGTTTCAATGTTAAAGGAATGCTTTCAATGTTGTTTACCTCTAGCCTACACACACACACACACACACACACACACCACACACACACACACACACACGCATACATATGCACACAACCTATGTAGAAAAGTCTTGTTCTGTATGAAATGATTGGTGATTTCATATATATGTGTATACGTGTTATTTGACCTAAGATCCAAAAGGTGTTATGTATAGAATATCCTAGAATATCACCATCTCATTGGTCTTCTATTAGCGCTTTGGATTTTTAAGGCATAATGTTCACCCATGGAAAGGGGAGCTCTTCGGCTGCTCAAAAAAGGGAAGTGCAGAATACTTTGATATGAAAAGCCCTTCACAATGTATTATTGCAATAAATATCGTGTTTAAAATATGCACAGTGTAATTCCATTCATGCCAAAAATACTTATGCCAAAATAAAAACTACATTTTTAGGGGCTGAAGAGATGGCTCAGCAGTTAAGAGCACTGACTACTCCTGCAGAGGACGTAGGCTTGGTTTCCAGTACCCACGTCAGATGACTCACAACCATCTGTGACCCCAGTTCCAGGGCATCCAACACCCTCATCTGGTCTCCATGGCATGGCACACATGCAGTGCACATATGGATAAATGGACAAACATTCACACACATAAAATTAAAATAAATGAAATTAAAAAGCATTTGAAACCTTTTTTAAAAATCCAATAACTTGGAATGAGTGGTTTTCTTTGGGTTTTTCATATTTTCTTGCCTTTCTATAATAAAAATTATGTGGAAAAGAATATCACAATAACTATATTTTTTCATAAAATAGGGACCTGTCTACACCTCAAGACCCAAGACAGTGGGAGTATTCAGGTGTGGACAGGTATGCACCCCAAAACTAAAAGTTTCTTTCTTTCTTTCTTTCTTTCTTTCTTTCTTTCTTTCTTTCTTTCTTTCTTTTCTGATCCAGAATTTCTCTGTGTAGCTTGACCATCCTGTACTCATTTTGTAGACTACACTGGCCTTAAACTCACAGAGATCCACCTGCCTTTGCTTCCCTGAGTGCTGAGATTATAGTTAGATAGATATAGTTAGATAGTTAGAAAGATAGAGATACTAAGCTAGAGATACTGCTTAGCATCACTTGGTCAAGCATTTGCCTCATGTGTGTAAGGTCTGCAAAGGGGAAGGGAGGAAAAGAAGAGAGAGGGAGACATAGGGAGACAGACAGAGACCAAGACAGGGAGACACAGAGAATATGTAAATGGTGTCTCCCAGGCTCAATCCATGTAGCCTGAGAGAACTAAGAGGAGAAAATAAATCCCGAGATATCAAGAACTTTGCATCATTGGAAGTTCAGCTCTCTGAACTATTGTGGGGGAAGGATGTTGTGCACAGCTGCATGGTGACCGAAGTAGCCCTGGGCTGCAGCTTGCAATTGGCCTCTGGTACTAGACTCCTTTCCTCTCCTCTCCTCTCCTCTCTTCCCCTCCCCTCCCCTACCTTCCCCCTTTCTTCTCTTCTCTCCTCTCCCCTGCCCTTCCTTACCCTCCCCTCCCCCGCTCTTTCCTGTCTCATGGCTTTCTGTGTGTGTGTGTTGGGTGGTGATGGTAAGGACTGCATCTTTATTGAAGGAATTCTGAGGATTTCGACCCAAAATGAAAACACTGAGGCTCTCCCTGGACCAGCTCTCATCATAGAAGCACCCACAGCTCTCTTGGCAGAGCATGGGATGCTAAAATGGGGCAGGTGCGCAAATGGTGCCACCCACTGCTGCATCTTGCTGGCATTTCTGGGGAGACATCCATTATCACATTGCCTCCTCTCCACTTACCATGAAACACAGAGCTTAGCAGGAGTCTCAGCAGCAGGCTGAGGGAAACATGGCATCCTTGGGAGCCAGTAGGTGCTAGGTTAGCTTCAGGGCTCAGACTCCATGGCACTGTGACTGCTTTCCTGATGGTCCCAGATGCCACAGCCATGCAGAAGCAAGAGAATGACCTAGGGTTGACTGACATCCACCCTCCTGTCAGCCCTCAGGTTTGGACAGAGACTCATCTGTTTAGTTAAGGGGAGTGGTGAGGAAAGAGACACATGAGCAGGCCACCTGTGGAGGAGAGGGACATCCTGGGGTCAGGTACAGCTGGGTGTCTGTCTCAGAGAAGAAGAGCAACTTGAGGCAGCTGAGCCAGGAAACCCTGGGTGCTGTCTTCTTGAGTCCGGCTTAAAGGAGAGTGTCCCCTACGAGGCAGAAAACCTCGCTGCCCTAGGGTGTTGCTGAGACAGAGTCCTGTCAAGAAGTTTGTGAACCCAGCCTTTGAGTTCTGCCTTCACTTGTCATGTTTCCTGTGACATAATAAATGGAACGCACTCTGAATGAAGCCTAACAGGTAGACAGGCCCTGGGGACAGAGACAAACAAGCGGGCCCCATATCCTGAGAGTCCTAAGCCCAATACTTCCAAATGTAACCTTATCTGGGAAAGGGTTGTTACAGGTGTAATTTATGAAGATGGACCATCGTGGGGTAGGGTGGGCGCTTAATTCTATGCACCTGGCAACTTGACTGGCTTAGTCTGTTGCTATAACACATTACCAAAGGTTTGGTGATTTACGTAAAGACAATCGTTTGGGCTATGGTTCTGGAATCTGGAAAGTCCAAGAGCATGGAACCCACATGTGATCAGCATCTGGTGAGAACTGTCTTGCTACAGAAAGCACCATATGGCCGGAGAGAGCAAAGAGGCCCCTCTTCTTCTAACGCCACTAATGGCATCTTGGAGCCCTCACCACCTTGATCTCATCCAGTTCTAATGACCTCCTGAAGATCTCCACCCCTGAATACAACCAACCTAAGACTCGGAGGACTCAGTTTTTTAAATTTAAAATTTTTAAATTTTAGTTTGGGAGCTGAGTGCTGTGGCTCTAGCCCCTTAAGAATACTGACAAGAAGCTGGGCATAGTGGCACACGCCTTTAATCCCAGCACTCGGGAGGCAGAGGCAGGTGGAGCATTGTGAGTTAGAGGCCAGCCTGGACTACAAAGTGAGTCCAGGACAGCTAAGGCTACACAGAGAGACCCTGTCTCGAAAAACCAAAAACTAAAATATAATAATAATAACAACAACAACAGCAATAAGAGCTCACTCATAAGTTGCATAGTTTGGCCTTGAACTAACTCTGTAGCCTGGGCTAGCCTTGGACTTGTGACCATTTCTGCCTCTGCCTCCAGAATAGCTGGTATTAGAAGTTTGTTTTAGGACATGGCTTTTGAGGGAGAGAGAGGAAGGGAGGGGTTGAGAGGGGGAAGGGGGGTAGAGAATACAAATGAGAGAGAGAACAGAAAATAAGAGAGTAAAGATAGGGAAACAGGCTTGACAAAGCTTAAATCCAGAAGTGGTTCAGAGGCTAATATTTCCTCAGATTGTACCTACCCAACATTAATAATGGGACCTAATCAGCAGACATGAATCCTACCTCTCAGAGTTTTGTTTTTACCTAGAATTCATGATATGGTACCTCCTGTTGTGTTGGTGTTCCACTCAAGTATTTTGGGCATCTCCATGAATGTACAAATGTTTCTCTTTGCTTCCAAATGGTAGTTCCTGCTGTTGGCAGGCTAAAAGGCAGTGAAGACAAGTACACCTGCATTAGCAAACACCTACTTTCAGCCTTTTCTAGATTTAAAGGTTGGAGAAGCCAACTCCAGAGGCAGCTGTCACTCTGATGTCTATAATCACAGGGCACTTTGCCCTAGCCCTTTAAAATATTTTTGAGATAGGAAATGCCTTAAAGCTGAACAGGTTGGTCTTGAACTCACTGGCTGAGATGTCCTAGGCTGGTCTTGAACTATGTGTCCACAGAACCAGTGTGCTGATAGTCATGGCTGGCTTCTGCTTGTCCTTATCTGAGTAGCTTCATCTGGGCTGTTACATCGAGCACGATTCCATTGGCCTGAGAGCACTATCCTACTGTTATATAACTAAGAACTCCCTCAGTATTCCCCTGATCTTTCATTTCAGTGTAGAGGAAAGTGTTGTCCTTTCCCCTCCACCCAGTGACAGCTGGCCACAGCTTCAGTAAAGCTGTAGAGCTGCAGCGAAAGAACGTCACCAACTGCCTTAGGTAACGCCCAGCCCACCCACAACAGATAATAATACTAGCAGGTGGAATCAGAACACAACAGGGTGGAGGAGTGAAGGGGAAGTCATCAAATGGTGGTAGTTGTCCTAAAATCTGCCCTTTGCAGTTTCTTCCATAAAAAGGGGACCACCTGTGGTAGTTTGAATGAGAATGCCCCCCATAGGCTCAAATACAGGAGTGTTTGATCCCTAATTGCTAGAACTACTCAGGAAGGATCACAGGGTGTGGCCTTGTTGGAGGAGGTGTGTTAGCCGGGGTAGGCTTGGAAGTTTCTAAAAAGCCATGCCATTCCCAGTTCTTGTTCTCTCTCTCTCTCTCTCTCTCTCTCTCTCTCTCTCTCTCTCTCTCTCTCTCTCTCTCTAGCTCTCTCTCTCCCTCCCTCCCTCCTCTTCTGTCTTTCTCTGCCTTCAACCTTTAAATCTGGATGTGAGCTCTTGGCCACTGGTCCAGCGCCATGCCTTCCTGACTGCTATCTTGTTTCCTACCATGGTGGTCATAGGCTAACCATCTGGAACTGTGAGGCCTCTGTGCCCCAAAAGTTCATGAAATGGGAATATTTTCCCTCAAGCCTTGCATCCCCCAGAATAGCCTTGCCTGTGCTTAGCTTCGCATATTTATAAACCCCACTTTCTTTGCCCTGTTAATCAGAGATATAGAAGGAGGCCTAGCTGGCAACAGCTTGTCCCCATGGGAGGAGCACCTTGGCCACATGTTCATCGGGTGGTGGCCAAGGTGTCAATAGATACTTGACCTACCTTGGGTTCTTATATGAAGATCTTAAAGGAAAAAGAGGGTCTCTGAAAGTTTAGAGACAGAGGGTAAAGGCCTATCCATTGGGTCTCTTCTTAGTTACAGGGTTGCTAGGGAACCAAACTAAGTTCCTCACACTTGCTCGGCAAGCGCTTTACCCACTGAGCCACACTGCTAGCCCCAAATAAACTTCTGATTCTTTGATGACTCAGAGATTGATTTCTCTAAGGACTGAGATAGGTTTATTCTCTTTTGTCAAGGGTTTAAAGTCAAGATGTCAAGAAGAGAAGAAGGAGAACCTGCTACCAGTCATATTTGAATCCACCTGGCGATCAGTAAAACATCACATGTCACAACCACTTGCTGTCACATCCATGGAACTCCCTAGCAAACTTTCTGTCTGCTGGCAGTCTGGCTGATTTTGGATGTGGACCTCCATAATTTCATAAAACAATTTCTTAAAACACCCCCACCCCTGGTTTCTGTAGAAGCATCTTAATGTGTAGGGTGTTTGCTTCCAATTACTATGATAAAATATCTGAGTCCTTAAGGAATTAAAAGTTTATGGGGCTGGCAAGATGGCCCAGTGGGTAAAGTGTTTGCTGGGAAGCATGAGGTCCTAAGTTTGGATCCCAGCACCCACATAAAAGTCAAGCATGGAGGTGTGCCTGTGCACCCCCAGTAGTGGAGGTCAGAGACAGGAAGAGTTAGGGGTTTTGCTGGTCAGCTAAGTCTAGCCAAAGAGCTGAGCTCTGGGTTCAGTGAAAGATGCTGCCTCAAATAGATAGACATGTAGATAGATGATAGATAGGTAGATAGGTAGACAGACAGTCAGACAGACAGACAGACAGGCAGATAGATATGTAGAGAAGTGATTGAAGTCTTCTTCAATCACTTTATATCAACCCCAAGTCTCTACACATGCCCACATAGATGAGAGAGAGAGAGAGAGAGAGAGAGAGAGAGAGAGAGAGAGAGAGAGAGACAGAGAGAGACAGAGAGAGAGACAGAGAGAGAGACAGACACAGAGACAGAGACACAGAGACAGAGACAGACACAGAGACAGAGACAGAGACACAGAGACAGAGACAGAGAGAGACAGAGAGAGAAGGAGGGGGGAAGCTGTTAGAACTAAACTTTCAAGTGGGCACAGAAATTTAACTTTTTTTACACCTACCCCCACCCCTCAGAAGTTTAACTTTTATTTGCCACTAACAACTAACCCATCAGGTACCTCTAGGTTAATTCAAAAGCCTGCCAATGTGACCTTTAGTGTCTCTCCCTTTGGCGATAGAGAACTCTAGGTTCTCATGCACACACCTGGGTCTGCTGCCCTCTGCTCAGTTTTCAAAGCACAATTAGGAGTGGTGACGGAAGACAAAATGAAATTCTCACTTAGCGTGGATTTTTGCACCAAATGGGAAGATGGGTTTTTTACATAAATGCAGGACCATGGAGCAGAGAGCCTGGAAAACGGCAGCAAAATGGCAGCTGGATGGAAGTGAGACATTGTCCCTGGACAGCCTTTTTATTTCCATCTGTATTATCTCAGAAAGTCACCAGGGAATCCATTCTGCTAAAGCCAGGCCTATGGAATATAGGCAGTGCTCTGTTGCTATGGCAACCATTATCTGCTCCTAATTCCTTTTCTTTTCTAAAAATAAAGTGCCCTTTCTCAAAGCATCTTTCTCCACCACCACCACCCCTGCTTTTTATTTAAATTTCACTTTTCCGCAGCGGTCTCTCCTCTCCCGCCTGACAGTGTTGCTTTTGTTTTGCTTGAGGAGAGCCACCCGTAGTGTATATTGTGAACTTTCCTGCTGCCCATCTCTGAGTGTTAAATTAACAGTCTAATGAGAGCCATCGGGGCAGCCCCAGCGATCTCATAGAGGGGGTGATGGTTCCAGTGCTAAAGAACTGATGCCACTTGGAGCCACTTGGATCTTCAGCTCATTATTTTATCTGCCGCTTCCAAGGAACTGCATTTCCATGACCAAAAAAAAAAAAAAGAACAGTGGAAAGCTGAAACCAAGGGCGGAGGGCCAAGGCTGCTCTGATAAGGCTTAAAGCCTGGGACCTCACTCAGGCCTTTGATCTCCAACTATACAAAGTCATACACCGTCCCTTCCCTTGGATTCTTGCATTGTCCTAGGCTTCCTTTTACCTGTAGAGGATGGTCTGCTTTGTACATCAAAGACTGAGCCATGATCAATACAGCCATTTGAAAGTGGTTGCTTTGGGCTCTCTGAACCAAAAGGGACGGTCTATCGATGGTGTCATTTCTGAGACCATCCGCCATGCTGAGATCATATGAAACTGGCTCTTGTCATGAGTCTGGACCAAAGAACGTATCTGGCAAGGATGAAATAAGGCAAATAGGTGTGACCTCCTGCCCTCTAAGTGTCCAGATGAAGCCACACCCATGTGCCCAATCAGGTGAGATGTTGGTGAAAGTGGCAGAGACATCTCCAGCTCTGGACAGCATGTGGCCTTTGAGTTTCCCCACTCACAGGCCTCCCTTCCGAGGTCTGCCCTGGCCAGGCTGTTTCATGACAGCCAAGTTAAGTCTGTGTTAGCAAAAAGGCATGTACTTCCATATCACACTAAGAGGCCGAGGCCAGGACAGATAATATTAACTTTGGCATATGAATAGCTATATTTGGGGCCCAGTGTATTTAAAGGAAACCTTTAAAGTTTTCCCATAATAAATAAAGTTAGGCAAAAATCATTAATTTTTTTTCTTTTCCTCTTATAATTTCGTGTGTGTGTGTGTGTGTGTGTGTGTGTGTGTGTGTGTGTGTGTGTGTCCATGTGTGATTATCAACACTGAGTTAATCCTGGGCACGTCTCTAGGGTTTGTCATAAGTTAATTGACACAGGAACAGCTAGCCCACTATGGGCAGCTCTGTCCCCTAGGCAGGGGGGTCCTGTGTAAGAGTAGAGAGAAATCAGGCTGAGCACAAGTATGCATGTATTCATTTCTCTCTGCTCTTGACTCTGACTGTGATGTGACATTCCTGCCTTGACTTTCTTGGAATGAGGGACTGTGACCTGGAATTGTAAAATGAGTTGAATCCCTTCCTTCCTAAAGTTGCTTTTTTTGACTGAAATTTTTCACAGCAACAGAAATAAAACCATAACAAATGGGTTCTGGGGATCTAAACTCTCATTTTCCTGGTAAGCACTTTATGAACTGAGTCATCACCTAATTCCAAGTTTTGTCCAATATTTATTCTTACTATCATATTCTTCCCTAGGATAATAGTCCTTCAGCACTGCTAATCTGGAGCCTGGGTTTTGAGATCTTTACTGTAGGAATTCACTTGCTACGACCCCAAGTGTATGCTATGGCCAGGGGTCATGTGGAACTGGATGGGTCAGTCAGTTGGTTTGAAAATGAGTTACTGGGAACTGGTTCTCATGCCCAGGCTACAGCAAAAGGCCCAGATAGCAGCGTGAGTTCCGGACTGTCTCCTGAGATGGATGAGTTGGTCATCAGAAAAGATGCTGACCCAGGTGTTAGAGGCTGTGGTGGTATGAATAAAAATGCTTCCTATAGGCTCATAGAAAGTGGCACGCACTATTAGGAGGTGTGGCCTTGTTGGAGTAGGCGTGGTCTTGTTGGAGGAAATGTATCACTGGGGATGGTCTTTGAGAGTTCAGATGCTCAAGACAGGCCCAGTCTCTCTCTCTCTCTCTCTCTCTCTCTCTCTCTCTCTCTCTCTCTCTCTCTCTCTCTCTTCCTGTCTCTTCTGTTGCCTGCCGATCTAGATGTAGAATTCTTGGATCCTCCTCCGGCATCATGTCTGCTAGAGCCAATTAAATGCTTTCCTTCTCAGCAAAAGAAACCCTAACTAAGACAGAGGTACTGCCCAGTTAATTATGAGACAGAGAAAGACCAAGAGTGAAGACTGCATTGTTGGGGGTGGGGACGGTAGAAAGGAAGGTGGCCCTCTCTACCCACTTCCCTCTGAATCTCAAAGCCTAATCCCTAAAGTCTCAATCACGTAGAATCCCATTGACCCTGACTTTCACAACACTTTCTCCAACATTTCTCTCATCATAGACTTACCAGGTTACATGTTAATACTTGGTCATAAGAAACTCGCTGACACAAAAGAATTGAAAGCGGGATCTCAAAGAGCTATTTGTTCCCCCTCTGTTCAGGGAGGCAAAATTCGTGAGTACAAAAGAAAAAAAGAAGAAGAAGAAAAAAAAGGCAAAGTATTGACAAGTGGAGAGCTATAAACAACAGGTGGTCCCTACACAGTGATTTATTATTAAGGAGGAAGAGCGCCCTAACTCATACTACAGTATGATGAGCCTTGTGGAAACTAGGCTAAGTGAAATAAGCAAGTCACACAAAAAGACAAATACTATACTATATGATTCCACTTGTGTCATATACTCATAGCAATCAGTCCTAAAGACAGAAGATAGAATGCTGGTTGCCAGGGGCTTGGGAGAGAGGACATGGAAGTTGCTTAAAGGGTTCAGCTACAGTCTCCAAGCTGAAGTGTCCTAGAGGTTGGTGGTACAATAACGTGAATGTAGTTAATAATACCAAACTGGACCATTAAGATGAGAAATTTCAGGTTATATGTGCTTAACCTTTGAAAATATCTTTTGTTTGGGCTTATGTTTTTAAATATATTCATTCTCTTATAACCTCATTCATATATATCCAGTGTTATTTGATGAAAGGCTCCGCCATCCTCCTCCTCGTTTTTTCTCCTCTTTCACAAAATTGCTTCTTCCCAAGCTCCCTTCCTACTTACTTGTCTCTGTGTGTCTGTGTGTGTATGTGTATGTATGTATGTATGTGTGTATGTATGTATGTATGTATGTATGTGTGTGTGTGTATGTGTGTGTGTGTGAGAGAGAGAGAGAGAGAGAGAGAGAGAGACAGAGAGACAGAGACAGAGACAGAGACAGAGACAGAGACAGAGACAGAGAGACCCACTTACTTCACTTAACTAATGTTGCCTGTATAAGCATGGCTGAGGGTGCTTGAAGTATGGGGGCGGGGCAACAGTGACTATCTATACCTTTGAGAAACAACATTCCTCCTCTCCCTCCTCTGCAACCTTTAGCTGCCTGTAGCTTTGAGAGCAAACTATCAGGCTGTCATTGAACATGTGATACTCAAACGATTTGCCTGCCCTGGCCTTCTCAGTAACCGGGACTACAGGTATGTGCTGCCATGCTCGGTTTATGCTAATTTTAAAATACCCAAAGCATTTATACAACAAGCTCTTTCTTTTCCCCTGCCAGTGAAACGTATTGAGGACTCACAAGTTGTGTGACTTTGGGAACGCATGACATCTATCTAACTTTGTGGGAAATGGGAATAGTCATAGCACCTGGAGGATCACGTGGTCTTTAAATTGAAACAGAGAGCACATAAGGCCATGGTCATCTACATGTCATCTACAGTGAGGCCTTACACTTAGCAGGTCCTCCAACTTTAGGGATAAATGGATGCATGAGCAAATGTGCCCTGCGGGGGCTGGAGAGATGGCTTGTCAGTAAGGTCCTTGCAAGACATCCTACACTCTGCTCTGGCCTCCACACATTCATATGCACTCATCACATACATACACAGTGTGCATGCACAAGTGTGCATTCGTGTGTGCAAGCACACGCACCCGCAGGCATGCACATGCACCCACAGACATACACAGTGTGCATGCATTTGAATGTGCAAGCACACACATCCACAGCATGCACACGCCACCCACAGACATACACAGTGTGCAAGCATTTGAGTGTGCAAGCACACGCATCCACAGGCGTGCGCACACACACAGACATACACACACACACACACACACACACACACACACACACACTTTAAAAGGAATGACATGAATTCTATCTGCCTCACAGATGTCTTATAAGGGTTAAACGAGTCATTATTTAGGGGGTGAGCACTTACAGGGTTCGACATTTGAAAACAATCATATAAATATCTGTTTAGTAACCTCTCAAACGTTTCAATCCCCTAGATCTGTTTTCTGGCCCCTCCACTTGATCTTCTCCTCCTAGCTATCATCCAGATTGCTGATACGGAAATCGACTCCAGACCCAAGCCTTGGCCTCAGATATGCCCTTGGGGCAGAATCCCGGCTGCTACTAAAACTGGCTTTCAGACCTCATTTTCTAGTTAGTTGCCTAATTTAGAGACCTTGTCAATTTGCATTACATAGAAATAATGCAATCAGACTTCAAAGCTGCTTAGAACTCTGCCCTGCAGCCCATTGCTCTGAACTTCCCAAAGTAGGTTGGAGCAATCGTAAATTATTCCACAGCATGACACTTCTGTGATCACTGGGGCATGTTGTTGGGGGAGGGAGGATGAAGGTGGGGGAGGGGGAGATAGAGACCCATTGGGGATGGGACATGACAATAGAAATGCAATGGCTAAATAAATGTGCCATTTCCTCCTCAGATGGAAGCTGGGTGAGGTGGCATCTCTTCAGAGTAATGATTTGGATTAATTCTATTGTCATTGCCACTCTTATTTCCTTATTTCCTTCTACTTTTTATTAGTAATCTAATAGGTCCTTCATCAAGTTTAGCTAAAAGAATTAGAATGCATAAAGGTTATCTGAACTCAGATTTTTAGAACAAAAGTGCCAGGAGGTTACATTATCCCTCCCAGTGCCTGCTCTCCCCACCCCTAAGCATTATCTTACTTTTAAGGGCACAAAAGAGTTCTATGCGGATACTTCACATAAAAGGAATCTTCTAGAATGTGTGGTCTGGGATCTTATGCTGCTAATTTCTGCCTTGTCTTGACACAAACTAGAGTCACCTGGGCAAATGAAGCCTTGAGGAACTGCCTCCATCGGATTGCCCAGTAGCCATTTTTCTTGATGAATGGTTGGTGTAGGAGGGCCTAGCCCACTGTGGATGGTGCCACCTCTACATAGGTGGTCCCGGGGCAGATAAGAAAGCTGAACAAGTCATTAGGAATAAGCCAGTAAGTAGTATTCCTTGATACCACACAGTAGAGAGCTGACAGGCCTTCCTTCAGTGAGCCACTTGGCACCTTTCTCATGATCTTATAGATGGAGACAAAGGGACGCTATGCAGACACTGGTACCTGTCTTTGAAACTCTCTTTCAAGGCCCAGCAAGCCTGCCTTAACTACTGATTGTGTCTGACAAATGGGATCTGAAGTCAGGAAATCTACACATGAATTTCAGGTCCAAGTTATGACTCTCTCTGACCCTTAATCTCATCATCAGTAGTAACAGTAAAAATATACAAAAAGTTCATAATACGGCTATTGAGTTACATGACTAAATATTTTATTATTGTTGCAGCCATTGCTTTTACATATGGCCTGAGTTACAACATGCTTTTTCTTGTCATCTAAAGAGAAACCATCTTGTTTATTTCTAAACTTCAAAATTAATAGCTCCTAACATGAAAATGGCTTTGAGAAATACTAACTAGAGATAAGTATAATTAGCCTAATTTCTTTCTCTTTCATTGGATACACTGATTTAGAGAGAGTGACAAACATTTACAATAAATTGCTATGCTGCAAAACAGAGCTAGGATACTAATTTTATATATCTATATCGAGTTTTTATTTTAAGATAATCAACTAAATATAAGGAAAGATACTGCAAATAAAATAAACAAATTCAAAATTTAATGGGTGGTGGTGATGCAGCTCACTTGTAGAGAGAGCACTTACCTAGATCTCATGAGGCTCTGAGTTCTATGTCTAGGAACACACACACACACACACACACACACATACACACTAACCCTTTGAATGATCGGACTCTGTATGCTTTCCATTGTATTTGTATTTTCCTAAAACTTCTGATACACACACACCATTTTATAAACATTGAAACACAAACTGAATATTGCTTATAGTTACATTTGCTGCATATATGTGTATAAAAGCCAGGCATGGTGGCACGTGCCTTTAATCCTAGCATTCAGGGAGGCAGAAGCAGGTGGATTGCTGTGAATTCGAGGGTCAGCCAGCCTGGTCTACAGAGTGAGTCCTGGAAAGCCAAGGCTATACAGAGAAACCCTGTCTCAATTTCTTTAAAACATCAAATAACTATATAGACAAAAAATAAGTATATGCAAAATAAACACAGTAGATACATTTGTGTTCATCTTGTAAACCTTCATATACATAAATAGCCCACCATCTTTTATGCTGTGTGGCAGTATGTTTAGAGCATTAAAATAGCAGCAACACGCAATGTCATGTTCAGCTCTGTCAGAACCTTCTGGAAGGACTGTGGTGGGCTGTAGAGGCAGTCAGCATCACATGACTGTTCATTCTGTTACTGGGACAGGAGGAGCAGCCCCTGTCTGTGATCTGCTGTAATGGACGTAATCCCCAGGGCTGGGGAAAGAGAGCTCATGGCTGATACACCTCATATATTGGGGGATCATGAAGCAGAACAATAGAATGCTGGCATCCGTCTGATATTTTCCTTTTCCCTTCACGGGATTAGTGCCACTCACATTCAGTGTGCGTCTTCCCTCCTCAGTTATTCCTCTTTGGAAATACTCTCAGTGATATTCCAAGCGGGTGCAATTCTCGCCAATGCTCTAGGCCATCGTTTTAAATAAAAATCCAATCAACAAAATTAACCATCTTACCTTCATTCGTTCCAAATTCATGTTTAAAAAACATGAAAGGACCCACGCTGAGAGAAACCACACATGTAAGCAATGTGGGAAAACTTTCATTTCTTAGAATTGCTCTCACAGACATGACAGGACTGACTCTGAAAGGAAATCCTACAAATGCAACCAGTATCAGAAGGGATTCGTTTATTGTAGGTTCTTCACCTATATGGTAAAAGTTACAATGGATAGAGACTCTACATGTATAAACAATCTAGAAAAGCCTTCACTGATTCCAGCTACCTTCAAATTCACAAAATTTTAATTTGCCAATTGAAAACTTGGATGAAGTTATATTAATACAAAATGTAGAATTGCTTTTAGTCAGCTTGGTTCCAATCACAGATGTTAAAAACAATGTGGAAAAATAATAACTATAAGTGATGTAAAAACATGGCTATTTTTCCCACTAGTGCAAATGCACAGTGCATGGAAACTTTTCATTGTGTATCTTTGTCACGGTACACAAAAACAGTCCCAGCACTTGGGAGGGAGATGAATTAAAAATTTAAGCTAGCCTGGGCGACACAGTGAAAACCTATGTTCAACATACACACACACAAAGGAGAACAAACTCATGTGTTATGACAAATAGTGTCAAAGCCCTGTGAAAATTCCTCATGTATCTAAATTAAGGTAAAAATATGAAGGAATTGATGCAAATTGATTTCTGGAGTATGCTATATATAGCAAATACAAACTCTTAAAGAAATGTATTAAAGCCCGAGGTGGTAGTGCACACCTTTAATCCCAACATTTAGAAGGCAGAGGTAGGCAGATCTCTGTGAGTTCCAGGCCAGCCTGGTCTGCAGAGTGAGTTCAAGGCCAGCCAAGGCTAACACAGAGAAACTCTTTCTTGAAAACAAAACAAAACAAAAAAACAGAAAAAAAAGAAAGAAAAGAAAAGAAATGTATTAAGTTATCATTGTTTTGTCTATAAAGTGCCCATTTTTATAAGTTCTTCTTTTCATTCATTATTTACTTTAAATCCCAATCACAGGTTCCCCTGCCTTCTTTCCTCTCAGACTCTCCCTCTTCTCTCTCTTCTCCCCATTCCCCCTGCCTTTCTCCTCAGTGAAGAGGAGGTTTCAAATGTATGTCACCCTACCGGGCACATCAAGTCACAGAAAGATTAACCTCTTCCTTTCTCACTAAGATGAAAGAAGGCAGCCCAGCTAGAGGAAAGGAAGCCAAAGGCAGGCAACAAAGTTAGAGACAGCCCCTGCTCCAGGTTTTAGGGGGCCCACATGAAGACCAAGCTGTATATCTGTTACATATGTGTAGGGGCCTAGGTCTATCCCACGCATGCTCATTGGTTGGTGGTTCAGTCTCAGGCCCCTATGGGACTAGGTTAGTTGGTTCTGTAAGTTTTCTTGTGGTGTCAACCCCTCTGGCTCTTTCAATCCTTCATCTCCCTCTTTTACAAGATTCCCCGAGCTCCATCTAATGTTTGGCTGTGGGTCTCTGCATCTGTTTCCATCAGCTGCTGGATGAAGCCTCTTAGGGGACAGTTATGCTAGGCTCCTGTCTGAAAATATAGCAGAATATTATTAATAGTGTCATGGATTGACCCTCTCTCATGGGATGGGTCTCAAGTTGGGCCAGTCGTTGGTTGGCTATTTCTTCAACTTCTGCTCCATATTTATCCCTGTGCATCTTGTAGGCAGGACAAATTCTGGGATGGAGGTTTTGTGGGTGGGTTAGTGTCCCAATCCCTTCACTGGAAGTCTTGCCTAGTTACAGGAGGTGGCCATTTCAGGTTCCACATCCCCTGTTGCTAGGAGTCTTAGCTAGGGACACCCTCATAGATTCCTGGGAGTTTCCTTTGTCCTAGGTTTCTAGATCAACTCAGAACTGCCCACCCTCCCATCCCCCACTGATTTCAGTTCTCTCCCCTTCAGTCCTCCCACCCTTGGGCCCTTCTGTTCCCTTCTTCACTCCTCCCAACCAGTTCCATTCGTCCATCCACCTCTAATGTTTATTTTATTTCCCCTTCTGAGTGATATCGAGCATCCTCCCTTGAGCCCTTCTTATTATGTAGCTTCTTTAGGTCTGTGGATTAGAGCATAGTTATTCTGTACTTAATGAGTAATATCTAATTATAAGTGAGTACGGGCCATGTATGTCTTTCTGGGTCTGAGTTACCTCACTCAGGATGTCGTCTTTTCCTAGTTCCATCTGTTGCAGTGGTTTTGTTTTTCCCTCTTGACCTCCAAACTCCTGGTATAACCACTCATGAGACTCAATTTTTGCTTACATCGATATAGGTTTTTATATTGATACAGAAAAAGATTATGTTCTGCTAACATTAGTATAAATTTTTGCATATTGATAGAAATTGAAGGTTATTTTTAATACACACACACACACACACACACATGTTTCAACTTTTGTGTAAGGTATTGGACCCATGCAACTCATTTATAAACACAAGATTTAGTTCTAGTTCTTTTAAAAGCTGATATTACAAACTCTTTACAACAGTTTAAAAATGCAAGTTAGTACTTAGTCAAACTCATGGTCATGTCAGATACTAGTCTGGTTTATTATAGAAATGTGCACCCTAGGTTAAACCAATAGTGAATACCTAAAAAATAAGCAACATTGGCTTATTCAGATTTATTATATATATATGTGATAGATGACAGATGATAGTCTTCAAAAACCTCAGAGACATACAGAATATGTCATTTAAATTTTTTTCTTATTAATATAGGGTTATTTGACATTGAGACATGTCAGCTCCCAGCAGCAACCCATTCAACTTGAAAGAGAGTATAAAAGAACCTTCATTAGGAGATGGCTTCAAATGTGGCAAGATAGCCACCAAGCAAAGAAAATGTTCTTTTTCAACAGCAGACAGAATGCTGTCGAACATGGGCAAAACTTGGATGCAGGCAAAACCGACTGCCAAACTCTTCCAAGACAGGGTAAGCAAGTTATTCATAATTCCTGCTTCCCATATATGTCTGTTGGATATTCTGGGACATAAGGCCAAAGATTGATGCGTCAACATGATAGAGAAATTTTGGGGACTGTCCAGGCAGCCAGTTGTCTGTCAGTTCTCTATTTTGGAAGCTGCTTGCTTGCACTTCCTACATACTAAGAGAATATTATTTCCTTCTCAAGTCTCTGATGGGGTTGAAGACTAGATAGTTATAGTCTTAGAATTAAGCTTAAGTTACTTAGGATTTAAGAAGACATTTTTAGGTCAGAAATTTTAGGTGGATAAATACAAGCTATAACAGAAAGTTATTTAGGTTTAAAACCCCAAACTCATCAAGATAGAATAGATAATAGAATACTTTCTCCAAAGTTGCCAAATACAGATGGACTGGACATTGTGAGTATAAATCTTACCCAACAGTTTTCATAACTGTTTCATAATTGTTTATTATTGTTTTATAGTTTATTGCTATAAGAGAAAGGACATTTTATTGTACTAGAAGGAGGAAATATAGAATGAATCTCTTGTATCTGTATAGAAGTACCAATAAAAATCTAATAAATAG
Source organism: Acomys minous (assembly GCF_964271855.1). Taxonomy (NCBI): domain Eukaryota; kingdom Metazoa; phylum Chordata; class Mammalia; order Rodentia; family Muridae; genus Acomys; species Acomys minous. Next base: position 20,131,491 of record NC_140489.1, read on the forward strand.
CAGAGGCAGGAAATAGTAGGTGGAACATCTGGCAGGCAGAAAGAACCTTGGGATAGAGCCAGGCACAAGAGATTTGCTCAGCAAGATGTGAGAGCAGACACATGGTTCCTGAGCAGAGGTAACCAGCACGTGGCAGAATATAGATTAGTATACATAGATTATTTTAAGTTATGGGCTAGTTAGAGAAGAGTCTAGTATATAGCCTAGGTATTCATAAAATATTTTGAGTCCCATGAGTCATTATTCTGGGAGTTTGAGGTCAGGAGGAAAAACTACTGCAACATTTATTCATTTGTCTACAAATTTCACAATGCCTTGTTTGTAATATCTGAGTAGCATTCCATTGTGTAAATGTACCACATTTTCTTTATCCATTTTTTAGTTGAGGGACATATGAGTTGTCTCCAGTTTCTGATTATTATGAATAAAGCTGCTATGAACATAGTTGAACAAGTATCCTTGTGATATTGGGGAGCATCTTTCGTGTATATGCCCAGGAGTGGTATAGCTGGCTCTTGAGGTAGAACTATTACCAATTTTCTGAGAAACTGCCAAATTGACTTCCAAAGTGGTTATACAAGTTTGTATTCCCACCAGAAATGTAGAAGTGTTCTCCTTTCTCCACATCCTGGCCAACGTGTGCTATCACTGAGTTTTTAAAATTAGCCATTCTGATAGATGTGAGATGGAATCTCAGGGTTGTTCTGATTTGTATTTCCCTGATGACTAGGGACACTGAACATTTCTTTAGTGCTTCTCAGCCATTAGATATTTCTCTATTGAGAATTTTCAGTTTAATCTGTACCCTGTTTTTTAATTGGGTTATTTGGTTTGTTGGTTTTTTTTTTAATTTTTTATATATTTTGGATATTAGCCCTCTGTCAGAGGTAGTGTTGTTGAAGCTTTATTCCCATTTTGTAGGCTGCCATTTTGTCCTATTGATGATGTCCTTTGCCTTGCAGAAACTTTTCAGTTTCATTAGTTCCCATTTATTAATTATTGATCTTAAATGCCTGAGCTGTCGATATTCTGTTCAGGAAGTTGTCTCCTGTGCCGATGCATTCAAGGCTGTTCTTCACTTTCTCTCCTATCAGATTTAGTGTATCTGGTTTTATTTTGAGGTCTTTGATCCCCTTGGACTTGAGTTTTGTACAGGATGATAAATATGGATCTATTTATATTCTTCTGCATGTACACATACAGTTAGACCAGCAACATTTGCTGAATATGCTATCTTTTTTCCATTGTATGGTTTTGGCTTCTTTGTAAAGCAACAACAACGACAAGTGTCTATAGGTATGTGGGTTTATTTTATGAGTCTTTGATTTGGTTCCATTGGTCAACCCTGTCTGTTTAAATGCCAATACCATGTGGTTTTTATTACTATTGCTCTGCAGTACAGCTTGAAATCAGGGATGGTGATACCTCCAGAAGTTCTTTTATTATACAGGATTGTTTTAGTTATTCTGGGTTTTTTGTCTTTTCATATGTAGTTAAGAATTGTTCTTTCAAGGTCTGTAAAGAATTGTGTTGAGGCACTTTGACGGGAATTGTGTTGAGTCTGTAGATTACTTTTGTAAGATGGCCTTTGTTACTGTGTTAACCCTACCAATTCATGAGCATGGGGAGATCTTTCCATCTTCTGATAGCTTCAATTTCTTTCTTCAAAGACCTGATGTTCTTTTCATTTGCTTGGTTAGAGTTATACCAAGATATTTTATTTTATTTGTGGCTATTGTGAAGGGTGATGTTTCCCTAATTTCTTTCCTTTTTTAAAAAAAAATTAGTTAATTTATTCAGATTACAACTCTATTGTTATTCCATCACTTGTATCCTCCCCCCCCTCTGCTTTCACCTCCTAATTTCTTTCTTAGCCTGTCTAATTTTTTATAGAAAGATGGATTACTTATTCTTTGAGCTAATTTTGTAACCAGCCACTTTGCTAAAGGTATTTATCAGCTTTAGGGGTTCTCTGGTAGAATTTTTGGGGTCACTTATGTATACTATCATATTACCTGTGAATAATGTTACTTTGACTATTTTTTCCAACTTAAGTCCCCTTGTCTTCTTTAGTTGTCTTACTGTTCTAGATAGAACTTCAAGTACTATACTGAATAGATAGGGAGAGATTGGGTAGTCTTATTTTGTCCTTGATTTTAGTGGAACTGCTTTAAGTTTCTCTCCATTTAATTTGATGTTGGCTATTAATAATTATATAACATTAATATTGATGTATATTCCCTTTATCGTGTTTAGGTATGCACCTTGTATTCCTGCTCTTTACAAGACTTTTAATATGAAGGGAGTGTTGGATTTTATCAAAGGCCTTTTCAGCATCTAATGAGATGATCACATAGTGGGTTTTTTTTTTTTCAGTTTATTTATGTGGTGGATTTAATTGATGGATTTTCATGTGTTGAACCATCCCTGCATCCCTGGGATGAAGAAAGACCCATTCTTAAATAATGATGTGTTGGTCTTTTAAATTTTGCACTTTAAAATAATTTTTAAGCTTGACCCTGTTGGTAGTGGCTTATAGGTGCTGTTTTGTGGGAAGCTGGGGTTAGAGGATTGCCCCATCTCATACACTGAGATTAGAAAGTCCCTATCTTAAACACTGATCAATACAGTAATAATAAAAATAAATCAAGTACATTACAGTCACATAATTCTATTTGTTTTGTGAAAGCAGTTGTGTTTGAATCTATGGGGTAATTCTTGTAATCGAATCATTTGACAACTTGTTTTTTTTTTCTTTCCTTTATAAAAGAGATACATTATTGAATGAATGAAACATATTTGTGTCTTTTCGAGTTGGCTGTTTTAATGTAGACTTTTAGACATTGTGGCTAATGTGCCACTGGAATTCATGTTTATTGATTACTGGCATTGTCCCATGTACACATGGCAAGTCCTTCCCAGTTATATGCAAATCATTTCTTTTTGCTTTGTTTTTGTTTTCTAATATATTTTTTCATATTTTTCTTTCTTACATATACATCTATATTATTCTACATATATACAATAAACTATCTATAGGAAGAAGAACCATGATACAAACAAGAATTATATAAATGTTACATTCTTAGTGTTTTGGCTATTTGTATTTGGCAGCCTTGAAGAAGACATCTTTCTTATCTTGGTGCATCTATATTCTGAATGTAAATCAGTCTCTATCACATTTTGTCATTATCAACTTAAAACATCTATCTAGACCTAAAAATATCTTAATCCCTAAACAACTAAGCTTCATTGTAAAACTAAACTATCTGGTCTTCAACTACATCAGAGACTTGAGAAGGAGTAAATTTGATTATCTGAGTATGCCGGGAGTGCAGGTTAGTAGCTTTCCAAATGAAAAGATGACAGAGACAGTTTGCTACCTGAATAGTCACCCAAACTCTCTATAATGTTGGAGCATCTTCTTCAGCCTTCTGGCCCAATATACCGGACTGACATATTTGTGAGGCAAGGACTGTGGAGGACTTGCTTACCCTGTCTTGGCAGAGTTTGGCAGTCGACTCTGCCTGCATCCAAGCTTGCCCTTTTTTTAGACAGTATTCTGTCTGTGGTAGAAATGAGGACATTTTGCTCAGTGGCTTGTTTGCCACATTTGAAGCCATCTCCATAATGAGGTTCTTTGATGTTCATCATCCTTTTTGAGGTAGGCTGGGTGTTGCCAGGAGTTAACCTATCTCATTGACAGTGAATCTTTAAAACAATAAAAACCATTTCTTTAAAGAACAAGTGATACTGCCTCAGGTTCATACTGTGAGACTTGTCTCAAACAAACAGAATTAGAGCTTCCTGAGAACCCTATAAATAGTATAATCACTCCATGGAAACATGTCTTAAATTGGAGAAATTAAATCTTTTCAATCATAAAATAACAACAAACAAAAACAAGTGATACTTTTTACATAAATTTTATATATATACTACTTTTTCCATTAATACTTTTAAATGTATGTACATATTTTATAGAGTCTAAAATGTTTCCAAACTTGGAGATAGCTAATATCAAACTTTCTTTAAAACTCAGAATATATATTCCAAACATAAAACAGGGTCTGATCTATAATTGCTGGTTTTCCTTTTGTGTAAAACATACTACAACTACATTTTCCTTATCTTAAAAAGGAATCCGTGTGTTGGGAAGACGGCTCAGTCGGCGAAGTGCTTTCTGTTCAAGTTTAGATCCGTCCTCAGCACCTAAGCAAAAAGCCAAGAGGGGAAGCAGCTCCTGGGCAGCAGAGACAGGAGGGCCCTGGTGCTTGCTGACCAGCTAGTCTTGACAAATTGGTGAGACCTAGATTCAAGGAGAGCTACAGTCTTTACAAAACCAAAGCAAACCAAAAAAAAAAAAAAAAAACCAAACAAACAAAACTAGTAAAGAGCAATATAGGAAGCCACTCAAAGTCAACCTCTGGCCTTCACATGCATACACACACAGACACACACGTACATGAATACGTTGTGCACATGCATATACCACCACATACACCAAAATCAAATACAATCTACCATAGGCATGTAGTCCACAATGGTGATTATGTCTGAGGGAGCAGAAAGAAGAGAACAGTGAGCAAAGGAAATAGTGTCTTTAACTATAAAATAATTTTATTAAAGGCAATTCAAACACAAAAATTCCAGATGACAGAAAAATATTCATTTATCTTTGGTACTTAACTTCCTATTTTTGCAGAAATAATGATTGATGAGGAATGAAATTAAAAATAGGAAGCTGGGAGTGGTGGTGCATGCCTTTAATCCCAGCACTCGGGAGGCAGAGGCAGGTGGATTGCTGTGAGTTCAAGGCAAGCCTGGTCTACAAGGCAAGTCCAGGACAACCAAGGGTACATAGAGAGACCCCGTCTTGAGAAACAAAACAAAATGAAACAACAACAAAAAATTACACATGATATTGAGGTATGATAAGCACGCCTTTAGTCCTAGCACTTGGGAGGCAGAGGCACATAGGTTTCTGGGGGTTCTAGGCAAGCTGGGGCTACATAATGAGTCCCTATCTCAAAGCAACAACAACAACAACAACAAAGGTATTGGAAGGGGGATAGTCAGGAGATATATGCATAAAGATAGGAACTGTAGCCCTAGAATAGAAATAGTGTAAGGGAATTGTTGAAATGCTACAGTTAGCCAGATTCAACCATTGGTTTGTAAATTAGGACTACACACACCTTGAGGCACTGTTTCAATCCTTGGGTCTTTTGTTGGTTGGTTAGTTGGTTGGTTGGTTGGTTGGTTGGATGGTTGAATGGTTGCATGGTTGGTCCTTTATTTGAGGATTTCATTTCTGCAAGGATAAGGATAATTTAGTAGGGTAAGTTAGTCAGGAAGCAGGTGTCTGTAGAAGGAACCCACGAGAGTGGGCGGTACACATTTATTACAGACTTCTCAACCTTGCTTTGGATAATAACTTACTGTCACTGTATTTATTAATCTAGTTAATATGAATCTCAGCGATGCTTTCATGCAAGCCTGATAGAAAGCAGAGCGAGCCTTATAATTCTGTGTCTCAATCTTTGTGACCTTTCTTTGATTGGAATTCACGTTTGAAGCCACGGCTCATTTCGCTCCAACCTTTTCATCTAACCTTTAGTCATTTTGGAGAGAGCCCTTCCCTCACCCCCGGGACCTTTCTAAAGGAAATTCTTAATAGAATTTCTATTCTACTGTTACAGTTCAGATTGTTATGGCTGTACCTGGGAGTCTGCAGGAGCTTCCGAACTATCTATCTTCAATATTTTCTTTATTCTTACTCCTCACAAACCCATTATTTCTGTAAAACTAAGAGAACGCTAAGTGCCAAAGGGAGTAAGCCAAACAATTGCAATCCACAATTTGTTAGGGGAAAAAAAAAATCACTCTGATCTTTTTATTCGGTGGTAAAGAGATAGGATAGAGATATTCCCCAGCATCCAGGGGAATACAGAACTTGTTTGGAGGGCTCTTATTTTTATTTTGCAGCCCCAACTTCCTCTTCTTCTTCTTCTTCTTCTTTTTTTTTTTCGAGACAAGGTTTCTCTGTGTAGCCTTGCCTGTCCTGGATTCACTTTGTAGACCAGGCTGTCCTCGAACTCACCGCGCTCCGCCTGCCTCTCCCTCCCGAGTGCTGGGATGAAAGGCGTGTGCCACCCGCCCAGCTTCCTCTTCTTCCCTTTTAAATTGAAGATGAATGATATGCAGGAGTGATGCGGAAATGGGACACCTCCCAGCTACCCGTAGTTATACCTCAGGATTAGTCATGAAGTAGAAACCCTGCAGTCAGTTGGCGGCCAGCTCTACCAATCACGCTGAGTCCTACAATGTGAAATCATTGGGTGGAGTTGAAAGAAACCCCGAGGAAAGGTGGATCCAGGGCAGCCTTCGTTTCCACTCCCGTTCCTCCCTTGATGGGACAAGAACTGTGGTTGAAGCTAGTTTGACGGCATGGGAGAGAAATGATCTGTCTGCCTATTGTTTTGCCTTTGTTTTTTTTTTTTCTATTCCTTCCATAGACGACTAGAGTAAATTCGGTCAAGCCTCTCCTAGGAGAAAGGGCAAGGTCGCTCCTTGATTTGGCCTCTGTTTGAGCTGGACCCAGGCCATCCCACTCAGACCAACACTGGATGTTGATTTTACTCCTAAACTTCCTGCACCTGCATCCTGAAGGGCCCATGTACGGCCACAAGGTCCTTGGCCTTGGCCCACAAGGACAGAGGCAGCTCCTGGGAAGCAGAGGCTGCCCGTGGCTGAGACGATAGGGAAGGAAGGGAAAGGGGGCACATCCAAGAGGGTGATACTGGTGGATGGAACCTCCCTGTCCCCTTGGCACCCACTCACTCTCCTGGGCTTTCCTTCCATTTGGCGCCACTGTGGGCTCCTACTTTCCTAATTGTAGTTTATAAAGACCAATTTTGCAATGAGTTGGCATATAAATTGAGCCTGCACCTTTTTTTTTTTTTTTTCACTGCAGTTTGGTTTTTAATAGCTTGATTAGGGAAGACATCCAACTCGGGAAAATTGCTTTGTTTCAAGGAGGCATTTAGGGCAACAGAAGAAAACAATCTTTATAATGTAGCATACTTAAAGGAGATTCGGCTACCGTGTAGCAATTAAAAAATTCAAACCAGATAGAGTGGGCTTAATAATGTGGATCAGGGGTCCCCAGGTCCTCCCCGCTTATGGTGAGCGCGCCTTCCTTCTCACTCTGAGCTGGTGATTTTTCGTCACTGAAACAAACGAAGCAGTTAGAAAAAGAATGCCTCCTGATCTCCACCATATCCTCCAGGGAGCAGGAAGCCGGTGGGTGTATTCTGTTTTCCAGCTGAAAACTATATACAGAGCTGACTATCTAAAGCCAAAGCCAGCCTTAAGATGCCTTCCATCTTCTCGACTGCGATGGGCCTATTCCCAGTGTACCTTCACATCTCTCTCTTCTAAACATCCTTTGAACAACTCAGTTCCTTCCCCTTTTCTACTGTAGTTCTCAAGATGACTAGAGATGGTGCTGGGGACATGTTGTAGGAGAGACCTTTCCTGAGAGATGAAACACACCCTTAGCTACTCACCCCAGAAAGGAACCAGCCCATGAATCCCATTTTCTCCTTATGTGTCTATAGTCATGATATTGTTTGTGCAAATCATCAATATATGAGTTTATAAGGGACAAAATTCAGCTTAAAACACATTTTGCCACCTACTCTACTCCACCCACACTGGCTCCACTGTGGTCCCTTAAACATCCCAAACTTTGTCTCCTTGGGTCTTGACTTGCCGTCTTCTTTATCTTGACCTCTTTACCCTAGACATATTTTTTGCAATTTTTAAAATTATATTTCTTTTTTAAATATACATTTATATTATTACACATAAATAAAACTACATACAGCAAGAAGAACCACAAAACAATCAGGAATTATATAAATGTTACATTCATGGTGGAGCATCATCTTCAGCCTTTGGGCCCAATATATCTGACAGACAGTTTGTGAGGCAGGAACTATTGAGGACTTGCTTAACCTGTCTTGGAAGAGTTTGGCCATGGACTCTGTGTACACCCAAGCTTCCCCGTTTTTAGGTAGAATTCTGTCTGTGGCAGAAATGAGGACTTTGGCCCAGTGGCTGGGCAGAATCCATACAATGGAAAAAAAGATAGCATCTTCAACAAATGGTGCTGGTCTAACTGGATGGCTACAGGTAAAAAAAGGCAAATAGACCCATATTTATCACCATGCACAAAACTAAAGTCCAAGTGGATTAAAGACCTCAACATAAAACCTGATACACTAAATCTGTTAGAAGAAAAAGTACGGAAGAGCCTGGAACTCATTGGCACAGAAGACTACTTCCTGAACAGAACACCAATAGCTCAGGCTCTAAGATCAACAATTAATAAATGGGACCTCATGAAACTGAAAAGCTTATGTAAGGCAAAGGAAACAGTCAACAAAACAAAACAACAGCCTACAGACTGGGAGAAGATCATCACCAAACCTACATCAGACAAAGGACTAATATCCAAAATATATAAAGAAGAACTCAAGAAATTAAACACCACCAAACCAAATATCCCAATTTAAAAATGGGGTACAGAGCTAAACAGAGAATTCTCAACAGAGGAATATTGAATGGCTGAGAAACACTTGAAGAAATGTTCAACATCCCTAGTCATCAGGTAAATGCAAATCAAAATGACTCTGAGATTTTATCTTACACCTATCCAAATGGCTAAGATAAAAAATTCAAGTGACAGCATATGCTGGTGAGGATGTAGAGAAAGGGGAACACTCCTCCATTGCTGGTGGGAATGCAAACTTATACAACCACTTTGGAAATTAATATTGTACTATCTCGGGAAATTGGGAATAGGGCTACCTCCACTCCTTGGAGTATACCCAAAAGATGCTCCACCACACAACAAGGATATTTGCACAACTATGTTTACAGCAGCCTTGTTCAAAATAGCCAGAATATGGAAACAACCTAGATGTCCCTCAACCGATGAGTGAATAAAGAAACTGTGGTTCATTTACACAATGGAATACTATTCAACATTCTAAAACGAGGAAATCTTGAAATTTGCGGGCAAATGGAACTGGAGACAATCATCGTAAATAAGGTAACCCAGACCCAGAAAGGCATGAATGGCATATTCTCACTCATAAGTGGATATTAGTCACTTAATACAAGATAACCACATTAAAATAAAGAGACTGATGCACCGACCAAGGTCCATGTATGATGTGGACCTAGACCCTCTGCTCAGATGTGGTAGATAGGCAGCACAGACTCCTTTTGGGTCCCACAATATGGGGAGTATGGACTACCATAGATATTTTAGCAGCTTACTCTCCCCTGACCTTCATGTGGGATAATTCTTAAAGCCATAGACTTTGGAGTCGCACTATCTTGTATATACCAACTGGATATGACCTTGGACAAGGAATTCTATAACTCTGTGCTTTGATTTTCTTGCCATGAAGTGGAAGCAATAATGGCATTTCCCTTAGGCAATTAGTGCGAGTATTAATACCTCACATGCACAAAGCACAGACTCCGGCACTAAGAGATATTCAAGTCAGGGTTGGGATTATGGTTGCCATAGCTGCCTAATATTTTTTAATGATTTATTTTGGTCTTTTAAAAAATTTGTTCACTTTACATCCAATTGTATCCCAGTCCCATCCCCCCTCCCACATCCCCCACTCGCAGTCCACAAAAAGAGGAAGCCCTCTTCCCCTAATATCTGACCTCAGCCTATCAAGTCTCATGTGGACTGTCCTTATGCTCTTTTTCTGTGACTTGGCAAGGCCGCTCCACCAGGAGAAAGTGAGCCACGAGTGGGTACCCTAATATCTTATTTAACCAAAGGGATATTGTGCCTAGCAACATCCCCGAGCTTTGGTTACTGGAGAGTCAGTGAGATAATTAGATGTGGACAAGATCGGAGCAGCCGATGAATAGAAAGCAGAACTCAAAATGTCACCTGATTAGGGAGGTTGTCCCTTGCCACTAAAATATCTCAAACACACACACGCATACACAGAGAGAGAGAGAGAGAGACAGAGTGACACAGACACACAGAGAGAGACAGAGAGACAGAGAGACACAGAGACACAGAGAGAGAGAGAGAGACACAGAGAGACAGAGAGACACAGAGACACAGAGACACACACAGAGAGAGAGAGAGAGAGAGAGAGACAGAGACAGAGAGACAGAGACAGAGAGAGAGTCTGACTTTTCTATTCTGGTGTTTCCATTTACTACTCCTCATGTGTGAATACGTGTTTGTTTACGGTCTGCCTTTATTATAAATTGTTGTGTAACAACAAGCCGCACCAAGGCTGGAATGTTGCCTCTTTTATCTTTAAAGGCTAAGAGGGGCTGTGGAGTCTAGCTCAAAGAAACGGTAGGTGTATAGATGTACGGTTCTGCAACCAGACTTCCATGGACCCGTCTCTGTGGAGGGGCAAGCACTGTACTTGAAAAACAGAGAAAGGTCACCAGCAGCAATCAGCTTTCTGCAAAGGTGTGTGTAAGCAGTTTCTTTTGAAGTAGTTTCCTGAGAGATAAAGGATTCTGCCCCCGCCCCCCCCCCCCCCCCCCGCCACCCCTTGCAGGGAAGTTTACTAAAATTCAGGAAGTAAACAACTGAATAGCTTTGGAAAGTTCCTGAAACTCACCAGATATACCAGGCCCTTCTTTCCCCTGTGCAAATACAAATAGTAAGGACTGCTGAGAGACACCTCCCCCCCCTCGGACTAGCTATGCTGTCTGGAAGGGGAAGAGGCCAACTGAACTAAAAAAGACATAGAGATCGGCCAAATTACCTAAAAAAAGATACTCCAAACTGCTGAGCTGCTTGCTGAGTACACTGCGGGCTTCCAGCTTTAATGGGCCATCATCCACACGTAGGTGGGCTTTGGTAATGCAGCTATCTTTGAGTCATTTCTGCTCCTGTAAGTAACCCCTTACCCATACTCCTGTAAGCAACTTGTCTGTCTGGTTTGAATGAAAATGGTCCCCATAAGCCCATAGAGAGTGGCACTATTAGGAGGTGTGGCTTTGTTGGAGGAAGTGTGTCACTGGGGGGCGGGCTTTGAGGTCTCAGAAGCTCCAGCCAGGCCCAGTGTCACTCTCTCTTCCTTCTGTGCCAATCCAGATTTAGAACTTTTGGCTACCCCTCCAGGGCCATGTCTGCCTATGTGCTGCTATGCCTCCCACCATGGCAATAATGGATTAAACCACTGAACTGTGAGCCAGCCTCAATTCAATGTTTTCCTCTATAAGAGTTGCCATGGTCATGGCTTCTCTTCACATCAATAGAAGCCCTAAGACACAACCCTAATCAAACTCATGGATTCTACAAGCTGGAATTTGGTGGTGTCCTTACTTTGGTCTGTTGTCAGCCACCCCCATCTGGAATGAATAGGGGTTTGTTCCTATCTCTTAAGGAATAGTATCACACAACAAATAGAGACAGACCTATCTAGAATACAGCAGTGGGGTGATATGAGGGGACAGTGCCAATTTAGTAACATCCCCAGGGTATAGTCATGGACATGCTCTCTTGGAGGTGACTTAACATTGTGATAGCTCACAGAGATGCCTGGTGGCAGTAGTGATATGTTATGGGGCCAGACCCACAGCTCAGACAGCCTCAGTAGCTAGTTGCTCCAGCCATCTTTTGTGGCCCTGGCTCCTTTAGGATGGTGGTGGGAGCATCCTGGATGGGAGGTACAGCTGTGTTGTGACAGTGCTGAGCTTCTAGGGGGTGCCTTGCTCATTAGCAGCAGTGCTGATGGGGAAGCCACCAGGGAGAAGGCTTAAACTACCTCAGCTTGCGAGGTGTTTTAGAGTTTTCTTTGCCTATAAGGCCGAAGCTTTGTCCTTTACACACACACACACACACACACACACACACACACACACACACACACGCATGCACATGTGCGCAAAAGCTCTTTGTGGCTTCTTTTTGACATCCCCAAGTGGCCAGCATCACCCCTCCTTCATATTAGTGTCATTACTAAATAAAACAAGGGATATTTGAACATGAACACTGTGTGGGTGGCCTATACCACATGGACATCTCACTAAAGAGTGGTTCTCAGTATCTCAACACACCACTTAACACACAAGTTAAAGTGCCCACATTTTTTGTGTGTGTGTGTGAAAAGTTCCATCTAGGATTGCTAGACACTCCCCAATAGCAGACTCACAGTACCAGAGAACAGTGTTGTTGTTGCTTTTTTTTTTTTTTTTTTTTTTTAAATAACCAGCTGTCACGGACATCCCTGAAACCTACGGGAGCGACGGCAGAGTCTCAGGAACCTGGAGACCTGGTAACTATGGAGGAGCAAGAGACAGAGCGAGAACGGTTCTGTTCATAGAATCCTCATGTGGCCTGAGAAGACTTGGGTCAAACACTGCTGGGCTTCTTCTGTGGTCCTCGGGCACAGCCCGCCTTGGTATGCTCACCACAGGGCAGCAAGGGGGGGAAGTCTGAACATGCCACCGGTTTCTGTGGGTAAGAAACACTCAGCTGAGGCTGGAGATGGGAAGAATGTGGACGCTACTTTTCTGCCTCCTCAGGGGTTAGACTATGCTGCGTTTTCTGCATTCTGGAAAATGTCGCTCCTCCTTTCCTCCCTGCCTTTATCATCTGTCCCCCGCCCCCATGCCACCTGCCTTTAAAACCATGTGGTGACCCACTTCCTACCCTAGCCTTCCCTCTGCCTGAAGACCTACAGCAACCCCTGCCTGCTGACTCACAACCTTGACTAATGCAAATGAGTATCTTCCACTTGTAGGCTACTTCATGGTTTTTAAAAAGCTTTTGAATTGTCTCATTTAAATTTTATAACAATTCTGAATGGCTGACAAGGCAGAGGCCATTAAGATCTTTTTTTCTTTTCTTTTCTTTTTAATATGGAAGAAAACCAGACTAAAAAGAGCTTGAGAGCTGGTCTTGCTTTTTCTGCTAAACAGTGGGAATGTGTCTATGCCTCAGTTCATCATCTGTAGCATGAAAAGACTGAACTAAAATGACCAGTTTTCAAATAGTTTCTTTCTTTTTTTTTTCACTGTAGACTACAAATGAAATATATTCTATATAATTTCCTAACAGAACTGCATGTCCATAAAACACTAGAGACATAGTTTCAGAAAAGTTATCCCTAAGAAACACAGCATTCTAATTTTTAAAATTTTATTAGATTTATTTTTTAAGTTGCTCTTGGTGATCCACCACAGTGGTTTCAGGGTCTAATTATTCAAGCAAAGCAACATCAATTTCCCAAGCTTCAGTTTCTCCATCTATGAAATGGGAGCAACAGGGTCTGGTGGGATGGCTCAGCAGGTTGTGTTTCTTGCCACAGTGGAAAATAAGAGCTAGTTCTACACAGATAGGGAAGAAGGCTCCAGATACAAGCCAGCCAGGATTTAACCACACGCATTTTCCTCCAAAATGGCCTACTTCCTGGCTATCACCCAAAAGCCTTTGGGTGAGCTTTCTCAGGTGGGAATTTTTCATTTCCTTACAATAACCAATCAGCTTCTTGTTTTCACTTAAACAGACCAATCAGTCAAACCAGAGAGAGAGAGAGAAACCTATCCCACGCTCTACCTAACAGAATATAAAAGCCAAGGCTCACCAAGATGGTGCGTCGATGCAGGCTCTGAATTGCTTCTCGACATGGGGAGTCTGTTTCTCTCCACTACGTGGAACATTCATTTTGTTTTGTTGTCTGCCTTTTTTTTTTTTAGACTTGATTTTATGTGTATGAGTGTTTTGTCTACATGTGTGTCTCAGTGCTACGTGCATGCAGTGCCTTCAGAGGCCAGAAGAAGCTGTTGGATCTCCCAGGACTGGAGTGAAAGATGTTTGTGAGCCGCCCTGTGGGTAGGTGCAGGGAATCGAATCCAGGTCCTTTGGAAATGTAGGCAGCGCTCGTAACTGCTGAGCCATCTCTCCAACCCTTGTTACCTTAGTTTTTAGTATATCTGGATGGCATGCAAACTCCTCCTTTTCCATTTACTTAGAGGTGTTGCTATGGAACTGAGAAAAGACCCCCAGGCTGCATCACCACAAGCTTGATGATATGAGCCTGATCTCTGGGAGGAAAAGGTCAATTCCCTCAATTTATCCTCTGACTTATGCATATGTACCAAGGTGTGTGTGTGTGTGTGTGTGTGTGTGTACATCATTGATAGTACTTCTTTTTTATCTATGGGGGCACGCCCTTATCACGTGCCCCACCTCCAGCCCTGTGAATGCCGGAAACCACAGATGGTACTGAATTCTTACGGACTTACCCATCACTATGGTGGTAACTTTTGTAATATGAGAAAAGGAACAAAAATAGCACAAATTTTATTTTCCCTCTTCACAACTTCAAGGATAGAAGGTTTATTACTATAGTTCTTGGCAGCCTCTGCCCACAATTTTTTTCTCTGCTTCTGAGGCTGAGACCCTTCACCTTTTCTCTTAGAGGAAGGCCCTTTACGGCTTCTCTCTGGCATCTGACACACCAGTGCCACTCCCCTTGCAAGGTGGTACCGTTGTTAAGTAAAAGAAGAGTTCCTTACGCATGAGCACTGTGCCAGTAGCTTGCACTGTCTGGATCCAGGAACAAGGGTGGTTCTTGTCCCAGTTGGGATGGCATATGAGATTTCCTTACATGACTTTAAACAATACACAATTTAAGATATGCAGTTTTTTCTATCCTTGCAATTTTCCAATTAATATTTTCAGATTTCAGTTGGCCACAGATAACTGTAATCTCAGAAAATGGAGCCCCCCAAAAGAGAGCCAGGGGACTATGACATAAGGTTGTGCTAGAATTAAATCTAATTCTATCTCTGGGCTTAGCTCCGAGTTGATGCTAAGTTTTCCCCCTGTGACCTAATAGATGACTCTAGACCCTGGCCAGTAGTAAATCACATTATAAATGAACACACAAATATTTTAGGGTGGTGGAGGATTAAAGGGGTCATAATACCAGAATTCTAGCTCTGCTGGTTACTTCAACCTTCCTCTGTGGGTGCCAGAAATCAATGCAGGAACACCCATGTGGCACCTATATGCCTTGGGGGACCAAGAAAAACAGCTTACACAGGGAAAAAGTTCTAATACCTCAGTGTGGCCGGATATGAGTGAGGGAGTCACCTTATTTTAAGTGCCCTCAAGCAGACACATACTAAATGTTCATATGATTATACATGTGGCAGATCTGTGAAGGACAAGAGGTGCTATGATGAGAACTGGACCAAGTATGCAACCACATAGGGCAATGCCAAGGCTGGCAGAATGACGGTATGCCCTTGATGAGGCCACTCCGGCACAAGCACATCTGCCTTTGATGAAGCAACCCTTGTGCCTCCTCTAGAGTACATTAGCACTAAGGCAGAGCACCATAACCCATCATTGCATGGATGGCTACTGACAAACGCACAGGATGTAGCTGAGCTTTAACTCAAGTCATAGGAGGTCCCCAGAGACAAGAGCTAGCCTGATACATAGCAATTACGAGACAAGTGACTTTAGAACTTAGAAGATAACATTATTTAGGCAGCAGAAGGGGTACCTAACTGGTACATCATATGATGGGATATGTCTTCCAGAATTTAATAGAGTTTGTATCATCTGAATCTAATTGTGAGGTCATTTGCAAAATCAAGTTACTACACAGCATCTTTGAAAATGACTCATGTTCCTAGGACGTTAGCACAAATGGTCATCTGCATCATCCCTGAAGGGTGTTCTGTATGTCATGAAACAAAGCTCGTGGAAGACCTGTCACATGGTATAAGACCTGGGCTAGTGATGGCTGCCTGCAGTGGTAGAGAAAAGAGATGTAGCAAAATTGTTACCCAAGCAGGCAGAGGAGGCTGCAAGTTCTACCCTGGAATCTGACTGCAACTGTCTAACCTGTTTCTGTTAAACCAAAACCAGAGGTCACTGTTTAGAGATACCCCAAGGCCAAACAGCTACAGCCAAAGAACTCAAACTCAGGTCATTGTGATGTCCCCCAGATGCTCAAATCACAAACACAAACATTGACTTTACATTCTTGTTGGCATGGTTACTCTCTTATACTTTAGATTCTTTTGATGCTTAAGAAAAACTTCTTCCAACCTAATTTGAAGTCTTTTGGATTGTGATCCATACATTTTATTGCATGACGGTTCCCTTTAAAAATTAAATCCGATCTGGCTTTGCCTCTGTCATCTTATTTCTACCCCCATAGTTCATGCAAACACACATGCAAATGAGTGCGTGCACTTGCTCACATACACTCCTATCTGGCCTTGTTTCTCTTTGCCCCAGTCAATTCCAGCCACTCTGACCTGTGGTGGTCCTTGGAGCATACAAAACATGTTCTAATTAGCCCACCCCCGCCGTGTTTTAATGTCTAGCCCCAAATGGTACTTTCCTCATAAGGTTTGTCCTATATTACCTAAAATTATAATTCATGGCTCATTTTTTTTTTTTAGTATGAATGTGTGTGCCTACTTCTTACATCCTGGATCCTTACTAATTAGCACACAATCTAGTGCTAGTCTTTCTCACTTGCAACCATAGAAGCCCACATCATCACAAGGATTTTCATATGTTATATCTGGCACACGGCAGTTCTCAGCCTGTGGGTTGCAACCCCTTTGGGGGTCACATATTAGATATCCTGCACAGCAGATATTTATATTATGATTCAAAACAGTAACAAAATTACAGTTACGAAGTAGCAGCAAAACAATTTAATGGTTGGGGATCAGCACAACACGAGGAACTGTATTGGAAGGGAGCAGCGTTAGGAAGACTGAGGACCACTGTGCTACAGTATCCTCCTTGCCAGATGATCAGTATTGTTTGGTCAGCACTAGCTGTCAACTTGATGCAAACATAGAGTACTCTAGTAAGAGGGAACTCCAGCTAAAGAATAGCCTCAATTAGATTGGCATATCAGTGGAACATTTTCTCACTTGCTTATTTATGTAGAAGGACCCAGCCCACTATGGGCAGTGCCATTCCTAGGCAGGTGAGCCCATATAAGAAAGCAAACTGAATACACACCATAGAGAGCAAGCCAGTAAACAGCATTTTCCCATGGTCTCTGCTTCCGAGTTCCTGCCTCCGAGTTCCTACTCTAGATTCCTTCCTTGATAGACTGAAGCCAAAATAAACCCTTTCCACCCCAAGTTGGCTTTGGTCAGTGTTTTATCACACCAACAAGAAGCAAACTTCTAGAAAAGATGCCCAGTAAACAGTTTATGACTCTAAGCCTCCAGGCAATAGAAAGCATAGACTGTGGGCAAGATAGGAGAGCCCTGACAAGGGAGGTCATTAGCCTCCATACTAGAAGAATATTGGAGATGGAGAAAAGGAAGTGAGGGGAGCAGATTCTGCAGAGTTTTCTGGGGACCAGGATTCCTGCTCCATTGCCAGAACATGAAGCCTCCAGCAGAGGATGTATGTGAGGTGCATCCACTGCACCCAGAGGACCAAAATCAAGGTTTCTATCAGGTGCATAGCCTGAGAAAGAGCAAAACCACCCAGAGAGGCACAGAATTGAAGATGAGTGCTCCTGAACCCCTCATCCATCCATGCCTAGCTGTTGATGGACGCATTCTTGTGCAGACCTAGTACCTGTTTCTGTGGATGCTGAGTTTATGGTTACAACAGCTGTGTCTTGTGTGGTAGGATGGCATTTCTAGCCCTTCCATTAACCATCTGGCTCTTACACTGTTTCTGTGTGTGTGTGGGGGGAGTCCCATCCTAATGGTAGATTCAGGAAAAGGGGGGAGGAAAAGATTTGCTTTCAGTTATGTATCCAATAGTGATCCTATCGGACTCCAGTAGAAAGTTTCACTCCAACAGTCACGCAGATGACCCTGGATAAACTAAATGGAGCCTAAAACAAAATCAAAAGTCATGAATATGGGGAAAAGATAGGTTCATAGGTGGATATTCATAAGGATATGAGGGAGATAAGAGATGGTAGTGAGTGGGGGAGTGAGTAACCAGAATGAATTATATATGTGTATATAAATGCCAGAAAACTAACTTAATCAAAATATCCCATGTTAAAAAAAAAAAAAAAAGGGATGGTTCCCCTGACTGAAGAAGGGAGGGTCTGGGGTAATCTGGGTGAACAGGTTGTCTCCCTTTGAAACCTTGTGATTGTGCTCCACAGAGCTGTTGGAAGAAAGGTTAAAATCAAGTTAGGTAAGCATATAGTTATGTCTCTCCTCTGCCAGACTCCAAAGATAACCACTAATATTTTCAGGAATGAAATTAATTTTAAAGACATGTTGGTCATGTGCCTGGCTGAAAGTCCAGCTTTGCCCCCTGGAGCCTGGGATAAGCATTTAGTGTCCTCTGCTGACCTTGCATGTGTTTCTGTAGGGAAATTAGAGATGCATTAAGTGGCTGCACACAGCAGAATAATTGCCATGGCAACCGGAGGCCCATCACCTGAGCTTTCTTCCAAACTGATTTATCAAGAGTGAATTGCAGATGGTCTCATGAAATGGAAGATGGAAAAATTCACATTCTCTCTCTCTCTCTTTCCTCCTTTCTCATGGTTTGGTATCTGGGTTCTAAAAGTAGCTCTCTCATGTCTCCTTTTTCTAAAATTATTCTAAATATGTATTTTTTTTCCTTCTCAGAGTTGCTGTCTGACTCATGGAGCCTGTGCTTGATGAGGTGAGGGACTAGGATAAAGTCAGCACACAGCAGTTCCCTTGGGGGTCAACCCACATGTCTTACATTGGCACGGCTGGCAGAATGACGGTGTGCCCTTGACAAGGCCACTGCGGGACAAGCACATCTCAGCTCTGTTAAAGGGGCTCCATGACCTTGTCAACTCACTGTCTCAAATGAGCTATGACCAAGATTAAAAGAGTTGTCATGTCAGGCTGCTTCTGGACTTGAGGTTGCATGAATGAATAAACAACGTCTTTCTGACCACAGCTTTACAGAGGTTTGTTTTCCCTTGAATCCATCATTTGATAGAGAAAACAGTAAACATGAACTGACCTGGAATATGGTTCATATGATGGGTTCTTTGGTTGCTATGGTGATTACTCAGCTATTACTTGATGGCTCTTCTGTAAACAGTTCCAACACATGAATAAACATAAAAGACCAACTATGAGTGTAGAAAAAAAATATTTATTCCCGAGAGCCTCTCTCTTGTTCTCTCCTCCCTCCCTCCCTCCCCGATTCTGTGT
The DNA here is from genome assembly GCF_964271855.1 of Acomys minous. NCBI lineage: Eukaryota > Metazoa > Chordata > Mammalia > Rodentia > Muridae > Acomys > Acomys minous. Next base: position 20,150,727 of record NC_140489.1, read on the forward strand.
GCTGTTTGATTTTTGTTTTAAAGCAGGTCTCGTTACATAGCTCAGACTAGCCTTAAACCCAAAATCTTGCCTTATCCCCCAAGTACTGAGATTGTTAGCAAGCACCATTGCGTTCTAGACAAATAGCCCTCCCAGCCACACTGAGAAACAGCTCACTCCAAGGATTTCCCCATAAGTAAATGAAATGCCATAAGCTTCAACAGGTTTGTTGAATTGTTTATGGGTAGCAACTGTGTCTGGGGAGGACAACTTGGCGGCAGTGGTGTCTGGTGTCTTCTACCTACCCAGGGTTTGTACCCCTCAGGCTACTTGTATACCCTCAGATTTCTCCTGTTTCCCCTGTGTCACAAGCAGCTAGGAAGCCTGTGGGTCAGTGATGCAAAACCAGCAAACCCTGATTATCAAATCTCTCACAGGCAGGAAAAAGTTAAATCCAGACCATTTCATTTTCAGTAAACTTGGAATAACGATTTTAGGGAGAAGACTTCCATTCCCCCATGAATGTTAAGTGCAGTCTCCTAGCTCAGTCCTGAAATTGTATAAGAAATGGATTTTTTACATCTTCTAGTTTTCTCTAAGAAGCAATATAGGTTTTATGAAAAGTTTGCCTGAAGGGTATATGCATACGCATTTTGGGGTGGGAGACTTCAAATCATTAAATATATTGGTTCTATTGGGCTCTGGAAAAGTAGATGGGATTGAATTAACTATTGGACTTGAATTAAATCTATTTCCAATTATTCCCTGAGAAAGACAAGCTTATGGGTCAGTTATGTCTTATAGACAAAGTTACTGTTTCTAAAAGGCACAAATATTAAATCACAAAATTTTAGGCTTGAAGCTGCCTAACAGAGGCCCCATTCCTATTGCTACATTCACAGCTTCTGTAAGGTTCCCAAAACTGCTCAGGGCATTGCTGTCCCTGAAGTTTTATCACGCTGTCACACGGAATGCCTTCACTGGGGTTCAGCTCCCACTCAGCTCTGCTGTGTTTAGTTCATTGTTTTTAGCAGTTGGGTTCAACTTCTAAGTCCATCACAAGCTCTGCTTGGCTTTCGGTTTTATCATGTTTGGGGACGGCGGGGCGGGGAGGGGATGGCATGGAGGGTAGGAGGTGTGCATTAGATGAAGGGGATTGTTTAAAACAATGGTAAAATGTGCCCTCAACAGAAAGCTGTTTTTGAAAGAAATAATCAGAGGTGATTGTTGTGGTGGCGCTGAACTCAGTGTCGCCATAATGACTGCCATGTATCATTGTTCTTGTCCCCTATTTCTATATCCTGCCCCCCAAAGGTGCAAGTGTGCAATTATGCACAAACACAAGAGAAGTGAACTGTTAGGTTTTCCATTTTGGTTCTTAGCACTACACCTAAAAAGGCTAGCATAAATGCCGCACTGTTGTTGCCTGGCGACTCATTGACCTACTGTTCCTACTTGGACTCTTTCACTGCTTTTCATAGTTCTGCCTGCTTCCTGGTTTATTGATTTGTTCGGGCACAATCCCAAACCAGGAGGCAAAGGGCCTTGCCAAGGGTCCAAAATGGTACAGTCTGGGTGTCCTAGCCATGGTGTGCCCATGAGTAAAGCACTCAGGTGACAGGTGGCTGTGCACAAAGGGCATCTGGCATGGCTCAGAAAGCTGTTTCCCCAGGCCTGGGATGAAGTCTGAAAAGCCGTGTGTGTGTGTGTGTGTGTGTGTGTGTGTGTGTGTGTGTGTGTGTCTGTGTTTGTGTGTCTGTGTGTGTGTGTCTGTGTGTGTGTGTGTATGTGTGTGTGTCACACAAAACTCTTGGTTCAGGCTCTTCCCAGCTCCAAACACTGTGACTTCCATGAACATCCTCATTAATCCTTAAAATGGGGCCAAATGAATGGCGTCTACCAAGTGCTCTGTGGAGAGAGAGAAATCCTTGGGGTTCTGTGGACTTCTCTGAGCTCTGACAAAGGAATATACCTTTGAGGTGAATTATCACTGACTTGCCTTTCCCAGACAACTTACCTCCCCTGCTAATGTCCCTTTGCTTCGCAGCCATTGCTGCCTCCAAATTTTGAACCTATGTCATCATTGTCTGAAAGCTTGCACCCTAATTCAACATTAATTCTGCACCCCCCCCCCAACACACACATATGCAAGCCCTTATTCCCCCAGCAGGTCTTGTTATGTCCACATGGATTGAACAGAAAGATGGCTTCTGGGATGCAGAATATCCTTTCTCTAAGGCAGTGCGCTGGGACCTTTTTAATTCAGTCCCTCTTCTTGTGTTGACCTCAAGCTTAAAATTATTTTTGTTGCTACTTCATAACTGTAGTTTTGCTACTGCTATGAAGCATAATGCAAATCAATCTGATATGTGACACCTACCTCCCCACCTCGAAGGGGTCGTGACCCACAGAGTTGAGAACCACTGCTCGAAGGAGGGTTTGGTTTTCCCCCCCTCCTAAGCCCTTCAGAGCTTACCGCCATAATCATCAGTCCCTAAATGGCTCCCGCATCAAGCCTGCTCTGGGCAGAGCAGTATTCTTTCTATGCCATACGCAAAAGAGTTATTCTCTCAACACTACTTTAAAAGTGATGGGAGTGTCAGCCTTCCTGCAGAGAGACCATGCACTACTTCCCTGTGCACACCATCTCCTGCACTGGGTAAAGAGCATGCCCCAGTATTCACCTCCCCATGAAACTTCAGCGTATGACGTTATTTGGACATAGGGTCCCTGCAGATGTAATTAGTTAAGATGATGTTAAGTTGTACTAAGATGTACTCCATATATACGTCCATTTTCTGTTCCTATAACCAAATATCTATGATGAAAAAAAAAGATTGATTTATCTCATGAGTTTGGAGGTCACATTTCTTGGGCCTCTGGTGAGAGCAATGTGCCTGCCTCACAGCATGGCAGACTGCATCATGGTGGGCACACATGGTAAATGGAATGTCAAAGGGTCTTGAATAATATAGGGAAAGGGTATCAATATTAAATATAGCTTTCAACTGAGTATGCCCCCTACACATAATAAGAAAAGGCACTAATATGATACCAAAATAGGTTATTTAACTTCCAAGCAGGGGAGACTGATAGAAATGTTGTCTGACTCTTCCCCAGGGTTACAGTTACTTAACTCTGTATTGCAGCCCTAGCACACACAATCCTGTGACAGAATAAGACTAGTGATGTGCAGCCAGTGACTTAGCTGTCCTGGTCCCATTAGCTGTGGTCAGAGAGTAGGAACAGGGACATGATGAAAAAAGTATGGTCTAGATTTATGGCTTGTATTACCTCCCTATACATGCCTACTCCAGGATGCAGAATGATGCTCATATTCAATCCCCTGAATATCAATTGTCCCTGTATTAAAGCAGAGAAAAGATTTTAATTTTGAGTGGTATTTACATAGCGACCTTCAAAATCTCCAGATAAACTCCTAATTTCAAAAGGAGGAAAATTATTCTCTCTACCATCTATACACATACTCAAGGTATACACACACACACACACACACACACACACACACACACACACACACCCTCCACACAGCCTCAGAGGTGTCATCTGCCTGGCACCATGTGGGCAGCAATGGGTGTGGGAGCCAAGTCAGCGTAGAAAGTGTCTCCAAACACTTACTCATCCTCCCACCACCTTCCAAAAACATTGTGTTGAGTTTACAGCTTTGAAAATGTAATTAACACTTTTACTTATGGGAGAGTGGATCCTGAAGGGTTTTAGCAATACTAGAAACAGCCTCAAATCTCAATGAACCATGGCCTTACTCAACAGTATCCCAGGCTTAGCCACACTCTTCTGGACTCCCAGGAGCCTGAAGAGCCATGCAGGCTTAGGTCAAGCTTTCTTTGTTGTTATCATCACACCCACCCCACTCCAAGACTTAAATACAGTACTAAACAGGCGTGGTGAAAGCTTGGAAAAGCTATCTGAAGAATTATGGTCTGTCTTAGTCTGGGTTCTATTGCTGTGATAAAGACACCATGACCAAAAGCAAATTGAGGAGGAAAAGGTTCATTTCAGCTTACAGTTCCACATCACAGTCCATCGTGGAAGGAAAGCAGGGCAGGAGCTCAAGGCAGGAACCTGGAGACAGGAACTGAAGTACTAACCATGGAGGAATGTTGCTTACTGGCTTGTTCCTCCTGGCCCATCTGCCCACAAACAGTGGGCCCACCACAAACAGTGGGTAGGGCTTACGACATCAATCATTATTAAAGAAAATGGCTACAATTTTGGCTTCAGGCAATCTGATGGAGCCTTTTCTCAACTGAGGTCTCTTTCCCAAATACCTATACCCTGTAGCAAGCTGGGTACAAAACCAAACAAAACCAACCAACCAAAACCACCAGAACGGGTTCTACAACTTTCTGCTGTGATAACTTGATCCTGGAGGCTCTAGATTTGTCAAGAGTTGTGTCTTTACAAGCATGGTGTGCATGTAGAGGTGACAATGACAGATTCTGTCTTGTTCCTAGATCTCCTTCCTGTAAGCCTGTCACAACAGCTAGGGTCTTACATGGAAACATTAAAATCTTTTACTTGAAAGGAAAAAACAAAACTATCACAATTAGACCGTGGGCAGACGTAGTCATTAGGGAAAGAAACAGACTGGGCAAATTTTGGTAAGGGAACCAAAAGTGCTGCTGGGTACTGTCTGGGTAGGAATCTGGACCTTGGTTTTTAAGCAAAAGCTGATTCTCATGTGAGAGAACCAGCTGCAAGGTGCAACAAAGCCAACAAGACAGACAAAATCCAGGATTGCACAAAGTATAATTTATTGGACACTTGGGTTTAAAAAAAAAGGTGATGGTGGTGGCAGCAGAGGTGGCGGTGGCGGTGGTGGCAGCACACACTTTTAATCCCAGCACGCAGGAGGCAGGAGAGTCTCTGTAAGTTCAAGGCCAGCTTGGTCTAGAGAATGAGTTCCAGGACAGCCAGGGCTACACAGAGAAACCCCGTCTCAAAAAAAAAAAAAAAAAAAAAAAAAAAAAGATTGTTATGAGTAGCAAGACAAGTGAATTCTCACAAACTGGATCAGAAAAGGGGGCGGGGAGACAAAATGACCAGCCTCAGATTTCATCCAAGCCAGATGGAGCTGACTTATCTCCTATACACACTCCTGGTGCTGATAGATCTAGAATCTTAGTCATAAAACTCTGCAGACCACTCTATTTATAGATGCTGGGAAGCTTTGTGAGGAAAATTAGGCAGGCTCACTCATCATGGTCATGGTCTTTATGACTCAAGATGGCTACAGTCAGGTCAAGTTGAAGCCTCATACCTGTGCAAAGGGCAAAGGCAGATAGGCAAGCCATGGGGGCAGGGGGAGATCAGAACTTGTTTCTTCTGCTTACAACGGAAACATACGGACACCACTGGGAAAAACACCAGCTAAAATATTGGTTCCTGTTCCAGAACAGCTGCTATGTATGATGATGTGAGAAATATGTTTTATGTTAAAACAAATACAGATTTTCTTTTGGGTTAATTGCAAGATTCACATGGCTATTTTAAATAGAAAAAGCAGAAGGCTCTAGCTCGAAATTTCGTGCATACAGTGGAGTCGTTGAATGGTGACTTGGATGCCTCAGAATTTTTCCAGGTGTCCTCACCTGCTCCTACTTGTGAAGGTCACTGGAGACCTGAGAGAGATGCTTTTTAATGAGCTTCAAGGACATAACACTAGGAAGCCTTGTCACAACCAGAGAACAGTACTAAGACTATGAACTCTTTGCACTCAAAAACCTTGAGGGTGTTCCTCCTCTTGGAATTCTGTCAGGGACTATCAGATCAAAATAAGCCCACTCTAAGGTTAGGCGAGTCAGAATGAGGGATTGAGCAGCATAGTCTATTTCTATGGCAGACCATCAGCATCCTGTACTTCCTTTGCAAACTGATGCACATGCTTAAGTCAGTTCCTTCCAAGTAATTTATCTAAGGTATGGTCAGGGTCAGTATTATTGGATAAGATGGCTTCCAAGCACAGGTCTCCCTTTCCCTGGTTAGTTTAATAAGCCCAGCTTCAACTTGGGAACCATATAGATAACTAATAGCTTTGTGAAATTATATACACAGGTGCATAATACATATTGATCACTATTATGATGATCTCTCTACAAATATCTTACAAAGGTCCAAAAGATGGACTGGAGTGTTCTCTTTTAGGAACACTCTTTCATTGCTGGTGGAAATGCAAACTAGTACAACCACTTTGAAAATTTTCTGGCGCTATCTCAGAAAACTGGGAATAGGGCTTCCTCAAGACCCAGCTATTCCACTCCTTGGAATATACCCTGAAGATGCACCAGCACACAACAAGGACATATGCTCAACCATGTTCATAGCGGCCTTATTCATAATAGCCAGAACATGGAAACAGCCTAAGTGTCCCTCAGTAGAAGAATGGATAAAGAAATTGTGGTACATTACACTATGGAATACTGCTCAGCTATTAAAAACAAGGAATTCCCAAAATTTGTGGACAAATGGATTGAACTAGAAATGATCATAATGAATGAGTTAACCCAGAAGCAGAAAGACTCAAATGGTATATACTCACTTATAAGTAGACACTAGCCCAAGAGACACATCCCATGAAAGTCTTCACCTACCAGCAAAGTGGGATAGACGTGAGGACATCCTTTTGGGGCGCTAGATGAGAGAAGTATGGGAGAATGGGGAAATAGAAGGATCCAGAGGGTCCTAGAAACCTACAAGAAGAACATTATTATGGGGCAGATCTGGGCCCAGGGGTTCTTCACAAACTATGGCACCAACCAAGGACAATACGTGCAGTAAACATGGAACCCCTACCCAGATCTAGCCAAGGGACAGGTCATTCTCTACAGATGAGTGGAGAGTGTGGTCTGACTTTCACATGAACTCTGGTGCCCCATATTTGACCACATCCCTTTGATGGGAAGGCCTGGTGGCACTCAGAGGAAGGATAACAGGTCACCAAGAAGAGACTCGATACCCTATGAGCATATACAGGGGGAGGAGGTCCCCCTCAGTCACAGACATAGGGGAGGGGAATAGGGTGAAAGCGGGAGGGAAGGAGGAATGGGAGGATAGAAGGGATGGGATAACAACTGAGATGTAATATGAATGAATTAATAAATAAATTTTTAAAAATGAAGCCCTCCTTTAAGGAACCTGAGGCACGTGCTGGGCTGTATAGGAATCGTCTCATTGCAGTTGTATTGATAGGTAGTCTCTTTAACAGCTATAGGGACACTTAGGCTATGTCTACTTCTTCCTGAAGGGGCTTCAGCGGTGTCTTTTAAGGGATTCAGAGGTGAAAGTGGTTTTAGACACCATTTAGCAAAGTGGTTCTCAACACCAACACCTGTCAGAATGATCACAGCTCTACATATTACTTTGAATATTATAATAACCATGATTGGGGAGAAAGGGGCAACTTGGGGTAGTATTTCCTCTTTCCACAATTCTGAATGAGATAGAAAAGCATCGCACAACTAGTCACCCCACTTGTGTAGACAGACAACAATCTTGTTGAGAACACTATTTGTTGCAAGCTGTAATTAATGAGGTGCCAGCTGTGAGAGGCAGTGCTCCCTGCATCAGCTACAACTATCCAAGCAAAGTTCTTATGCTTTTAGGCAGATGGGAGAGAGAAAAGGGTGAAACAAAACAGAAATGTGGTCAGAATGATCTGATCAGTAACACATGCTATGTGGGTAAAATTGTATTTCATTATCTGACATACAGATTCCTTTTCACACTCTTCTTAGAAAACTTGATTTAAAATTTATATCCAACTTTGAATTCTTCCATTTGGCTTAATTGTTTTACATTTATAGCTTCTATCTCTGTCTCTGTCTCCGTCTGTCTGTCTCTGTCTGTCTGTCTGTCTGTCTGTGTGTGTGTGTGTGTGTGTGTGTGTGTGTGTGTGTGGAGATAAGTGAAACAAAAATTCATGAAAAGTGAAAAAGTTTTTTACATACTGGTTTATTTTAAAGTACAATGTATAATTATAAAATTTCTGATAAAAATATTTTAAAATACAAATTTTAAAGTTTTAATTAAAACACTCGTAATAAATACATACATTATTGCCATAAAAATAAAAATCTTAAAGCGGACTTCCAACCTTCTAAGTTTTTATGATAGCTAATGCTTGAATATTTTCTAAGTACACATTTGTAAAAACTGAGGTTTATTAAAACCTCTTTTATGCAACGTTATACAAATATCTACCATACAATGTGAGAAGAGGTTTCATCATCTTTTTAGAAATGCTTAAACCAGCTGGGCAGTAGTACCTGTCTGTAACCCAGCACTCAGGAAGCTGAAGTGGGGTTATAAGTTCAAGGCCAACTTAGACTACTATAGTAAGAGGCCTGTCTTAGTTACACACACACACACACACACACACACACACACACACACACACACCCCTAATTGAGTCAGCCTCAGAAAAACAAAATTGTGGCTTCTATATTTTATTTAAATACCTGAAATCATGTGCAAATAGATGACCTAAAGTGGCTATGAAACCAGCTAGGGGACAAAGGGAGCTAGTGGGAGGAGGAGAGTATGGTGGAAGTGCACCCGATACACTTGTTTGAAAATGTCTGTACCTAACAATAATTTTTTTAATTGATAAAGCAAAACTAGGAATTGCTTAAATCCTGTTTTTACAATATTACCTTATAAAACAACAAAGTTATGATAGGTTCTAGTTTATAGTCTTGTATGATACCTTATGAGGTCTGCATCACACTACGGATACAAATGTGCATGGCACATTTTCTCTCCTGTGCACTGACCCTTCCTTCGTGCAGACACATGTGGTCCAAGGACTGATCAGAGCATAGCAAAGTGTAGCTTCAACTGCTTGATTAGATGCTGTGTGTCCACGTGCTCGGGAAACGCCGCTTCAGACTTCTGAGCAGCAACGTAGCTTCTCTGAAGATCTCCAATCTGTGAGAAATACCAGATCATGAACCAGAATAAGATCTACGGGTTGAAAACCTGTGAGGGCTTCTTAAAGATAAACTACAGTTTAAAATTACCCCACCTAAATTAGAAACGAGGAAAATAAGTAATGTATGTTCCATTACTGTTGTGTAGTTATAAATCAGAAGCCTGTGTTTTCTCTGCCTGTCACTATATAGTACTGTAAGTTTAAGAGAGGATTTGCATGGCTAAAGACCCTGCTTAATGTAAGCAGAATAAATGCAACAACCAACAAAGACATTTTGATTAGCATAGCATCTCTTAGGCAAGGATATCAATAATGTTCAATGAACTCTGTTTATGTCCAGTTCCAAAGAAAAACAATCTACTTTCAATCATGTATGCACGTCTCAAAAGACAGAAAATGTTTAGTGTGTGCACACACACATACACACAAAAAAAAACCAGATGACTCAATTCTGATGGATTTTTAATAACATATTTTTGCATTTTAGATTGAAATGGTTTTCTTTGAAAATCATAACACTTCCAACATTATTGTTATTTTACAGTATTTTGCTGAACTACCTTATCGGAATTCTTTGAGCTAAGAATCATTAAAGTGCACTGATCTTTCTGTAAGAAAGTATCTGTGTAGTTAAACTAAGTGGCAGCATGGTGCAGTGGGAGATGAAAGGGCATCACAGGAGCTGGGATTCAGTATGGAATCCCGTACTGCCATGATGCTCTAGGGTGTGTCTTTGGCTGTTTTTTTCAAATTTATTTTCTATTATTTTTAATTATGTTTAGGTATGAGTACATGTGGCTATGTGTACGTGAGTGCAGGTGCAGTCAAAGCCAGAGGTGCAGAATCTCCTGGAGCTGGAGCTATAGGCAATTTTGAGCCACCTGATGTGGATGCTGGGAACCAAATCCTGACCTTTGGAAAACCAGCAAGTACTCTTAGCCTCTGGGCCATCCCGGAAGACCCCTGCCATCTAAGGCTGGTTCTTGCTGGTCTAGCTTTGAACTAATGACCCTCGTTCCTTAGCCCCTGGTGTTTAGGGTTTCACAGACTTGAGCCTCCACTCCCAGCTTCTACAGATACCTCATAACCTCTGTGTGCTAGCATCAGCCAGGTGGTGGTGGCACATGCATTTAATGCCAACACTTGGGAGGCAGAGGTAGGTGAATCTCTGTGAGTTCAAGGCCAGCCTGGTCTACAAAGTGAATCCAGGATAGTCAAGGCTACACACAGAGAAAGCCTATCTAAGGAGGGTGGGGAGGGAAGGGTGCAAGCATCATGAGGCAGAAGCTTCTCTCTGCTGCATTCACTGCTACATCTTATACGCTGACCACAGGGCCTAGTATGCAGAGATGCTCAGTAAAGAAACATCGCTGGGGTTCTGGAAGGAATTCAGGAAGATAGATAAAGTACCTCCAACAGGACCTGGTACTTAGCAACCTTCCCCAGACATGTGTGGATAGTTTTGTATTCATGCTATAAAAATATCATGTTGATGTCTTTAGTCAATAAAAACCTGTACTTGTATAACAAACATTTTGAACTGTTTTCTAATCCTCAGTACAGATCTGCCTTTCATGGTGAAAGTGCAGAGATACCCTGGCTTGTTTGTTTACGTCTTATTAAAAACAGCTCACTATTTCTGCTGGTTCCTGGATATGACTGATTAGCAGAGAATACTAATAGTTATCTTCCCTCATATTGCTTGTAACTAAACAGCATTCAGTACCATCCCTTAACTCCTAACGATCTTGAGAAAGGTGTGGTGAAAATACAATCTGCAGATAACATACAGGATTCCATTCTGGAAAAGTCAATTATAATCCTTTCTGAATCAGGAATTATCTAACAAGTGTTTCTTCAGTGATTAAATGTGGTATTTTAAAGCATAAGAGATTTCTTCTGCAATTTGTAGTGGTGGTGTAGTTAATACCCAGTGATAAAGTTTATTACATAATCTCCTGAAGTGAAGATATTTGTGATAAAAGTTTTTTAAAAGTCATTTCTTTCAGATTGAAAAAAATCAACCTTCTGTTCAGAAAGATAAGGTTTAAAATGTTGTATTCAATCTGTATTTTTTTAAATCAAGAAAGATCAAGAATGTGTCAGATGAGAAATTAATAAAGGAAAAAAATACCTTATCAGAGACTGTTGCAAAATTGAAATGTGGCTCATACATATGGGGGGCTAAAGACGATGCAGTTTGTAAGAGTGCTCGTGCCTGTGGGGAGAAAAGAAAACGCCACATATGAGTATATGTCAGCACTGTATCTGAGATTTCTTTAGGTTAAAACAAAAAATCTGGGGCTGGACCTTAAAATGATCCTGTGGGAAATTCAAATGACCTTCTTCAGGAAATACAATGACATAATAAAACAGAGCTTACTATGGATACAGGCAAAGTTGTGTCAGCAATATATACATCAAAAGAAGGAACACAAGAGCTGAAAACGTAGAGTAGACACAGGTTATTTGAGAACCATTGCCTCATAAAGTTTGCACTTCAGTAAAATATTCTACTAAAATGTAATCTTGAGGCTTAAAAAAAGTTTTCATGACTTAAGCTTTTTTATTGGTGATCAATAACAACTTAAAACCAATACATTTCAAATGGTGAGAGCAAGCATTTGTTATACTGTTGATCAGTTTGCTAAGTGAAAATATCAACAGTGACAAACTTCCTCTAAAGCACTGTCTTAGGGTTACTGTTGTTGTGATAAAACACCATAGCCAAAAGCAAGTTGGGGAGGAAAAGGTTTATTTGGCTCACACTTCCACATCATCTATTACTGCAGGAAGTCAGGACAGGGACTCAAAAAGGGTAGAAACCTGGAGACAGGAGCCAGTGCAGAGGCCATGGAGGGGTGCTGCTTACTGGCTTGCTCCCCATGGTTTGCTCAGCCTGGTTCTTTTTATAGAACCCAGGACCACCTGCCCAGGGATGGCCCCACCTATAATGGGCTGGGCCCTCCCCCATTAATCACTAAGAAAATGCCCCAAAGCTGGATCTTACAGAGACATTTTCTTACTTGAGGTTCTCTCCAGTGCCTTTAATCTTGGGTCAAGTTGACATAAAACTAGCTGGCACAAGTACTCGAAGCCTAGAAGTTAAGATTACATTTCACAGGACCATGTTTTGCAGAGACCATGGAGTAACAGGAGATGGTCATGTGTGCACCATAGGTCATATGAAGCCACCGGACAACCCTCCCCAAACTCTAAACTTGTATCCATGACCCTGAGGACAAATTCATTTATCTTTTTTTCTGAAATGAAAAAAAAAAAGAGAGAGAGAGAGAGAGAGAATACTAATTCATATAAGATGGCTGACAGTAGATTTTCCTAATAAAACAGGGTGAGTACGAAACTTTTAAACACATTTGAAGTCAGTGGATTGGTGAGATGGCTCAACAGGGACGGGCACCTGCTACCTGCTGATCTGAGCTTGATCCCCAGAACCCTCGTGGAAGAAAGGGAGGAGGGGGGAGAACTAGCTCCCACAAGTTGTCCTCTGACCGCTACATGTGTGCCATAGAATGTGTACATACTTGAGCATGTGTACACATACATACACACATGTACACACACGCTCACACATACACACACACACACACACAGACACACACACACACGGCCTCACAGTACTGAGATTACAGACACATGCTGCAATGGCTTTTTTTTTTTTAAAGATTTTATTTATTTGTTGTATATGAATGCTCTACCTGCATGTACACCTGTATGCCAGAAGAGGGCATTATATCACACTATAGTTGGTTGTCTACCATCTGGTTGCCGGGAGTTGAACTCAGGGCCTCTGGAAGAGCAGCTAGTGCTCTTAACCTCTGAGCCATCTCTCCAGGCCCTTGCAAAGGCTTTTTAAGTGAGTGCTGGGGTTCTGAACTCAGGCTCTCAAGCTTGCATGTAAGCACTTTCCTGATGGGCCGTCTGCCCGGCCCCTCCAGGAACACTGACTTAGACTTCTCGCATGCCAGGTGCCGTTGCTAGTGCTGAGAACGCAGAAGTTACATAACAAATGCCATCTCTGCTTTCAAGCCGCCAACAATCTGCTTTCTCCACACACCAAGACCTGGTAAAGTGAGAAGAAGGGCATGATGTGCTCGGCCTCGAGGGCTTTTTTTTTTTAGACTAATGTTTGGATGTTTTTTCTAAGGAGACGGTACCTAAGACCCAAGTGATGAAAAGAAACTTGTCATTGCAAGATCCGGAGGATACCACAGACGGCCACAGGGCGACAAAGCCCTGTGTGGTGTGTCTAAAGCAGCAGGACAGCTCGTGTGCTTGAAGTCAGCGAGGCACGAGAACACGGATGTGGTCTCAAAGAATATAAAGGCCACACGGGCCACGGCAGGAAGCTTGGGTTTCATTCCAAATGCATAGAGAAGGAACTGCAGTATTTTAGCAAAGCAATAATAAAATTATATTGTTTTATAACAAAATCCATTAGCCTATTCAGAGGAGTTACGTGCTACTGCTTCATTCATTCATTCATCCATCATTAAGTCACTCAGCAGGCCTCCTGATTGGGGGGGGGGGCTTTAGTAAGCACAGTTGGTAAAGTGCCCTCCCTCCCCCGGGTGTGGTGTGTGTGTAGGAGGGAGGCCAGCCAGGAGGCCCCTGGGATAGTGAAGGGAGGAGACGAGCGTGGGGTAGAGAAGAGGAACCACGTTGAGCCAGGGCTGACAGGACTGCTGAGTAATGTGGGTGTGGGGGTAGCAGACAGAGGAAAGAAGAAAGGAGTGGTTGGTGGGTAGGCGCTAAGGGTGCTCGCACGGGCAGCTAGATCGTGGTGGGAGAGTGTCTTCCGGGTAGTGAAACCATGGAGATGCACGGTATTCTGATTAAGTCAAATGCTCAATTCTGGCCTCAGAGAAATGAAGTGACTTGACCAAGGTCACACAGCTAGTACACGACAGAGCTGGGATTCAGACCCAGGCCTGTTGGCCTCTAGAGCTATTAAAAAGTATAATGCACAATGACAGCCAAGTGTCACAGCTTTCCTTTGAAGAAAGCCACTGTCTGTGGTGACAATGGCACTTCTCTGACCTGTTCAATATGACCCTTCCTCATCTCCAGCACAGCAAGGTTGTTGTAGGCCTCAGCATGGTGGTTGTTGTGGACCAGGGCCAGCCTGAAACACTGATGGGCCAGGTTTGTATCTCCTATTCCCTGCAAAGGAAAGCACATGCTTACACACATGAAGCCCTGCTCTTCCCACTACCATAGCTGCCCTCATTTTGCATATTAATCTTTCTAGCTACATAGAGAAAACAAGCACCAACCACAGCAGCGAAGTGTGAGTTCTGTGTAAGGATTTAACTTGAGGATACAAAACAACTCCCATAATCCTCTATGGTCAAATGGATTTATGATATCTTGAGAATTCCTTCACATGAACGTATAGTGACTTTTCCATAACAGGAAACACACACACACACAAAACAAAACAAAAAACCCATACCACAGCAATGTGCCCCAGGTTGTACCAGACATCAGCTGCCTCTTCTTCATTTTCCGCCAGGAAAAGGGCGCGCTCAAATGAGGTCAGAGTCATATCATACTGCTGGGCGTAGAAGCAACACAGCCCCAGGTTATTGAAGAGCTGGCAGTTGTAAACTCCCATCTGCAAGAGGCGCCTTTTCAAAGGGGAGCACAAAATTTGCTGTCAGACTTAACTTTATAAATGTAAACCTTTTTCTAAAGTTAGAAGTGAATGCCTTCAGTAACCTCAGGACCCCTGAAGAATATTATAACACAAGCACATCAATACATGTTTAAAGCAACGATCACAACTTGCATAGACCATGTGTCCAGGGACAAGCTCAGAAAAGGGTTTGCTGTTGTTATTATTTGTTGTTTTCCAAAGGATTTATCAGAAAGAAAGGACACGGAGCCACAGAGTAAAGCTCACACATGTTACTTCAGGAGCCTCAGTGCCTGCAGGGAATTCCCTGAGGCCTGGTCCAACTTGAGGAGGGTGCTCCACATTGGCCACCGTGCCTTCAGTTGTACCCTGGATTCTGCTGCCTGCACTGCATGGTACAGATTCACTCCCATGAGCCTCTGCCATGGGAGATGTCACGGCAGACGGCTCTGTGTTCCCCACAGCTCTCCCTCGGCTGCTCAAGAGCCCTACTTTGCTTCTATGCAACACTAATCCCACAGAGTTCAGATACACAAATGAAAAGCTAGCCCCGCTGCTGTGGGAAGGCTGTGACCCACTTTAGGGTGGTAAGTGCAGCCAGCTGCATGTGTGCTGGGTGACGTCTGTACACTTTATGGATGCTTGGAAAGAACCTGTCAGCTGTCTGTCTACTCCTTTGTATTACAAGGGCTGAAACTACAGCCAAAAATTAATTTTGGGGCCAATGAGGTGGCTTAGTGAGAAAAAGTGTCTATCCCCAAGCCTGCTCACCTGAGCTTGATCCCTAGGACTCCACGTGGTGGACGGAGGGTGGAGGGTGGATCAAAGGGAATTCTCACACGCAAGCCATGGTACAAGCACCCCACCCGGGCATACACACAAGTAAATAGTGGAGGCAATGTTTAAAAGATGCATTTTAGAAGCCACGTGTAGGATAAAATAAGTATGTGCTCAAAACAGAACCAGCGACCACAATTTACTTATACTTGGAAAAACCTGAAAATACCTCACAAAACAGGTGACTGTGTTTTAAGTCCCCATCAAGGTTCAGGACACAGCGCAACAGCAAACCCCTTCCTGCTTCAGGCTCTCCATCTTTAGGTTTTGGGGTATTAAGAGGCGGTGACAATGAGAAACATTTTAAGTAGCTATTTAGCCTCTGTTGTTTCTTAATGACTAACAGGGACTCACACTGAACTGAAACGAAAGCTTGGCCAGGCAGGTTATGCTTCTTCGGGGTACCAGCCTGCACACCCCCAAAGTACCGAATACCACTTTAATCCTCAGAAAGCAGCCGAGAAATGTGGTTCTTAGATTTATAAACATGCAGCCTATGCATAATGCATAATTTCTCTACATTTTCATTCCATCCCTTTCTTGTTTCACCAGCTTTCCCTGCAGATGCACTGTACTGCCCACCTGTAAAAGCGGAGTGCAATCTCTGGCTGGTCAGAATAAAAGTGGTTGCTTCCAATGCAGGCGATGGCTTCCACGTGAGTATTGTCCTGTTTCAGAACTTCTTTGTAGTATTCTGCTGCAGATGAACTATTGTTCATTTCCTGTTCCCCATCCAGACAGAAGAACAAACCTTTATTGACACTGAACAAGAAGCTGCTTTTTTTTTCTGACTAATTTAAGTTCTTTCGTTCAACAAATATTTATCTGGAGTCTGTCATATGTCGGACTCTGTTCTAGACAGTAGGGACAAAATACTAATGAAAACATGAAGTCATCGTCCCCAAGGAGGTGACAGCTGGTGGGGAAGACAAACAAATGAGTCAGCATGGGACATAATGTATGGCAGGGAAGGAGGAGCAGAGTAAAGGAACCCTGAAGGGTGAGGGGAGAGCGAGGGAGGCAGGACTTGTTTGTTAGTGGTCACCTTGGAAGAGGCCCCGTCCAGACAGATGTAAATGAGGTGAGGTGTGGGAGCCAGCATTTGTGGGGGCAGTCTCATTCAGCAGAGAGACCAAGACACAGAGGCCTAAACTGAAGCATTTCCAAGCGAGCCTGAAAAGGGCATAGTGCCCAGGAGACCGGAGAAGCAGCCAGGCCTTCTGAGGCCATGGGCTGAGCCTCGGACTTCATACAAAGTCAGGAAAACATCAAAGGATTAGAAATCAATCACCTGGTGGCTGACTATAGGGCATACCAAATAGGGAAGAGAAGGCAGAAGAAAGACTGGTTCTAGGAAAGATATGAAAGCAACCCAAACCAAGTGTAGAAATACATGCAGAAGCAAAAACCAAAGGCGCCTTCTGCATCAATGCATACATTTGTAAAGCACTGGTAATCACAGATAAACGTCTCTAATTGTTTACAGAAAGGAACAACACAAATGACCCTTTAGATGACCTTGATTAGGGAGAAAGCATTATGACGAGGGACAGCCACCATTGGCTCCAGAGTGAGAGCGCATGGGAGAGACTGAATCAATCACCCAGAAGTGTCCAATTCCCCACAGGAGCTCTATTAGGAGACGCCCACCACGTACAGCAACTTCGAGGGTCCTGGAGGAGGAGAACCTTCAGTTTCCAAAGACAAAGTTGGCTTCTGACTCTTAGAGGTTCTTGAGGTGGCACGGGGTGGGCAAGCTCCATACTGTGGGATCTAAGCTGGCTTGGCCCAAGGGACACAGAAAGGGGGGCACTAAATAAAAGTACACAATTCGTGGTTGTTCTAAGTCAAGGGACTAGCGGACTGGGCTGACTCATAGCTGCAAGTGGAAGGCAGGGGATGAATTCATTGTAAGTGCTGTGAAAACCACTGCACACTTTGTCAGCTCCATCCCAGAGCTGAGGGGTGTAGCCTGCAATCTACCACTAACATTATTAAAATCTCAGGCACACTCTTAACGACTCTGGGCTTGACCTTGAGCTTCCTGGGTAGCTGGGCTGCAGGTAAATGTCATCACACCTGGCTCAACAAGTATTATTAATAAAGGTTACCACCTCTCAAACCTGCCTCTGCCCAGTCCATCCGCCATGAAACTTCCTGTATGTCCAACTGCACACAGAGCTCTTCTGCCTCTCAACTTACATGGCACTGACTGTCACAGGCTCTTTCCCCAGGAGAACTCTATTGGCGTTAGGTTTGCATCACCACACAGTGTTTCTTTAGACACAGGACTTGTATTTGCTAGAAGACTCACATAGACCAGGACTGTACCCCAGGCCACATCTACATACGTTACACATATAAAGTAATACGTAAGGTAAGTCCTTTCACTCGTGGAGTCAAATTCTTCCAAGTCCTCTTTTCACTTGGTCATTCATGTCTGGGTTTTTTAAACCAGTATTGTCTATGCACATGATGCTTTGCTATTTATATTTTACTAATAATTCTACATGCTTGTGGGATACCGTGTGCAGCCTTGAAAAGGCACGTGGTGTCGAATGCACACATCTGTGGCCTCACTTGCTTCTTGTCTCTTTGTGATGAAGTCAGTTAAGAGCTCCCCCATTGCTCCTTAACAGTGCTCCCCCATTGCTCCTTAACAGTGCTCCCTCACTGCTCCTTAGCAGTGCTCCCCCCACTGCTCCTGACAGTTCTTGCAATGCTGATGCCTGTGCTTTCTGGATCTAACCAGCAGGTGTCAACAAACTCTTTCAGGCTACAGTCAGAAATAATTACCTTGTTCACTGTGTTGGCAAACTGTAATAACTGACAAGAGCTGCAAACGAGAAGAACTACACGTCTGCTGCTACTTGGCTACAAGGATCAGAAGAAATATGGCATATATAAATGCCATGGCGTATTATTCAGAAGACAGAATTATGTCATTTGCAGGAAAATAGATAAAAGTGGAGATCATCATGTTAAGGAAAAGAAGCAAGGCCCAGAAAGACAGGTGTGTGTTCTCTCATATGTGGAATCTAGGCTTTAAAAAAGGCCTGCTGGGCGGTGGTGGCGCGCGCCTTTAATCCCAGCACTTGGAAGGCAGAGGCAGGTGGATCTCTGTGAGTTCGAGGCCAGCCTGGTCTACAAAGGGAGTCCAGGACAGGCAGGGCTACCCAGAGAAACCCTGTCTCGAAAAAAACAAAAACAAAAAGAAAAAAAAAAAAAAGAAGGCCTGAAACAGAAGAGTAGATGGTGAGCAGGAAGGAGGAGGGAAGACAAAAGAGAATGAAGGAGTGGGGAATAAGACATCTGTGGTATAAATGCGTGAGCGTATCAAAGTGAAAACCATTGATTTGTACAGCGGCTGCATGGTAACGAAAGGAAAGATGCTACATATTGTAAGATGCGCCCCAATGCCAGAGATGTTTAAATATGAAAAAGGGGTTTTCTGTGTCTATATGCATATGTGTGTACATGTGTGTTGTACATATACATGTATGGGCATGCATGTGGAAGCCACATGTCAACCTTGGCTGTCATTCTTCAAGTACCAGTCACTTTTATTTTTAAGACAGGACAGGTCATTAGCCTGGAAGCCCCAGGTTAGGCTACGATGCAGGTGCTTGAAGACCGAGCCCACAGATGTCCTATTCTTTCTCAATGAAGTGGTCAACTGCCAACCAGAGCACATTCTCTTTCTTGTGTGTGATATATTTGTGCACACATTTGTCTGCGCATGTGTGCACATGTGGAGGCCAGATGTCAATGCTGGGTGACTTCCTCTATCATTCCTCATCTTGTTTATTTATTTATTTATTTATTTATTGAGAGGGTCTCTCATTGAAACTGGAGCACACTGGGTTAGCTATCCTGGCTGGGTGTCAAGTTCCAGAAATCTCTGTTACTGCCTCTGGGTGCTGGAATTATTATGTGCATACTGCCACACCTGGCTAGTGTTACATGTGCACATCGACATACCTAACTGGGATTATATGTGCACACTGCCACACCTGGCCAGGTTACATGTGTGCACTGACACACCTGGCTGGAGTTACATGTGCACACTGCCACACCTGGCTGGGTTACATGTGCACACTGCCACACCTGGCTGGGTTATATGTGCACACTGCCACACCTGGCTGGGTTACATGTGTACACTGCCACACCTGGCTGGGTTACATGTGCACCCTGCCACACCTGGCTGGGTTACATGTGCACACTGCCACACCTGGCTGGGTTACATGTGCACACTGCCACACCTGGCTGGGTTACATGTGCGCACTGACACACCTGGCTGGGTTACATGTGCACACTGCCACACCTGGCTGGGTTACATGTGCACACTGCCACACCTGGCTGGGTTACATGTGCACACTGCCACACCTGGCTGGGTTACATGTGCACACTGCCACACCTGGCTGGGTTACATGTGTGCACTGACACACCTGGCTGGGTTACATGTGCACACTGCCACACCTGGCTGGGTTACATGTGCACACTGCCACACCTGGCTGGGTTACATGTGCACACTGCCACACCTGGCTGGGTTACATGTGCACACTGCCACACCTGGCTGGGTTACATGTGCACACTGCCACACCTGGCTGGGTTACATGTGCACACTGCCACACCTGGCTGGGTTACATGTGCACACTGCCACACCTGGCTGGGTTACATGTGCACACTGCCACACCTGGCTGGGTTATATGTGCACACTGCCATACCTGGCTGGAGTTACATATGCACACTGCCACACCTGGCTGGGTTACATGTGCACACTGCCACACCTGGCTGGGTTATATGTGCACACTGCCACACCTGGCTGGGTTACATGTGCACACTGCCACACCTGGCTGGGTTATATGTGCACACTGCCACACCTGGCTGGAGTTACATGTGTGCACTGACACACCTGGCTGGGTTACATGTGCACACTGCCACACCTGGCTGGGTTATATGTGCACACCGACACGCCTGTCTGGGATTACAGGTGCACACCACCACACCTGACTCTTTCTGTGGGTTCTGGGGGACGGTCCTGAGTGCTCATGCATGCAAGAGAAACACATTACTGACTAAGCTATTGCCCCAGCCCACTGTGTTTGGGCACTTTCTGGTCAAAACAGACATTTACATCATTGTTCATGGTTTACGTAGTGTTTCATTGTCATGTAGATCACATATGACCCAGTCCATTTTTGGTGAGTCTCAGTTTCTTCACATTTTTATCCAAAAGAATGGAATATAAACATCTCCGAATAACTGGACACTGTAGAAAAAAATCCCCAGAAGTAAAACTGGCCCAAAGAGGAACCAGGTTTTACTTCTCCCTGGTGACTCTAAACAGCTTCCAGGCGGGCTGTGTCGACACATGCTCCCACAGCAGTGCACACACACGGAGTCTGCTTCTTCATACCTTGGACAGCCTAGGCTCTGTGAGACTCCACCTCTGTCAATCCAAGCAAGTCGAAGGTGGCATCATAAGGCTGGTTTGGTGTTTAATTCTTTAATTCTGACAGAGACTGGATGTTTACCATATGAGACACCATACTTGCTTTTTCTGTGAGCTGCCAACTTGTGACCTTTGTCTATTTTCTGAGCTAGCCTGCCTTTTGCCCTTTCATTATTGACATTTTGTGCTGCTATAATAGAACAGCACGTGCAGGGTAATTTATAATGAGCAGAAAATTATTCAGCTATATTTGGAAAGCTGTGGGGCCCAAGATCAAGAGGCATTTGCCTCTGCCTCCCCACCACTGAGATTAAAGGAGTACACCACTATGCTTGGCTTTAGTATATAGGAAATCTATATAGGAAATACAAGTTCTCAAATATCAGTCTTTGCTATTTTTTGTTTTATGACATAAAAACATTTTCCTCATGCAAGACATTGGTGGATGGCTCAGTGGCTAAGAGCACTGAGAGAAGAACTGACACATTGAGAAGAACTGAGTTCGATTCCCAGCACTCATATGATGGTTCACAAGAGCCCATGGGCACCAAACATAAACTGTGGAGCACAGACTTACATGCAGGTCATAAACACCCATGCACATAATAATAACTAGATAATTTTTAAAAATATTTTCTTCATTCTAATTTATACAAATAATGTACCTATGTTTCTTTCTGAAATTTTCAGCTTCTTTGCAGGATGGCTTTTACTATCAACCTGACACAACCTGGAAGCACTTGGGAAGAGTCTTAATTAAGGATTAACTAGATCAGGTTAGCAAGGGGACACCTGTGGCAGACTGGGTTGACTACTGCTATAAGGATGATCCAGACCACTGTGGGCAGCACCATTCCCTAGGCATGGGGTCCTAAACAGTACAAAAGGAGAAAGCCAGACGAGAGCAAGCAAATATGCGCTTATTATTCTCTTTGCTCCTGTCTATAGGTAGGTGTGACTAGCTGCTTGAGTTCATGCCTTGACTTCCCCTCAGTGACGGATTTTAACCTGGGGTTGTAAACCGAATAAACAATTTTTTCCTAAGTTATTTTTGTCGGAATATTTTATCGCAGCAACAAAAATGAAACTAGAATAATTTCATGTTTTGAGGTTTTAACTCCTTAAAGAGCTTAAATCTGAGACTGGAGAGATGGCTCAGTCAGTAAAGTTCTTGTTACAAAACACTGAGGACCTGAGTTAAGTCCCCAGACACACATGAAAAAGCCAGACATGGTGGCAAATGTGTGTATCCCAGTGCTGGGGAGGTAGCTTCCTGGGGCTTGTTACCCAGTCTAGCCCAGCCAGGCTAGAATAATCGATAGCCTCCAGTCTCAAAAAAGGTGGACAGCTCCTAAGGACTGACACTAAGGTTGACCTCTGGCAACACATACATGTGCACATGTCCACAAATAGACACACAATTTAAATCTGGTTGAAATAAGTCTTTTAATACAAGTTATATTTGCTCATTTGCTCCATTTTAAAGTATTTAAATAATACTCTAACAACTCAATTGACTTAACAGTTCGTCTTTGTCACATTGTAAATTCTCAGATAGACTCTTTTGGTCCTTAAACTTATTTCTGCATCAGAACTGGTTAAATCATAATATTTCTAGAAAAGATTCTAATGACATATACTTAAAATAATACTTCCATGTATATATAAATATTACCTCAAGTGTATAATAAACTTAATATTAGTGAGTGATTTTTAAAGTGGTTATTTCTGAGCCAAATCATGAAATGTGAACCACACTTACAGCTGAATTATTTGAAGTAAAGTTGCAAATAGCTTAAAGAGTGCTGGAGCGGTTCTGCTCTGAACAGCAAAGGAGTGTGTTCAAAATACAAAGCCTGCAGCCCGCTTTCCAGGACTGAAACTACAGCAGGAGGAAGATTGATCTCACACTTCTTACATTTGCCTGAGGCTACCCTCACACACGGTAAAGTTGAATAGCATTTGCATGGTTAGGTTTCTAGTTTCAAACATTTTCTAGCAAAGAACAGCTGAAATGAGGGCCTTTCTATCAAAATGCCTCAAAAAAATTCAAAAGCATCAAGAAGTTTAACAAAGACACATGATCTAAGCAAGTGTCTGTAAGAAGCACAAGGAAGCAGAGGCAGTAGGACATGCTCACCAGAAAACAGGAAGCACCCAGACCATGACGGAAGGAACAGAGCAGTAGGGAAAGGACACAGCAGAAGACTCCCTGGGATAAAAGCAACGTCCTCAGAGGCAATTGTAGTGTAGTTGCAAACTAAGGACATGGCTAATTATCTCTCAAACCTCTGCCACACTAAAGAAAAGGAATTCTCTAGAAATCTGGCTCTGGTGTGGCAAGCTTTGGCAGAAGAGAAGTTAATTGTGAAGCCAAGGTGGAGATGCCATGTGCAACCCCTTCTGCTCTACGCTGTCCCTGGCAGTAGGCTGCATTCCGCTCCACATCTTTCTCTCTGCCGCTGCAAACTGCACTCTGAGGAGCAAAGTGCGGAAGGCAGCTGATGAAGGACCACTGGGTACGGTGACACACAATGGCTCCCAGCTCTCTAAAGGTAGAGGAGGATGGAGAGTTGAAGGTCAGTCAGGGAGCCAGAAACAAAGGGAAAAAAACCAAAAGATCTGTTCCAAATCCATGGCCTATCCTAGCGTTAGCAACAGTGGGCATGATAGACAGGTACAGATGGGATTCGTCTGGAAAGCAGTGTGCACTAAAGATGCTAACAGCTTCCTAGCCCTTTCTGCTGACATCTTCTGTCAAAAGGAGAACAAAGTGTCTGAGAGATGCCAAAAGCAGAGTCCAGTGGTCTAATCACCACCCAAAGGTAGGAAAATTAGCAACAGCAAGAACTCCCCTGGATTCAGAAGGTGACTATTTTATTTTCCTTTTAAGCCTCTTGATCAAAGGTTTGTTCATATTCCATTTATTTAAGGTCACGGCAAGTAAAGGTAGAAAAATATTGATAGTACTTGTTTGGAACAGGTCAAAGTCTTCTTTGTATGTATTTATTAAAGGTATTATTTCAAAAAGGAAATTTTCTTCTAGACAATTTAAATATTACTTATTTTCATCCAAAATGCAATTCATTAGTAGGGTGCAGTGGCCTATACCTGTGACCCCAAAACTAAGAGGCTGAGAGGAGAACATCACCGCAATTCAAAGACAACCTGTTAGTTCTAGGCCAGCCTGGCCTACATAATGAGACTCTGTTTCAAGAAATCAAATCAAACAAACCAAATGCAGAATTCATGTTCCTCATACAAATTTCTGAAAAAATAAAAATTATTCACAAGCTATCACCTAGGCCAGCAACCCTTAATCTCTTCCACTTGGCTGCAAAATAATTTACCAATATTACAAGAAGCGTCTTTCAATGAATTTAAAGAAAACAGAGTTGTGCTTGTTCAATATCATATTAAAAAGTTCTAAGCAATTTTAAAGTAAAAAAACCAAAACTATATATTCAGATGATAATTTTATTTATAAAAATATATTTAAGAGGATCTATGCACAAGACCTTAAAATTTAAAGAGTGGCTAATATCAAACTAGCTTTTAAAAAGCAATGCGTTCCTATTCACCAACACTAAACAGAATTACAATAGCTCATTCATAGTAATACATCCACTCATAGTATGCCTAGGAATCTATGTGTGCAGGAAAGAGTTGACAGAAGACCTGAGATTGCTATTCTTAGAAAGGTATGCACTGGGAACTGATTCCTGCTCTCATATAAACCTTCCCAGAAGACAAAAGTGGTTTCTAATGTGACACCCACCATTTGTACTATGTGGCTTGTGCTGATGCCTGGTAACTGTAAGACAGAGTCTGAAGAACTCTGCTACATGATAGGCATGTGGTGTCCACACAGTCTCTAATGAGATTCCTGGTAGACAACAGTCTGCAGTAGCTGTCACAACTTGTTGCTGGGAGAATTAAGTGTGTTCCTTGTGACTCCATGCTGTGACTCTACCCTTCAGGGAAGCTCATTAAGACACAGGATGTTCTCAACAGAGGCGAAATTCCATCCTGCAGGGAAGCTTATTAAGCTCAAGAAGTAAACAACTCAAAGGCTTCAGGAACTCCCTGAAACTGACTAGATGCTTTAGGTTCCTTCTTCCCCAAGCATACACACACTGTAAAGGCTGCATTCTGTAAAGGTAGCATTCTCAGACAAGATGAGTCAGCCAAGACACCTGGAGGAAGCCAACACAAGTCAAACTGCCTAAAAGAGGCAAAGATCAGCAAAGTGTCTTTGGATAGAGCTCAGACCACTCCCCCTAGGTCTCTAACCCTGTTGAGCTGTCTGCCTGCAGGCTAGCAGTATGCTCCAGGTTTCTGGCTTTTGCTATCACTTACGCTGAAGTGGGCTTCAGTTATGCAAGTGTCTGAGTCATTCCTGTTCCTGTAAGTAACCATTCACCTACATTTCTATAGGTAACCTCAATAAATCTCACTGGTTTCCCACTGTGGACTTCGGTGGTATCCATCCTTTTGTCTGTCATTTATTCCCTAGCTGGGATAAGTAGATGTTTATTCCCATCTCTCCAGGCAATGTTGTATAACACTTCACTAGAAGAGGTTTTTTTTGGAAACTCATACCTTGCTTCCTCTGATTTTGTTTTGTATCTTTTTTGCATTAAGAAAAGGTTCCTTTAAAAAGAAATAAAATAAAAAAACAAAACAAAACAAAAAACAAAAACAAAAAAGAAAGAAAAGGTTCCTTGTGAGCCCACTGCATGCTGTGTTTTGGGAGTCGTTTTAAAGGACTGAATTTTAGCATGGCTTGGTGACTTCCACCATAACCTCTTTCTGGAAATAATCACAAACTATTCACTAGAGGACAAAAAGGAACAAAGAAACTTAAGAATTATGTCGTAATTAAGAATGGAAAAAAAGGCCGGGCGTGGTGGCGCACACCTTTAATCCCAGCACTCGGGAGGTAGAGGCAGGCGGATCACTGTGAGTTCGAGGCCAGCCTGGTCTACAAAGCAAGTCCCGGACAGCCAGGGATACACAGAGAAACCCTGTCTCAAAAAACCAAAAAAAAAAAAAGAATGGAGAAAAGGCAGCCTACCTGCCCACCCCACCAAGCAAATATTAACTGTAAATCTAGTCAATATTCCAGCAAGGATTAAAAAAAAAAAGTTCTCAAGGCCTCAGTCTTAAAATCAATACGGAAGAACAAAGAGATAAATTTTCAGCTGTAAAGGAGAAAAACCAGGTGTCAAGATTGTCTAATGTAGCCTTGGGAACACTGTAACGCTATAGTAATTAGCAGGGAAGAAAACGGTCTGTGGGAACGGTCTGTGGTATCTGAGAACATGAATCTAAACTGTGTTAGAGTAAGTAGGAGTCCGAAGCATCTTGACAAGGCACACACACTAGGTGCCATTAGAAAACTATAAAAATGTAGCTAGTATGAGACTGGTAAGAGGCTGGACAAATAGGCTAATGGGCCAGATTAGGAAAACTCAAGCTATAGCTACCAGAAACGAGAAAAGCAGATGTTTGGTGTTACAGATGTTGGGAAAGGATTGTGAAGTGTGCTGAGATCACAGGCTACGCAATCAGGAGAAATAAATTAAATTCCTGTCTTGTACCATCCTATCTTGTATCATTCTAGATGCCTCTGGGTATCTAAGATATTTCATTGTAAAAAACCTAGCTGAAGGAAACACACACAGCAAAATCTCTCCTTATATACTGCTGAATCACGGCCAACAATCTTAATTTTATAAACTGTGCTCTCTACTAGGACCCCAAGGACCTATGAGCTTTTTAAAGTAGCACATAACCTCGATTCTATACCAACTTTTAAAATACTATGAGTCTTACCTCATAGATCCTGGCAATCCCACACAGCAGGGTCACCTCTCCTGGAAACTTATCCAAGCCTTGCTTGAATAGATTTAAAGCAGTCACAGGCTGATCCAATATGATATAAACCTAAAAGCACAATATATTTCAGTAAGAGTATTGGTTCTTAAAATAATAGCATTTGCATGACAAGTTATAATTATTGATTAGCAATGAAGTATCTCCCAGAAATTTCAGTAAGAATGTTCAATGGACATAATTAGATTCTAATAATGACTCTTCAGCTGTCTGTGCATATTGCGCCTGAACTTTATCACCCCAGGATGTGCTTACTGTGGGGTTATTACTGCCACAAAGACTGGGTAATCAGTGAACAAGAATGGGTCTAGGGAATGGGTCTCTCTATCCACACCAGCCCTCCACAGCCCATGACCTTTCTGATGTCCTTTCTGATATCTGTGTCTTTTTGTTTTGTTTCTTGACCCACTGAGTTCAAGCAGAGGATCGAGCATGACGATGGGTTCCACGCTACCAGGAGGAGCCGGTGGACTCACACAAGGGGACAATGGCTGTCCCTCCCCTAGAGTGCTGGGCAGGATGGAGTGTGGCCTTGTAAGTTCTTTCTTCAATCCAGGACTGCCTGACTTTAGGCTTGCTCTCCCGCGGGCAACCGTAACTGCTGTGAGATCGTGAGTGCGCTGGCCGCACTATGCCCAGAGGACACAGCCCACGCCCCTCCCCCTCCCTTGCAGCTCTTTCACTCCTTCTGCTATAGCACGCTTCTTAACTCGGGAATGTTTTACAGATAAGCAACGGTAATCAAGCGTTTTCTTTCAAAGTGGCTTTGATGAGGCTCAGGAAGGGACTTTATTCCAGTACAGGCAGAGCTTCCCTTCTCTGAGATGTTTTACCCCAAAGTGTTCTTAATTTCCGACTTCGGGCATTCTGGAGTATGTAGATATGCATGGTGAGATGCCCAAGGGATGGAGCCCAAGGCCACACATGAAATTCACTGATTTTTTAAAAATTGTTTTTCTTTTTAGTTTATGTGTCTGAGTGTTTTGCCTGATTGTATGTCTGCACATCTAGTGTGAGCCTGGTGCCCTTGGAGACCAGAAGAGGGCGACAGATCACCTGGAACTGGAGTTCAGATGGTCGGGAGCCACCATGTGGGTGCTGGGAATGAGCCTGGGTTCTCTGGGAGATGCTTTGACTGCTGGTTTGTTGTTTTTTTCTTTTTTCCTTCTACAGGTCAGGCTGTTTACATGATAATTTTAGTGCACCTGTGGTTTAACTGTGACACATCCCGTGATATCAGGTGTGGAATTTTCTACTTGTAACATCCATCATGTTGGCAGTCAGTAAATTTCAGACTTGGGAGTATTTCAGATTTCAGATATTCAGCTTAGGAATGTCCACTCTATGTTGAAAACTTCTAGGTGGCCCCTGTACTGGAGCTACAGGTGACAACATGATGCACGACTCAAATCCTTGCTGCTAGCAGCCCAGTGACACTGAAAACTTGACCTCTTGCAGTCTCTTCTTCCTTAGCACACAGGGAAGCATAAAACCTATCCTGTACGGTTACTGTACAGATTAAATTAATCTGTCTTTACTAACAAACCTGCAACAATGGCCTATACTGAATCATGTTCACTAAAACAGAAATAAGACCAGCATTACTCTAGCAGACATGAGTAATTACTGTCCTATAAAGCAGCCTATGAAATGGCCCCTGTTCTTAGAGCAGGGTTTGATAGCACAGGCCTGGAATCTCAGCTACCCAGGAGGCTGAGACAGGGGCATGGTGAGCTCAAAGTCTGTTTGGACTACAGATGAGAGAGGTCCTGTTTCAAAAACAAAGGGGCCTATTCTTTACAACCTGCTCAGGTTTGACACAGGATGCTCTATAGAAAAGGCCTCTCTGTTGCCTAAAGGTGGTGAGTCTATGCTGTTTTCTTTTGTCCTAATAAGCAATCTGTCAAGAGGATTTTCTTCTTTTTCTACAGCCATCAACTCCTTGTGCCGTGGGTACCCTCCATATGTTTATATTTTTCACTTGCTATAAAAAAAATAAGTCTGAACATATTAACTTGCCAAATATTCTTGAAGGAATTGGCAACTATCCCCTCATGCAATGGCCAGCACCCTAAGACAGTTTTCACTCAAATTAAGGATATTTACTTACTTTTGCCAGATAGAGAAATGTATCAACCATTTCCTGCTGCTTCAGGGCGGATTTAAACTGCTTCTCTGCTTCACGGTACAGCCCTAACCTAGAAATAGCCATTAAAAAAAAATCAGCTGTTCAATTGAGAAATCAACAGCACATCGTGTTTTTCAAGCCCCGAGGATATGAACAGACATATCTCATGATGGAGCAGGCATATACCAATAGGAAATGCTGTACACACGAGAGTAACATGTTTGTGAACAAAAGCTAGCAAAGCCACCTGTCTCCCTTAGTCATGTCTAGCTGTGTCTCAAACGGTGTGCAGGACTGAAGCCGCCTCGCAGCAGGACCACGAGCTGTCTGCAAGCGAGGTCACATCAGTTCACCACTGGGAGAGCTTACGACCAGCTGCACACATGGCAAGTGACCTGAATAAATATGGAGCCGCCACTTTGCCGGAAGGAGTGGAAGACGGCATTTCTTTGAAAACATCTCCTTCTAAAGACAAAACCCTCCAGACCCATTTCGTTACAGCTATACTGCTTTGAGGAGAATGCTTGCCACTTGCATACTACAGCTGTATCATTTTTTTTTCTCCAAATCTGGTTTTTCTTTGCCTCTAGTGGACTGCCTCCTCTGTGAGCCTGAAATTTGCTCCTCATCTAAGTGATGATGTCAGTGTCCTCTTTTGTGGCCTAGGAAGCTTTGCTGCCACCAGGACAGTCACTGAAGCACACACAGCTTTCATTCAACTTGTCCTTAGTAGACCTGATATACCTGCTACTAACTACCTATTCTTAACAATCTAAGGGCTACTTAGACATTAATTTTTGTGAAATAAACTAAAACATATTTACAGTATGCTCCACTGTGCTAATGTCATGTAAAGGGTGGAAAGAATAGCTTTGATAATTTTTCAAGGTCTAGACTTCAAGCACTGGTGCAGCTGATACACTAGCAGCTGCTGGAAGACGGGATTAAAGTGACTAAAGGTGGCTTCAGCAGATTAAAGTAAAGCTAGAGGGCATGTGGTGAGGCAGAAGCCTCTTCCTCTTCAAAGCCCCATCCACTTCACAGACTATGTGTAAAATATTATCAGTGAACCCCAAAGTTCTGAGAAATAGAAATAATAAAAAATAAAATAAACAAATTTTATGGGGAAAAGGTGTATTTGGCAACTAAGGAATGATACCAGAATATGACCCCTGGCTTCTGCATGGACACACATTCAGTCAGTCAGTCAGTCAGTCACTCATTCTCTCTCTCTCTCTCTCTGTCTCTCTCTGTCTGTCTGTCTGTCTGTCTGTCTGTCTGTCTCTCTCTCTCTCTCTCTCTCTCTCTCTCTCACACACACACACACACACACACTCATAAAACATAGACACACCACTAACAACATAACAACAACAAAAAAGACATTCATCAAGTTCACCAGCTCAAATCAATATCAGAGTCCAGAGAGACAGTACCCACAATTCCACCTGCCTTTTCTCTGCACATGAAGTCAACAGGACTGTGAAGCATCGCTGTAAACACATTTCACGATGTTAAAGAGACATGAAAATGAAGAGAATAATGTGCGCATCCTGAAAGTGATGACAAGTAAAAGCAAAATGTGTTCACTAGCTGAGATGGCCGCCGAGAAAAACTACTTATGGGAAAGTGAGTAAATCGATAAAATCGTGGCTGAGACTTCAACAGTTAGAGAAGGTGTATGCTGTGTTGCATTTCCAGGGTAGTTAACGATGGCATAGGCATGCAGGCTGGAAAGTGGATAGCATGTTAGGAACAGGCTAAGGAAGCTAGTTTACCTGAAAGGACATAACTATGCAAAGAGTGAGAGAGATGGGAAAGCAGGTGAACTGGGGCAACAGCAGGAGACTACAACAGTGCAAGTGCAATCATCAGGGGAGCCAACAGCAGCTGCCGGCACAGCTCCCCTCACTATACTCAGGAAGGGTTGATGTGATGAGAGGCTGGAGACAGAAAACCCAGGGAAGAAGTTACTCTCAGCACTCAACAACAGATAGTAAAAAGCTCAGAAGTCAGTCGGTGACTCTCAACGCGTGGGTCATGATAAATATCAGATATTTATATTTCAATTCATAACAGTAGTAAAATTATAGTTATGAAGTAGCGATGGAAATAATTTTATGGTTGGGGGGTCACCACAACATGAGGAACTGTATTAAAGGGTCACAGCATTAGACTGAGAACCATTGCAGTAATAAACCATCTGATAATAAAACGTCCAGAATTGGGGCACTGGAGTGGGTTGGGTAGTAGGAGAGGGACATGCAGAGTGCAGATGTAGAACTTAGGTCAGGAACAAAGAGGCTGAAGTCAGCATCAGGCTGATCCTCTAGTAAGGCAAACTTGATCTCAGCAGTGGACATGGCAAGGTCTTCCACTGGCTACCCAGTGTGCTCCGCCCCTGCTTCCACAGTAATGGGAACCATAATACTCATCTGAAAGTGCGAACAATCTAAGAAATCTTTGTGATCCTATTTGAGAGCAGTTGCTCACTAAATATTTGGCTAAGTGGATGAATGTACAAGTGAGTACACAGCAAAGATGTTCTGAGAGACAGAACAATCTTTAATATGCCAAGATGCACTCATTCGATGACGGCATGATCATATAAATGGCATCATGCTGGGCAGGAGAGTCTGAGTGATGCTTCCCTTTAATTATTAACCATGTCTGAAGGTTCTGGATAGAAGCTCAAGATGTTAAAACTGTCTTTAAGAATTAAACTCATAAGATTTTAATGTTATAATGATCTCACATTATCTTTTGGTACAAAATACTTTTCAATTTGTCAGTGAGAAAAAAAGCAATTCAGAGTTCTATGTGAGATGTCTACATAGAAAGTAATCTTAATCTCCGTGGCAGTGAGAAGCGCTTTCAGGCCATTTGCCTTCTTTTTCTCTCAGAGCTAGTCTACAGATGTTGATGGTGCTCACAATAACCAAAGCCAAGCTTGAGTTGTGAAAATAAAAACCAATTTACCATTATAAAATATGAATGCTCCTCCTTCCCATTTTTTCTGAAAGTTCTAAATTTTCTGAATATCAGCAGCGAGTTTCAGATCCTACATGTTGCCAAATATGAAATTAGTTACAACTTTGCTGACCTCTTAGCTTGTTTCAAATGTATTTAAACACTAAGCACATCTGGAGATATTTGGGTCCTAGAAAAACAATTAGGACTATGGATGGGACAGGAGCAGACTGGGTGGTAATCCTCACTCCAAAGACTGAGGCAGAAAGATGAGGAGGGCAAGGCCAGCCTGGGCTACACAGGGCCATTCTGTCTGAACTAAAGAAATGAAGTATTACTAAGACAATCAGAGCCAGAAAATGGAGCTGAAATTCTTGCTGTATCACATCTCAGCCCTATAACTTTAGACAACCAGCTTCACACCGGGGAGGCTCAGCCTTTCTCAAATGAGCGGCCACCTGCAGGTGTCATGAGCCTTAAGAGATGACGTAAGGTCCAGCAAGCCGGTTCCTATCTGTAAGGAGCCCTACCGATGTGACACATTTGTGTAAGCGAGGAATTGAGAGCCAGGAGGACAAACTCATGTGACCACAGTGGGCTCCAGTCCCAGGTTTGTCACAAACCAGCTCCTGGTGAAAATCACAACCAAACTCCAGCCTTGGCTTCCTTCTGTGACACGTTCTCAGGACACCAGCTCCTAACTGTTGTCACATGATTGTTCAGAAATGTTTGTTCAAATAAGCCCAAGTTGTCTTTGTTTCATTACCATGTTTTATAACATAAAAATATTTACACTTTTAAGACTTTCACAGATAATGAAGATTTTTTTTTTTACCTGTAGTAACATTTTCCAATCTGTACTTTCCACCACCAGTCCTTGTACTGAGCATGCTCCGTGGAAAGGGACGCCAAATCCAAAGCCTTTGAAAACAATTCATTTTCAATTATGATTTTCTTTTCTAACAGCAAACAGGCAGGAGGATAAAGAATGAAATAAACTAGATAATTAGCATCCATCAAAACATGTATTAGAAATTAGATAAAACTCGTGTTGCCCAAGTTTCCAGATGGCCCCACCAATTTCCCCTCCATAATCAGTTCCAGGCCATAGCTCTGACAGCACACAAGCTGGAGACACTGATTGCAGGGAGGCAGATGCACAATGCATCAGAACACAGTTTCAATAGACAAGGCACAAAACTGAAATGTAAAACACTAGAATTTTACACTCTTCCTAATTTGTATCTACTCTCTAAAGATTCAAAATGCCTCAAAATTCAGTGATGTCAAGCGTTCTGCATGTAAGATGGATCCAGTGATCGTCCCCATTTTAAACACAGATGTAGAGAAAGGGAAGGGGCAGGTAAGCAGATAGAAAGGGGATTTGGAAGGGTAGGGGCCATTGCTCAGGGTAGAGTATTTGTATCACATCAATGGCTAATCCTGGGTTCAGACTCTAGTCACACCAGAGGAGAAATGAAGTATCAGTTTGCTTTAGAGCCTGGGGATCAGGCCTTAGTGGGTGAAGTGCTTGCTGTGCAGGCATGAAGACATGTTTTCAGATCCCCAGCTGCCACAAAACGCTGGGTGCATTTACCTATAACCTCCAAACCAGGGAGCACAGACGTGAATTCAGAACAAGAAAGAAAGGGGTTTTTGAAGAATGGGATTACAAAGAAGGAGCAAAGACGTCTGAGTATTCGGGTAACTGCTGCCTTCAATGACCACAACTCAATCACTCTGACATCACTTTACCTTCTAGTATCTGCAGTGGTCAGAGACATCAGAGCCCCTGGACTTGGAATTATAGGTGGTGTACAACTCCAGTTGTGGGTGCTGGGACCAGAACTCTTGCTGGGTCATCAGCAGGAGCTGTATGCTCTTAACCCCTGAGCCATCTATCCACCACTAATTTCATGGTTTTATCTTTTTCCTTCCAGTGTTTTTACATGGTCACACAAGGGATAATCAATAAAGAATTGGGATTCTTCTGGAGAGGAAGTCGAAAGCCTTTTGACAAAGGAACAAGGGGAGCAAGCCTTTACACAAAGTTGAAGTTCACAGAAATCTTAAAAGGTCTATAAAGATTCAGTGATTAGAATTGGAGTTATTACTTATATGAGAATTCTGATTTTTAATTCTTGTCTTCTCACTGTTGGAACTGTTTCTTTCTGGAGTCAGTGTCAGTATAACCAGGATAGCCAACAGTTCCATTAAAGCAACACTTGGGTATTGTATTCTATTATCTCAAGACGCATCCCCTATTACTGTCCTCTTTAATATCAGCTCTCTTCTGAAATCAATGCCAGAAAACTCCCCTCAACCTCCTATTGCAAATTAATTACTTTTCCACGTGTCCTTTATCTCTCTTGCTCCAGGGGAGACCTCTAAATATGCAAACTACTTATCCAGGAATGATGTCACCACGCTGAGCTTCTAATGGACCTAAAAAAAAAAAAATCAACATCTCTACTTGAATGCTATGGAAATTAAAAACAAGCTGCATATGACTATGCTTTCATGTGCATGTTTTTCTTTCCCCCTCTAGCTAGAAATAAGGTGAAGACAAAAGATGAGGGAGAAGTATGACTTCGAGGGGCATTATCTCTGCAACAGCAGGAAACTGTTCAGAGCGCTCTGTTCAGGCTTGCAGTGTATAGATCTGCGTATGTTAACTGTGACTCAGTCTTTATTAAGACCCTTCCCAGCAAACATATCACAGTCACAAACATATAAACAGACCTTCTACTTTTTAAGGAAAAGCTTCTTATGTGCCCTGACTTCCTAAGGTCAGATGCATGCTTATGACGGGTGACCGAGTTTGCCTTCAGTTACAATCCAGAATCAAGTCTAGTATGGAGGAACCAGATGTTCCTGTAAACCCCATTAAGGGAAATATAGTCTGCCTAGATAATAAAAATGGTAGGAAACAGTTACATCTTAGCAATTGTTATTTACACGCAGGCTTGGGATTAATAGACAAGAATACTTGTGATGAGTCCTGAAGGCCTCTGCGCTCCCTGAGGGGGAACACCCCTTGTGGTTGTTTGAATGAGACTGTTCATGTACTTGAACACTTGGCTTCCGATGGTTGCACAGTCTGAGGAAGTTTAGAAGGTGTGGCCTTGCTGGAGGAAATATGTCACTAGAGGGCTGCTTTGAAAGCTTAAAGATTCATGCCATTTCCAGTTGCTCTCTCTGCTTTGTGCTTGCATTTCAAGATGTGAGTTCTCAGCATCCTATTCCAGCTCCCTTGCCTGCCTGCTGCCTCCTATCAACTCTCTGGAACCTTAGGCCAGAATAAACTCTTTCTTCTCTAAATTGTCTCAGTCATAAGAACAGAAAAGAAGCTAATACACCTTCTTTCCATCTCTGATATTCTGGAATGTCACTGTGCTCACAAGAAGCTGTAGTAGATGTAAACATGTTTTTGTTTTGATCCTAAGTATCAGATGTGAAACAGATTTGTGTGAGGGCACATGATATTTGCCCACTAGAAAAGGAACTGTCTCTTGTGGGGGCATGGTCTTTGCCAGTTGATAAATATTCTGTATGGACTATGGGAGAGTAGAAATAGTCCAAATAACAAAGAGCACGGGATTTTGCATTGCTTTTCATCACTTGGCTGTTCATCGCTCCACTTAGAAGAGGCTGCTGTGTTTGCTGTTGCTCCCACTGCCTCTTGTTCCTGCTGCTGGAATTCTGATGATGAAGAGTGGGATCTCCCCAAGGAACTGAGTCCAAAAAGGTCTATTTCCACTGTCCCTATTTACCTCCTTTCTCTCTTATCTAGGGTAGATGGGCTGGAAGGGAAGTAGAGGCATTATAGAACCCCAAAGTCAGCTTTTAAAAAGATCAAAGCCTACAAGAGGCACTTGAAGATGACTTGCTCAGGGCATTAACTAGAGTCCTTGCTTCTGACTGGTGTGGAAAACAGTTCAAGAATAGTTCACAGTACTCTTAATAGTTACCTCTAGTGGTCTCTCTATCAACAGAAAGATATAAAATCGCAGACCCACACGTCACTTTAGTTTTGTCAATAATGTCCCCAAATAGGAGCACAGAGACAGAAATATATTGTCACATCAAAGGTTAGTTTTACTTTCTCAGTATTTAAATGCCACTTCACAGTTCTTGATATTTACCTATAATATGCCATACATTTATGCAAAATACTTGTGAAAATTTTGAAGGTCATCCAAAGTAGTACATACAAAAGCAGCTCTGATTTCATTAGTATGCTAAAAAAACAGAGCCCTCCCTTCTTTTTTCTTTTCCCAGTTAAAGCTGAAAATATATAAAAGTTTTTTTTTAATGCCCTGTTTGAACTCATTATCTAAATCCTTTTTGGTAAATAATATTTGTGATAAAATCTAAAATGACATTTTAATGTGAGTGTCTTCTCCAAAGAGCACTGTGCATAAATAAGTATGTGTGTGAGAGCATGCAAGCTGGTGAGAGGAGAAAACAGTCAGACAGCTGTCTGCCCAGCATCCTCCACCAACCACAGGACCAACGCAAGGGCTTCACTAATTATATGTTTTAGGAATAAGCCTGTCATTCCATAAGTGCAAACAGGAGATGGAGCTCGTAC
This sequence comes from Acomys minous, assembly GCF_964271855.1. NCBI lineage: Eukaryota > Metazoa > Chordata > Mammalia > Rodentia > Muridae > Acomys > Acomys minous. Next base: position 20,187,218 of record NC_140489.1, read on the forward strand.
TTTTCACTAAATACAAACAAAAACAAGCTACCTCCCTGAATGTTCTACGCTAGAGTGACTAGCACATGAATATGACGAGGGCCCAATTAGGAGCACTTACATTTACAGAGGGTTCTTAATGTATAGCTAATATATAAGCCAAAGGTTGCTATTTAATCAGGAAACTTATGAAAAATTTGAAAAGACAATAGGAAATGAGAATCTCCAGTGGTGCTGGGAGGTCAGGATGCTTTCTATACTGTGGGAATCCAAGTGGCTGGTGCACTGTGGGCATTCAAGTCACACGGAAGGAAGACATACTAAATCTATTCTCAAGAGATACAGCCAAGTATGCCTAAAGTATCTGTGCGTGTATATTTAGCTGTAACTCTATTTAACATTCTGAATGAATACTTCTGATTTAACATTATATAAAACAAAGATTTGTAGTTTCCATGATTTTGGTAATTATCGTTTTAATGGCTACATGAGAAGTCCATCTTGCTCTTCATGATAATTTATCAACTGTGCTCTGCAGCACCAAGCATTCGTGTTGTTTTTCAAATATGTTTGCTATTATGTCTAATACTATAATGATCATTGCAAATACTGCCATTTTCCCTGATTTTTCTTTAGGAACTGAAATGAGAGAAGAAATTAAGCAAATGTGTTTACGGCTATCTGCTTCTGTTATCATTCTATTTTCTAAATTGTACCCTTCGCAACATTATCTACAATTTGTAATAATTTGACATTCCCACTAAGCATCCTAAAGTCCTTTATTTTACATTTCTTGTTGGCAAGAAAATGCATCTCTACTGCCCCTGCTTCTTGCTATTCCCCAAACTGTCTGTCCCTGGTCATTTCTATGTCCGTAGGAAGCCCTCTGAGGGCTGGGAAAGTGCCTGCAGGTAAACCCCTCCTGACCAGGAGTTTGAATCCCTAGACTTCACCAAGGGTGTGTGGTGAGTTGCCTGCTATCCCAGAGCACAGGGCAACAAGGAGGCAGGGGGGGGGGGGCAAAGACAGGGACACTCTTAGTATCCTAGACTAGTAGCTGAAGTAACAAGCTCCAGGTTTAGAGAGACTCGGCCTCGATATATATGGTACACTGTGATTAAGGAAGATATTTGATAACAACAGCAGGCCTCCATGCATTTGCATGCACATGGAAAAACATACATGTGTGCCCACATACATATAAACATCCATATACATACCACATATATGCCAGAAAAAAAGCTTTCTTAAAAATTCAGATAATCCTTTTAAATATGACAAGCAATATTTAAAATCACCCTATAGATATATTTTCCCTTCTGCCCACTATATAGAAATTGTATATGAGAAGCAGCCAATTTCTTGCCTTTGCAATTGTTTCACAAATGTAACCCATGAAGTAGTTTGATTGTTGAACTCTGTGTGTGTGTGTGTGTGTATGTATGTGTGTACATGTACTGATGTGCATGTGTACATGCATGTGGAAGCCAAAGGGCAACCTGCGTGTCATTCCTCCAGAGCCAGCTAACTTTTTATTGAGACTGGGTCTCCAGGCTGGCTCACCTATTAGGCTAGGCTGGCCCACAAGCCCCGAGGAATCTGCTCATCCCCACTCCCCAGCACTACGATTATAAACACACGCCACCAGGATTAAACTTGGGTTCTTGCACTTGTAAGGCAAGTGCATTTCTGGGGCAGCTCCCTAGCTCTAGCTTAAGCTTTGTTATTTCATTGACCCCATGTCTAAAAGGACAACCCTAAACAAGCTTCCTCCGTTGTCATGTAATGAATCAAAATGACCTGCTGCCACGTCTCACAGTCTGCTCAGCACTATCTGCTTGGTTTGAATATATTAAGTCAGTCTTCATCAACATAATCTTATGAAATCACAAATAGAGACTCAGGTTCCCATTAAGATTTCACATCATTTTCTTGTTCCTGGGATGTATTTAAAGGTCGTTTTGCTACGGGTTTTTTTTTTCTATTAATTCACTGATTTCTTTTAATGAACTACCTTCCCTGGTGAGGTTGTTATACGGAACTCAGGCTTTCTGATGCTGCCAAGGGTCCTCAACTCTATTTCCTACGTTTGAATAAGTGTTTTCTAGCACTTCTATAATTTCAGAATACATTCTACAGCAGCGGTTCCCAGTCACCACTGGGCACCAGCACTGCCCGTGGAGTCCAGAAAAACAGCAGAGTCTCCGCCTCCCTGGAGACTCTCATTTTGGAAATGTAGCACAAACCTACACAGCCATGGCTATGAAATTACACAGGTACTTAAGGAAGAGAGGCCCTTCTGCATTTCTATTTCTAGGTCAATGAGAATGGAGTCTGCCAATACAAACATAGAGGGCAAAGGCTTGGGACGGCCTGCCTTCCTCTGCCCTTGATCTCAGGACTGAAGCAGTAGCTGGCATGCTCTGTCCCTCAAAGTGACACGGGACAAAAGAACAGATGCCCTCTCAGTAAAGGAATTAATTTTAAACAAACAAACAAACAAACAAACCCCGAGTATAAAGCCAAACGTGGTGGCTTGCACCTATAATCCTAGCACTTGGTGGGCAGAGGCAGAGGCAGGTGGAGTAAGAGTCAAGGCCAGTCTGGGCTACATGGTGAGATCCTGTTTCCAGAAACAAACAAAACAAAACAAAACTGTCTAAAACCAGATTTGTGACAAATTTAGGAGTTAGAGATTCAGGCAGTGTTACATATCATCCCACTAGAAGCCTCTATGAGCCTGACAGTAAACAAACCCACTGGGTTCTGTTTACAGAAATGTGCATGGTTTCTTATGGGACTGTCTTAGACTCCTCTGTCCCCTATGTGACCACGCACATGACCTCTTCATCACACACGAGTCCCACATTCTCTGTAGCCAGCCTAGGCTCTCAGATGCATGCCCTATTCCTCAGTCAATGCAATGGTGTCTCCACATAGAGGCCTCTGTCATTTCAAATGCCAAACTGAGTCAATCATGCAGCTTTATAAACTGATGAACGTCCCTCATGTCCCATGCCTGCTAGCAAGGCTATCGTCCTCACGGCAGCCTCCGGTGGTACCTCCGACTGCTGTCTCCTTCCTCCTCTGCCCCCACATCAAATCTATCATCAAGTCCACTCACTGCTCTAGCCTGTCTTTTTGGTGCCCTCGGTTTTCGAGAGAAGTCTTCTCTAGCTCTCATCCTCTGCTCAGGGTTTCTCCATGTCTTTTGCCTCGGTCTCATGAAAGCCTGCTCACTTGGATGTTTGCCAGCGTCAAGCACCCTCTAAGCACTCCCTTGGCCATACCTTCAGTCTGGCAATCAACTCTTGTTTGCTTTTGTTTTTCACACATGGTCTAACTCAGTAGCCCAGACTTGTCTTAAACTCCCGACTTTCCTGTGCCAGCCTCTTGAGTGCTGTGATCGTGGGTGTACTCCTCCACACCCAGCGACAGTTTACGTCAATTTTATTTCCCCAGTGAGAATGGACGGCTTGCAGAAGCAGCTGCAGTGTCACGTTTTCATTAGCTTTCCCAGTACATTCTGTGTGCCAGACACACAGAAAAAAACAACCGAGGAAGGTATTTTCCTGAACACTGCACATGTGAACATAGTGTTTTTACTGATCTAATAAGAAAATGGGGGGGGGGTGGAGGTGGAGGTGGCACACGCCTTTAATTCTGGCACTCTGGAGGCAGAAGCAGCCAGATCTCTGAGTTTGAGGACAGCCTGGTTTATGGAGTGAGTTCTAGGACAGCCAAGACTACACACAGAAATCCTGTCTCAACAAAACAAAACAACAACAAAAAAACAACAAAACAAAGAAACAAAGAAAATGGGGGAAAGGCTTCAGATATTAAAGAATTGACTTTATTTGACTTAAAAACTTTGTGAGGTTTCCTCTCATTTACATTGAAAGTCACCACCTCAGAGTCTGTCAGTGAGACGTTACCTTGAAAGCTGAAGCTAGGTGGTGAGTTACACGCCTTATGCTAATCTTCCTACTTTTATGTATCAGAAGTCTTCATGGCCCCGAGGGGCAGAAGAAGGCAGATATGCGTGTTAGAAAATTTCTAATATTTTGTGGTCTGAAGAAAAATGGATCAGTAATAATATTAGCATAAAGAATACATTTTAACAGGCATATGGTATTCTACGTTATCTTGCCCTTTAGCAAGAGCTACACAATCTATGAACCAGGCTTTATTCTTAATCACTTCTTAATTTATACAAACATCTTCACTGAAACTAAAACTTTCAGTTCTTCTGATTTTTAATGATTTCATTTGTTTTTAAGGAAAGAAATAGAACATCTCAAAATCTAAAGCCCCGAAGTCTGAAAAATTACAATGAAATAAAAGAGCATGAATTCATCACTTACCATCTTAACATCATTTTCATGGTGAAAAATATATTCAAATAAAGCCTGGAGAAGAAAAATGTCAAAATACACTCAGTTTATTTTAAGTTATTATTATATAAAAACTCAAAACTTGGTTGGCTCAAAAACCCAGGATCTCTAAAGTGCTAGTAAGTATGACTAAGTAATAAATGTGACTGTCATTTGTCATAATGAGCCATTTTAAAATTCTGCAACTCATAATGGACCCCTGTTTTTAGAGACAATAAACTGGAAAGTTTAAAAAGCTGAACCTTTTTTCCTTTATGTTATATGCATTATTTTATTAGAACAAGACAAAAGAAGTTCATTTTATTCCCTAAAGACTTATGATTGTCATGAATGTTTCATCCTATTTGTACTCTGTATTATAAGGATTATCATTTAACTTTGACATGTGGGAAATTGGGTATTCCTTCTGAAACAATATAGAATATGTGTTAAGCTGAATTTTCTGCTTAATTTTTGTTTGTTCATTTGGTTTGAGACAGGGTTTCTCTATGTAACGCTGACTGTCCTGGAACTCATTCTATTGACCAAGCTAGCCTTGAACTGAAGAGGTCAGCCTGCACCTGCCTCTAGAGTTCTGGGATTAAAGGCATTCACCACCACATTGTAACTTGCTAATTAATTTTCAAGGCCATCTCCTTGGGTTTCTTAGACGAGAGCTATACAGTCCAAGTGAAGATTGGAATCACACAGGGGGCCCCAGGCTGGACTAATCAAATCAGACACCAGGAGGTAGGGAAGGTGGAGACGTCCCCCGTTACACTCTGTGAAGCTTCCAGATGACTCTGCTCTCCAACCAGGGTGGAAAGGTGTGATTTTCAATGCTTATCCCACTCATCTAAGTAAGTATTAATGGGTGACTTTTTGGTTCTACTACCCTATGTCTGGAATGCAGTGTTTAACACTTATTAGTGACACTGGGAGATCTCGCATATTAACAAAGAAGACATGGAGCAACAGAAATAAAAAAGAATTCAGGCCTGATGGCACAGACTTGTAAGCCCAACTACTTTGATGCGGGGGGGGGGGGGGGGGGGGCGGCGGAGGGGTAAGCCTGGACTATCATTACACACTATCTCAACAAAAGAAGAAAGGGAAGGGACTGGAAGGAGAGAGAGAGGGCATAAAAGGAAGAACGGAAGGGGAAGGAGGGAGGAGGAGGGAGGGAGGGTAGGCAAGAAAGACTGAATAAGACCCAAGATGTGATCTCCAGTACAGCAACAAAAGAAGAAAGAAAAAAGATGTGTCAAGCATGGTGATACACTGAGCACCCAGGAGGCTGAGGTGGGCAGAGCAGGAGTTCTGGGCCATCCTGCATTACACAGTGAGGTGCTGGCCTGAAAAGAGCAGTCATCAAAACCAGACAACAACTAAAACCCACATATGGCAAGCCTTCCCTTCGTATTGAAAAATAAAAACCTAAAAGTACAGCTACCATGGCTTTCCCGGCACCCAAGCGGCAGCAACGTGTGAGCATCACCACAGACATCTCCTCACATAGAGAAGTCCTAATGAGACAAGGAAAGTTGGGGGCCAAAGGGGAAAACTTGGTGACATTTTTACAGCACACTAAAGAAACCCAAGAAATCTAGTTCAGCCAAACCTAGAACATATACCAGGCCTGCTCTGGATTACTATAGTGTAACTGTAGAAATTGTCTCCGTTGGCTGCATTAAAAACTGGCCAGCCAGTCACCTCAAGTAAGGGAACCTACTCGTTAGTGCTCGCCTTTGATGAAGAGAACAGAGTAAAACTTTACAGTCTAGTGAGCGCCAGTGACTCGTATGGTGAGAGATGGACAGAAGACGTCATAGTGTTCCCTAGTTTGCTGCCAGGGCGTTCCACCCCTGCTGACCCCAGAATGTCAGCGATGAGGAGTGAACTCAGCACTCTACACGAAGTTCTCAGACTTTTACACTGAGTTTTTTGGGTTAGAGTTCAATTCCAAGCTATTCCCAACCAAAAAATTTGGGGGTGGGGGTGTTTTATTTCATTTTGCTTTTAGGGACATTTTGGTTTTGTGGAAGCCAGCCAGAGAATAACCTAGGCTGTTGTTCCTAATCAAGCACCCCCACCTTGGTTTTTCTTTTCCCCAAAGATATATTTGTGTGTGATGTGTACTTGGAGGTGTGGGGGGGGGGGGAGAAACATGCCTGTTTGCACACAGAGGCCCAAGGAAAGCATCAGGAGTTCTAATCTACCTGTTCCTCTGAGCAGAGACTCCGATCCCACAACTTGGGATTCATGTTTTTCTTGACTAGGAAGGAAGCCAAAGAGCCCTAGCAATCCTCCTGTCTCCACCCACCTCAGAACTGTGGTTACACGTGTGAGTGGGACACTCAGCTTGTTAGGTGGGTGCTGGAATCCAAACTCCAGTCCTCAGGACTGCGCAGCAGGCAATCTTAACCACTGAGCCATCTCTCCAGTCCCAGATTGTTTTTTTAAAGACAGTTTCTCACTAGCCTGGGGCTCATCGTTGATTAAGCTAGGCTGGCTGGCCTGCAGGCCACATAATTCTACCTTCATTTCTGTTATGTGATAACATACTCTAACAAAAAGCAAGTCAGGGAAGAGGGGCATTTATCTGACTTACGTGTTCAGGTTAAGTGAATGATTGCAGGAAAGCTGGGGCAAGAACTGAACAACAGCAGGTCCACAGTCAAGAGTAGAAAATAAACAAGCAAACAAACACAGGGCTCCTTGCTTGTTCTCAGCGAGCTATCTCTTCTCCCATTCTGTCAAGGACCCCATGCCTAAGGAATGGTGCTGCCCATAAGGGGCTGGTTGGGTCTTCCTACATCAATTGACAAGCCAAACAATCCCATATAGACCCATAAGTCAACCTGATGTAAATATTTCCTCACTAAGACTCTCCTCTTAGGAGATTCTAGATTGTGCCAAGTTGGTAATTAAAAGTAAGCATCACACTACCATACCCAGCTTTTTAAAAACATTATTTCTGTGTGTGTGTGTGTGTGTGTGTGTGTGTGTGTGTGAACATATGCATGCATACACACATACACATGCATGTCACAGCACACATAAAGAGATCAGAAGATAACATAGGGTAGTCAGGTTTCTCCTACCATGTGGGTCCTGGGAATCAGGTCAATAGGGCTAGTGTTGTTGCCTTGCCTCTGATCCATCTGACTGGCCCATAACCAGCTCTCCATGTTGCCCCTGGGAGTGAACTCAGGCCCTCACACTTGTGAAGTAAGCACTTTAACAACTGAGCAGGGTCTCCCAAGCCCCACCCCACATATACCCTAGTTTCTCATACTGGAAAATCCTGGACATTTTCCTTTCTACTTTTGTTTTTAATTTCTCTACTTTCTTTTTCTCTTTTCCACTCTCCTCCATTCTGCCCCCTTATCCACTTGCTCACTCCGCACCCAATTTTCTCTTTAATTTAAGGGAATTCTCTGAGTAGTAAGAATTATTGAGGTAGTTGCCATGTTGGCTGCTTTCTGGCTTGAGCAATGCTGAGGGCCTAGTTAGTTACTAATTAAGCATCCATTTATTTTCCATCCTTTTGACAGTCCTTAAATCATACAAGAGTTGAAAATTAAGAGGCAGGCGGATCACTGTGAGTTCGAGGCCAGCCTGGTCTACAAAAGCGAGTCCAGGACAGTCAAGGCTACACAGAGAAACCCTGTCTCTAAAACCAGAAAAAAAAAAAAAGAAAAAAGAAAGAAAGAAAGAACAAAAGAGTTGAAAATTATTTAGTCCAAGCTGAAAAACAAACACATAAACATACAGACAACTTCAAGCTTCATTCTACAAAGATGACACTGCCTTTCCACTTTCTTAGTTATAAGTTATGGTTGTTACCCAGAGGAAAAGATTTTCCTATAATTATTATTTATACACTTATTTCTGGTCAACTGTACTTAATTCAAGAAAAAGATACGATTTTTACATGTTGCTACACTAACTACAATCATCATGAGGTTGTGTCATCTATCATTACCTCATAGCTTAGAATTTTTTGAAGCACATACCTTTGCCAACTTAGGTTTCTGGGAATATTTCCTTAAATTCAGTCTAGATAAATTTATAAATGGTCCATCAGGACTTGTAAGCATGGAAGCCTGCGAGAGAAAAGAAAGAGAACAAGAAATTGAACTTTCTTTTGAAACATCAATAGAGATTCTTATGCATAAAGATTATAATAGATTATAAAAATTATAAGGCAAGAAGAATTACTTCAAAATTTCCTTTTAATTTTCTACTGTCATTCCAGTGAAGCATAAAATTACTTGGGTAATACAAGAACCTACCGTCCCCACTCTGACAAATCTTCCAGATGAGCTGGTGATAGGTCGTGCTGTGTAGGCAGTTCTGGGTGTTCTGATGGCCTGTTCCATTGTCCCTGGCCTCCCACTCTGTGTGCTGGGCCTCAGGAAACCCGTAATGGGTCTTCCCGCTTGAGTGATTGGCCTGTGGAGATCAACAGTTGTTATAGCACAAACAAGATCAGCTAAGGATTGATCAGGATTTGGAGGCAGAGGAATAAACCTAAAATACAGACCTGACAGCTTGACTCTGTCCTCCCGTCTGGTTAGTTCCAGGGAGCTTCAAAGACGTCCCAGGGCCTACAAGATGGGATGACAATCAATTTGTGTATTACTTATAGCTTTCTAGAAACTCTCAGTGATACAATTTTCAGGCTTGGACTGGCCTGGGAAAGAAGGCATTACTAGTAGGAACTGCTTTGAGGAAATGTGTTTGAGGCTCGTCTTCAGTGCCTGTTGACCACTAGAGTTGGCAGAATGAACCTGATAGGGCGGCACCTAAAACTGAGGCCGATTGAAGACCCCTGCGGTAGCCAATTTTATTCAGAGCATCAGACAACTTATATTCTGAGGCTAAGAACAATCCCATGAGTGAAATGTTCGACGTCAAGGACTACCCACACACACGTTTTTCCATAGAGGCGCATGAGTAGCAACAGCTGAAGCCGACTTCAGACTCTCCGCCACACCTGGGAGGACACAAACACACAGCCCAGGAGCAGTTCTGTGTTTTGAAGAAACTGAGGGCACAAGACTCTTGTCTTGTTTTCTTGGTATTTTCTCACAAGCACTTAGAATTCTCACAGGACTCCACTCTTGACTGTGTTCTGGCAAGTGAGCATGCTATCATTTGGTCTTCACAGGGTCTCTAAGGTAGGTTTGGTACTAAGCCATTTACCAGAGGCTCGAGGAATCAAGTTCACAGGTCACCCTATTAGCAGAGCTTGCGTTCAGATTCAAAACTAGCATGCTTTAAAGTTTAAATGGTTCTACACTCAAAAGTTAATTACGTCTCATAAAGATGTCTCCAAATAAATGATTATGTCTAGAATTTACATGTTTTAGCAAGTCAACGAGGAAAAGAAAGTCTTAGCAACTAATGAATTAGCAGCAAGCCACCATACACAGCTAACCTCTAATACTATGCATACCAGGAGCCTGGCTTGGATTCTACGGCAATCCCATTATGTATGTGTTTATACAAAACAGAAGAACATACATGCACACATATCCCTCTTGTGTGCTATACTCCTCCTTTAACCTAACTGAAGAAGGAATACTTACGTGGAACCTGGGCAATAGCATTTTCATCCAGGATCATTTCCGCAATCCCTTCCTGAGCCACATCAATTTCATCTATGTACACCATTTCAGTCAGTGCTCGTGCTTTCAAAATCCAAGCTGCCTAAAAACCATGGAAAAAGAAGGCATTTGGTAACGTACCATTAGAAATCTCACACGGCTTACTGAAGCGGGCATGTTTTGTTAGTGCGCTCCGTGCTCTGCTTCAGGACGGAGACTTCCAGGAAGTCCTCCCCAGTCTCCAGGAAGTCCTCCCCAGCCTCCAAGGCCAGGGTATCCTCATATCTTCCTTACAGTCTTTCCTTTATGCTGCTGATCTTCTCTCTTACCGTATTTAACATTATTGTGAGCATCTGGGCATGCATTAGCCTCTGTTCCCCAGAATGCAAGCACGTCAACCCTGTGTACTCCTGAAATTTCTACACCTTTAGTTTTTTATACGTAATTAGAAATTCAGGAAATGTTGGTTGACTCAGGCCATGATCCATTTCTCTGGAGTCTAAGTCACTACTCAGCCCCTGTAATTTTGTGATTAGTCAGGAGAAAACCTGCTAAAGAGAACAGAGAATGGAAAAGTAATTAAAGAATCTAACTTGAAAGCATCGTTAGCTTTGCTGGAGCCTGAGCAACAGCTGGAGTCTTGTCAAACACATAAAATTGCTTTACTGAAAAACTTGACCTTTCTGCTTTTTTTCCCCCCCAGAATAAAAGCCAAGAATGATGAAGCTTGGTGTACCTTGCATGACCTGAGAGGAATGCAGGTCTGCAAGTGGCAGCATAGACCTGACTCTACAGTTCAGAGCTGCAGGAAGTCCGCAAAGCCCCCACATGCACGGAACTCTATCTAGTCAGTCCTTCTTTACAGACTTCTTAGATACGTACGAGCAGGCTGGCTCTACAAGATCCCAACACGGACCCTAACATTCCTGAACACACCATCATCCAATGGATTAAATACTTAAGCACAGCAGTGTGTGACAGAAAAAATAGGTTTTTAGAATATGGTTGTAGGAAAGGAAAAGAAGGAAGGAAAGGAAAGGATGGAAGGAGAGAGGGAGAGAGGAACAGGGGGAGAGAGAAAGAGGGAGCAAGAGAGGGAGGAGAGAACGTGAGAGAGAGAGAGAGAGAGAGAGAGAGAGAGAGAGAGAGAGAGAGAGAGAGAGAGAAGGCAGAGACAGAGACAGAGACAGAGACAGAGACAGAGACAGAGAGAGCCAAGATAGTCGTGTAGGCCTGTAATCCCAGCACTTGGGAGAGCCTCCTTGACTGTACAGCACGCTCAAAGCCAGCCTATAATACATAATATTTTCTCAAAACAATGATTATTGTAAGAATAATGATGACAGCTTTGGCTCTGTGGCCAGGTAAGATTGGCTCACAGCGTATTTGGAAATTCCCAGTAGCTGTGAATGTTGGAACACTGGTGAAGCTGTCTGGACTAAGGAGGGCACATGTGCCACGGTGAGGTTTAGATTTTCATTCTGTTTTTGTTTGTTGTTGTTGTTTTGTTTTGGTTGGTTGGTTTGGTTTGTTTGTTTGTTTTTGATTTTTTGAGACAGGGTCTTTCTGTGTTAGCCTTGGCTTCCCTTGACTTGCTCTGAACATCAGGCTGGCCTTGAACTCACAACTATCAGCCTGCCTCTGCCTCTCGAGTGCTGGGATTAAAGGCATGCACCACCACACCCGGCTAGATTTTCGTTCTGATATTGAGGAGCCAATAAAGCTTATGGACCATGATTTGGGGCCTAACTTAAATCTTTCTCAGCCAATCTGACCCCCTCACTCAACCACCCCCCATCTCCAATCTCTGTCTCTGCAGGGTCTCACTCTATATCCTAGGATGGCCTTGAACTCTAGAGCCCCTTACTTAGCCTTCTTAGTGCTGGAATTCCAGGCATGTACACCACACTCATATTAAATCAAGCTTTTCAAAAGCCATGTTTTTATAATTTTAAGCATCATTTACACCGTCAGTTATTAAACATCCATAGACATATTTTAGTAGCTTTGAGTCGTTGCTCTTATTTTGTAATCCAATCTGTTATGCTTCATATCTAGTGCCCTGGTAACCTCTTACATGTGAAGATGATGTAAATTTTCTGTGCTGAGCTAATCAAAACAAGGGAAGTGAATCAATCATTCTCCCCTGGCCCCAACAAATAAACAGCTATTATCAGAAGTCAGAGAGGGACATCTGCTTTTTAAAATCTCTATGAATTCAGTCTTAATAAACACAATTTTGTTTTTTTGTTTCTGTTTTGTTGTTGGTTTGGATTTTTTCTTTGTTTGTTTGTTTGTTTGTTTGTTTGTTTTTGAGACAGGGTTTCTCTGTGTAGCCTTGGCTGTCTTGAACTTGCTTTGTAGACCAGGCTGGCCTCGAACTCACAGTGATCTGCCTGCCTCTGCCTCCCACGTGCTGGGATTAAAGGAGTCCACACCACACCCGGCTTGATTTTTAAGTCTTAAGAAATGGAAACAATGATATGAATGTTGATATTAACAGACCTATAAGGACTGGGAGATTGCTCAGTGTGTAAAACACATGCTGTGCAAGCATGAGTGAGAAGCAGCGTTCAAGCCGCAGACCTGTGCAACACACATCTGTAATCTCAGCACTGGGCAGCTGAGCTAAGAGGGAGTGACAGGAGAGTCCCTAGAAGTTTCCAGAACCGCTAACCTGCTACAAGCAGTGGCAAACAAGAGAGCCTGTCTTAAACGAGGTGAATGGGGAGGGCTGACACCCAAAATGGTCCTCTGACATTCACACATGTGCTATGGCATGCACATGCTCACACACATATACATATACACACCTCATACACGCATACACACACATAAACACATCACACACTCATATGTAAATATACACACACATACATGACACACTCATGTATATATACACATATCATACACACAAAAATATTTGTTAAAGATCTTAAATAAAGCATGTTGCTGTTTAGTTTCTGTGAACTTGACATAAACTAGTCACTGGGCATGGGGGAACATCAGCTGAAAAATTCTCCCCATCAAATTGGCCTGTAGGCAAGTCTGGGGGGCATTTTCTTGTATGTCGATAGATGTGGGAAGGTCCAAACCACTGTGGGAGGTGCCACCCTTGAGCAGTCGACCTGGGTTGTGTAAACCACAAGCTGAGCAGGCCATGGAGAGCATGCCAGGAAGCAGAACATTCCATGGCCTCTGCTTCAGTTCCCGCCCCGGCTTCCCACGATGACTGACTGTGACATGCCAGAGTAAGCTGAAATAAAGCCTTTGTGTCTTCCATTGCTTTTGCCTATGGTGTTTATCACAGCAAAAGAAACCCAACTACGACAGAACTTGGTACCAGGAACATGGGGTGTTGCTGTGACAAATCTGATCACGTGGATCTTATGCCTTGGATTGTTTTTCGGGTAGGATTGTGAGAGCTTTTGGAAGTTTGAGCCAGAAAAACTGTTGAGCTGTCAGAGGTTAATGGGGTGTCCTGGGGTAGGCTGGAAGGAAAGGCAGATAGTGAAGGCCTGGCTCTTGAAATTTTAGAGGAAAGTTTGAGTCAATTCAAATATTCGATCAGGCTATTTGTTTGATGTAGTTAGACTAAGAATCTATGGGACGAAAACGTATTTTAGTGGGACGATACATGCTGGTTACCTGGGGCTGGAAACTCAACTGTGATTAATAAGAGAACAGCAGCACGGGGGTGAAATCTGGGAAACACTCACTGAGGGTCAGACATGGAAGCTGGTAGCCACACTTTACCAAGTGTGTAGAAGAGCCTCACACACTGTACTGGTTTTAAAGGCATAAATGGGTCATGGAGAGTATCTGAGGTTGGCACTGTCTGCAGGCCTGGAACCTCCCTGAAGAGAGGCCAGGAGAGGTGGAAGATTCAGCCTCAGGCGCAGTGGAGCCCCAGGCTCGATGGGATCTTGGCAGCAGCACAGGCTTGGTACAACGTGGCAAGGCTGGGATCCTTAGACAGGCCAGGAAAGGCCACTGGTGAAGCGAGTCTCAGTCTCCAGCATATTGGATATTGGAGCTATAGAGCCAGCCTGGGCCTATGAGAAAAGCTGTGTGTGCTAGTGGTAGCAAAGCTACAGAGACGGGTCACAGAAGATGCTGAGTGAATCCTAGATGACAGCCATTGTGGGATTTACAGGTTGTTACTGTGTCCTGGGTCCTCCCTCTTAGAATAAGAAAGTACATACGTTAATTTTTGTATTTTATTTTAAAGCAGCTCACAGTCAATAGACTTTGAATTTTTTAAAGAGACCGCCGTTTGGTTTTTTGTTTGTTTGTTTGTTTTGGTTTGGTTTTTGGTTTTTGGTTTTTGGTTTTTTGGTTTTTTGGTTTTTCCAAGCTGGGTTTCTCTGTGTAGCCTTGGCAATCCTGGACTCGCTTTGTAGACCAGGCTGGCCTCGAACTCACAGCCATCTGCCTGCTTCTGCCTCCCGAGTGCTGGGATTAAAGGTGTGGGCCACCATGCCCGGCACCGCGGACTTTTAAAGCGTTGAAAATTGTATAATACTGTGATATTTTTAAAGTTAAGCTATGTTTTATGTTGTGATGTTAACATGAGATCTTGAGATAAACAAGAAATAGAAGTTATGGGTGGACAGTGATGTGTTTGTGACTCAAGCTGATAAAGGGTCAACTGTGATGGTTAGTTTTGACAAAAACTATCAAAAACTAGACTTACCTATGAAGGGGGGACCCCAATTAGAGAACTGCCTCTATCACACTGGCCTATGGACATGGGCATGTCTGTATAGATATTTATTTTCTTGATTAATAATTAATGTGGGTGCCCCAGTACACTATAGGCAATACCACTCCTGGGCAGGTGGTCCTGTGTTGCATAAGAAAACAAGCTCATGGTGATCTGGGGCACATGGGGGGGGCTCCCATTTTCTGTGGAATGGGGAGAGGGAGGGGAAGAGGACTGGGACTAGGAAGAGAGGAGGGAGGGAGCTATGACCAGGATGTAAAGTGAAATAATTAATTAATTAATTAAAAAGGAAAACAAGCTGAGCAAGCCATGGAGAGCAAGCCAGTAAGCAGCACTCCTCCAAGGCCTCTGCGTCAGATCCTGCCTACAGGTTCCTGTCCTGACTTCCTGCCTTGGCTTCCCTCAGTGATGAACCGAGATCTGAAATAAGCTCTCCCCCCCGCCCCAAGTTGCTTTTGGTCATGGTGTTATTATAGCAACAGATACCAAACTAGAAAACATACTTAAACCATTATTTGATTTAAAATTTCATTAATATTTCAAAAAAATTAATCTCCCTGGTTTTTTGTTTTTGTTTTTTGGTCCTAACAAAAATGACCTTGAAAATCACACATCACTGCTTGATTACACATCAGAGTACGTTCAAAAACCCACTCCTAGCAATGTGAACAATTCTTGAGATTTTAATGAAAACAGCAGATGGGGCTTTGGATTAAAAAAATATTTTTTTGGGAAATAAGCCAAATATGTTCTACAGCCCTAAAATCCCCTGCATATTAAAAAGAAGCATGATCAAGTATACACAGTAATCTCTAATTTTCCCTTAAATATGAAAAAAACCAGAAATGTATTTTATGTTATGTTCAACTGAATACACTGCAGTCATCAACTTGAAAATACAGTTGCTTATACAAGTGACTATATTTGTATACAAGTTCTATACAATCAATTAAAAAAAGATGCTTAGGAACTTTTTTAAAGGAACAAAACAGTTTCTCCCCAGCTAAATGAATAATCATCATGCTAATTTATTTCCCTGCATATCTTTTTTTTATTCTTAAATAATTTCATACAATGTGTTTTGATCATATTCTCTCTCTCTCTCTCTCTCTCTCTCTCTCTCTCTCTCTCTCTCTCTCTCTCTTCTCTCTCTCTCCCTCTCCCTCCCTCCCTCTTCCTCTCCCCCTCCTTCCCTCTCCCCCTCCCTCTCCCTCTCTCTCTCTCTCTCTCACTCGCTCTCTCTCGTTCTCTCTCTCTTTTCCTTTCTTAAGCCCCACTGAGTCTCGTGCTGGATGGGTCCCTTTCCTGGAGCACAGTCAGCCTACCGCGGCTACCCATTCTAGTCTGGCACAGACCTGCCAGCTGACATCAAGAAAGTCCTACTTACATGTTCCACCTCCTGTAAGGCTAATCCAGTTTTACTTATGAAATTAAAAACTCAACCAGCTGGGAAAAACATGTTTTAACTTTTCTATTGTTTATGAAATAAGGATAAGTAATGCAAGGCCAACATGTTATGACATGTGAGAAATAACTTTTGATTAACAGAGTAAGCCAACCAAGAGAATAATCTTTCTGATATGACTTGGACGTCATGAGAACTGGTAGAACCACTTGACAGTCTACCTGTAAACTGAAATGTTAGGCACGATATAGTATGTTGTTACTGTGAGGCCTTTCTAGAGTTGGGTTATGAAATCTCTCCAAATGCTCTTGGACAGAAGGCTTAGTCTCCAGCTCCTGCACCATAGACAAATGATCCCATCACCAGAATACCAATCTCATAAACCGACTACTTCACAAATGCCTTCGTAGCTAGACTATTAGGAGGAAGGGGACAGGACCAGCTGGAGGAAATGGGACTCTGGGGGTCTGACTTTGTAGGCTGTATCCATCCTGTCCCCATTTCCTTTCACCGTCTCTGCCCTTGACTGCCATGAGGTGGGCAGCTTTCTGACACCATGCCATTCTGCCTCACCACAGGTTCCAAACCCACTCAGCCACCAACCACAGAGACGCCTCTAAAATCCAGGAGGCAAAAATCAAACTTTTAAGCTTTTTTTCTTTTGCAGGCTTTTTTGTCACAGTGGCAAAAAGCTAGCACAAGCCTCACTTCTTTTTAAGTTGTAAACAACATGAAACCTGAAAAATAGGAACAAGGTCAGCCTTGTTCCTTCTGACATCATTATCTGGTGGATAATTGAGTCTACAGAAACAAAATTAGAAACTGTTACTAAATATAAGGGCTACATGAAACCTTGCTAGTCTGAAACTTTTAAACACCACTTATGGTTTTCAACAATAGGTACAATGCAAATTACTAGTGCTTTAATTTAATTTTAATCAAAATCTTCCAAATGGCTAAGAATAAAAAACATGTATTTATTTATTTAGAAATAAATTGTGTTTCAGATTTACATCCGTTCTGAATGACTGCATGTATAGTATATAAAATATAATCATTGGAGCTGGGCATTGGCACACGCCTTTAATCCCAGAGCTCAGGAGACAGAGGTAGGTGGATCGCTGTGAGTTTTAGGTCAGCCTGGTCTACAAAAGGAGTCCAGGACAGCCAAGGCTACACACATAGAAACCCTGTCTCAAAAAAAAAACAAAAACAAAAATAGAAAAAAAATATATATATATGTACTGGAAGACAAATGCCATCTTATAAAGAAGTCTGAGTCACATTTGTGCCATGTCTAAGTCAGAAGTCTCCATTAGAGTACTTCTTAACTTGTTTTCCATGCTGAAAGGCTCCGTTATTACTCATATGTACCTTGTGAGAAGTTCAAATCACTCAGTTACATTACGTTAGCATTTTATCTTACTCGGTGGGACCAACACTAGTAACATCTACACTCTCTGTACCTCTTCTGTTCCCAGACTCAGTGGGAACCTTCTGGACTGAAAGCTTCACTGGCCAGTTACTACCCTCTCCTGCTGCTCTAACCAAGCCCCTTCCCTTCCAGGGCTTCCTTCTGACTCAGTCCCTTGTTTCTTACCGTCAACAGCTGAGAGTCACCTCTAAGCATTTAGTTGTGGCAGTCTGGCCACTTTCCCTTCCTTCCTTCTTCACTGGGAGAGCTCTGCCCTCCCTCCCTCTTTGAGCTACCAAGTCAGTTAGAAAGCAAGCAGAGTGGGGCAATGTGTTCCAAATTTGCTGCTGTCCATCAGACTTGTGCAGATCTTGTGACTCTGCTGACAGCCCGGCTCCCTCCTAAGTGTGATTGCTCTTACTACCCTGTTCCTTTTTCTTGTCATTCTTGGCAATTGTTACTTAAGCCCCAAGTCTTAATAAGCAGTTCACATTAGTTCCTCAAGGCTAGTCAAGTCAGTAAAAGCTTTAGGAATATGAAAGTTTATTTATACAGTAAAGAACAGAACAGCTGGTAGATGCAGCTACGTTTCTAATACTACAGCAGATACACAGCACGTTTTCTAATCATCTGTAGCAAATAAGCAATAGCAACTAATTTACTCTCTAAACTAATGCTTGCAGCTAAACCTTTACCTGAGACACTGGCAAATCAGGAGCTGGTTCCTGGAAAGCATTAAGAAGGTTGTAAACATTTTTAAGACATGCAATTTCTGAAGTCAAAAGTCTTCATGAGTATTACTTAATAAAAACCCACATATTAAATTGTGCACATGTGTGTGTGTGGTATATGCATGGGGTGCACAAGGTGGGATCACTTGCCTGTACACACGCATACTGAGGAGAAAGGTCAACTTGAATATCTTCCTTAATGGCTCACCATCTACTTTTTGAGACAAGGTCTCTCACTCAGCCTAGAGCGGCTGGCCAACAAGGCCTGAGACCTACCTGTCTCCGTCCGCACCCTAGTGCTAGGGTTACCCACACACACTGGCACAGCAAGCCTTTATGTGCCCGAGGATCTAAATGCAGGTCTCAACACCTGCACAGCACAGATTCCAACCATGTCCCCAGACCTGCAAATACTAACTGGAATCTTTTTCCAGAAGTGTTCTCAAAAGTCCATAAAACATAATATACACAGAAAAGTTTTCTATCATCAAAAAATTCTAATTACTCAGAGTACAAAGGAAAGTAGCTCAGTTACATTGGAGATGTCAATACAAGGCCTGTGAGATGACTCAGTGGATAAAGGTATTTACGACCAAGACGGAGGATCTGAGTTTAATTCAAATCCAGGGTCCACATAGTAGAAGAAGAGAATTGATCCCCAAAAATTGTTCCCTGGCCACCAGATAAACTGCCTCTCAAACAAATAAAAAAACATATAGATATGCCAATACAAGAGAAAAATAGAAGTGATAGTTTAAAAACAATTACTCCAATAAACTTATTTATTTAAAAAAGAGTCAGTAACTCAGAAATTAAGAATAATTTTAAACTACACCAAGGAACTATTTCTTTACATCTGAAAATAAGATATTATATTTTAATAACTCATGGAATAAAAGGAAAATCCTAATAATATAAATCTTTCATCCCACATAACCATGATGAGATTTGTGACTGCTAATAAATTAATTCTAGCCAGGTGGTGGTAACGCATGCCTTGAATCCTGGCCCTCAGAGGCAGAGGCTGGCGGATCTTTGAGTTCCAGGCCAGCCTGGTCTAACCCCACGGCCCCCCACAAATAATAACAATAACATTCTAACTGCAATGTTCTTGTAGAAATGTTTATAGACTATGCAAATACACATTAGAGCCGAGTGCTGACAAACGTGGCATCTGAATCTCATCTTTCCAGGTTAAACCCATCAGTTAAATCAGGTCTCGTAACAAATGTCTACACTTAAGTGTCTGGCAGCGGCACATGTTGAGTACTTAACCTATGCCATGTTTTATTGGGGAAAGTGCTAAGAAATGGAAAGAGGGTTGACCCTTGCCTTCTACAGCTCTAAAATCCTAAACGAACACTGTGGGTATGTTAAAGAAAATATCTGTACAGGCAAAGTGCAAGCTCTGGATAGGTATGTGACTTCTTTAGCATCATGGTGCACTGCAGGGATAGGAGAGGAAAAGGCTAAGCCAGGCTGGACAGTGAGCATCCCAAAGAGTGGGCTCTAGAGAGGGGCTTACAATGTACTAAACCCAACACAGAACAGCAACTGGAGCATAGAGCAATGACAGGGTTGCAATCCAGTGCATGTAGGGAGGATCTGAAGGCAAAGCCGATTTCCTGAGCGTGGCTCATACTTCAGTGAGACAGAGGGATGAGATGGCAGATCCCAGAAGTAAGCCTTCCCATTCTTTCTTGTGTACATGATCTCATTTGAACGCCATTAACAATGGTCTAAGTAAATCGAGAAGTATCACCCATTTTACAGAGGGAAAACAGATTTACAGATAATGAGGTTCGTTCAAGGTCACCGTGATGACTAATTTAGATGGGCAACTTGACAGAACTAAGAAACATCTAGGGCATTAATGAAGCACACCTTTGGGTAAGTCTGTGTGAATGCTTCCAAAAGGCTTTGGCATGGGAGGCGGGACACACACTAATGTAAGCATCTTGGGATGGGGTCCAAGACTGGACACCAAGGGAAAAGGAGAAAGCCAGCACACCTCCTCTGCCTCGGCGGCCTGCCTTCCTCTGAACCATGAACCAAAACAAGCCATTCCTCCCTTCCAGTTGCTTCTGGTCAGTATTTGGTCACAGCAGTGACAGAAGTGACTAACACAGCTGTACAAATGTTTCAGTGAGCCAAGGCTCTTTCTTGCCAGCTCATTGGGAATTTACATTTTTCTTAAAGGTAGAAATAGTGAGGCAGGCTGAAGAATGAAGTTCAGACAAGAGGCTGCACGCCCATCTCAGTGGTACAGTGAGGGCTACATATGGACCAGGCCCCGGATACATTATCTCCAGTACCCCAAAAGTGAAAAACTAAATTAAGTTCACAATGGCTATACGACAAGATCGATACAGGATTGAGTGGGAAAGATCAACAACAGGCAATTGCAGACAGTGTTTGAAAAGGAAAAGCAAACAGCTAAAGGAAACAAAAGCCCTAACCCAAAGGCAAAGCCCAGCGTTTGTTATTCTGGTGGTCAGTGCTATACCCAGGGACAAATCTCAGAGGCCTCCGGTGGAGAGAACAAGGGCAAAGCAGAAGACATGGGAAATAAGAAGAGAGGCAGAGAAAGCGGGGATTTTTCTGGAAATTGTAAACGACAATGATTTATGAGCTATTTTCAACATCGTTTTACCACCCCTTTCACTGGATGTATTCCTCACAAAATGCTTTCTAGATTATCAACAATCCTTTCAGAAAAAATATGAAATAGTGGAGTCCTACATGCAAATATCTTTAGGACAAAAGTGGTCAGAATCAAAACGAAGCTGCTTATGTCAAGGTCTAATAAAAATCCAGCGGGGTGGGGGAATCTCATGAGTATATGACTCATAACAAGAACAGTCACAAAAGACTGCCAGAGCTCCAGGCCCAGTCCAAGGCCACTAACATCTCAAACAGAAAGCTTCTATCCCCGAGAATGTCCACCCAACCTGAGACTGACACCACGTTTGTTACAATCCTTGAGTGCCCTTGTTATTAATCCTGTGGCCAAGGATTACTGTTTCAAAATAACTTATGTAATATTCCTCATTTTGCCTTTACCCTGCCCTATGGTCTCAATGTCACATATGCTCCCCACTGTAATACCCCTTGCTTAGTCCCAAATAAATACTAGATTTCTCTGAAGTATTCTTTCTCTGTGTGTGTGTGTGTTTGGTTTGATGTTAGCTATATAGAAACAAGAGCTAATATTTTTGGTTATTAACCACATATCAGTGAAAACCATCACAAAACTCCTTGGCATGTAAGTATATTACCATTTTCACTAAGCATGGTGTCAAAGTGTAGCGGCGGTATTTGAACCTGGACACCCTGAGCCGAGGGCACGCACTATGCTGAGTATGTGAGACTATAGCAAGGGGGGAAACAGACCACGATAGGATATGCACAGGCCTAGAACAGGGGTGGCTCATTTGAGGGGCCCATCAGGAGCATAACAATGAAGGAAAGGGATTTTTAATCAATTAAACATTTTAACTTAAAGTTAGAGTGATACTTTAATTAACAAACAAAAAGCCACTGGAACCTTTGACCTGGAGTCTCTCTAAATTACATTTTTGTGTGCTTAAATTAACCCCTCTGAACAAGGAACCACAAGTTAGGGTCACTTAGTCCAGTGAATTATTTCTCTGGTTATCAACACAGACAGGTAGAAAATTCCAGACCTTGCTCTAGAGTCAGAAGCCATGGACCGGATCCTAAAGACATGACTCAGATGTGGCATCCTGAATAGATGGGTCACACAACCTGTTTTACCCTCTCAGAGTAAGGTGATAATGCCCCTTTCTGGGGGTAGTTTTAGGGTTAATCCTAAGACCTTTTGGGAGCTCTTTCACTGTGAGATGTAAGGTCACCAAAGGATAAGCTCAACACACAAGCACCACAACATCTCCTGGTCCCCTTTTCAGAATTCAGTATTGACCCCAGGTTTTCAAAGATCAAACTGAAACTCTCCTGTGTGCCTCCCTTTCAAGGCAGGTGAAAGGACACCGACGTGCAGAGCTTGTCTAGGCCCAGCCATGCTCCTCAGAATCAGCTTCAGCTCCAGCAGGTGGTCTCTGTAATAGTTTCAACTGGTGGTCAGCGTGGTAGGATCACCTTGGAGACAGAGTCTCCGGACATGTCTGTGAGGGATTTTCTAAGTTAGGTAAAATGAGATGGAAAGACCCATCCTAAATATGGTTGGCACTGCTGCACGGGCTGGGGTTCCAGGCTGCATGCAAAGAAGAAAGCTGGCTGAGAATGAGTGAGCATTTACTACCTTCTGCTCTCACTTAGGAAGCAATGTGACTGGTTAGCCTCCTTATCCTGCTGCCATGTTCTCCTGTCCACCATGGACTGTATCCCCTAAAACTGTAAGCCAAGATAAACACTTCCTCCTTTAAGTTGCTTGTCAGGCATTTTGGTCACAACAACTAGAAAAGGACCTAATATGGCCTCTCTCCTTCCTCTCTGGGGGATAAGTTTCTCTTAAGCTGTTGATATTACTTCAGAGAATGGATTCTCCAGATATTTCTGAACACAGTTTCCTAATTATCACCAACACTTACTCTGGCTAATGAGCCTACCCAGATCTGAAACAGCAGCATTGTTATTCGGAACTTAGTAATAGTAGGAAGGAGAAGCCTGAAAAACAACAATGGGTGGGTTTCCAAGGGTGACCTTGGTCACCAAGGTCAGGTGACCAAGCAGCCAAACAGCAATACAATCTGTATAATTTGGCAGTAATCCATGCAACCAGTGCCTGACAGTGTACAGATGGAACCACAGGATGAAGCCTAGCTAAGTCTTCATGGCCCCAAAGAGGAAACAAATTAGGTAGCTAGGCAAAAAGACATATTTTGGGGGGTTTGTATCATCAAATCATGTACCTTCCCCGATGTAACATCTACTATTGTGAGTGGAGACTCAGGTAGAAGAGGAGAAAACCCTCTTCCCTCCTTCTAATACACACCAAATTATAACTTCTTCAGAGCCCCACCCATTCATGAAAACACAGCATCTTCTTAAAAACCCCACTGCCCTCCTAAGTTCCATGTTGTATGAAATGTGAGCTACAAACTCAGCACTGTTTTGAAAGCCATTAATCTGACATATGGGCTGCAAAGAATAGTAATCAGATTAAGCAACTAATCGGGATGATCAGTGTGAGGCAGCGAAGCCAGGCCTCCCTGTAGGTCACACTGCTCTATGGAGGGTGGCTTTGCATTTCCTCCTTTTACATCATTTCTCACCACTTTTTAGTCAAATTAAAAAAAAAATGCTTCTGTCTATATTGGTCATTCTTAATATATTTGTTTTCAAAAGGGAGGAAATTATGATAAATGAACACACAGTTTCTCTATCTTTATTTTTTATTGTTTATTTATTTTGGTTTTTCAAGACAGGGTTTCTCTGTGTAGCCTTGACTATTCTGGACTTGCTTTGTAGAGCATGCTGTCCTTGAACTCACAGTGATCCACCTGCCTCTGCCCACCAACCCAGAAAAAGTGGGGGGGGGGGTGGAGGGAGGGGGTTTGTTGTTTGTTTTTGTTGTTCCTTTTCTGTACATTGGTATTTTGCCTGGATTTCTGAGAGATTGCATCCACCAAAACCGGGGTTACAGATACTTGTGAGGAGTCATGCGGACACTGGGAATCAAACTCAGGTTCTCTGGTTCTGTACTAGAACAAGCGATGCTCATAACCACTGAGCCATCTCCCCAGGCTCTATCTTTATTCTTAACAGACCAAGCTCAGGGACCCTGCCCTCTATCTCTCACTGTTAATCATACTGTGTCTGGGAAAAGAACTCACTTGCCCCAGACAGTGGTGGTGCAACCCTGCTTTTAATACCAGCACCTGGGAGGCAGAGGCAAAGAGGATCTCTGTGAATTAGAAACCAGTCTGGTCAACAGAGTGAGCTCTAAGACAGCCAGGCTACATAAGGAAACCCTGACTCAAAAAACAAACAAACAAGCAAACAAAACAAAAAACAACAACAACAACAACCAGGAAAAAAAATCAAATCACTTTACCAAAGCTCCCTTATGTATCTGGAAGAAAAATAAAACCAAGCTGAAAAGTATTATTTTTAAAAACAAAAGTTCTCACTTGTATTTGGGAAGAGTGAAAGGCAGGAGCCAAATGAACCTATGTTACACACAGAAGAAACATTTATACGTCTTTGTTCCACTAAGCACCTGTTTGGGCAGTGCTCCAAAGAAGCTCATTCACACTAAAATCAGTTTGCTAGCCCAGGAGTGGCAATTCAAGTACATGGAAAAGTTCCTAAAATGATGAAGTTCAGAAAATACTGGAGTTCTGTCAACTTGACACAAGCTGGAATCATTCAAGAAGTGGGAACCACAACTGAGACTGTGGCTTTTGGGCAAGCCCATGGGCTTTGCTTTTTGTTTGTTTGTTTGGTTGGTTGGTCTCAGTTTATTTGTCTTGTTTTGTTTTGTTTTGATTAATGATTGGTGTTGGAGGGCCCAGATGGCTGTGGGCATTGTCAACTTTGGGCAGGTGGTTCTGGGGTATATAAGAAAGGAGGCTAAGAAAGCCATGAGGAGGTAGCCAGTAAGCGGAACCTCCATGGTCTCTGCTTCAGTTCCTGCCTCTGGGTTCCTGCCTTGAGTTCCTGCCCTGGCTTGCCCTCAGGAGGAACTACAAATGTGAGCCAAATAAACTCCAATTTGCTTTTGGTCATAGCAATGAGAGCCTTAACAGAGACATATTTACCCAAACTGAATATAACCCCAGCTCATATCACTACATACATATGAAAGAACAACTGTTCTACAGTATTAAACATTATGTATCACATTATGAAGCCTTATCACAAATGCACAAGAAACAGAATGATGAGCAAGCTGAACCTAGTCAGATCTCTTTCCGTGACGATGGTAACCATGCTCTTCACTCTGTAGTACCAACATCGGGATTCCCCAGTGGGATCCCATCTGTTTATTTATCACCATCATCAAAACCATACATTCACAAGACAAGCCCAGACCTAAGATTAATCTTTCAGGAGGACCAGAGGTAAAGCATAATAATGAGATAAACACGGGGGACTACACTAAAGACCCATTTATTGTGTTTAGCTGAAAATATATGACATAGCATTTGTTTCCCCATTTTTCCAGGAAAAATCCACTACTCCTTCCTAAACATAATAAAAGTATCACAGCCGGGTGTGGTGGCGCACACCTTTAATCCCAGCACTCGGGAGGCAGAGGCAGGTGGGTCCCTGTGAGTTTGAGGCCAACCTGGTTGATAATGTGAGTCTAGGACAGCCAAGGCTACACAGAGAAACCCTGTCTCGAAAAAACAAAAAACAAAACAAAATGAAAGCATCACTTTTCTGCATATTAGTTTCCCAAAATGGTATCTTCACCAAATAACGGAAGGGATTTCTCTTCCTGTTTCCCTTCCAGATCAAATAAGTTTTATTATTTGGCTAAATAAGAATGACTACTTTTTCCTTCAGGACTTATCAGAGCCTTTAATACAACTTCATAGATATGTCAAAATCCTACAGCAGCTAAAATCTTGGAGAAAGAAGGCACATTACACTGGAAAGCCAGGCGTGGTGGCGCACACCTTTAATCCCAGCACTTGGGAGGCAGAGGCAGGTGGATTGCTGTGAGTTCGAAGTCAGGCTGGTCTACAAGGAAAGTCCAGGACAACCAAGGATACCCAGAGAGACCCTGTCTCAAAAAAACAGAAAAAAAAAATACACTGGAAAAAGTTCAGAAGTAGTTGTGAAAAGTTTCACGGCAGCCTACTGGGCTTGCTAGCTTTGTAACTTTTGGACACATTTTGGTGTCCTGGATCTGCAACATGGGGAAAATAATACCCCTGAAGTAGTTGAGGATTAAATGATATAAATTCTCTGAACCATGTCTGTTGTTCTTGTTATCTACTTTACAAGTTATTCTAAGCATTAGAAAAATATTTACTTCATAGAACTTACATTTCAGGAGTCTTAAGCAGTCTATAAAAGGCCGCTGCCATGAACACAAGGAGTCCTAATCACAAAATCTAGCACAAATACAATTTCAACTCACAAGCACAGTGCTGAACGCCACTGTGGCCTCAGGATCATAGGGCCTTCCCCATTAAGAACACTTTTACTAGCCGTATCTCCTGAGAATAATAAAGAAATAGACATTTGACCTTTGCCCTCTCGTGGATGGGGGGGTGGCAGGGAGGGGAATCAGCACTCAAGTAAGTTTCTAAACTGGTAAAGAAAAATTGGGCAAGATGAGGTTTATTTTCTTCTGAACTATTCACAGCCTTTGGGGCACATCTTGGATCTCCAAGAAGGGAGTACACATCTCTCACTGGCATTTAATGAGGAAACTTCCAGTGAGCAACTCTTGGGACTCCTGTTCTGTGGAAACTACTCCAACTCAATGAAAACAACATCTGGCGTCCTTGATAATCCACTGCACCTAAAACAGTGTTTGGTACATCACAGGCTTCCCTTGAGACAATGGTAAAGGGATCCTATACTTTCTTTTTTTAAGATTTATTTATTATTTATACAGCATTCTGCCCACATGTATGCTGTAGGCCAGAAGAGGGTACCAAATCTCACTATAGGTGGCTGTGAGCCACCATGTGGTTGCTGGGATTTGAACTCAGGACCTTTAGGAAGAACACACGGTGCTCTTAAGCTCTGAGCCATCTCTCCAACCCTATACTTTCTTATTGTTGCCAAACATGCTGGGTTGTGCAGGAAATGTCTTTGGAGGCATCTGTAAGCCTAACGTGCCAAGCAACATTCTTGGGAGAAAAAATGTTGTCTACAGATGCACAGTCGTTGAATGAACATGAATTCAGGAAGAGAAGCTAGCTTAGCATCACCATGGACTGATGTGCAGGACACGTGGTATCCCCCATCTCCTTTTGCTCAGAGAGCAGCAGAGCCCAATAACAGCCTTCACACTCAGGGCCCTGCTTTTCTAACTCTCCCTCTTTTCCTAACAACTCCAAGGCAAGGCCACCAGAGGGAAAGCAGGGGACCAGAACCGTATAGGTACGTTCTGCATGTACTTGAAGTACCGCCAACCTGCCACGACTCCTCTCTTGAGCTCCCGTTTTTTCTTCCCGACTCATCCAGGAGCCACTTGCTCAACGGCACTATACCTCTCCCATTCATTATTACCCTTTTCATTCATTGTACACAATAACACTGCGTTTATTAAGTTCCCTTTTCTTACTTTCTCTCCTTTAGCTCACCAGGCTGGCCTTGAACTCTCTACTTAGCTGAAGATGGCTTTGAACTACTGATTCTCTTGCCTCTACCTCCCAAGTGCTAGGAGTACAGGAATTCATCCTCATACTGGAATGTAAATTCCCTTTTAATCAACACTATCATTTCCTCTTTTAGGGGGCTTTTTCCTCTTCTCTTTCCCTCCAGGTAGTTTCTTTTCAAATAAATATATCATTTCCCCGGTCTACGTTCTCATTCTTCTATATTGCCTCAAGTTGAACTCAGAAGCAAAAGCTCCTTCACATGTGGCCAGATGTCTAAAGATAAGCTAGAAAATGCCATGCTTTATTATCTGAACCAAAAGGCAGCTGTGTTTAAAGGGGGATCTGCGTCTCGGATCTTTGTTCGTATATTTTTTTTTCCTTTCTAGAAATCAACCAAGAGTAACCCAGTTAATGAACAACGAATTATCAAAGTCCTCTGCCCCACATACAAACTTAACAGAGTCCCCTTAAATGTAACTAATTCTGGAAAGGGGGTGCTGAAGTTTATAGTAGGAGCTGTCAAGGCACAGAACTCAAGATACCGGGGGAATGCAAAGGGCAGGGACACGCCAAGACTCCAAAATGTCTCGCTCCAGGTGCCTCTGCAGACCATACAGGTAACCTCACCTAGGGCCCTCCTCCCGGACTTCCCCCAAGGGACAGAGGCATTCCCCCCAGAGCCCAAGGCCGCAGCAAGAGGATCCACAGACTGCCTGGAGCCGGCAGGTACCTGGTCATAAGGGGACTTCTCCAGCATCTGCGTACATAGATCGGCGCAGAGCTGGAACTTCCTGCGTCTAAAATAGCTCCAGGCTTTGAGCAGCGGCTCCATCTCCGAGCCCATGGCTGCCCAGGACAGTGCTCCAGAAACCCGAAGTCCAGCACCCAGAGCGAGGCCCCGGGAGGGCGGGGTTCGCAAGCAGCGAACTGGAGGCGTCGGGCTTTGCCGGGCAACGTGCAGCGGCGGGGCCTGGCCAAAGAGGTGGCCTCAGCGCGCCTGAAAACAGGGGACAGAAAAGCCTCCATGAGCCTACCTCGGCCAGAGAGAGTGTGCACAGAATTGCCTGCAAAAATGTGTGCTCTTAAAGACAACTGGTTTCACTAATGTTGAAAAACACCCCCATGACTTTAAAATAAAACAGGTAGTGACTTAGACACCTCTGTTTGGGGCCTCCGTGCTTACAAAAGATGCAGTTGCCTAGCAACCGCCACGTTGCTTATCCAGTAAGTGTAAAAGCCACCTAAATTGACCCGGCCTGTGTCTCTCTCTCATCCCCCGCCCCCCCCCCCCCCCGCGCCTCACTCCCACCCCCTTTTCGCTCATTCCTACTGCTCTCATATTTCTGACTCTAGAAACATAAATGTGGAAACAGCTTCTCCTGTACTATAAATCCCACCCCCCAAAACCCTCTCCAGTATTTTTCCATCTCACTCCACCTCAGTGTTCAAATTGCAGGGGATTTGAGAGATTGCTTGGTCCAACCCATTTATTTATACAGATGAGAAACTGAGTTAGGCTCCAAAAAGCGAGATTATTTGCCTGAAATTGCCAGGAGTTAGGGAGCTGGGACTGTAATCTGTGTGACGGCAGGCGTTGATTTTTAATTCTAAATTTACGGATTGATGTCATTTCCTCCAGAGTAGATAATGTATAGTAAAATGAGATTTGTTCCTCTTGTAATATTTTCTCCCCCGCCTCTTTGGTTTTGGTTGTTTTCTTTTAAAATCAAGGTCCTTGCTATGCATTCTACGCTTGCTCCCAGTGCAGCCCTAGCACGGAGGCTGCAGGCATTTGACACAACAAAAGAACTTTTGAATCACGGTTTATCGGCCCCTGTCATCAGTCAAATGTTTGTTTTGGTTTTGGTTTATTTTGCTTTTTCAATGCTGAAGTTGAGTACAGGTTTTTAGCGTGAGCTAGGCAAAGATTCTATCATTGAAATGATTGAGCCAAGTCCCCAACCCAGAATGCTTTCTTCAGGTGCTGCCCAGCTTTCCTCTACCGATTTACAGAGATGGCAAATACTTAATAGCAAAAGCCAGCAGAACAGAAATGTGGCTATAATGAATCTGGCTTCATAGATCATGCCCCTTGCCTCTTTTCTGCCACAGTGGAAGATAGAAAAGCAAAATCCCAATAGTAATGAGTTTTCTGATAGTGTCTAAATTTTCCTTGCCAGGTAACAATCACCAAATACAGATCTTTTGCAGTCTTCTCAAACCACAAGAGAGTTACGACGCAGACATTCTATTTAATCCAAGTAGCTTTTGCAGATAACAAACTGAAGAATCCATTTCAAAACTAAGGAACGGATTGTGAATGTTTCTTTTCTCCTTTTCTAAGCAATCCTTCTGAAATTTGTGCATTTGGGAAGTGAAAAGTGATAAGGAGTATGTGTTTTACAGTGGTGTTTAATACTGGTCCATTTGTGTTTCCCTGGGAGTTGACTCTAGAGATGTATATTATGAAAAGTTCCCAGTGAGGCAGTCTATGCGAAGGTCATGGTTTCAGGAACTTATGTGTTGGCACATGGCAGCTTCAAGAGTTCACAAGGGTTGGGGGGGGGGCTTTTATTTTCTGGTTCCTATGTAAATGATTCTCAACACTTTTACCCCAAACTGACTGTGAAACGACCACTTCTGCCTCATCCTCTAGACTGATGTGGTTAAAGGTATGGACCTCCACAGTGTATGTATGAGTGCTTTGCTTACATGTATGTCTGTCTAGCCACCATGTTGGTGACAAGTGCCTGTGAGGGCAGAAGAAGACATCTGGTTCCTGGGACTGGAGATATCGAGTGTCGTGATCTGCCTTGTGGGAGCTGGAAGTAAAAGCCTGCGTCCTCTGCAAGAACTAGTGCTCCAACCTCTGAGCCATCTCTCCAGCCCTGTGAACATATTTTTCTTTAATTTTCAGAATAACTTTGAAATTTGCATTTTAAAATAATGCGCAGATAACACTGAGTTCAGTGTATTCCTTACCCAGTTCTCCCTGTCTCCCCATCATCAATATTATGCTTGTCACAACTAAGGAGCCAACACTGATAAAGAAAATGCCATAGTCATCTGGATTTCAGGAATATCCTGCCAGTGTTACTGGCATTCTAAGTATTGAGCAATGCTTTTTTTCCTTTTCTTTCTTCTTCTTCTTCTTCTTCTTCTTCTTCTTCTTCTTATTATTATTATTATTATTATTATTAATTTGTAACATACATCTTCTTAAAAATCTTCTTCAACTGTAGCAAACTCCAAATGAAGAAGCCCTACAAAACTAATCAAAATCCCCAAAACAAAATCTTCTCAATTTCTACACAGGAGCTATATTACATTAACCTCAAATTGCTGACCATCTGCCAAGATCCATTTCCCTCCCGCAGCGCTCCAATGAAGCCGCCACCTGTTATTTTGGAAAAGCTTTTTGAAAACTGAAAATACAATTAATAACCATCCCCTCTGATTCTAAATTTGCTTTCTTAACTCTGAATTTCACAGGCAATTACACATTCACTAAGGTGATCCAACTAGGTGTCTCCTTAAGAATATTTATCGGGTCCTTCTGATTCAGACCACACACAATAGCTTGAACAGCTCTAAATTAAGTACATAAAGAGAGTTGATTCATTCAATTGCTTTTTCTATCAGGCTTCTTGTACTCAGCAAATATTCTACAGTCTGAAAACGAATTAATTTTCAACAATGGAAGTAAGATTAGGATGCTGTTGGTATAAATTCTATTTATGCAACAAGCAGCTTCTAGCCCTATCTTATCCCGATGGGAGTGAATATGAGGTGAAAGAGCATCACTTTTTATTTAGTGCCAAGGAATTATGGCAGAGTCCTTCAACATTAATAGTAATAGTAATAGTAATAATAATAATAATAATAATAATAATAATAATAATAATAATTTTAAAAGATGTAGTTTTAAAAAATAAAACAATATCTCCTCACATGTTACATACATAGGGAATCATAGAATAACATTTGAAATGTGGGGGCTGGAGAGATGGCTCAGTGGTTAAGAGCACTGTCTGCTCATCCAAAGGACCCAGATTCAATTCGCAGCACCCACATGGCAGCCCACACCTGTCTGTAACTCCAGTTCCAAAGGATCTGATACCTACACATAATGCACATAAAAATAAATAATTTTTTAAAATATTTGAAATGCAAAATATAAATACTTTTAAAAAGTGTAGTAATATGGTCTTATATCTCTACCTTTGGCCAGCTGTGGTGGCACATGATTGTAATCCCAGCACTCAGGGAGGCAGAGGCAGGCAGATCTCTGTGAGTTCAAGCCCAGCCTGGTCTACAAAGCGAGCTCAGGACAGCCAGGGCTACACAAAGAAATCCTGTCTTGAAAAAAAAATTTTTTTTTAAGCCCTCTACCTTTGATCTGCCACAAAGACTCACGTGTCCAATGAATAAGAAAATATCTTTGGGGGAAAAAAAAAGAAAATATCTTTGTGCTCCAGCACACAACAAGAACATTTGCTCAGCCATGTTTATAGCAGCCTTATTCATAATAGCCAGAACATGGAAACAGCCTAGGTGTCCCTCAGTAGAAGAATGGATAAAGAAACTGTGGTACATATACACTATGGAATACTACTCAGCTATTAAAAACAAGGAATTCCCAAAATTTGTGGACAAATGGATTGAGCTAGAAATGATCATAATGAGTGAGTTAACCCAGAAGCAGAAAGACTCAAATGGTATATACTCACTTATATCTGCACACTAGCCCAACGGGCATGTCCCACGAAAGCCTTCACTTACCAGGAAACTGGGACAGAAGGGAGGACATTCTAGTGGGACTCTAGATGAGAGAATCATGGGAGAATAGCAAAGTAGAAGGACCCAGAGGGTCCTAGAAGCCTACAAGTAGGGCATTATGATAGGCAGATTTGGGCCCAGGGATCCCGCTCAAACTAAGGCACCAGCCAAGGATAATACAGGCGGTAAACTTTAAACCCCTACCCAGATCTAGCCAATGGACAGAACATTCTCCACAGTTGAGTGGAGAGTGGGGTATGACTTTCACACGAACTCTGGTGCCTCATATTTGACCACGTCCCCTGGAGGGGGAGACCTGGTGGCACTCAGAGGTAGGATAAGGTATAGCGGGTGGTCACATCTAATGAGGAGGATTTTCTATAAACCAAGTTAGCAGTATTTTTAGTATATTTGGACCCTGTGAGGATGAACACAGAAACCCAAGGTAAGAACCAAGTACTGAAAAGTCTCAGAGGAACCTAATTAAAGTTTGGTAAAAGAAAGGCAGGCACAGTACGGCACACCTGTTATCCCAGCCCTGAAGAAGGAGGCAGGAGTTTCAAGACTAGTGCTGCCTCCACAGTTCAAGGCTAGTTGGAGCTATATATGACTCTGTTTCAAGAAACAGTTTGGGAATGGAAGGAATCTTTAATGATAGGGCCTGGAAACAAAATGTGGATGGTTTGAAAAGGGACCTGGTCGAGGAAGTAACATTTCAATGCGGGAATCTTCACAGAGCAAGACAGGAAGGTGTCTGGTCAAAAGTATGGCGGTAAATGATGTACAACGCTCTTGCTAAGTCCAGTAAGGGGCAACAAGGAGAACAGGGTCACTTGTCACTTGAGTATGGGGTTACACACACTCAGAGGAAACAGTCCATAGTTAGAACCTGGGAGGTTTTCAGTCCAGGTAGGAAGTGTGGATTTCTGGTGGTAAAGTTTTGAAACTTTTTTTTTAACCAGTACTCTAGCCAAATCAAAGATATTTTCTTTTTTTAAAAATTTTTTATTAATTTATTCTTGTTACATCTCAATGGTTATCCTATCCCTTGTATCCTCCCATTCTTCCCTCCTTCCCCTTTTCCCCTTATTCCCCTCCCCTATGACTGTTCCTGAGGGGGATTTCCTCCCCCTGTATATGCTCATAGGGCATCAAGTCTCTTCTTGGTAACCTGCTATCCTTCCTCTGAGTGCCACCAGGTCTCCCCCTCCAGGGGACATGGTCAAATATGAGGCACCAGAATTCGTGTGAAAGTCATACCCCACTCTCCACTCAACTGTGGAGAATGTTCTGTCCATTGGCTAGATCTTCTTATTCTTGTTTACTGTAAGCCTGCATAAGAGCAATGGGCAGTGACTATACCACAGCCTTCGTGCTATGCTGTCTTAAAATTTCTTCCACTCATTTAGTCCTTTGCTTTTGAACTGAGCCTCACTCTTCTTTGCATAGGCAACAGCCAGATCCTCTGGCAGGCTGTAGCGTGGATGGTCTCTAGTCTAATTTTCAATGGGGTTTGTGTTGTCCTTTGAAATGATTTGAGCCAAGCCCTCCATTGTCCTCATTTCTCTCGGAATTCTGTTCTTCTAAATACTTACAAGAATGGCCCAGCAATCTCTGTTTATAGCACTGTGTGGTCTCTAAACTCTTTTAAATTCCTCCTACAAACTAGTTCCAAAAGCCTAAGAACCACATGATTACAAAAACATTCCTAGTCTTTGGCACAATATACCATATTAGTTACTTTGCTCATTGGTCTGATAAAAGCTATTTAAGGAAGGCCATCTTTATTTGGGTTTGAAAGAATGCAGGCCGTCATGTTATGGAAGGTTTAGTGGCAGGAGCAATACGTGGCTGGTTACATTGTATCTGTGGTTAGAAAGCAGGCAGAGATGAGTATATGTGTTCAACTTGCTTTCTAATTTTTATTTAGTCCCAGATACAATCTGTGGTTTTGGTACCACCCATATTCTGGGAAACTTCTCTAGAAATGAATTTATGCCAGGTGTGGCGGCAAATGCCTTTAATTCCAGCACTCCAGAGGCAGAGGCAGGCAGATCATTGTGAGTTCGAGGCCAGCTTGGTCTGCAAACCGAGTCCACAACAGCCAAGGCTACACAGAGAAACCCTGTCTTGAAAAACCAAAAAAAAAAAAAAAAGAAAGAAAGAAAAAGAGAGGGGAGAGAGAGAGAGAGAGAGAGAGAGAGAGAGAGAGAGAGAGAGAGAGAGAGAGAGAGAAATTCACAAACACTTAGAGGCTTATCTTCAAAGTGATTCTAAATGCCATCACACTGACAATCAAGATAAACTACTGCAGCGATCATTGCCACATTGGAGCACAGATCACCTTTGTGGCATTCAAATTTTCTTAGTCTGAGAAACAACACAACCATCCAAACCATACAGTGGTAGAGCTACCGGCAGTCCCCCATAGAGGGAATGGAGGTCGCTCTCCTGGCTTTCCTTTCTGGGGTCCCTTCGCTGCTGCTGGCCTGTGGGATGGGTCACAAGAATACATGGGAGGTAGAACAATGAGTCAGTCTCCCTCAGTCCTCGCTCACACTGGGGTGGGAATGCTCTGTGATGTGGCTGCTTTTGAGTTATCAGTGCTGTTGTAAGTGACTTCTCATTTGTGCTTCTGGAAGCAACCCGGACAAGCTCATTGGTTCAGTAAGTGGTGTAGCGGTTTGGATGAGAATGGCCCCCTTAGGTTGAGTGTTTAGTCTTTAGGGAGTGGAACTCTGATAGGATTAGAAGGATTAGGAAGTGTGGCTTTGTTGGAGGAAGTGTGTCACTGAGGGTGGGCTTTGGGGTTTCAAAAGCCCATGCTGGGTGCAGTCTCTCTCTGTCTGTCTCTGTCTCTGTCTCTTTGTCTTTGTTTCTGTCTCTGTCACTGTCTCTGTCTCTCTCTCTCTCTCTCTCTTTCTCTCTCTCTCTCTCTCTCTCTCTCTCTCTCTCTCTCTCTGTGTGAGTGTGTGTGAGTGTGTGAGTGTGTGTGTGTGTGAGTGTGTGTGTGTGTGTGTGTGAGTGTGTGTGTGTGTGAGTGTGTGTGTGTGTGTGAGTGTGTGTGTATGTGTGAGTGTGTGTGTGTGTGTGTGTGTGTGTGTGTGTGTGTCTATGCCTGAAGATCAGGATGTAGCTCTCAATTACTTCTCTTACACCATGCCTGCCGTGATGATAATGGATAAACCTCTGAAACTGTAAGCCAGCCCCCAATTAAATGCTTTTCTTTATGAGTTGCCTTGATCGTGGTGTTTCTTCACATCAATAGAAGAGTGACTGTGACAGCTGGACTTCAGTGGAATCATTTTTTTTTTTAAACATCTGCCTGTGTCCTATGTGGAGTAAGTAAATGTCTCTGCATAGCTTCGCAGGAAAACACATTGTATACGATTCCTTTTCATTCAGGATGTCGGTGAACTACTGTCTCCAACTATACATTTATTTCTTCCCTACATGAAGACCAAAAATCCTCTCCTGTATGCAAGGTGGCCGGCAGCACTCCTTGTCCTCCCCTGCTCCCTGCTTGCCTTGACATTGGATTTGGTCACATGACTTGCTGTTGTTGTCAGTGAGTCTCTGAGGACAGGACAAACGTGCTCTTTAGCACCAATGCTGGAAAAAGAAGTGGAGCAAGCCACAGGCAAGCCATAGTGCAATTGCCAATTGCAGTGTGAAAACGAAAGAAATAGATGTTATTAGCTACTGAGATGTGTGTCTGCATACTCGTTCTCACCCACCATACAAATTCTAGTATTTCTGCACTACTCATCTCCTTAATCATCTTTATTTTTCTTCATAGGTATGTATGTGTACATATCTATTATCTGTTTTATACACTGGAATATAACCTTCATGAAGTAAGGATCTTTGTTTTGTTCACTATTGTGTCCTCTGTCTTAAGGGGAAAACATGATCAGTAGCTATCACTTGGTGTATATTTATTGAAAGTCGTTGACTCTGAGATTGTTATTCTAAGCAGCCATAAGAAATTAGAGATTGTTTTTTCAGCTCTGAAGGCTGAAACTAAGGGTCATGTATCCAAGGCATGTATAAATGAGTTATGCCATTAGTCCAAGGCGTCCTATGGAGTTTTGTTGTAGGTGGGATTTTCTCCCACCTCTTGGTTCCTGCAATAATGAACCATGAGACTCAATTATTACTTTATATATACTTAGGCCATATAGGTAGGCTCATAACTTAAAATTACCCATTTACATTAATCTACATTCTGCCACGTGACTGGTTACCTGAGCTCAGGTGTCATGCCTCTGTTCTTCTCACATCTTGCCGGCTAGAATCCCTTGTGCTTGGCTCTATCCTAGAATCCCTTCTGCCTGCCAGATGTCCCACCTATATCCCGCCTCAGTTATAGCCCCTAGGCTGGTGGTTCTGGTCCTACATGAAAGCAGGCTAAGCAAGCCATCTTGAGCAAGCCAGTAAGCAATGCACCTCCATGACTTCTCCATCATTTCTTGCCTCCAGGTTCCAGCTCTACTTGAGTTCTTGTCCTGACTTCCTTCAGTGATGGACTAAGATATTAAACTATAAGCCAAATAAACCCTTTCCTCCCCAACTTGCTTTTTGCTCATGTTTTGTCATAGCAATAGAAACCCTAACTGAGATACATGGGTAGATAGAAAGTATTGACACTTGCATTTTACAATACAATCAGAAAACAAAATAATGATGTTATAAATCAGTAGCTTATAATTTTTGTATTATACCTCAGATACTCTTTAGGCTATCATCCCTGGAAAGATTACAGACTTTAATTAGTATCAGTTAATATTCATCCCAATGATAATAAACAAGAAAATTGATATTTAAAATCTCTGATTAATTCTTTCACACAATACTAATTAATTATAGTTTTATAGTGGAGAAACCTGGCAGATACTTTCAACCAAGTGAACAAAGTCAGTAAGGCCAATAATAGCACAAATAGTCATGATCTCTTCAGATACTGCACTGGGGACACACATTGCTTCCTGTATTACTGCCAGAAATCTATGCCCTGGATCTAGTAATGAGAAAGATCAAAGGAGAAGCAAGGTGCAAAAAGATGGTCTGAACCCTTAAATCAGCAAGGTGATTGAAGATAAAGGCAGAAGCAATTCCAGATCAAAAGGGGCATAAAAACCAAATGCAAGAGTTAGACTTAGATCAAAATTTAGGTCTCCTCTTATTAGAAGCATAATTGAAAAAAAATTACATGAAATTCATAGATCAAATAATGCTACTGTGACAATGTTGATTTTGTTATTTCGGTAATTATGGAATATATACATGAGTAAATCTTTAAACAAAGATGAACAAAAAAAATGGCCAAATGCAGTAACACACGCACACATACAAACACATGATTGTATGTATGTATGTATGTATGTATGCATCTGAAAGAATGGGGGTTGGTCAAGGAAATGTAATAATGTCAATATTGAGGAATCAGTAGATATGGATAAAAATAAAAATATATGGTAATTTTTTTATCATGCTTGCCAATCTAATGTCTCAAAAGTACAAGGGGGAGCTAGAAAGATGGCTCAATGATTAAAAGCATTTGTTGCTCTTACAGACAGCCCAGGTTTGCTTCCCAAACCCAGGTTGCTCCCAAACATCTGTCACTCCATTTCTGGGTGATCCAGTGCTCTCCTCTGGCCTCTGTGGGCACTGTACTTATATGATGTACATATGTTTATGCGGGTAATACGCTCACACACATCAAATAAAATAAACCTAAAACACTTTTAGAGAAAAGGAAACAAAAACTCCTCATAAATAAGGATTGTATATTGTATCTATGTGAGATCCAGTCTAAAACAAGTTGATAGTTTAGCTTGTGACAAGAAATTTACAGTTGCTTTTCAGATTTTGAAAAAATCATCACTTTCAAGATTCTCATGGTACAAATGTGAAATACCTCCTGGCTCAGTTACTATTATCATTCAAATTGACTGACTAAGCTTTTTCACGGAGCCCTCAAAGGAAGCTTCCTTCTGAGAAGCTGATGTTTGGATACTGCCTTGATTGCAGTCGCAGAGGCTTAACATTTTTAAAATTACTATAACCCTTAATAAAGTTTATTTATTTTGTTTTTCTTTCTCTCTCTCTCTCTTTTTCCTTTTGGATTTTTGAGACAGCCCCTCTGCTATGACTACAAGCAGCAAAAAGCCCTGGACCAAACCAGCATTGAACCCACAGAGATCACCTGTGCCTGCCTCTCCAGTGCTGCGATTGAAGGTGAGCACCATCGCACCTGCCTCATCTGGTTTTCAGTCTATTCGCTTTGGCATACATGACATTTCTAAACCAAACAATTTGTTGACTCTACTTTTTACATTTTTTTGTGAGGAAAACAAGGCTTTTGCAATTCAAGCTAGCCTTAAACTCACTATGTAGCCTAGGCTAGCATCAACTCACCATTCCCTGCATTTGCCTTCACAGTGCTGGATTATACTGAGCTACAAAATCCAGCTTTGGGTACTTTTATACAGGAATTTTAAAATCTTTGTTTTTGTAAGTGTGATTGCTTTCCTTTAAATTTTTCAATGGAATGACCATGATATGCCAAGGAGATATGATTTGTCTACCATCTATCTATCTAATCTATCTATCTATCTGTCTGTCTGTCTATCATCTATCTGTCTGTCTATAATCTATCTATATATCCATCCACCTATCTGTTTATCACCTATCTGTTTGTCTGTCTATCTATCTATCTATCTATCTATCTATCTATCTATCTATATTCTTGAGATTTTCTGAGCTTCTTGGATCTGTGGTTAGCTTTATGAAACTATCAGCTCTTATCTCTTTAAATATGTTTTTGTCTCTGTTTTCTTGTCTCCTGAGGCTTCAATTACCCATCTATGTGTTGTATGTTAGAGTATCTCACACAGCTTTTAAATGCTCTGTTTTTCTTTTCCACTTCCTTTTCTCATTGTCTTTCAAGTTTAGACCATTTTTATTGCTGTAGTTTAAAGTCACTAATTTCCACAGTGATGTGACACAATAAAGAAATTCCTAGGCAAGGGAGCTATCACAGCAGGTGAAGGCTAGTGACATACACCATGTGACACCAAACTTGATGACCTGAGTTCCATTCCAGGAAACCACATAGTGAGTCTTCTGACCTCAGACAGATAGACAGATGGACAGACATACACACACACACACACACACACACACACAGAGAGAGAGAGAGAGAGAGAGAGAGAGAGAGAGAGAGAGAGAGAGAGAATGTAAAATGTTAAAGGAATTATTCATCTCTGATATTGTATCTTTTATTCCTAAAAGATTTTTTGTAGCTTCTACCTCTACTGAAATTTCTTATTACTTGTACATTTTACCCACATTTTTTGCCAGATTCTTTTGCATATTACTCATAGTTATTTTAAAGTCCTCAATAGGTTTCCTCCAGAGAAAGAGAACCACTGGTGTATATATATAGAAAGAAAATTGTTGTAGTGGTTTATTGTGTGCCCTTATGAAGATGAATATCCCATGATCTGTCTTCCTCAAGGAGGCCCAGTGCCATGAGTCCAGCCCCAACTCAAAGTACTGAGAACACAGGAGCCAGTGTGTAATTATCAGGCCAACTCCTGGGAGCACAGCTATCTGAATCAGAACAAGAACATATTAGCCAAAGTCAAGATCGAACTCCCCCATCTTTCATTTTTTGGCTATATTAGAGGTCTTGGCAAGATTGACAGTGCCCATTTGTATTGCTAAGGGTGCTCTTTGCCCAGCTTACTAGTTCACATAATTATCGTCTCTCCCAGAAACATCCTTCCAGATGCACCCAGATGTAGTCCATCAGTCATGTGAGCAACGGAAATATAAAATTAACATTACTGCCTGTATTCTGATTTTCTTTGTTAACTTAGTTATTGATAACATTTTCCTCCTTTGCGTTGTGTATCTTATAATTTTTTAGTATATAGTATAAAAATACAGAGGAATAGTAAAGAATGAGGAATATAACTTTCTCTGTGAAAATGGGTGTCTTCCTTCGTCTTTTCTTGCCAGGGCTTCAATTGATTTAGTGGAAGTGAGATTGCCTTGGAGCATGATGTCATCACCATCAATGCACCCAGAACACACTCTTCCAAAGGTGCTATAGTTACTTGGTGCATGGAATTGTGCCTGGGCTGTGATAAGCTTATTGGTAGAATAATTCTCATGTTCCTGCTTAATGGTTCCTTGTTGTTGTTGTTGTTGTTGTTGTTGTTGTTGTTGTTGTTGTTAGTCTCTGCAGGGGCTTTGTCACAATGGGGCAGGCATCTTCTCTAGACACATTCTGATCCTCAGCACTGTGCTTGGTGCTTGCTTCTGGTATCTGGACAGGGGAGGATATGCTGGGTTCTTTCGGTTCAACCTTTAAGGCCTATGGGTGGAGTTTTCTTGCCACAGTGGCTCTGTCATCACAACAAATGCTACCTCTTCTTCCTAGAAACGGAGTATCTAGAGTTAGACTGCATTTGCCTTTCAAGAAAATATTCTCTTGTATCAAAATTAGCTTAAGGCCTACATTCACTTGGGACAGCTTTTGGTAAATCTGGTTTTGATGTCTTCCTTATATCCATTTCTTTAATGTAGTAAGGCTTAAGAATGAACACAGTGGAGGGAGGGTAACACCAACTCACTCACAGAAACTTTGATCCTAACTTTACCCTGCCTATAAGATGTGCAGGGATAAAGTTAGAGCAGAAATTGAGGGAATATCCGAACAGTGCCTGGCCCAACCTGAGACCCACACCAAGAGAGAGAGCCAGCCCCTGACACTACTAATGCTACTCTGCTATGCTTGCAGACAGGAGCCTAGCATAGCTGTCCAGCCAATAGCAGATGAAACAGATACTGTGACTCACAACCAATCATTAGGCAGAGCTGGGAAAGCCTTAGGGAAGAGTCCAGGGAAGAATAGAAGGACCTGGAGGGAACCAGAACTCTGCAAAAACGACAGCAGAGTCAACTAACCTGGGCCCAGGGGGGGCTTACGGAGACTGAAGTACCAACCAAAGGCCATGCATGAACTGGACCTAGGCCCCACATACATACGTAATTTATGCACAGCCTGGTCTTCATGTGGGCCTCCTAGTAAAGGAAGCCAGGGCTGTCTTTGACATAGACTCTGCTGTCTGCTTTCTTACCACAACCCCCTGGCAGGGCTGCCTGGCCTGAGAGGAAGAGGATGCGCTCAGTCCTGATGCAACTTGCTGTACTGGGGTGGGGTGAGGTGGGTTTCTGAGGAGTAGGGGAGGAGGAGGATGGGGGAAGAGAGACGGATGGTGGGGCCTGGAGGAGAGAAGGAGGGCTACAATCGGGATGTAAAGTGAATTAAAATAAAAAAGAATGAATACAGAGCAGAAAAATCTCTTTTGATAAAAGCATGTTCAAAGCTAGGTGTGGAGGGCAGTTTCTGTAATCCTAACACGTAGGAGACAGAAGCAGAAGGACCAGGAAGGCCTTCAAGGCTAGCCTCATCTACACAGTGAGCTGGAGGCCAGCCAGGGCTACATGAGACTCAGTCTCAGAAACAAAGAAGACAGTACAGTCAATCCATAATCTTTTTTTTTTTTTTTTTGTAGCTTCTTACTTATGGGGCATTGCTTGTTTATTTTTCTTTGTTCTTAAAGATGTGTGTGCGTTTTCTTTTTCTGAACATCCATCCTTTAAAACATAGCGTATACACTCATTTTCTCGCTTCCTCCCCCATAGTACCAAACCTAATGACTCACACATGGGCAATGGATTTCTTTTCAGCAATGATTGTGATGGTGGCTCTTTGGCCTTTTCTTTCTGTGAAATGCTTTTCCGTGGTAGAACTTTGGGTGATGTTCTTGAGGGAATTAGAAATACAAAGCAACTTGGAATAACTCGGTAATTAATTACAGAAAACCACTTGAACAATACACAACAACTTTCTGACTCTATTCCAGCATCCACAGTTACTGCATCTTCTGAGCCTACAGCACTGCTTAAGTGTAATTGTTTATGGACCTGGAAATGCTCTGTTAATTCATTGTGCAGAAAATTCTCATGTGTTATTAGACTGATGTCAAGATACACTGCTTAGAAGGTGTTCTGTGACCTACTGTAACAGAGTGCACTCCGTCATAGGGATTCAAGAGGGTAGGTGTTAGAACACATGCTTAGCACGTATGAAACTCTGGGTTCTGTCTTCAGTGGGATGGAGGAAAGACTCAACTGCTGAGCAAATATACTTTATATTGATTGCAGTTTTATGCCATCAGGAAACCAATATCTTGGAGCAGCACAGTGGATCTGTATTAGGAGACAATGGTTCATGAAGCTCTCCCGTTTCTGCATATCTTGGAGTGGAGGCACTGACCACCTGTGTCCTAGACCACTGTGCAAGGAAGCTTGCAGAGTTCATGACCACAGAAAATAGAGATAATGTTTCCCTCCCGGCCAGGGGACAGGTTTGACTATTGTCTATTTGGTAAAGATGACATCAGACAAGTTTACTGACCATTATGAAACATCTCCCTTCCTGCTGCTTGCCTAGGATTCCTTTTCAGTCATACAGGTATTGTGTGCGAGGGGATTGGTTTTGCCTCAGGACCCCCAAGACCAAATTCTCAGCACAAAAGAGATTTATTTGCCCCGGAGGGACAAATAACAAGAAATAAGAGACAAAGTCAGGAGACAGAGAACAGAGGATGAGGGAGAAGGGGAAAGGAGCAAGGGAGGGGGTGGAGGGACACTTGTCCTAGGGGACAAAGGTCTATCTCTGTATAGAGGAGTCACATAGGAACAGATATGTGGCACATAGGAAAGTGGCAGTTTATAAAGGTAAAATTGGAAACACTGTGTTAGGATGAGGTGTTTAATTTTAATTTGATCTTTTTAAAAAAATATTTATTTATTTATTATTATGTATACAGTGTTCTGCCTGCATGTACACCTGAAAGCCAGAAGAGGGCATCAGATCACATTACAGATGGTTATGAACCACCATGTGGTTGCTGGGAATTGAACTCAGGACCTCTGAAAGAGCAGGCGGCACTCTTAACCACTGAGTCATCTTTCCAGCCCAATTTGGTCTTAAATTAGGTGAGTCGAAGGGGGCTTTTGACTGATGAACTTCAATACTTTGATAGCGGGGCCTTGTAGTCAGCCTCAGGAGGATGAAGTGGCCAAATAAGTGAATAGACTTTGGTGGCTAGCTTTAGGAATCTAACTAATGTTTTTTTAACCAGGCAGAAGGAATGAAAGAAAAAGGCAAGGCCTGCCAGAGCCATGCTTGCCATGCTCGAGATGGCCAGAGTCCCTTCAGTCTGGCCCTCTTTGTACGGTACCCTGTGAGAATCAGGGCTAAGGAAATCTGATTGGTTGCATAAATACAGAAGAAGCTGGCTGATAGAACTTCAGTGGGTGGGCAGTAACTCTACTACATGGCAAGATGACCTTTAACCAATTGGAGAAAGGACCCAGGAGTGAGATGAACAAATGAACTAATTCCCTTTTCTGTTTCCTATGGACCACCTGAGGGCACACTTTCTTTTTTTCTCCTTGCACTGGGTGAAGGAACTCACATGTGCCAGGTGGATGCACTTGCCTATGTAACCTGCTTTGTCTGTTTACAACTTAGAAGGTGGCAAGCAGAAAGGAGTGCCTCTGTATGTTTCGTTT
The DNA here is from genome assembly GCF_964271855.1 of Acomys minous. Taxonomy (NCBI): domain Eukaryota; kingdom Metazoa; phylum Chordata; class Mammalia; order Rodentia; family Muridae; genus Acomys; species Acomys minous. The sequence continues at coordinate 20,231,167 of NC_140489.1, forward strand.
TAGTCTTGGTTTATTGTTTCCCTCGACTCCTGTTTCATGCTCGTCCGTCCCTGCTACATCAGTGCCTTAGTCATGGCCTTGATCTGTTTCCTTGAGAGTCTAGGCTTAACGTATTGGCTAAGATGGAAGAATAAAGACCCTAAAGAATAAACATAAATGCATGCTCTCTGGCACTCGTACTTTAGGGATAAAAATAAGCAATTTCCTAAAGATACAGCATCAGGGCTACTATAAAGATTGCCCGAGTTTAGAAAATGCACTAGAGAACTAAAGGGAAGCCAGTTCTGGGGTGTGGATGGAGCTGTGACAGGAGGCTGTAGAGACGTGTATTCATTGCCCAAGTGCTCTCAGGTAAAGCAACCAATCGGGTGGTTTAAACCCCAGAGACCAGGTGGATGTCGTTCTGGAAGATAGGAGGGCAGAGTTCAAGCTGCCAGCGTGATTAGCTCCTTCTAAGGAATGTAATGAAAGAAAAGGTTTGATTTCTTCCATGCTTCTCTGCTAGCTCCGGATGGGTGAAGGAATCCCTTGGCATCCTTTAGCTCATCTCTGCCTTCAGCTTTACCTGACATTCTTCATCTGTGAGTTCATTTGTTTAGATTTCCTCTTTGTTAGGGGTGCCAGTCCCATTGGACTTACCCTACTCTGGGGTGAACCTTTATATCTACAATGAAATCCTTCCGAACAAGGTCAAATTCTAGAGAACGAGGGGTTAGGATTTCAACTTGTGATCAGTGGGGACTGGGGGCCACTGCTCAACCCCTTATAGGATGGCATGCAATCCATATCTGGACTGGGCTTCAGATCCAGCAGGGGTTTACTAGGTTGGCAGTCGGTAGTTGAGACTATAGCCCAGCATTAAAATGCTCCAGGAGTGTGCCTGAAGTGCTGAGGAAGCCTAGGTAATTTTAGGGATGATCGCTAATGGAGGATGACTGGACATCAGGGTCAGCTCAGAACCGAGAAAACATAGCTGGGCATAAGTCTGCTAAAATAGGTTGAAAGTGTGGGGTGGCACACCATTAGTCCTTTAGTTATAAACAACTCAGAACTGCCTGGTCTGTTTGTGTATAACTTTTGTTATAGTTGCCTAATTATAGACACAGTATTATTGTTTTTAAATTCATTGTATTATCAGTAGATCTGGCTAGCAATCAATTAAGGCACAGACTCCTGTTATATTTTAATATAGCCTTAGTTAACCTGGGACAGGGCAGATATCAATCCTCTAAACTATTTTCCATAGTGGGGCAGGTATGGGATCCCTTCCCCAATCCTATGCCATCTGCTTTTAATAATTTCTATCAAGCTACATCCCATCCATAATCCCAAATACTTGCTAATGCTCTTCATCTGGGCCGGATTCTCTATCCACACCAGCCATGTGCTTCTCCTCCATCTGACCCATGGCGGCCTTCTACCCCTCTCCCTTCAGGTCTCTCTCCTGGCCTCTCTCTTCTTCTTCCTCATGGCTGTCTTTCCTTTTCTCCCCAGAATTCCTCTCTCTCTCTCCCTCTAAGCCAGCGGAATCTTAGCCACACCTCTATCTCCTCTGCCCTGCCCAGGTGGGATGGCTTTTTATTAATCAAAAGGTGGGCCACAGAGACACTAGCAATAATTAGCAGCAAAATACACCAGACCATCCCCCAGCACAATATTATGGTTGAAGAAGAGCTGGGGAGTCCACTCAGTCAGTAAAATGTTCGTCTTGCAAGCAGGAGGACCTGCCTTCAGAGTTCAGTTCCGTGTTAAAACAGAACAAAACTAACACAAAAGCTGAGTGGAATGGCTGTGTGCTTGTAGTCCCAGAACTGTGGAGGTAGATAGGCAGGTCCCTGGGACTTTCTGGACAGCCACCCTAACCTATTCAGGGTGAACTTTGGGCCACAGAATAACCCTGTCTCAAAAAGGTAGGTGAATCGTCCTGAGAAATGATACCCAAAGTTGCCTTCTGACATCCACAGCTGCACGCGCATATATCCTTGCAAGCCCGTGACTATGAACACACACACACACACACACACACACACACACACACACACACACACACACAGAGTAACTAAAATGTTGAATTGGGGCTGACACAAGAGATGGCTCAGTGCTTAAGAGAACTGACTGTTCTTCCAGAAGTCCAGGACTCCCAGCAACCCACATGTCTACTGACAACCACACAGTTCCGTGGGATCTGATAATCCAATTCTGGCTCCCATAGGCAATGCTTGCACGTGGGACACAGACATACATGCAAGCAAAACACCCATACACATTAAATAAAATGTCTAAAAGTTAAAAAAAAAAAAAAAAGCTTTTGGCCTTTGAGGTCATCTTTTCAAATCTTTGTAGTAACTCCTCAAAATGGTAAACAAAAAGGAACGTGGAGAGGCACCCAGTATGTGTTCTTTGGCCACATGCATGCAAATCTACAAAAAAGAGTGATAGCGTAGACATCAAGGGAGTCAGCACTGTTCAAAAAGGAAAAAAGGCAAAATGGCATGAGTCCACAACATCACAGGGCATGCTATGGGGCATCATTGCAAACAAGCAAGTTAAAGGGCCAGACAACCTGCCCAGAGAATTAATGTGCAGACTGAGCCTGTTACGCACTCTGAGAGCCATGACAGCCACCTGGGATTGGCAAAGGAAAACCATTAGAAGAAGCCTGCTCCACCCGGAGAAGTACAGTTTGTAGAGACTCATGGAAAGCAGCCTGAGCTGCTGGAGGGTAGTCCCTCTGAATTCATGGCTTGATGTACACAACAACAACAACAACAACAACACAAAAAAAAACAACAACAACAAAACCCCCAAACAAACCAAACAAAATAAGATGTCAGTTGGAAACTCCCTATGAACTAGAGAATTCGAGTATTTGACATGGCTTGAGTTCCAAATTTATTTTCTTACTAGAGTCCTTGGTTTCCCTGACAAGTTAAGGATCTTTTCATGAGACATTGCTTCCCACACAACAGCTCAGGGGGAAGCTGCATTTCTTCCATTAAAAAAAAAAAAAAAAAAAAAGAGGAACGAAAAAAGGAAAGAAAAAGAAATCTACCCAACAGTTCAGGAGTGAGTGGTGATTTTGTCATCTCTCTGACTTCATTCCGCCCTCATCTTCCTGAGGTACCGATTCATCTTCATTGCTCATGCAGAATTTTCCTGCCCACAATCGGCTCCTTTAGCAGCCCCTTTTTCTGGGCCAATCACCCATTCAGGTATTTTCCCAGACAGACAGAATTCTCTTCTCATGAAAAAATTCTGAAAAATAAGGTCCTCTTGCTACATGTGTTTTCTTAAAGGCTTTCAGGACATGCCCAGAATAGTTTTAAAATTACCCATATCACAAATCTTAGCACGTTGGTATCTTTTGTTCCATTTGTCATTATATTATATAACTGAGCTCATTCTATATATACATTTATTTTGTATTCTGCTTAAAACTTTATGCATTCTATTACAGAAAATTGTCATGGCTGCCAGAATGTATCAGAAAAAAAAATCAATGTCAAAGATTTTTATAATATTATTGCCATATTGGTTAGTGCATTTGCATAGAAATCTCCTTCTGGTTAGGTGTTTTGGGTTCTAATTTGTTATTTTCCTAATGTGTGTTATAGTAAAAACTTTTATCCTTCTTTTGTTTTTGTTCTTTGTAATGCTGAGCACTGTAATAAATTTTTTTTGGTTTTTCTTTCCTTTTCTTTCTTTTTTCTCTTTTCTTTTTTAGACAGGGTTTCTCTGTATACCCTTGATTGTTCTGGACTCACTTTGTAGACCAGGCTGGCCTTGAACTCACAGCCATCTGCCTGCCTCTACCTCCCGAGTGCTGGGATTAAAGGCGTGCATCACCACTGCCCGGCCTGTAATAAATATTTTAACAAGTGAATTTTCTCCACTTCTTGCTATGATGATGGGTGGATCCTAGGTGGGGAATTGATGCACTGAAGAACAAGGTAGGGACCCCATCATAGATAGGGACCAGTGAAGTGCTCCTAGAGAGATAGTAAGGGGCACAATCAGATACAAGCTTTTCTTTCTACAGATAATTCATGTAGCAGACTCCCAGGAAGGGATAATAAGAATCTGAACTGAACTATGGCAGTGGAGGGCTGGGACGGTGAGCGTTGATGTGGAGACAGGAATGGGAGTCAGGGACATCTCTAAGACAGAGCCAGGAGGATTTGGTAGCTAAGTGTGGGAAGTGGGAAGCATTGAGAATCAAAGGCAACTTTTCCTGCCAATCTGCCTAACTAAGGTAATACTCTCCCCCCCCCCCTTTTTTTTTTAAATACAAAAAGATGATGGGTAAGGTGTGTAGAAGTGCAGGAAAAGATAATTTGCTTTGGGACTTCTTTTATTTGGATTCTATGCCAATTTTTAAAGCATCGGTTGGAATCTAATAGGCTTGCGGAATCACTGTTCTCAGGTGCAGGACATCTGTTGTTTTTGCCACTCTGACATCTGGTGCTCCTTCACAGGAGGAATTTTGGGTGCCAGTCTGGTTTAGAAGGATCCTTGTCCCGGAGCTGCATTTATTTACACCTGTATTTTAATTAAATTGCAAGTGTCTTTGGTTTGATAAATGAAGATGGGGGTTGGTAGTGCATCCGAGTCAGCCCAGAGGGTCACTAGTGGCATCCATCCCTTCTTATGTGCTGGTACCACTGGTAGGCTTGGGCTTCCCCATTCTTTCTTTCTGTGGCTTTGATGTACCTGGCACCACTCTGGGGCTTCTAAGGCAGATCCTTAACTCGAGTCAGTTAATTAAAGACAATGAAGTTGATGTCTTCTTGTTTTTCAGGGGACAGCCAAAAAAATTAAAGCTATTTTCACAGGGATTCCAAGTGAAAGGGGATTGGTCTATAGATGGAGCTGTTGGCAATTATTTTACTTGTCTGGCAATTAAGCCAACACCCAGTGAATCAGGGTTAGTTCTAATGACCTGGTTCTGACTGACATCCTAGGATTCAAATACGTTCTTGGACTTTTAAGTCTTTTGAGACGTTGTGCTTCTCTTTAATCTTAAATTAGTTGGAATGGATTTTAATCACGTGCAATCGAATTCTGACTGATACAAAACCAAGAGGAGTCAGTCCTATAATTGTTTGTTTTATATTTAATAGTTGACATAGAAATAAGAAATATCTGTGTTAGGTTCTGTACACAAATAAGAGTGATCAAAAGCACCGATGTAGAAATTAAAACATTATTGCAATTTGTAACTGCCTGAAGTCGATAGCTGGACTAGAATAAATTTCAGTTATGTTTTACATGTTTTACTGCATGTGTGTGTTTGAGTGTGTTTGTATGTGTACGTGTGTGCATTTGCCTTTGCATGGGTAGAGGCCAGAGGTTGATGCGGAATGTCTTCTACGTATCTTATTCGATTTTAAAAAGTATATTTATTTTTTGTGAGTATTGGGACACATGTACAAGTGTGGGGGGGGGTCAGAGGACAACTTGTGAGGGTTGGTTGTTAGTTACAGCACATGATTGCAGGGATCAAACTCAGTTTGTCAGACGTGGTGACAAGCTCCCTCGCATTCAGCTTTTTAATTTTTTAATTTTTTGTTTATTTGTTTGTTTGAGTTTTTCAAAACAAGGTTTCTCTGTGTAGCCTTGGATGTCCTGGACTCCCTTTGTAGACCAGGCTGGCCTTGAACTCACAGAGACCCACTGACCTCTGCCTCCCGAGCGCTGGGATTAAAGGCATGCACCACCACCACTACCAGCTAGCATTCAACTTTTTATGTGGGACCTGGAGAGCTGAAGGTCAGATCTCACACTTGCACAGCAAGCATTTTGCCCTCTGAGCTGGAGGATACATAGCATGTTGCTGACACATGAGCTGAAGCATCAGAATACCCCATTTGCTTGCATTTTAGAATACACTTCACCCTTCTGGAATATACAGCTTCGTTCTAGGACTTTGCATTTTAAGAGACAGGTTACCAAAGGACTATGGTTCTTCAGCTTAAAATGTCAACCAGGCGTCCACTTGTTGATCCAAGGACTATCTGAGGTCTGCTTGCTACATTATATTTACATGGCTTCCAGAGAGTAATGACACCTCATCTAGCTGGGAAGGCTTGACTGACCTTTCTGCCGTGGCTCTGGCAACAGGTCACATAGAGAACTGATCAGATTTGCTTTTCCTTCCTTGAGTATTCGTGAGTGGTTCTTCATTTTCTAGCACTACTGTGCCTCAGCCGTCTCTTTTGGTCTTACGTTGTCATTTGAGATGCCTTAATTAAGAATGTTTTTGCTTCATACTCTACCCTTGGGTCATTAAAAATTGCAATGGAAAATATGATAATGGGAAAATAAATTATTTAAATCTATTATTAATCTGAAGTTCTTAAATATGTATCATGGGATCTGTAAAACATTGTACTGAAAAAAATCTGTACGGAAAGAAATTCTTATTCTTCTACACCCTGCCTCATAAAAATTATATGTAGCTAGTGATTAATATTTCACAGATGTACAGTAACAAATATTTAATTTTTTTCTAAATGTATTGTTTGAATTTACATAGTCAATGTCTCTGTCAGGAGTGGTCTACCTGATCACAATTATTTAGTGATCACATGTGCCTTAAAACATGCCCTTCAAGAAGTCATTTTAATTAAGACATAATTGCTGTTATCCAAAACAGCAATCGAAAGACCAGCCAGCCAAGGGGGGAGGGTGGCGGCGGCAATGGCGCACATTTGTAATTCCAGCATTCAAAAGGCAAAACCACGAAGATCAGGAGTTCGAAGCCCGTTCAGCAAGAGTAGTAACAAATGCAGGAGCCATTGCTACTTATTAGGACATTGTATCTAACCTGTGAAAAGTACTTTTGCGAAGTCAGATTTTATTTTTGCCAAATTTCTGGACCAGAGAACACAATGATAAGCAAAAAGACACACATAAGGTATGGAGGAGGTGGTTAAAAGATGAAGTTAACATTGTGATATTAATTCACAGGCCTACGAAATAGCTAAGGTCTCTGTAAAAGGGCGTGTGGGATCACCCGAGATTCCTAGGCAAGAAACCCTAGCAACAGGAATCCAAATCTGAGGGGCTGGGTGAGTAATCCAGGTCCCGCGAGGGTGGGTGTTTGGAAGGGAGGGCTGCAGGATAGCAACAGTGTGGGGGGGGGGGGGATTGGGGGGGGGATAAGCAGGGAGCGCCCAGATTCTGCTCAATCCGTGGGGCGGGGCTACCGGAGAGGCGGGGCCGGCGAAGGGGAGGGGCGGGGCGAGAGCACCCGGGGGGCGGGGCCACGCGTCTCCGCCTGTCCGCCACTCAGCTGGGCTCGGGAGCGCGCGGCGCGGCACCGCGGGGCTGTGGAGGCGAGGCATCCGCTAGACTTCAAGCTCCGCAGGTGACCCAGCCCGGGCGCCCGGTGCACAGGGCCGGGTGAGAAGCAGCGGGCTGGAGGCTCCCCCCGCAAGCACCCCACACCTCGCTTGGTTGTCTCCCAGCCTAGGCGCTGGGCTGAGGGGACACGGTGAGCTCTGAGACGCGCAAGACTCCCGGACGGCCGGCGGCGCTCGCGGCCCTCGGCATGTTCGGTGAGGCGAGGGTTTTCCTCCCGCCCGTGGGCTGAGGCGGCGGCACAAGCAAGATGCAGCTGCCGGGCTCGGCTTAGAGTAGCGTCCCGACCGCCAGCGGGAGAGCTTTCGTCACCCGGCCCCGGCGACGACCGCGGGCCCCAAGCCGCAGCGACGGGTGGGCGCCCCGACATGGCGGCCCGGAGCGCCCCGAGCTGCCACCTGCGGCTCGAGTGGGTGTACGGCTACCGGGGCCACCAGTGCCGCAACAACCTCTACTACACGGCGGCCAAGGAGATCGTGTACTTCGTGGCTGGGGTCGGCGTAGTGTACAGCCCGCGGGAGCATCGGCAGAAGTTCTACCGCGGCCACAGCGACGACATCATCAGGTACCGGCTTGGGGTTTGGGGAAGGGGGTGGGGGCGCGCTGTCACCCTTGCCGAGTGCTCTCGGAGTTTGCACCTGTCTGCCCTTCTGGAAGTCGTGACCGCTCCCGACATCACCCAGGAAAGCAATGTGCATCTATCTGGTCCCGAGCCCACCCACTTAGCGCTCTGCTTTTCGCGTCTTTCCATTCTCGGGGAGCCTCCTTCAGATGGGAAGGACGATCCTCAGGTCATTCGCTTTAATGGCTTTGTGACCTTTCCCATCCCATCAAAATCAGGAAACTTGTCGAAAGGTTGTTTTTCTTATTTAGACCCGGGGATTGCTTTCCTGTTAAAAGAAAGCTTATAGAGCCAAGGGTAGGAAATATTTAACACAAGACTAACCCAAGCTCTGCAAAGCGTAGGGCCGGGGAATGCATCCATCACATGGTGTCCAGGAGGGTACTCAACTCGTGGCCTTTGTTACTAGTTCAGGTTTCACTACCAGCAATCAATCATCAGCAGATAGTAAGGAAACTCAGATGTTACTCTCGAGGCAAGTCAATGGAGGTTGAAATTTACACACTGGAAGGCAATTTGAGGGTATGTCTTCTATGAGAAAAAGCCCCACACTGATTTCCAGTTCTGTTGTTTATTTTCATCAAAGTAATCTTAAGGTTGCTTTACCTGTTTGTAATTTCAACCACAAGGTGTGCGTATTTTGGTCTTTATTGATCTGCATCTTAACGTTGGTCGTGACGTTTACCTTTCTTTGGTAAGAAGTACATAGGGTAATATTTCAACATCTTAGTAGAACTTTGAAGTTAAAGTTAGGAGTGTTAGAATTGATTGTTGCCTCAAGCACTTTTTTTTCTTTCGAAATGAATGTGTTACAAAATAAATTAAGAGTGTGTTTCTGTTGATGCTTCTGAGTTCTTAACTCAGGTTCTGTGATCAAGCTTAATTTTATTCCCAGTTAGGCACTTCAAATCAGTGTCGTGGTTTGATGCCTCTTAAGCAAGAAACTGGTGCTGGAACTCTAGCAGGTTGTATTATTTTAGCTCTCTGTATACATATATAAGGGGGTAGGGGGCCTCAGGCAAGCAGAAGGTCAGATAGGATGGAGCAAAGTAAAAGTAAACAGATTTGGAGATTGTAGAGTACTGAAGGCATGGTGGGGGCTTTTATTCTCTCATCCACCTGCTTATTAGACACTGCAGTGAGATTTTCTGCATTGAGGTTTTTGGAAAGGAATCCGACAAGCAATTTTATTCTCAAATTAGGAATTTTTTATTATGGTGATCAGGGCTTCAGACTTACTATAAGTCCAAAATCACTACCTTGAACAGAAGTAATAGTAATTACTGATCTCGTTATTCACCCCAAGAACAGAGTTATCTTGTTTTCTTTTCTTTTGCCCCCAACCCCGTCCTGTCTGTCCGTCTGCATGGATTGGGTTGCTAGCTTTACAGAACTACAAGAACTAGCGGTCTCCCTCCAGATATTATTAGGTTAAATCCAGTAAGGGGTGCAAGTGTGATGGATAGTGAAGTCTTTATAGTGAGTGCAATTGCATTGTTTTCACTCCTTGTGAGAGCCATGTAATATCGAGGCTGTCCAAAGCACGAAGTGATTTATTTCAGGGGAGATGAGGTTATTGCTGCATCCTGCGAGCAGGACAGGATAACACAGGAGAAGCTGTGTGTATGTGACACACTGCTTGAAATTTTTATTCTTTGGTCACACTGCAGATTGAACTCAGGGTCTCACACATAGTTAAGTGCTGGATCACTGAGCTTCACTAACGGTGATTTTTGTATTTCGTCTCAGTAAACTGTAAGGAAGGTCATACTTTTGCCTTCTGCAACCCATACATGTGTCTCAACATACTTCAGAACGACAAACATATTTACATGTCTGTGATTTGCTACAAGTGATACATTCTTATATAATTTATGACAGTGTAAAAAAGAGCTCCTGAAAAGTTGTCCTGCATAGTAAAAGCTGAACTACCAATGTAGTAAAGATTGTGGTACAAATATAATACTAAAGAATATAATTGAGAAAGCAAAGTGCTTTGGATTTATTTATTTATTTATTTTGTTTTTTGGAGTCAGGGTGCTTTGGAAATTTTATTTCAGATAGTAATGGCAGATTATTCTTGTGAGATAAAAATGGTCAAACATTAAAGCCTGTTGTTGTTGTTGTTGTTTTTCAATTCAGTGCTTGGCCTGTAAGCAGATAAACCATTCCAATAACTACTCAGTTTTTTTTTCTCAGCAGAAAATATAGCATTCACAAATGTGATGGATAATAGAAAACAGTATTATATTAGCCTTAATAATGAAAATGTTTTCATCCGTTTTATTTCTGTTATCTGCTGAAATTCTGTTTGTGATTTGTTGGTGAAGTATGACTTGAGGCTAAGACTGTTCTAAAGGGAACGGGACATTGTCATTTAGTTTTAAAGCTGTAAGTGCTATGTTGGGTATAAAGTTTGAATAGTCTGTTATTTGTTGGGTGTTTCTGTAATCTTACTGTCATCTAAGTGGTTCCTTATATTGTCACATCATTTTATTACATCACTTATAGTTGTCCACCTTTGTTCGCCCTTATCTGAGTGTATCACACTTCTAGTCCCTTATCCTTTACAAGGATTTATTCCAGTAACTTGTTGATACTTGCAAGTGAATGTCAATGAAAAGTAATACAAGACTTTCTTTTCTTGGTGTGTGTGTGTGTGTGTGTGTGTGTGTGTGTGTGTGTGTGTGTATGCGCACAGGTGTGCCTGTGTGATGAGTTTCAAGTTCTGTTGTTTCAATTTCTTCATTGGATATTTGCAACAGTTTTTAGACTGTTGCTAGTTCTTTTTTAGCATAAGATGCTTACCAATGGCCTGGTTTGTATTCTGAAACTTTTGATAATTAATTTCCCCAGAGGATTTGATAGTCTTTATATTTTTCTTATTATGTATTTGCCCATTAACATTTATTTTGCAAAGTAGTGAATATTGTTAAAAATTTCCAAATCATGCATACCAGGAAGGACCATGGTGGGATACAGCTAAATTGGTGTGTTTTAACATTAGCCTCTGGTTTACCCAGTTGTCCACATTTTATAGATTTAGGACTTGAAATATTTTTAAATGAATTCCATCTATTTCTTCAAAGGACTTTCTCCCTATTTTTCTTAAAGACTCAGCTTAAGTATTCTGGGAAACAGTATTCTAATATGTCAGGCTCTTATGTTATAACAGAATGTGTGAAAGTTGTTTCACTACTTTCACCCCCACCTATCATATTTACCTTTGGTTCTATTTTGCTGCAGCCGTTTCTCTCAGTGTCACCAGTGACCTACACATTGCCAAATCCAGTGGCTAGTTATCAATTCACATCTTTTTGAATTTTTGTCACCACTTGACACAACTTGGTCATGCCACATTATTAATATACTTTCTAAAAATTTAAAAGTTGATACATAAAACCAAAAATTGTACAAATTTTGATATGTGTATTTATTGTATAATGTTTACATCTCTGTAAAAATATTCTGTGTTCTTAAGCATTTATCATTGCTTCTTGGTGAAAACATTAAAAATCCTTCTAGTGTTACAAAATACAGAGCGCATTCATTAACTGTAGCCACCCCACTGTGCAATAGCACACTAGAATTCATATTCCTAACCATATCTTAGGACTCACTGAACATCTGTTTCCTATCCTGCCTCTCTGCCTTGTTTTCCCTACTCTCTTGTAACTACCATTCTGCTACCAAGTTGTATGAGATCAATTCAGAAAGCAATTCCATATGTGAGTGAGATCTTCTAGTTTGTTTTATTTTAACTAACAGGGATCTCAGGTTCCATCCATGTTGTCAAAATGGTACAAATTTGTCCTCTTTAAGGCTGAATAGTATTTTATTGGTGGTGGTGGTGGTGATGGTGGTGGTGGGGTGTGTGTGTGTGTGTGTGTGTGTGTGTGTGTGTGTGTGTGTGTAACTAAGGAGAAAGGAGCAGAACTGTTGAGAATGTTTTAGGTTGGTCCTGAGATAGGATGGAAGGGAGGCCTCATTATTAGCATGATAGTCTAGAGACTTGGAGGGGAGGACGTATACTGTGTAGAAACCTGAGTAAAGGGCACACTAGGCAAAGGGCCTCTTCTGTACATAAGCTCTGAAGTAGAAGTCCTGATGGATTTGACGAACAGTGAGAGAATTGCTGTGGCTGGAGTAGCATGAACTTAGGCTCAGTGAGGTGAAAATAAGATGGAGCAGATCCCGTAGGACCTTGCTGAGGGAGTTTTGGCCTTCTCTCTGAGACTGGAAGTTGTTTTAACAGTTGTGGTTTGAATAAGAGTGGTCCCCATAGGTTCATTGATTTGAATGCTTAGTCATCAGGGCGTGGCCCTACTTGAGAAGGAATAGGAGAATGTGGTCTTGGAGTAAGTGCGGCCTTGTTAGAGGAAGTGTGTCACTGGGAGGTGGGGTGGGGTCTTGAGGTTTCAAAAGCTCAAGCCAGGTCCAGTGCCTCTCTCTTCCTGCTGCCTTTGGATCTAGATGTGGAACTCTGAGCTACTCCTCCAGCACCGTGTCTGACTGTGTGCCCCCATGCTCCCCACCATCCTGATAACGGTAAACCTCTGAATCTGTAAGCAAGCACCAGTTAAATACTTTCTTTTATAAGAGTTGCCACGGTCATGGTGTCTCTTCACAGCAATAGAACACTGACCAAGACGACAATTTAATGAAGTTATTGGCTTGGAGAATAACAAAAATCACAGTGGCTTCTATATTCAGAACATTCTGGAGCAGAGGGGCAGGAGGGAAGCAGGGAAACCACTGAGGAGACTCTTGTATTTCATTCCAGGAGTGTCAGGGGCTTGGTCTAGCCGCGAGATAGCGAGAGGAGTAACAGTGAATACAGTGAGAAAGGATAAATCCTGGGTGTATTTTAAAGATAGAAACATGATTTCTTAATAAACCAGCCATAAATTATAAGAGAAAAGGAGTCCAATAACGATCATAGAAATTTTGACCAGAACATCTGGAGAATTGGAGTTAGCAGTTACTTAGTTGGGAAAGATTGTGGGAAGTATTTTCTGTTTGTGGAGAAAGGAGAAATCAGAAGCACTGTGTTAGAAGAGTTCAATTTGAGATACCGCATACACAGGGAAATGGGGTCATGAAAGGAAGCAGTCTGGTATGGCCAGGATAAGTTGGGGTGGTATCAGCATGACAGTAGTAAAGCCACGAATCTCAGTCAAGTCACCAGAGCAGCAAGTATAGACAGAAAGTGGACCTGAAAATGGATTTCTTTTGTGCTCCAATATTTAAATGCAGGGAAGGTGACGAATGAAATAACAGCTATGGCCAGAGGAGCAGAAGGGCAAATGAGGGGAGTGGAGACATCAGATATGACCAAACCTGCTTCCCATTGGTCAAGATGTTAGCTGCCCTGTGGTTGTTATGTTACGTGTAACACCTTCTCAGGAGGCCGTTATGTTCAAATGGTCAGGGAAAAGGAGGTCCAGAAAGAAGTAAAATTGTGCTGTTTTAATATATAAAACCAGCACGTTCTAAGACATTCCAGCAGTTTCTATCTTACTTTGTTATTTAAATCAAAGAATCAAACAGTGGCATGTGGCTGGCAGCCCTAGATTCTTACTACTCACAGTGTGGTCTTCAGATTAGCAATAGGAATAGTACCTGAAAACTTATGGAAAATACAGATTTTTTTTAAAAATTTATTTTTAATTTTTGTCTTTTTGAGACAGGGTTTCTCTGTGTAGCCCTGGCTGTCCTGGAACTCACTTGAAATACAGGTTCTTATGTCTTACACTGTGAGTCAGCTTTTTAAATGGAGAAGTCGGTATTTTTGCTTATGGTTTTTAGAGATTTCAACAGAAGGTTGGGTGGTCTTTTGTTGCTTAGGGCCTAAGGCAAGGCAAAATGTCATGGCTCAGTGTACATGACAGAGGAGGCTACTCACTTGAGGACAGCCAGGAAATAGGGAAAGAGGGAGAGAAAGAGGGTCAACAGGAGGAAAGGGACAATGAGCATTGGCGAGGACAGGGAAGGAGAGATGAGAGAAAAATAATCTGGACATTGTGTGGCACTTCACTTCCCAATTAGAGAAGGCATTCATTTGCTCTCCTTTCCATTATATTGAATCTATGTCTTTGTATCCTTTTCCAGTACTTTGTCAGGACCTACAATACTCTATACTACTGCCCTCAGTGTGGACAGTTGTGTACTGGAAGTTTTGGTTATGTTAAGTAAACATGTTTTTGCTTTGATCCCAAGTGTGGGATGCAGAACAGAAGACTCGTGAGAGGTCATGTGATCTTTGTCTAGTGCAGGGGGAGAGAACATTGTTTTTGCCAACTGGAAAACATCCTCATGCGGATTCTGGGAGGGTATAAATAAGAGCCGCAAAACAGAGAGAGATCGCTTTTCATTGCTTCATATCACTTGCCTTGCCTTACTTCAAGACACTCCTAGAGAGAAAAACTCTTTAGAGAAAAATTTGAAGAGGTTGCTGCTGGTCCCTGCTATTGCTACTGCTATTGCTAGTTCCTGCTGCTGTGTTTGCCGTTGCTTTGCTGGACTGCAGGAATCCTGACAATGAAGAGTTGAATCACCCCCTAGTGAACTGAGTTTTAAAATGTCTATAACCCCTGTCCCTACTAGCTTTCTTTCTCTCCTACCTAGGGTCACTGGGTTGGAAGGGAGGTAGAGGCATTAACGAACCCTAAATAAAGTAGGTTTTAAAAAAATAAAAGCCAGCAGGGTTGTATTTCATACTTACTTCAGTACATGGTTGGGGCTGGTAACAGCACATGTAGTTTTATTAAGCATGTGTCTTATAGTATTTAACTTGCACCTATTGATATAACCAGATCTAACCACCTCGGTGGTTATCAGCTATAGGTAGTATGGTTCATCGAGGATTAGGGTGTAAGTCCAACCCGAGTGGAAAGAATAAGGCTCCTCTAATCTTATAGTCTAGATGATGACTAGCACCAGAGGCCACAGTTGGTTGAGAAAGACTGTGCTGATTGATAGTTAACTAGTAGGCAATGTATTTAACACATAAAACATGAGACCTGAGACCTGGGAGTAGAAATCTTATCTGGAACTTGGGTGCTAGATTGAAAAGCTAAGCCTTTACAAAAGGTAAGGTTTTTTGTTGTTGTTGTTTGGTTGGTTTGGTTTTTTTAGTTTTCGAGACAGGGTTTCTCTGTGTAGCCTTGGCTGTCCTGGACTCACTTTGTAGACCAGACTGGCCTTGAACTCACAGTGATCCTCCTGCCTCTGCCTCCTGAGTGTTGGGATTAAAGGCGTGCACCACCATGCCTGGCACAGAAAAGGTAGTTTTGATAGCTATAGTTTCAAAAGACTATATAGAAGTTTGAAATTGACATTATAGGGATTATGAAAAGTTTTCTAGGTTCTCAGAGTTTTGTTGCTATTTTAAGTTAGTAATACTTATTACAGAAATCTGAAAGCCACAGAAAAATATTTATCTGCAACCTTGCCATCTAGCAATATTGCTATATTGTATTCTAGATTATTTCCTTGTGAGCTTTTTTGGTACATGCAGTCCTGAGCAGTTGAGATCACACTATATGTAAAATATAGATTATGTTTTTGCTCAATATTATACCAGAGGCTTTTCTTAATATTATGGAAAAATCCCCATGTTTTTAGGTGGTATTAAAGTTTTTGCTGTTATAAAGGATGGAATAAAAGCAGTTTTATAAGAGTTTTCCTTTGTTGAAGATTAATTTATTCACAATTTCCTTTTAACTTTAGTAGCTTCTTTGGAAATTCAGCTTATAATTATTGATTGAATAACTACATGAACTAATCATTGCTTTAGGTGCTTAGGATTCTAAATGAATAAAAGAAAGTGTGTGTGCATGCACAAAGTTTCTGCTCTATTGGTTGGCATATAGATATTAATAGAAAGTGTAAGATCATATATATATATATATATATATATATATATATATATATATATATATACACACACAATAGTAGTTTTAGATAGCTGATATTTCTGTAAGTACATTAGGATAATGTATAGAATATACTGAAATGAATGTGAGTAGGTAGAGAGAGCTTCTTAGTACAAGATACTTTTGACCTAAAGGATGAATGAGGCAAAGATTTTGGAGATCATTCTAGACAAAAACTTAAAAGCACAATTATCTTGACCTTTTTATGGACAGAAAGGAGTATGTGCTTAGAGTGATCAAGAGGGAAAATAGTCCAGGTTAAGGCTTGAGACCATCCGGAGGGACTCCATCCAGATAGGATTTTAGTCTAGATCTAGGGAAGCCATTGGAGAGTTTTAACCAAGTGGATGGTAAGATCAGATTCATGTTGTTCTAAAAGGTGACTCTGTAGCCATTCAAGCCTGATGACCTGAGTTTGATCCCCAGAGCACATATAGAAGTAGAAAACAGACTCCTTTTATTTCCATATACACTCTGTTGTAGGCCCTACTTTCAGTAAATAATAAATACATAAATAAATAAATAAATAAATAAAATGTTTTTCTTTAAAAAATTATTCTGGGTTATATCACGGAAACTCTAAAAGGGAGTAATAAAGAAAAGAATGTGCATGCCATTCTACTAAAAGCAATCTACAAATTCAAGCACCGCCAGTCAAAATACCAGGACCTTTCTTCATAGACAGAAAAAACAATCTCACAAGTTGTGCGGAGGCACAAAAGACCAAGAGTAGCCAAAGCAGTCCTGAACAAAAAGAATATTGCAGGAGGCATCAGCATTGTTAGTTTTAAATTGTATTATAGAGCCATGGTAATAAAAACAGCATTGTACCTGCGCAAAAGCAGACACATAGGTCAGCATAACCATATCTACTAGATCTTTGACAGAGATGCCAAAATACACATCAGAGGAAAGACAACATGTTCAACAAGTGGTACTAGGAAACCTGGATTTCAATGTTCAGAAAACTGAAACTAGATCCTTACCTCCAATCTTCACAACGCACAACTTAAAATGGATAAATTGCCAGCTGTACATCTGACAGGGGATTAGTTTCTAGAACATACAGAAAACTAAACAATGTCAACAAAACTAATCACCAAGAAAACAAACAACTCAGTTTTTAAAATGGGTTGTGGAACAGAACATTTAAAACAATGGCTAGTAAACACCTTTACAAGTATTCAACACTCTTAGCCACCAGTGAAATATAGACTAAAGCTATGTTAGGTTTTCAGTACCTGCATGTTTTCTCTCTTGTAGAGCAGACCTTATGTCCCAAGTGGCTGTTAGTTACTTCCAACATATGTGTGTCTCTATTGCTGTGCCGGTCACTGTGGGTAATAGCTGGGTAGGACTGTTGGTTGCTTCCCTCTCCTGGGAGCTTGCATAGTCCCTTCTGGTACCTTGAAAGCTAGTCCTCAGGAAGGAGGCTTTCAGATCAGATCCAGCTCAAGGCCTGTGGGTCCTGCCCACATGGCATCTTTAGTGGTAGGGTCTTACTTTCCACTTCTAGGAGACAACCAAGGGCAACAGCAATAGGCTATAATGTTTTGGGAGTCTCTTAGTTCTGATCAACAACTCAAAAGAAGGCTTCTGTGTCAGAGAGGCTGTACCTATGAAGTCTGATCTACATGGCTATCTAAACAAATCCTGAACAAGGATGACATCAATGGTCAATGCTAAGTGAAAGGGGGAAAGCCTGCAGGAACTCAATCCTAGACAAAGAACTGTGGAGACTGGGGAATACTGAGAGTGGGAGAAATGGTTTTCTTCAGGGAAGAGCTAAGAAGGTTGTATTTGCTTATTTATGTTTACTTAATAACAATTAAAGAAAAGAGAAGTCATGAATTTGAGAGAGAACTGCATAGGAGGAGTTGGAAGAAGGAAAGGAAAGGGAGGAAAATGATTTATTTACATTATAATTTAAAAAATAAAATGATTTTTAAAAACTACTTTAAGATTCCATCTTATCCCAGCCCCCAGCCAGAATGGCTAAATTAGAAGAAGAAGAAGAAGAGGAGGAGGAGGAGGAGGAGGAAGAAGAAGAAGAGGAAGAAGAGGAAGAAGAGGAGGAACCAATGAAAACAGATGCTGGTGTGGGTGTAGCAAAGGGGGAACTCTTTTACATTGTTATATAGTGCTTAGTACAACACTGACCTTCCAGAGAAGATGTGGCCATTGGTACAATAGTAGCAAAGCTATGTGTATTAGTCAGTGTTCTATTGCTGTGAAGAGACACCGTGATGGCAACTTTTTTTTTTTTTGAAACAGGATTTCTCTGTGTAGCATTAGCTGTCGTGGACTCGCTTTGTAGACCAGGCTGGCCTCTAACTCACAGCGATCTGCCTGCCTCTGCCTCCCTGAGTGCTGGGATTAAAGGCGTGCACCTGGCTGAGCATGGCAACTCTTACAAAGGGAAGCATTTAATTGAGGCTTGCTTGCAGTTTCAGAGGGTTAGTCCATTGTCGTCATGTAGGCAGGTATGGTCCTGGGGAAGTAGCTGAGAGTTCTCCATCAGCATCCACAGGTCGCAGGATGGGAGAGAGCTTCTGGGTCTGGCTTCAGCTTCTGAAACCTTAAAGCCCACCCCTATTGACACACTTCCTTTAATAAGGCCACACCTACTCCAACAAGGCCATACCTCCTAATCTTTCCAAAAAGTGCCACTCCCTGGTGACCAAGCATTCAAATCTATGAGCCCGTGGGACTATTCTTATTCAGGCACTACAGTATGCATTGGAGGTAACGAACTGCCCTCTTGATTGTACTTGAGGTCTGTTCCACATGAGGGAGTTCATGCCTGATACTGTAGACATGGTCAAAACCCAAGGCAGGGAAGTCATAGGTTCTTTTGAGAACTCACTGTTGTTGTTGGAGGGTGGGGAGGAGTGCTGTCAAATGCTGAATCTGGACATGGCTCTTTGTTGTATGACATTTTTCTTAGACTTGAAATATTCTTCCCTGAAGGGAAGGGGAGGCTCCTGACACTTGAGAGGTCATATGTCTGTCCTTTGTCATCAATGAAAAGGTGTAAACGATTGATAGGGGAAGTGACTGGCTGAGCTGGAAGGAGATGCACAGACTGGCAGCTGCTGCGGCGGTGTATAGAGAGCTTCAACATTGCAGCCCTTGTGAGTTCTTGCTCATGTTGGGGTGGGCTTTGCAGTGATGCAGCTGCTTCTGACTCATCCTTGTTCCATGTGACTCCTCACCCATACTCCCGTTGGTGACCCCAATATAAACTTCGGTTCACCAAGTTGGACATTGGCATGATCTTTACTTTGGTCTATTGCGGGTTCCCAATTCCTGGTGAATAGACATTTGTGTGTTGTGTTTTCCCAATAAAAGTCTACCACGTGAGTGTTACTTATTCCAGACATTTCATGTAAATGTGTGTTTGTGGCTCATATGTATATATTTTCTTCCATCTAGTGTTAACTTTCAGAGTTCGTCTTGTTACAACCCTATTAGCACTTTACTTCTTTTTTCTCCATTCAGTTATGAACATTTGAGCTGTCACTTTTTGCTGTTATGAATAATTTTGGCCTGAACATATATATACAAATCTTGTGTGGACATATGTTTTTTTACTGCTTTTAGGAATGTATCTAGAAATAGAATTGTATTCTATAGTAACTCTGCTAAACTGTTTTTTAACTGGCTGTATAACTGTATAATATTTGTGGGATCAAACTTTCTATATTATTTGTATTTATTTATAACTGGTACTTTGACAGAGATTTTGTTGGTTTTAGATGAATTTGAGAAGCATAACATCTTAACAATATTGCACTCTTTTAAGCCTAGAACTGATGTGTTTTATCCTATTTAGACCTCTTAAAATAGTTTTCAGTTGGTGGGGTTCTAAATTCCAGTGTAGAATTCATATGCTGCCTTAAGTTTCTTACTGTATTTGCTCTTCTTGGTGTTACTGTAATTTGGATTTTCTCAATATTTTTTACGTGTTCTCTGCTAGTGTAGAGAAATGCAGGTGAATGTCTCTTTATCTAAAGGCAAATCTGATCATTTAAACTCCCTTGTAGAAACATTTATCAGGTAGAGTTTTATTTTGTCCCTGCCTTCTGCTGATGTATGAGCATATAGACCTTACTGCTTGCTGGACTCTTTGTTACTGTTAAAGACTTGTTGACCACTTTCTGTAAAGTCTAAGTAACACTACTGTTTCTTTATAATGATATTTGTAATTGATTAGTGTGGTACAAGTATAAATGCTACCAAATGCCACTTTGGACATCAAGATTTAACCATTTAAAAAATTTTCACATGTGTATATCTGATTTATATGTGTGTTTGTGTATGCATGTTTGTGCATACATGTATGAGGTGCATGTGCCTGTAGGTTTAAGTGCATGTAGAGGCCCAAGATTGAGGCTGGCAACCATCCTTGATTACCCTAGTCTCTTACTCAGTGAGGCAGGGTCTCTTAATTACACCAGCTTGCTTTGGGGATCCTCTGCCCTCCCAGGTTGGAATTACAGGTGGCCTGCACTGTCCACGTGGTATTTAGTGGGTTCCAGGAGTATGAGCGCAGGTCTTCACATTCTCATGGAAAGTGCTTTCCCACAGAGCCGTCTCCCCAGCCCCTAGATTTAGTCTAATATTAGTCAATAAAAGGACTAGTATGATTGAAAAGAAGGTCTACAACATAACTACCAAATAAAGAAATGGCATGTGGTAAGTTGCTACAGATTTGTTGCTATAGTTCTGTTGATTTTTTGTGAGATCTCTTTTCTTGAGAAGTTTATGCACGCTATATCATATGGAGTTTATGAAGGCTATAATTAGTTTATTGTAACTTTATAAAGTATGTTATTATTCTTAATAATTTTTGTAGAAATTATTTCTAAATACAAATTATTTAAGATGAACAAAGTCTAGTGTTGATATTGGAAATACAAGTATCTATATTAAACTATAAAAGTTTGATAAACAGTTTCAAGTCATTTTATTTATTTATTTATTTATTTATTTATTTATTCTTTACTTTTTAGTCTTGCACTGCATCCTGATCGAGTGTTGGTAGCAACAGGACAAGTTGGGAAAGAGCCTTACATCTGTGTTTGGGATTCCTACACTGTCCAGACTGTGTCAGTCCTGAAGGATGTTCATACACATGGTATAGCTTGTTTAGCATTCGACTTGGATGGACAGGTATTTGACAATTTTCCTCTTTTGTATAAATTTTGATTTTAAAATGCCTGCTATAAGAAATCATTATAAGGGCTGGAGAGATGGCTCAACTGTTAAAGGCTAGGCCCACAACCAGAAATATAAGAAATCATTATAAGCCGGGTGTGGTAGCGCACACCTTTAATCCCAGCACTCAGGAAGCAGAGGCAGGTGGATCGCTGTGAGTTCGAGGCCAGCCTGGTCTACAAAGGGAGTCCAGGACAGCCAAGGCTACACAGAGAAGCCCTGTCTCAAAAATCAAAAAAGAAAAATATTATTTATCTGAAGTTATTGAAGTATAAGTAAGATGTGTTAATGACATAGCTAACAAAAATAAAAACAACGGGTGTTGATTTTATCTTTACCAAGAACTTTCTCAGTCAAATTATTCTAAATCCTGCCCCGCCCCCAAATTCCCATTCACTGGACTATTACTGGGTTGTTACAGAAAATTTGATCTGTAACTATTTTCCAGGTGAGAGCATGTGGAAAACACCTTAGGAAATTAAGTTTCTCTGCGTAGAGATATATATATATTTTAACTTTAAGTTACTTTAAGTTTTTTCTTTTATAATTATATTTTCATTGAAAATGAGACAATATCAATGAGTTGCATATATACAAAATCAAGATTAAAACAACTTCACAGGGCTAATCAGTTTCCAAAATATCCTCTAACAAGCCAAGGCTTTTTTGTAGTTCTGCATAGAAGCTGTTATAACTAAAATGTGTTTTAAAAGTGGTTAGTTTTTTATTATTACATATTAAAATTTTTATTTTTTTTTAATTTTCTTTGGTTTTTCAAGACAGTGTCTCCCTGTGTAGCTTTGGCTGTCCTGGACTCACTTTGTAGACCAGGCTGGCCTCGAACTCATAGCAATCCGCCTGCCTCTGCCTCCTGAATGCTGGGATTAAAGGTTTGCGCCACCATGCCTGGCTTACGCATTAAAATTTTAAGCTTAGAAATCCATAGAAATATAGAATACACTCTGTGTACCAGGCATTTTCCTAACCTGCATGATCTCATTGAATCCTTGTGACAATCCTATGAAACAGATTCTGTTGTTATCTCTATTTTGCAGAGAAAGAAACTGAGGTAAAATAACAGCTAGTGAGTGGAACAAGAGTGGGAATCAGGTCTCTTATCTTATACGCCAAAGCTTATTTAAAAAAAAATATATATATATATATATATATGCTTTTTGAGACAGGGTTTCTCTGTGTAGCCTTGGCTGTCCTGGACTTGCATGGTAGACCAGGCTGGCGTCAGTCACACAGCAATCCACCTGCGTCTGCCTCCCAAGTGCTGGGGTTAAAGGTGTGCACCACCACCCCCGCCCGGCCAAAGCTTATATTTTTAACAATGCTTTTCTGTCTCAGACATGTGACCTTAGGAGGTAGTTGCTTATATATCAAAAGGAATTCAACCTTTGAAAAGTACAGTCAATGTAAGAAACTCCTGGCAAGATAGATTATTTTATAATAATTTTCCTTATAAGAAAATAAGAATGATATTATTATTAGTTTGTTTGGTTTGGGTTTTTTGTTTGTTTGTTTTTTTAGACAGGGTTTCTCTGTGTAGCCTTGGCAGTCCTGGACTCGCTTTGTAGTCAGACTGGCCTCAAACTCTTAGCAATCCACCTGCCTTTGTCTCTCCAAGTGCTGGGATTATAGGTGTATGCCACTGTGCCAGGGTAAGGAAACTATTTTAATGTCATAATTTGAAATATATTTTTGATCAAACATACCTGTTTATAAATTCCTTATAAGATGTTGAGTAGGAAATATTGTCTAATGTTTTTATTTTCTGCTAGATTTGAAAGCATATGTGATAATTTAGGATTTATCCAATTGGCAAGCTTCCTACTAGGTAGCAAGGCTAAATATTCTTTTCCTAAAGGCTATCTCTTAAATTAGCTGGATATATATATTAATACTAGTAGCCTGTTTTCTTGAGGATAATTAAGGCTAGAGAAGTCTATTTTTAGAAAATCTATAACAAACAGGGACTGAAGATTCATGTAGCAATGAGAAAAGGGGGAGGCTAACTTACTGTATAATTTATCTAAAAACACAACCAAGTATTATAAAAGTATAGTCTTCTATATCTTAAATCATGGTGTTCCAACCTGCTGTTAATTCATGTGCCAAATCAAGTGCTGGTAAACATTTGTATAACACCAAGTGCTTAATAGTTTAAGCTTTGTGACCCCCTGGTCTTTGCTGTAGCTAGTGATATCTTATTTTTTGAGACGAGCTCTATCACTGAACCTGGAGCTCACACATTTGGCTAGACTAATTGGCCAGGAATTCCTGCCTTTGTGTCCTTGGCATGGGGTTAGCAGGTGGATGCTTCCATACACTGTTTGTTTTCTCCATGTGTGTGCTGGGGACCAAATTCAGACCTTCATGCTTGAGTAAGAAGCACTTTCCTGGGACATTGCCCTAGCCCGGCACTTTCATTTTCATGGCTAGTATCTTTTCATTTTAGACATCTTCATCATTTTTGCGTCTGTTTCGGTTGACTGACAGCCTCTCAAAGTTGGTCATATTTTCATGTTCCTTCATCTGATAATTTTTATTAAATGCTGGACACTGTAGTGTTATGTAATATTTAAAGTGACTTATTACAGTGGCCCCTTTACAGTCCTCAGTCCTTGTGAAAAGCTAATTTTTAAACATTTTACAGTGGGAAGTTGGGGAGGCCTAGAGTAGCTTTTCTTCTGGGGTGACTTTTAGCTTCTCTGCTAAGGTATCACCATCCTGGGCCTTTAATAGTACCCACGAGGTTCACAGACATACCTCCACTTTGCCTTTATTTCCCCGTTGTTCTTTTAAAGGAATTTCTTTTTGTGGTCTTATGGTTATTGCCCTATACACAGAAAGAATAGCATTCTCAAATCTCACCTGCAGACAGTTTTTCTTCAGCATCTGTGCCCTACGTATTAGCCATCTTAGTCTCTGAACTCCAGGCTGCTAAGGGATTCTACCTTTGGGTACCTTAATGTAGAAATCCTTTCCTAAGTGAAGTTAAGTCAGCTGTAGAACTCACGCTCATTTCTTCCTTCCGCTCTTTCATGATTCACAGTGCCTTGCTTACTGTTAAAATGCTTCATATATTTTTGTACAGTTTTCTATATGTCACAGCAGTGGTCAAGTTCAGGCCCTGTTGCTTCTTTTTGGCTAGAATTTCATCTTCCATGTTTCTTACATTTTTCATTACTTCAGTCTTATTAATTCCTATAACTGTGTCTTTTCATCTCTTTCTGATTTATTAAACTCTTCCACTGAATTTTTAGCTTCATCTAGTTTTCATTTCAAGAAGTCTTGTTTCTCTGTATATCTTTGGATACTTTTTATTGTTTTTTACTTTTTGCTCTTATGCAGATATTTTGAAACCTTATTTTTACTTCTTTGTGTATGTTAAGTTTATCTTATATTGTTGATCTGATTCCAGCGTTGTATAGCTTGTTCATTGTTGGGACTTGATTATTTTCACTTATGGTCTCAATTCCCTGTGTTTGTGCTGAAATGCCTGTTTTGTTCCTACTCTGTAGCTTATTTTATTTGAATTTCTACCTATAGGAATTCTTTAAAGAATGCAGTAATGCAGTGCACGTTGCATCATATTTGATTTATATTGTCTGTAATGTGCTACTGAACTTTCTTGGAAAACACACCAGACCTTAGAAGCCCCATAAAAGGGATTTCCACTTCAGGGTTCATGACCCGTGTAAACCTAGGTCATGCACCAGTGAGCAGGCTTATCACCCTTGCAGATGTTCATGGAGTTTACTTTTTCTTACAGTTATCCTTTCTTTAAGAAGGAGTTACTTACCATTGTTCCCTATTCTGAGGAATTCGTTCCTTTGGTCAAAGGCTGTAATTCCGCATTTAGGTAGATTCCCTACACTTTTCTCTCTTGTTGCTCTTTACCCTTCGGTAAAACAACAACAACAACCAAAACAAAACAGCAAACAAAAAGACAAACCCAAATAACAAGTTTCACCTGATATGTTTATGGTAAATGTTTCCTGCCCTCCAGGATTCTCACCAAGGATTTTTTTGTTTTGTACTCAGTTTCCTTTCCCCGCTCCCCCCATTCTTCAACTGTGCAATAGTGCATTTTAAAAGACGTGTTGATAGTTTAGAAGTTTTAGCTTTTGGCTGGAGTTTTGTTAGAATACTTCCTTAGTATTCATTGAACTGAACATCTTTTTACTTAATATGAAAGACTAAATGCATGTACAAATATTAATGGGATGAGCTCATCTATCTGCCTTAAAGGGTGTCTGAAAAGAATGCACGTATTTTGATGTTATAAGTAGCATTCATTTACTATTTATATTTTGGTATTTATTTGAGTTTTCTTTTTACTCCCTCTTGAATTTCTTGGACAAAACCCAGCGCTTGGTTTCAGTTGGACTCGATTCAAAGAATGCTGTTTGTGTTTGGGACTGGAAGAGGGGGAAAATGTTGTCGATGGCTCCTGGTCACACAGACAGAGTGAGTACTCTCCTTTGAGCTTTCTAGTGAAGACGTGGCAGGGAGTTCACAGGGTCTTCTGTGCCTTGTCATTGTCACATAGCCACCGTAAGGTAACTCTTCACAAACTTCTCACATTCAATTATATAGTGACCTAAGAAACGAGTGACGAGCACCGCATAGCACAGCAGAGGACTTATTTTCACATGTTAGTTTTTAATCTCCTTTGTTGTTTAATTACATGTTTCTTTGCGATATTCTGATTCACCTGAGTTTTGTTGTAACAACATAGTTTGTGTGTACTTTGAATTTATAGAATATTAGATATGAATAAAGCATAGTGACTCGGAAACTTAAGAAAGTGCACATTAATTCTGTGTGACCCACAAACAATGAGAAAGCTAAAAATAAAGGCTGAATATTGTTGGGAAATGAATGTTAAGATTTTTTTAATGTTATATATTTATTTATTTACTTATTTATTATGTATACAGTGCTCTACCTGCATGTCAATGCCAGAAGAGGGCACCAGATCACATTATAGATGGCTGTGAGCCACCATGTGGTTACTGGGAATTGAACTCAGGACCTCTGGAAGAGCAGACAGTTCTCTTAACCTCTGAGCCATCTCTCCAGCCCATGCTAGATCTTTTATTAAAATAGTTCTGATTAAATACCTAGAACTACCCTATATATCTCAGTATATAAGTATTCTACTTGGAGCTGTGCCTCTGTAAAAAGCCTCAGGTGTCTGTCTCATGTTCTAGCTCTGTTGAGCTGTTCATGTTACTTCCTCAGGTCAAAGTATTCTTTAAAACTTAAAAATAAATACATGTTAAATTTTACTTTATTGCTGAATGTGCTGGCACACACCTGTAATTGCAGCACTCTGGGAGGCAGAGTCAGGCGGATCTCTGTGAGTTCAAGGCCAGCCTGGTCTACAAAGCGGGTCCAGGACAGCCAAGGCTACACAGAGGCTTAGCCCACCTCATTGTTTGGGCAGGATCCTTAAGTGATAGGGAAAATATTTTAACTATTAATCTTATTCGTTTACAGATATTTGATATTTCTTGGGATTTGTACCAGCCAAATAAACTCGTCAGCTGTGGTGTAAAACATATCAAGGTACACGAAGGGTCCTTCTTTTATGCAGTTATTTTTGGTTGTCTGTTGTTACATACACATTATACCGTTAGCCATTTACAGAGTTCTAGTAGTTACAGAGTTCTAACAGGATTTGTTTTAAAATGTCAACTTTTTAATACTTATGTCTCATCTAGCAAGGTGCTTATTTTCTAGTTTTTTGAGACATTATAAAAGATATAAGTTTTAAAAGGGAAGTAATGAGGCACTCTCTTTTAGGAAACATAGTCTAATGATGTAGCATCTATTGTGAATAGGAACTCAAACATCTGACACAGTTTTCATCTGCAGAGATAATATTGCCTCACAGGAGCAATGTGAGTAGCCACTATCACTACTTCCTAGGTGCTTAACCTATGGCAATCATTTAACCATGTTGAGGTTTTATTTCCACATTTTGAAGCTGTGACAGTTATTACCATCCTTACAGTTGGGGGTTTTAAAAGCATCATATGTTCAAATGCTCTTCATGGTGCCCAGCTAGGCCATGTTCCTCTTCCTGTATTTGCTCTCTGAAGGGATTTCCACCTTACAGTTACTGTGCATTTGCTTATGCAAGCTATAGGTTTTGTTTTGCTGTAGTCATGTTTGAAGCCTATAAAGTCAGTGGTGATTTTTTAAAATGTTTTTTTCTTTTACTGAAAATGAACTCTTTTCTCATACCATATATCCTGTTTCTAATCCTCCATCTACTCCTCCCAGTTCTGCCCCACTTCCTCTCCCTTCCAGATCCACCCCCTGTCTCTCTCTCATTAGAAAAGAACAGGCTTCTAAGAGAGAACAACCAAACATTATTTTTATAGTTAGCTTTGAATCATGGTGCAGAATTCAAATAGTTTCTCTTCTGCTGTCTTATATAATTGCTCCTGAAACAGTTAATTCCTAATGAGTAAGAGCCCATGGTCTGCCATTCTTATCTTTTTCTCTCCCTCCACTCACACCCTCAAGGCTTTAGGCATATATTTTAAAACTGGGAAGATATAGTATTTGTCTTTTTATCTAAGATGATCCTTGATATAGTGCTTGAGATGTATGTATATATATTAACCAATTATGTATTAGACCAACATTATATATGTTTAATTTATATATTATATAATGTAGTATCTAAATTAATTATAAAGAGATCTTACTAATGACTTAACATTGTAAATAAAGCTAAAATTTTTATTTTCAGTATTTTTAAGAGCTCATCTTCTGAGATCAAACTATATTATAAATTACATTTCTTTTCCTTTAGTAGAAACAATGACTAGTAAGGTGGTAGTTTTGTGCCAGCAGTACATGCAAAGAAACTAAGTCCCAAAGATGATATAAAATTGTGTGCCAAGTACAGTGGCCACTAGGACATACAGGAATTTATGTATAAACTCAAATGAAATGAAACTTAAAATTCATTTCTTCAGTCGTTAGCCATATTTCAAATACTCTAGAACCACGTATTTCTGGGTTCCACTGTATTGGAAATCATGCATATATCCATCACACACACATGTATTTATTCATATATACACATATATATGTGTATAAAAGTGGGAGAGAAATTTCCATTTTCACTGAACTTCTATTGGACAGAAGTGATCCGGATTCTAGAACAGAAGGATTAGCTCCCGCAGAGCCAAAGGCCTTAGGAAACCTAGACTTCATTCCTCAAAGGTTGTATTTCACTTCCTCTCAGTGTGTGCTCAGGAATTATAAATCTCCCCAGGTGGTTCTGGTGGGAAACCAAAATTGAGAATAACAGATACGGAAGAAAATAATAGCATTAGATTGGGGCTGGGTGAAAGGACAAGACCATAATTTATATCTTGTGAATATAAATCCTGGATGGTGCTTTTAGGTTTGAAGTCATAAAATTCCCACATTAAAGTACTCATTAGTCATGTGAATAGATAAGTAGCACAAGTTTTAGTTCTGTGAAGCTTCAGACTTTAAAATGTAAGGATGTAATGTTAAAATATATTAAATAGTAACATACTGATTATAAAATAATATTCTCTGGACCTGATTTCTTTATTTAGAACTATTCCATGTATAAATCCCTGCCCTATCACACTTAGGTTTTTTTTTCCCTCTGCGCAAACTACAAAAATGTACCGAATGCTGTATAGTAAAACAATAAGGCTGGCTGTGACCATTCTTTCTTGAATTTATCTTCTCCCAGGAGTAAATTGGTCATTTCTAAAGGGCGTTTATTCAGGTTGAGACGAGCCATGAGTGCAACATGTATTCTTTCTTTGTGTCCTCTCCCCGATCTAATCTGTTAGCGTCAGGTTTGATGTGATTTGGCTCATTTTCCTATGAGTCTAGGGTGCTTTGTTCTTTTCTTCCCTGCCTTTCGGGTGCTACAGATTGAAACCAGGGCCTTGTGCACACTAAGCAAATGACCTTCCACTGAGTTATATTCCCAGCCTTTGCTTTCATTTTTATATTTAACTCACTCTCAGATTTTTAACCTAAATTGCATGTAAATTTTTGAAAGCACACCTTTTTTGAAATATGATTTGATCTTTGAGAATTTCATATATCCATACAATGTGTTATGAACATATTCGCTCCCACTCCTCTTCCTAACTCATCCCAGAGCTGTCCTCCACCACTGCAACCACTCCCACTCTTGTATGTTTTCTTAAATAACCAACTGAGACCAGTTTGTGCTGCCCATATACTCAGGGGTGTGAGGCTGTCCCCTGAAGCATCGCTGAACTACCAGCGTCTATTCCACCAACACAGCCCTGATTCTCCATGCCTGAATGTGGACTGTCTTGACCTTGCTGCAGGTCTTCAGCATGTGGCCGCAGCTGCTGTGACCTCAAGAGTTCAGCAGTCCTGCTACTTCCAGATGACACTGTTTCTGTCTTGACATCCCTGAGCCCTGGATCATACTTTTTCTTTTCTTACAGGTTGATCCCTGAGGCTTGGGGTGTTAGAGATGACCCATTTGTGGTTGAGCACTCCACAGACACTTATCGCTGCCCTTTGCTGAGTTAGGAGTGTCTGTGTTAACTGTCATCACTACACAAAGATAGTTATTTAATGAGGTCTGCACTAACTTTATATGCATAGATGTGCACACACATCTAGGTGGAAGTTTGATACAGTGTCCGTTTGGTAAAATAATATTAGCAGGCTTACTCCGTGGGCTTGTCCTGGAGCTCCTCAATTATAAGTGTGTGGCCAGATTTACAGTACTAAGCATTTGTTTCCTCTTGTGAGGTGAGCCTTAAATCAAACAGTGGTTGGTTACCTCCACAATATCCATGACACTATTGCACTCATGGCATGACCAAGTCATGCTGGTCATTATTATAGTCATGGGGTTAACAGCTGGGTATGACTAGTGGGTGGCTTTTTCTTCTTAGCAGCCTATTTAACACTTTCTGATGCCATGAAAGGTAACAAGCAGGGAGAAAACTTTCTAGTTATCAAACATGATTTCTATATTGCCTGTGTCCAGAGTGTTTATCTTCAGCAATACAGTCTCACCATCTGGTGGGCAACAGAAGCAGTGTCAGTAGCCTATATTTTTTGAGATTATCTACGAAACATTGGGCTAACAGCTCAAGAGCACTTATGCTTGGCACCAAG
This sequence comes from Acomys minous, assembly GCF_964271855.1. Classification (NCBI taxonomy): domain Eukaryota; kingdom Metazoa; phylum Chordata; class Mammalia; order Rodentia; family Muridae; genus Acomys; species Acomys minous. The sequence continues at coordinate 20,261,497 of NC_140489.1, forward strand.
TGTTTTATTTGGCATCTTATGGTTTCTGAGAAGAGTATTACCCTTTGTGTAGGTTAACTCCACTTTAACTCTTTTATGTGAAAACATTATCATATTCTCCTCTCTCTCTCTCTCTCTCTCTCTCTCTCTCTCTCTCTCTCTCTCTCTCCCTTCCTCCCTTCCTCCCTCCCTCCTTCCCTCCCCCTCCCTCCCTCCCTCCCTCCCTCCCCCCCCCCTCTCTCTCTCTCTCTCTGGAAACTTATAAAATACTAGGTTCCTATATAGCTTTTCCAGACATCTTTCATGTTAGTTAATTCTCCTCCATCCATTCCTTTGCCTTGCGCTCTCATCCCTCGCCCCACTTAAAAATTGCTTTAAAGAAGATGTAGCTCAAATTCCTTATTCTTACAGATAAAGATTGAGACTAGTAACTTATCTGCTATAACAGCTTGTAATAACACCAACATGAGGATATGAACATTGAATGCTAGTTTATCATAAGACAACTACTTTGGTAATTTCTAGTCTGCTAGTATAGCATTGAACTGTTGAAAGTATTTTACTAGGTTTTATAAGCATTATTTGATGATATGCGTATGCTGTATCCATTTTAGTTCTGGAGTTTGTGTGGAAATGCTCTGACCCCAAAACGAGGAGTTTTTGGTAAAACAGGTGACCTCCAGACAATATTGTGCCTAGCCTGTGCTCGAGACGAATTAACGTATTCTGGTGCACTCAATGGGGATATATATGTGTGGAAAGGAATCAATCTTATAAGGACAATACAAGGGGCTCATACTGTAAGTATATTTGAATATTTTAAACACCTTTGGATGTTTACCATTTAACGTTCTTAAAACCAGCTGTCTAATATAGCCTATTTCTAGCCAGTTTAGTTTCCTTAAAATGCTATTCTTAACAGTTTGTTTTTTTAAGACTTCAATTACAAACCATGCAATTAGACTCATACATATTTATTAACTTAGTATAGTTATTATCTTTTTAAAACCTTTGTTGTAACAGTATCTTTTTGAGAATACTGTTGAGTAAAGTGTATTGACTTTAGCAATAGAGTTTTCTAGATTAGCTACAGTCAAATAAAGCTAGTGTTGTTAAGGCCAACTTAACCAGTAGGCAGCAGTTTAGGAACATGTAGGAAAACAAAGCAAAACCACAGACTCATGATGCCCGGGGAGAAAGGACTTGATTTTTTAAATTAAGTGATTATTTACTTTGTGCATTTGAATGTTTGCTTGTGTGCATGTCTGTGCACTGTGTGTGTGTGCCTGGTGCCCTTGGAGGCCAGAGGATGGCAGGGGATCTCCTGGAACTGGAGAGATACACCATTGCGAACCTCCATGTGGGTGCTAGGAAGTGAATCCAGCTCCTTTGGAAGAGCAGCTAATGATCTCAGCCACTGAGCCATCTCTCTAGTCCCTGGGATTTTTTTTTTTTTTAATTCATGAGGTTTTGACATAACTAAGTAAGAAAAGTATATTGTTAAAACTTTTTGTGGTTTTAAATTCAAACTGTTTTGCAGTTGAGTCACTCCTCCAACAGTGTATGGGGTTAGTTAGCATGGAGAGGTTTTCAAGTGAAAAGTACTGATGTACCAAAGAAGTGTTTGTGAATGACTTGTCTAAAGCAAAATGTCTGGAGACACACACACACACACACACACACACAAATGAGTATCTTTTTCACAAATGGTGTGGCAGTTCATATTATAACCTTTAGTATATAAAAGCTATTTTTTCATGTTTTTCAATATAGAATGTGAAGTGTAAAATTTTGCTTATCTTCTGGAAGAAAAATGTCTATTTCCTTTTTTATTAATTACCCCTTTAGTCTTTCACTCCTGTTTGGTTGGTTGCATTGGTACATTTTGTTCATTTGTATATATTAGAAATATGTACTTTTTCAGTTATGTACATTGCAGCTAAGGGCCAGGAATGTGGCTCAGAGATAGGTAGAACACTGGTCTAGCATTGTCGGGTCCTGGGTTCAATCCCTAGTACAATCGTTAGTACAGTAATGATGGTTTATATTTAAGATTTTTTATTGTGTTTTCTGATGTATTTGTTTATATATTCATTTAATATTTATATATTCATAAGAAAGTATTGCTGAATGGATTTTTACCTTCATTTAGTAGTTGTTCTTAAGAAGCCCATGTTATTAAGTCATTTTCTACCTTCACTTAGGCAGGAATTTTTAGTATGAATGCTTGTGAAGAAGGCTTTGCTACTGGTGGCAGAGACGGCTGTATTCGTCTTTGGGATTTAACTTTTAAACCAATTACTGTGATTGATCTCAGGGAAACGGAACAGGGATATAAAGGTAATAATAAAATGAATGAGTTATGCTAAGCAAATTGTGAATGAGCCAATGGTTGCCTTTTAGTACACATGTTCTCTATAGGTTCTGTCAGAAGGACTTCAGCTGATAGTTTGTGCTAACATTATAACAAAGGTCCTTTGTGTGTCGAATGCCTGTTTTAATGAAACCTACAAAAACATACCATAGACATTTATTCTTTTTAACTGTGGATTTCGAAAATACTGTTACAATGCTAAATAGACCTGTTGCCAAATGATCATGCAAATAAAATATATTGTAAATTCATAAATGTTTGTTAATGATGATTTAAATCTTTTTTTCTGATTAAAAACTTACTTTTTCAAAAATTATGGGATTTAAAAATAGGCATAATAATAAAAATAGGTTCTCAATGTAGCATATTAGTCACTAATATGTCATTGAATTATAAGACTAAAATTAGAAGTAACACATTTATATCATATGTATTTAAGATATATTTAAATCATATTTGTGTTACTGAGGAGATGTGTAACTTTGCTCTGTTTAGCTTCATCTATGAATTAAGACCACCATGAATATCTCCTAGTGTTACATGAATTAATACACGTGAGTTATTTAGAATGTTCAGTACATAATAAGTTTTTAGACGTTAGCCATTACTCTATTTTCACTAGTTTGATGATCATTGTTCTGAAACTTACAAAATGTTATTCCTTTTTATGTTATCCTCAAGAGAATATTATGAAGTATAGAGGGTGTCTTTATTGGCAATGGTATATAAATAAAAAATGGGATTTTTTTCATAATGGCCAACATGAACTGTGGAAAATGAAGATAAAGTAAAAGTGAATTCTCTTTCCTTAAATATAGTGATGAATAGGTTTCAGAAATGAGATACAGTGAGAAATCAGGTTGTTACAGAAGAAAACACAAAGTGCATTTGTCTAAAGGCAGAGTCCTGAGCATAGGGTCCTGTGAGACCTCGACTACAGCAGCCCAACTCAACTCTCAGCAAAGGAGAAGGGAAAGGTTATCTAGAGTAGGGGTAGAAATCAGATATGTCAAAAACGAAATCACTGTTCCATATGCAAAAGAATGCAAACAATTGAAGACAATGGGGGTGTATATCCAGACTTTGTACTCTATCTTACAACTAAGATATAAAAGATACAAAAGTTAATTTCCAGTTAAGACTGAACTTTATTATTGCAGCACTAATATTAAGTTCAATATTGGTATTAAATGTGCTTTTTACCAGGTTTATCTGTGAGGAGTGTTTGTTGGCGAGGTGACCACATTTTAGTTGGAACACAGGACAGTGAAATTTTTGAAATTGTTGTACATGAAAGAAATAAACCTTTCCTAATTATGCAAGGACATTGCGAAGGTGAACTTTGGGCTCTTGCTGTTCATCCCACTAAGCCTTTGGCTGTGACTGGAAGTGATGACCGTTCAGTCAGGTAAGTACGTCGGGCACTACAAAATTTCAAATTCAGATTGTAAGAACTAAGAATATGTTAGTGATCATACACCTTAAATATATTGCACGAATGCCTTTCACGTATCATGGTGTTCACCATTCATGCATGCACACACTCAAAGAAGTAAATGTAAAATTTGTTCTAAAGTCTACCTCTGTGATGTATGTAAGCTGTAGGCAATGTGTAAACAAATGAATATGTCTGTGTTCCTATAAAAGTTTATTTATAGACACGAAATCTGAACTTTGTATATTTTCTTGTGTTTTAAATTTTTATTCTTTTATGGTTTTCAACAATGAAAAATAAAATTCATCCTTAGTTCTCAGGCAATAAAAACATGCAGCCATGTTTTAGTCCCAGGATTTGCCCCAGAGGATGTATTTCCTGACACTTGTACAGAATAAGAAATCTGCAGCCGGGCAGTGGTAGCGCACGCCTTTAATCCCAGCACTTGGGAGGCAGAGGCAGGCGGATCGCTGTGAGTTCGAGGCCAGCCTGGTCTACAAAGCAAGTCCAGGGCAGCCAAGGCTACACAGAGCGACCCTGTCTCAAAAAAAAAAAAAAGAAAGAAAGAAATCTGCAGCAAACGCAGCACTTAATGTTGCAGCATTGAAACTTTGTGGTCAGGATCGGCAAGACGCATCAGCACCTCAAGTGATTGGAGCAGGAGCTTGAGAGAGAGAGAGAGAGAGAGAGAAGGGAGGGAGTAAAGGAGAAACCACTTTTATATGTAGACGATGTGACTGTCTAGGTAGAAGCATCCAAAGAAAATGCAAAGAAATTCATGGAACTGAAAGGGAATTGGTGGAGCTGGAGAGATAGCTCAGTGCTTAAGAATGTCTGCTGTTCCTTCAGTGGGCCAAGAGTTTGGTTCCCAGCAACCACGTTGGGCAGCTCACAACCAACTGTATCAGAAACTGTATTTTGGCTTCCTCTGACACCTGTGTGCATGAGCTCAGACACATATACAGAAATAAAAAATAAATTTGAAGAAACTAGCAAATATCTTGGTTATAAAAGAATATAAAACTAGTATACAAAATTTACTTTCCTATAAAATAGCATTAGGTTTTTTGTTTTTGTTTTTAATTAAACATTTTCAGCATCAGGTTTTCAAAAAGATAATGCCTATGGGCTAGAGAGATGGTTCAGCAATTAAGAGCACTAGTTGCTCTTCCAGAGGTCCTGAGTTCAATTCCCAGAAACCACATGGTGGCTCACAACCATCTATACTGGAATCTGATACTCTCTTCTGGCATACAGGTGTATATGCAGATAGAGTACTTATATACATAGAATAAGTTAATTAATAAAAAATAATGTCTATAAAATCATTGCAAAAATCCATTTCTCCCTGTTGATCTTTTTCTGATGTCTTGTGGTAGATGCTTAGTCATTAAATTATAGCTTTTGTATTATAACATAGGTGGCAAAATATTCTACATATTTCGGCTATAGTCCCTGAGTTTCATCACTGTGTTAATATGGTGACAGTTTATTATTTTACTTTTATTAATGTATGTGTATGTGCATGCACACGTATGCTGCATGTGTACTGAGTCCCCATGGAGGCGAGAAGGAGGGTATGGATCCCTTGGAGCTGAAGTTTCAGGCGGGTCAAGCTCCCTGGGTAGGTGCTGGCACCTCAGCTCAGCTCCTCTGAAAGGCCAGAATACTCCTCTCATTGCTGAACCATCTTTCTAGCTCTCAAGTTTTGATGCGAAATTTTATTATAGCTTATTTGAATATGTTAAATCTTCATTAGTATTTTTCTTTGCTCTTTGTATGTGAGAGTATGAGCTCACAAATGCCGGGACACATATGGAGTCAGGACAGCTTTGGGGAGCTGGTTCTCCCCTTCCCTTGTGGGTTTTGGGGAGTGTGCTGTAAGCACTTTTACCTTTGGAGCCACCTCACTGTCCCTGCTATAATATTTTAAAAACAAGAAACTCCAATACTCTCTTTTACTTTAATTATGAATAATATTGCTATTTTCACAGAGACAAATATCTTCCTTTTAACAAGTTTATTTTAACTAAAATGTTCTTACAGGGATTATTATTTTTATAATACATATTAATTATTTTTATTTTTGGATTAACTTGTACAGGATTTGGAGCCTTGTAGATCATGCTTTAATAGCAAGATGTAATATGGAAGAACCAATTCGATGTGCTGCTGTCAATGTAGATGGAATCCACCTTGCCCTTGGGATGAAGGATGGGTCATTCACTGTCCTTAGAGTGAGGTATGCAGTTAGTGTAGAAGCAGAAACAGTAATGACTTGTTTTGTTATAATGCATAGTACTTGTTGCTCTTTAACCATGTATCCTTTCCCACTTCTTTTGTATGTGCTCCAAATAGTAGTTTCATTAAATGAATATACTTATAAAAATAGCTTTGTTGGAAATGAAATTCAAGAACTTTTATCTGGGGCATTAAGAATGCTTAGCAGATAGGTTAGAGAGATGGCCCGGTGATTAAGAAAGCTACTGTTCTTGCAGAGGAACTAGGTTTGGTTCCCAGAACCAACATGGTGGCTCACAACTAACTACTCCTAACTCCAATTCAAGGGGACTTGACTTGATCTTCTGTCTTCTGCAGGCTCCTGCACACATGTACCACATGTAACCTTGAGCAGACACACACACACACACACACACACACACACACAAACACACACACACACACACACACACACACACACACACACACACACAAGAAGCTTAGTACACTGCTGGCTAAAGCTCTGAATTAAAACTTGGGCCTTGACTTTCTGTTGGTAGTAATATTTTCAGTCATGATCCTTTATTGCTAAGCAACCTTAAGGCTATAAGGAATGACTGAGTAGGGTTTTTTGTTTGCTTGTTTGTATCTTTATGATTTGAAAAAAAATGCCCATATCTTTTCCCTTGTAATGCTTAAGGAATTTATTTAAGGCTGGGCATGGTGGCACATGCCTTTAATCCCAGCACTCAGGAAGCAAAGGCAGGAGAATTGCTGTGAATTCGAAGCCAGGCTGGCCTACCCAATAAGTTCCAGGTCAGCCACCACTACATCGAGAGTCCCTGTATCAAACAAACAAACAAACAAGCAAAATAAACAAACAGAATTTGTTAAAGCTGGTCTAGTTGATGTTGAATTATAGGTAGGTACATTGAGTTTCTATCCTGTGAAGTCATTAGGAACAGTGCTGTAGAGCCACAGCATGTTCACAAAACAGTGTGTATGAAATCTTCTCCAGCTCAGTAATCCTCAGCCCAGGTACTCAGGCCGGAAATGATTTATTTATTTTTACTTAGCCTCTCTTGTTTAAGAGTTACTTTCACAAAAGCTGTCAAGTTAATTTTCTGTCTTCCAGCTTTACTGTTACACCCCTGTGTGAGCTTTGCCATCTCCTCACTGGATTGGTGGAATAGAAGGTGGAACTGCCCTTCTTACCATCTCAAACCATCTCACACTGCCATGATTGAGAGTCCTGCTTTGTTTATTAATTAAATATGTACTTTGACAAACACACACACACACACACACACACACACACACACGTACACTGCATATTTTGGTCACTCTCATTCCCTACTCTGTGTTAGCTCCCTTCCCCACCACCAACTCTTCTTCATCCCTACAAATCTCTTTGCCATACTCATAACTTTTTGCTTTGTTTTCTGACCATTGAGAGTAACCATGGTCCTCTGTGACCATGATTTTGGAACTGTACTGGAGTCTGATGGGGCCGCATAACTGAAGACAACTCCCTCCCTCCCAACATGTATGTCAATACAATAGCCAGTAGTTCTGCACGGTGCCTGGGACCCTATGTGCCCCGCCCTTCATCTGTGAGTGACTGGGAAAGACCACTGATGTTTTTTCTTCTCCAGAAACTCTGGCTGTGTGGAAGTTACAGCAGGGAAGATGTTTCCAGCTCCCTTTCAGCTTTATTTTAGAGGTTCCTTTTAAGTCACATGTGGCTGCAGTCATCTTCTTTCCAAAGGCTGTCTGCTCCTTAGGCTGAAGGCTGCAGTCCTTGATGTGGTGTGCAATGTCCATCTCAGATCTGCTTTTCTGTACCTCACTCCGTTTTTTGTTTTTTTTTTCACCTATACAAAATTTACTCACAGCTGGGCCTAATGGTGCAGACTTGCAATTCTAGTTGTTAAGGTGGATGAGGCAGGAGGACTGTGAATTGAAAGTCTTCCTGGACTTGAGTTCAAGGCAAGCCTGCCTAATTTAGTGACTCAAAATAAATAAATAAATAAATAGACTGTAGTTAAATAGTAGAGTGCTTGCCTAGCATGTACAAGGCTCTAGGTTTGATTCCCAGTATGGAAAAAAACTGTAGGTTTTTACAGTTGAGATGGGGTATAAGTTTTCTCTTAAAATTGCTTTTATATAATATATTTTATTTCAGTAATTATAGATCTTTAGTGACATTTAATAAATCCACATTATTGTGTCACTACTATCTTCTCTAAACTTTTAATCTTTGTATGTGGATTTGGCTCGACATAACTGCAGCGATTTTGATTCAGAACTGCCACATTGATTCAGGTTAACCTGAGTTGGCATTTCCTGAATAGTTTCCCAGCACACCACAAACCAACAAAGTCTATGGAGTTATTTAGAGCTTTCAACTAGACTTTGGCACTGGGAAGGTACCTGACTCCTTGACATTGGCAAGATAAACTTGCTTGTGGGGATTGTGGGGTTGAACTTGAGCTTGCTTGTTGAGTACTTGTGTCAATAGTTCGCAAGCCTGTACTCTGCAAACCTGGATTTTGTCTGCTTCTCTTTCTTTGGTTTCACTCTATCTTACTAGTCTATCTTCAGCTTCATTGTTTGCTGCTCTTCCCACTAATGTCCGTATCTCCATCATGCTCACTTTAAATAGCACGCTCATTACATGCTGCCGTGCCCGGTCTGTGCTGTGTCTTATTCCCAAAGAACCTTCTCTTCTATTTTAGATGTAGCCAGTGCCTCACTCATGTCCATCTTATGCTCAGGTCAGAGTTGCTGTGGCTTCTTCTTGCTTTCAATCTAGTTTTAGCCAGACTTTCAGTCTTCCTTGCAGTTTCACATATTCCTTTTGAGCAATTCCCATATATTGTCATAGTTATTTTATGTCTGTGTCATGCAAGGTCAGCTCAAGTTTGAATCCCCAGCACTAAAACAACATTAAGTGTTCAGTGCTATTAAAAGGATTTGCTCCAAGCTCCATTTAGAAAATTAAAAAAACCAAGAAACATGCTTCTGCTTCTGAAATTGCTAACCTGGAGCACTTCAAATGACTGATGCAGAATTTATATGGAGAGACGGCTGCCGCTGAGAAGTAGTGCTTTTTCCCTGCTCTTGCCCCTCTTCGCTGCATCCCTGTCCTTCCCACTCCGTCCAGTTCTAGAAGTTTGAAAACTCAACTGTGTTAAACTTAAGTGTTCATCTGTGTTTATGGCTGTTACCAACACCCATGCTATTTTGGAAATTCCTTTTAAGGTATCCTAGAAAAATATGGCTGAACAGTGGGTTTTTTGTTGTTGTGGTTTAATAAATTAAGCTGAGCATAGTGGTGGATGCCTGTAATTCGGGTGCTTGGGAGGCAGAAGCAGAAAGATTGGGAGTTTGAGGCCAGGCTGGGCTACATAATGAGACTCTCAAAAAAGGGAACATTTAAAATGAAATTCACTAGTAAGGAAAAATGAATAAAAACAGCCAAGGTAGTTATATAAATGTGACTCCTGCTATAGCAGCTCCTTCTGCAAGAGGCATTCCTCCTGGGCTGTGACATGTGGCAGCAGTTGTTGGAGTCTTTTGAACTTATAGAAGGAAGTCAGTTAAGACACAAGCCTGGTGGGGACCCGCCATGTCACCTGACAAGCCGCTAGCTCCCATCACCTCAGCTGTGCTGGACAGTCAACATGAATCATTTGACTGGAGTTCTTGCAGCACTAAGGCTCCATCCGCCAGCAGTCTCTTGGTTTCCTGCCTCAGCATGTTTACTTTCTTCAGCTGAGTCTGCTCCGTCAGAAGCTGGCTGTGGGGGTTGTTGCAAACACCCTCTCATCTCAAGGCCCTAAAGATATCTATTCAGATGTATTGCTGAAGCAGTGCATTCTTTCATGCTCTTCTTACTTTCCAAATGTCAGTTTGTACATTTGACTCATTATAAAAAATGTGAGCTGGGTGTGGTGGCACTCGCCTTTAATCCCAGAGTCAGATGGATTGCTGTGAGTTCAAGGCCAGCCTGGTCTACAAAGTGAGTCTAGGACAGCCTAGGCTACACAGAGAAACCCTGTTTCAAAAAACCAAAGCCAAAACCAAACATATAAAAACTATGGAAATTATAGTGTTTAAGACTATTTCATAAATTTAGTATTTACAACAAACTTTTATCTTTAAAAAAATCTGGCTAAATATTTTACCATCTGAACCGAGAAATTTAGTAGGGAGCTGTAGGGTACATGAAAATAAGGTTATTTATGCACTGAAATTTACCATTTTTCTTTTCTACTTTTTTTTTTGAGGGGGTGCTGGGGTTCAAATCCAGGACTTTATGCTGGACAGATGCTCTGTCACCACATGGTGCAGCATCCATTTTTTTCCCTATTTATTTCTGGTCAGCAAAATAATTATTCCCAAGCAGATGCTACTTACTTTCCTTACATGTATGTCACAGCCAGTGTTTGGAGATATTTTTAAACAGTTCTCCTGTGACTTTTGTTCATAGGGTCTTTTTTGTTTTTCACAGAGATATGACTGAAGTTGTACATATTAAAGACAGGAAAGAAGCAATCCATGAGCTAAAATATTCTCCAGATGGCACTTACCTTGCTGTTGGCTGCAATGACAGCTCGGTTGACATCTATGGAGTTGCTCAGCGATACAAAAAAGTTGGAGAATGTGTTGGTTCAGTTAGCTTCATCACTCATCTGGACTGGTCTTCCGACAGTAGATATCTACAGACAAACGACGGCAATGGGAAGCGACTGCTCTATAAGATGCCAGGTAAACTTTTCTAGCACATTACATACAGCTCATAGACTTTTAATGTCTGTAGTATTTAATCTTTCATTAAGAGTAAGTTGCAGCTGGGTGTGGTGGCGCACGCCTTTAATCCCAGCACTTGAAGAGGCAGAGGCAGGTGGATCTTTGTGAGCTTGAGGCCAGCCTGGTCTATAGAGTGAGTCTAGGACAGCCTAGGCTACACAGGGAAACCCTGTTTCAGAAAAAGAAAGAAAAGAAAGAAAGGAAGAAAGGAAAGAAAGAGTGTAAGTTGTAAATTATACTTGATTGTAGGCATAGTAATCTGATCTATATCTTTAGAGTTCTTTGCCAGAATATCGAGTTTAAGTAACATCAAAATTCTATATGTTTAAAATACATGATGTGGTATTTTTTTTTCATTTGAGATAGAGTCTCGTCATATTTTATGGGTAGACTGTAACTGGCTGTATAGCCCAGGCTGGCCTCACATTTGGAGATCTGCTTGCCTCTGCCTTCCAAGTGCTGGGATTAAAGACAAGTACTACCATGTCCAGTCTAATGTGATTTTTAAAAATGTATATATAATGGAGATTTAAAAAGTATTTTAACAATCATACTAGTTGGTATACCTATCACCTAATATAGTTACTGTGCTTTTCACATGTATAGAAACATTTCAAGCATGCCATGAGTGATAAGTATGAGTAATAACAGCTACCTTGCTGTACATTCAGAAAGGACACTCAGAACTCATCCTGTCCAACTGGAATGTAGTGCCCTGGACAACATCTTCCCAGCACTCCAAGCCCTTCTTAATTAAAACTCCTCACTTCTCACAATGACACCTTGTTTGATATGGTGCTTTGTAAATTAATCACTCTTGTAAGAACTTAGTAAGACCAGTTGCATAATACAGTCAATGGATCCCCTGCAAGCTTTTCACTGACGGTTTATAACGAAGTTCTACTGAACCCTGAAGTCCTCTTTCCTCGCATGAATGTATCATCCTCCACTGATCATTCCTTTTTAGTCTTTTCTGGTGTTTCCTCCCTATGATGCATCTTGAGTTTCTCTTATTAATACATAATTTGCCACTTTGTCGTAGCATTTCCCTTTCCTCCCTCCTCCCTGCCCCCTCTGTTCTCTGCCCCCCACCACCACTTTCCCTCTACCCCTCTTTCTCTCTCTCTTTTCCTCTCTTACTTGCTCTCTCCTTTTTTTCTCTCCCTCCCTCCCTCCCTCCCTTGTTTGGAATTTTATTGAACACATTATAGAAGATGTTTAGTCAAAAAGACCCAAGCCATTGCCCTCAGTAGACCCCTTAGATTCTTTCTGTGCCTTCACCTTTTTCTCCTCTGCACAGCTACGCAGTGAGCAGTCATTTCGTTGTTGTCCTAAGTATGAGCTAAGCACAGATGGACGAGAGTTGCCAGAAAGGAGGGCTTCACTCATCTGAGTGTGGCCTCAGCTTCCTTAGATCCAGCCACTTTGATAACCTCTGAAGAAAGACATCTTGGTGGTTTTTTTTTTAAATCTCACCCAGTTGCACTAATTTATATCAGAATCCTAATAAGATTCAGTTCTGTTTTCCATATGAATGGGTCTGCTGAATTGATAATTATGTTCAAACTCTCTAAGTCAGTAGAATTTTTAAAAATTTTAATTTTGTTTTCTAATCCACACTTAGCTGTCTGGTTATTCTTCTCTGACTTAGGTATAAGGTATTAAAATTTATACCTGAGTGAAAAGAATCAAATGAAGTAATTTCTTAAATAAAGACTCTTTTATTTTTAGGAGGAAAGGAAGTGACAAGTAAAGAAGAAATAAAAGGCGTTCACTGGGCTTCATGGACATGTGTTTCAGGCCTTGAAGTCAATGGCATTTGGCCCAAGTATTCTGATATCAATGACATAAATTCAGTAGATGGAAATTATGTTGGCCAGGTGTTAGTCACAGCTGATGACTATGGTGTGGTAAAATTATTTCGATACCCATGTTTAAGAAAAGGTATCTTTCTTTCTAATATTTTAACTAACCATCTCATAAAAGATGTTATGCGCTGACATAGTTTAGATAAATTATAGAAGTTAATATTTATTTTACAATTATTTTAATTTTATGTACATTGGTATTTTGTCTGCATGTATATCTGTGTCAGGTCCCCTGGAACAGAAATTACAGACAGGTATGAACTGCCATATGGGTGCTGGGAATCAAACCAGGGTCCTCTGGAAGAGCAGACAGTGCTCTCAACTGCTGAACCATCTCTCCAGCCCCAAAAGTTAATATTTTAGAATGTATACTAATTGGTGAAGACTTTTATTATGCCAGCTCAAAAATTATCCAAACGAAACTATTCAGTTAACTACAGCATCTATTTAATTTGGAAGTCTGTGACTTCAGGAAAAAATTCAATCCAACCTGACATGATTTCTTAAATTGCTCATGATGATGGAATTTTATAGACACATAAAAATTTAAATGATAGAATATTGCATAAGACAAAAATACCTCTTTAATCATGAGGAAACAGTAGACAAACTCTAATTGAATGGTATCCAACAAAATATGTGGAGTTAAAATTAGCTATAAAAACTGGGTGTATTTGATTTTGATTACATCAATTCCTATGTTACATTGTATGCTTTTCTTGTGTGTTGCACCAACCTTGCATCCCTAGAACAAGTCACCATAGGTTTTGTTGTTTAATACTTTTAAATATGTTGCTGGATTCTTTTGTTTTTTGTTTTTTGGTTTTTGGTTTTTGGTTTTTGGTTTTTTTTGATGTCTTAAATCTTTTAGAGGACTTTCAGGCTGGTTGGGCTGGGGCTACTGTCAGTGGGGTAAGTCAGACTAGTTGTATCAATTTCACTTAAAAACAAAGACCTCAGGTCAAAATGGTCACTTATATTAATATAAAAAACTGATCTCCAAGCTTTATTCAGAGTAGCAAGATTATGCCGTGCGTTTTTTTGTTCTTAGCTTGTTTTGTTTGTAGACAGGTTTTTCTTACACAGTATAGAGTTGTTTTGTTCATCTGTTTTGCTTTATATTTGTGCTAATGGGGATCAAAGCCAGAGACTAATGATACACATTAGGTAAACGCTGTACCAGTGAACTGTATATACCCTTTCCCTTTTAAGACAGTATGTTTTGAGGTAATGTCTCACAGATTTACTCAAGCAGGCCTCAAACTTGTGATTTTTCTATCTTAGCCTTCCTAGTAGCCAGGTGTGAACCAGCACACCTATCACCTCACAGTTTGTCTTTCCGTGTTTCTTGATTGTTTTTTTTTTTAATTTAGTTAAAATATAATCACATAATTTCCTCCCCTCTTTTCTTCCTCCCACACCTCTTATGACCACCCTTTTAAATTCGTTGGTTAATTATTATATATACACGCACACCCACACATGTATCTGCAAATAAATATATAAATGCAGAAAGGCTGTTTACTGTTGCTTGCTTGCTTGTTAGTTTTTTTAAATGGCTTACCTCTTGGAACTGGATAAGACTTAGGGTGCTCTTCTCTGAGGAAGACTCATTCTCCCTCTCTCAGTAGTTTGTAATTGCCTGGAACTCTTCTTCTAGGCATGGGACCATTTTCAATTCCCCTCCACTACAGTGAACTTTGGCACGCCACCTAGTGTTCAGGTCTGTGTAGGCAACCGCACTGTTGAGACTTCGTGGGTGAAGCTTCCCTGTCGTCTCTAGAAAACCCAGTCTTTTTTTTTTTTTTGCCTTTATAAGAGGAAGTTTTATTGTTAATTAATTACCTTAATAGTTTCAGAAAGAAGAACAGATTAGCTCAGTCCAACATGATTTGAAGTTGGCAAAATCTAGAGAAGCAAGTACTCTGACCGCTAAGGATTTAATTTGAGTGCTCTTAATACTTAGCCATCTAACACTTCAGATATAATCCAGAACAGTGCATCATCCCATCCTTTTCACTCTAATATCACACTACCTCCCTCCATTGTGGAAAAAGATGAAGATGGATTCTTGTATGTGGCCTACAGCGGAGAGAACACTTTTGGCTTCTGAGGGCCTGTGCTGGGCTAGGTGCACCGTTCCTGCTTGTGTATCTTGTAAATAACCGGCCGTTTTCAGTTATTCTACCAGAGCCTCCACACAGACCAACTAGTGCATTTGTAACTGGATTTATTTCTTAATATATTGGAAGGTTTGTTTTCTTAGATTAGTAAATTATCATATAGAGTTTTATTTTCAGTTTGTGCACTTTCCTCATGGCTATATGCTCCAGGGAACCAGTCCTCTGGGAATGATATTTAATAGAAGACCCAGTCTTACAGAAGGCCTCCAGGGTCTTCCCTTCCTTCCACGGCAGTCCCCAAGCCTTAGCTGTAAGCACTGTGCCACAGATGTATCAGCTGGGACTGGGCTCCCACATTTTGACCTTCCGTAATAATCTTTGCTGCAAAAAGCAGTTTCTCTGTCAAGGATTAGGCCCTGTACGTACATATCTGTGGGTATAAGGACAACTAATTAGACTTCAGATGGAAGTGGCAGGAAGTAGGTTCTCTGACATCTATGACTGCAGTAGCCGTGGGTAGACATGACCCCTCCGCTGCTGAGCAGGCCTTAAGTCCAAATACAGCTGTTGGTTACCACCAAAATCCGTGTCACTATGGCACCTTTAGGGATATCTCACTGTGATTATCATTGTTGTGGTCCCCAGGTGTCCCAGCTGGAAAGACTGTTGAGCTTGCCTCCCTAGGCAATGTGCGTAACACCTCCTGGTATTATGAAAGCTACATCAGGGAGGTGGCCTTTGGGTCAGATCCAGCTCTCTCTAGTCCTCCATGCCCTATGTTCACAGTGTCTTCAGCAGTAGGAACTTATACCTCATAGTTTTGTTGTCCCTACTAAAACATATTGTAAAATCAGTAAAGAAAATATTTGCACCCCTCAGTCCATTCATTTGTTCATTTAACTATCTTTTAAATTATTTTTCATCTGATCATATATAAGATAATGTTGTGATGTTGTAATAGTTTGCATAAAGTAGTCATTGTTTAAGGTGGTATTTTTTGTGTATTGTCTTTTATCGATTTAGAGATACATACTTTTGTTACAGGGGCCAAGTTTAGAAAATATATTGGCCATTCAGCTCATGTAACTAATGTCAGATGGTCACATGATTATCAGTGGGTTATTTCTATTGGTGGAGCAGATCACTCTGTCTTTCAGTGGAAATTTGTTCCTGAAAGAAAATTAAAAGATGCTCTTCACATAGCACCCCAAGGTAAGCTTCTACAGCACCCCCCATTCATAGATCCAAACTATTTTACCATTGAAGCTTATTAATAGCAGAAATTCCCTGTTAAAATAGCTGTATATCTTTAAAATCATTCATTACATTCATACAATATGAAGTATTTGGGTTGATATTTAATTTGTCAAATGAGTGAAGTTAATAGTTCTTGCCAGCAAAACCAACAATTAATGTTTCATCTTAGAAATATGGGTGCCTAGGTTTCATATACTTTAAAAAAATAAAGAAAATGTCAATCTGTTGTGTGTTATATTTTTAAGCTATTTTTTTAAATGTTGATTATAGAATATATTCACTTACATCTGCACAGACACATAAATTTGTTGTAGTGGTCATTGGGGAGCCAGGGGAAGGGTTTAATGGAACTATTGAGTTTCAGTGACTTAGACAGAAAGATAATTTGTACTACAGTTTGCTGACATGTATGTCACTTGAATAGGTCATTTCATTTGACTGCCTTATGGCTTATTTCCACGTCAAACTGAGAGTCACATCTTAATCATTAATTTTACATTGTTGTTTTAAAAGTAAAACTTTAAGATGATATTTTGTTTTCTAAACACTTATAGAAAGTCTGGCTGAGTCCAACAGCGATGACTCAGATTCAGATCTGTCTGATGTTCCGGAGCTGGATTCTGAGATTGAGCAAGAGACGCAGCTCACTTACCACCGACAGGTAAGAGCCTAGCAGCCTATGATGTTGGCCCCCAAAGTCCAATTTCTTCATCATGATTTCTGCTACTTTCATCTACTGTGAGTTTTTATGGCTTTAATTTCTCCAGTAATGGGTAGTTCTTTCAGTTTCTCCCCTTTGACATCATAACACACTTGCAAAGAGTATCCTTTCATATTAAATATTTAATGTACTAAGTAGGCCTGTATTCTTTTTGCCTGTAGAATTTTATCGTAGTAGCCTACCACATTTCCCTTGAAGTGTTTCCTTATGAGGTATAAAGAGGTCTCGGCATACAAAATTCCAAGTGTTTTCTTATCAGCATTTGAAAGTTATATTAACTACATGGGCACTTTTATTAATACTTACCTTAATCATATTCCTGTGTATATGCACTTTCAAGGTTTACAAAGAAGATCTACCTCAGCTTAAAGAACAATGCAAAGAGAAGCAGAAAAGTGCTACTTCTAAACGAAGAGAACGTGCTCCAGGAAATAGTATTCGGTTACACTTTATTCATGGGTATAAAATAGTATTTTTCATTTATGTGTTTGAATTTGAGTTTGTGCTCAATACCTTGGCAAGTCACGCTGCCTTGCTATGCCTGTTTCCCTATCTATAAATTGGTACCTGACTAAAAAGCCACAATGAGGAATAAATAAGCAATGCTATGGATGACGTTGTCTGGCACACAGTGAGCCACTATGAAGGTCTTGATTAAATTTCTAAAAACTGTCTGAAAGTTTGATAGTACATTCATACATCTTTAAAAGTGTAAGAGGTAGTCATCTCTCCTACAATGGGACTAAAGGAATTTTCTGAATCCTCTTTTGCCTGAGTATTCAGGATTTAATATTTAGCTAATTATTATCAGTTTCTGGAGTCCTTAGAGCATATATAATGTACAGGCCTCACATTTCTGCTCCACAGCAACACATTTCTACCCTCAGCAAGCACACATTTTCTCATCAGACTGGTAATACTTTCTAAGGATTTGAAAATAATTTATTTATAAAAAGTATTCCCAGGGCTAGAGAGAAGGCTCAGTGATTTAGGAAGGTTTGCTGCTCTTCCATGGGACATGAGTTCCGTTCCCAGCACCTATATCAGGTGGCCTCCAAGTACACCTGCACATAGATCTCACACACACACACACACACACACACACACACACACACACACACACACACAAATACACACACACACACACACAAATAGAATCAATCTTTAAAAAAAAAAGTATTTCCCTTCCAGTGCTAAGTAGATAATATTTTAGTTAGGTTGTGTTGTGTGAACTGGACTTCTTTGAAGCACAAAGCAAGGTTGTCATTGATGGGATTGCATTAATTATTGTAAGATTTGTATATTCTAATTGATTGCTTAAGGCTGCTGTTGGAACATGTATTACATAGTCATGGTTCAACAGTGTGCATAAAAAAGTGCTGTTTGAAACCGTCTCTTCTTCCCCCTCTGCTCCAAGTGTCGTTCCCTTCCCCTACTAAATAATATTTGCTCTCAGGAATCTTTGATTTATTCCTTTCCTTATCTGATTGTGTATAAAAGAAGTGGTTTAACTTTGTAGAATACAAATTTAATCGTGTTTTTGCAAATACTTGAATACCAGAGATGACTTTTTCGTACCTGAATTTTTTTTTCTGCTCAGTACCTAAGCCTGGGTTTTAGCTGTCTGTAAGCAGAGAAGCTCATAACAGGATGTAGATTCTAAGAAAGTGGTCACCTCCTTTAATTATCTAGTTCCTTTAAAACTGGACATTAAATGGTCCAAATGATACCTACTCTTCTGTGTGTTACATATTGATCAGATGAAAGATTAGAACACATCACACATGATTTATTCTCTGCATTAGTTACAGGGGTTATGACTGCCGAAGTAATCTTTTCTACACTCAAATTGGTGAAATCGTATACCATGTGGCAGCAGTGGGTGTCATATACAATAGACAGCAGAACACACAGCGCTTTTACCTGGGCCATGATGATGATATTCTGTGTCTGGCTATTCATCCTTTGAAGGACTATGTGGCAACGGGCCAGGTACGTTCCCTTAGAAGACCGTGTGACAGTAAGTCAGATAGGCAGCCTTCAAAAACTTACGTTGCTTTTTATTTTTATGTGCATCTGTGTCTCGCCTGTAAGTATTTCTGTGCACCATGTGCATGCAGCACGCATGGAGGGCAGGATAGGGTAGAAGGAACTACGATGGCTGAGAGCCACTGAATGCGTGCTGGGAATCGAACCTGGGCCATCTGGCCGAGCAGTCAGTGCTCCTAACTGTTGAGCCATCTTGCCAGCCCCCAAACCTGATTTCTCTAGGTTGAGTTAACTAAAGCAAAATAAGTACTTAGCAAAAAGCTCTATGACAACACAGGATGACTGTGTCTTTTATTTTTCAATGGCAGTACCAGCCTACCTCACTTGCCAAAGCACGGGTTCTAAAATCTTGTAACGGGATGTGTCTCTACATGAGTGTTCATAAAGGAGGCACACCATTGGCCATAGATTCTTACTGTGTTTAAAAACTGTGCTAGTGCCCAGGCGTGGTGGTGCACACCTTTAATTCCAGCACTTGGGAGGCAGAGGCAGGTGGATTGCTGTGAGTTCAAGGCCAGCCTGGTCTACAAAATGACTCAGGGACAGTCAAGGCTAACACAGAGAAACCCTATCTCGAAAAACAAACAAACAAACAAAAGCAAAAAGAAGAAGAAGAAGAAGAAGAAGAAGAAGAAGAAGAAGAAGAAGAAGAAGAAGAAGAAGAAGAAGAAGAAGAACTGTACTAGCTTGTTTGGTTTACTTCACCCTCAACCTATGAAAATATTTAGTACTCAAAGACAAAAGTGACAAGTAACCATGGGATAAAATCTTTAAAACCCTGAGTCAAAATAAGTTGATTTAGGGGTCCGGAGAGATGGCTCCGAAGTTAAGAGCACAGCTTGCTCTTCCAAAGGTCCTGAGTTCAATTCCCAGCAAGCACATGGTGGCTCACAACCATCTATAATGAGATCTGGTGCCTTTTTCTGTCATATAGGCATACATGCGGGGAAAACTCTGTACACTTAATAAATAAGTAAATCTTAAAAAAGAAAAAAAGAGTTCATTATGGTGATAGAACACTGACTAACATATGTGCTTATGTCCTTAAAATGAAATATCTCAAGCATGCTTCTATAGTACTATGTGTGCGTGCATATGTGTGTATGTGTGTGTGTTTGTGTGTATCCCATTTGCATCCATGTGCCATTATTTATTGTCTGTGGGCAAATTCTGTGCCTCTGTATCCTCATCCTTAAAATCAGGATACAATAGGTGCCTAACTTAAGGAATTATGATGGTTAATAGATAAGCCAGACTTTGTAAGGGCTGTGGAACAGCCTCTGTCAGGTAAGTCCCTTCTCGGTGAGTGCTGGTCCAAATCATCCATCATTCTCATCCGAAGTGATCAACAGGCAATTGAAAATGTCGGTCTTGACTGGGAGACATTGTTGATTTAATAATTGAAAGTGTAGAAAAAGTATAGAAAGAAGAGCCTGGGTATTTAAAGGGGGGAATCTTGATGGTTTATATTTGAATTACAAGTGACAAAATTATGAAGAAAACACTGGTAAAAATGAAGGAAAACGGATGATTAGGCAGGAGTCATGCTGTAAAACTGTCAGAAGCAGCAAAACTTGTATAGGTAAAACTTAGAGGTCACCAATAATGTTTAGATGGATGATTTAATGAGTCATTCAATGGTTTGGTGCTATTTCTTTTATACCCTTTATATTAAAAAAGTCTCAAAATTAAGTATAATTAATTTCTACCATTGCTTTTCCAGGAGCTGCTTTATATATAAAATGATAGTGTATGTATCTTTATAGTTGATTATATAGTTATAGAGCCAAATTGAGAATTGTAGATTACTTATGTATATGTGAGCATCATAAACCAAGTCGATTTGTCTCATGTCTGTTGCTATGAAAAAATATCTTAAGTAAACTGCTTCTCAGCTTCAGGAAGTTCAGTGGTCATGTGGGGTGGCACATCACAGCCAGGGGGACACACATGGGGCAACTGCTCTGCTGTGCTGGCTGTGAAGCAGACAAAGAGGAATGGGCCATATTTTAAAGGTTCTGCCATCCTAGTTAAACCATGGCCTAAAGACTAACTAATGTGTATATTTGAGGGCCCTTTAGATCCAAACTATAGCACCAAGTTAAAGATGAATGAAATCGGGGTGGGCATAAGAGAGTGTGTTTGAAGTTTCATCTGTGAAGAAGAGGTGAGGTAAACAAAGGAAGGAAGAAAGAGCATTAGTGATTCAGAGATAAAAGTTCAACTAAAGAGAACACAAGAGATAAACAAAACACAAGAGTCCCCGAAATAGTAAGCCTTACTAGAATCATACACAGGTGACAATTGCAAATCAGCCATCATTGAATTGGCACTCCAGAAGGCTTCTAAGGTGAAGAAAGATGAACTCAGTACGTACTCTTTCATAATAACCTGAGTGTAAATGCTCTGAACCCTCTGAGCAAAAGATGAAGACTGAAGGGACTGCCACTGACTGAGAAGCTCGCCTTCTTGACTCCAGTGGTTAGCCGGTGAGCTCTTGAGATCTGCCGCTCCTCAGTGCTGGGGTTACAGCCACAAACTACAGTACTGGATTCGTACATAGATATTCGGGGTTCAAACTTAGGTCTTAGGAACCTCATGCTTGCAGAACTTGTAGTTCTTAACCTGCTGGACCATCTCCTGAGTTCTTAGAATAGAGACTTTACAGTACAGTTGTTTACTTTGTGGTGTGTGTGTGTGTGTACACAAACATGAATGCATGGAGAGTAAGACACTTACATGGTGGTTCTTTCCTTCCACCATGTGGTTTCTAGGGATTGAACTCAGGTCAGCAGGCTTGGTAGAAACACTGAACATCTCACAGGCCCCCAGAGTTACCTTCCGGAAAGAGCAAGGGAATCGGGAAGGGGAGCAAGCGCCAGTAAAGGGAGAGTGAGTGTGCTCAGAAGTGTATGACACACGTGTGAAAATGTTATGACCACACTATTTTGGGTAATATGGGCCAATAAAAACTGTGTGTGATAGAAAAATGATTAATATCAGAGTTCTATTGTCCATTTTGTCTCATATACATACTTAGTGCTTTAACCCTTTCTGAATTTTTATTTTACCAGTATTCTAATCTAGAATATTCTTGCTTGCATCTCTTCATCTAAGACATATGATTGAGAAGTCACAGCTGTATTAGGTATTATCTGTTCCATGAACTCCTGAAAGCTGCTTTCTTCTCATTAGCATATAGCACTATATGTTCTTATTTGAAATGTCCTGCTTTTCTAAGGAGTTTACAAAAGTTATCTGAATGTCATAATACTCACAGTGCCTGCCACAGTAACCCTGACGACGATTGGTACTCAGTAATCATCTGTTATCTTTCTTAGTGAATTGTAGGAGGAGGAGTCTATAGTTCAGTAATATTTCTAGAGACACTGTGCCTGGCTTTGTTATTTATTTTTGTTTTGTCCTGGGTATTGAACAAGGGGCTGCATGTATACCAAGCATGCGCTTCTACCGTGAGCCACAACCTCAGTCCTCTTAATATTTTCAGACTGTTTGTAGTTAGGAAAGTAATGGATCCTACAGTGACATTTTATTTTCATAAGTTCTTATCATTTTCCTTGGTAATCTCTTCCCTCTGCTGTTCCATTCCTCTTAGAATTTGAATAAACGTTTGTGAAAAAAACACCATGTTTATAATCTGATTTTTGTTTTTAGCTTGATAAATTTCTATGACAAATAAAGGCTATGTAAGTGTTTTGTTTCCTTTTAACAGATATAAAAAGAATTGTTTACAATGGCTTTTATAATTGTATCTTTATCAGGTAGGTAGAGATCCCTCAGTTCACGTGTGGGACACAGAAACCATTAAACCGTTGTCTATATTAAAGGGCTACCACCAATATGGCATCTGTGCTGTTGATTTCTCAGGTAAGACTTTTCTATCTCAGTAAGAATGATCAACACACAGGGAATGTATAGTATTTAAATCAATGTTACCTAAGCTTCCATTTAGCTATAGCCTTCACAGTTTGGAGCAAGTGTGCATACTGTTCTCAGCAAACATAATAATGAAGCTTGGTTTTCTAGCTTGTTTATAATTACAGTGTAATGACTATAGCCACATAGTGTTTTTAAAATGTTCATGTTAATATCAGCATAAAAATGGTTTCTGCAAAACACCTAAAACTGTCGCAGGCACTCCTGTAATATGCACCTTCTCTTTGTGCAAACTTTGATACTAATCTTTTATAGCTTCAATGTAAACTTTGAAAATGTTTAGTGTGAATGAGATGAGAATTTTTTAGGTGCCTGTATTCAATAGCAGTTTCAGTGTACCTTATAATGTCAGTTCATGCTATCAGTTTAGCAACTGCAGTGAAAGCTACTGTGTGGATTGGAAGAAAATGTCATTATTGAAGAAGTGTATATCATGAAAAGTAGTGGTTTCGCTGCCCTAACCAAAGTCAGTTATTCATACATGAGATTTGGAGAAAACATATATACACATATATTTTCAAGATCACTAATAGTCAAGAAACAAGAAAATGTAAAACAGGCTGCGTGGGTCAACAATAGCATCCATGATAGCACTGAGCAACTATGGTTTGTAAAAGTGAAACAAAATGGAACAGTTCTCTTACACTGTGACCCTTATAACCTATAAACACATGCACTTCTGTCAATGTGTCACAACAGTCATTCGCTTTAATATTTAGTGTAATCATTACTCGTTGTTTGGTAACCATGACAACTAAGATTTGGCCTTCACTAAAGACAGCCATGTTAGTGACAGCATGTTGTAACCTAGATGCTTTTCACTTGAGGAACTTTTTCTAGTCACTGAGTTTTTATGCCTCAGTAGAGTTCTTACAGTGAATTTAGTTGAACTCGAGCAATTTCCCTTCCATTCCTAATGTTCTTATTTTCTTAATAGAGATTTTGGATTTATCTTTGTGTGTGTGTGTGTGTGTGTGTGTGTGTGTGTGTGTGAGAGAGAAGAGAGAGAGAGAGAGAGAGAGAGAGAGAGAGAGAGAGAGAGAGAAGGAGAGAGAGAGAGTGTGTGTGTGTGTGTGTGTGTGTGTTTTTGATTTGTGTATGTGTTTTTCGAGACAGGGTTTTTTTGTGTAGCCTTGACTGTCCTGGACTCTTTGTAGACCAGGCTGGCCTCAAACATACAGAGATCCACCTGCCTCTGCTTCCCTGAGTGCTGGGATTATAAGTATTCACCATTATGCCCATGTTTGGGTTTATTTTTAATTGACCTACAATAATTATTTATCTTGATGGGGTATAGGGTAATTTATGTGTGTGGTACCAGCAGAGGATGCCAAGGCTTTACATATACCAAGCAAGTGCTCTACTATTGAGCTATCCCCCAGGCCATAATATGATGTTCTGATACGGTATGTATTATGTAATAATTACCTCACAGGATATTTAGTATAATCATCATCATTTTATATATTTCCATTCCCCTGTTTCTTCTTTCAATCTAATGAATAAATACATAGGTCAAGTACGATAGTGATTCAAAAACCCATTAGTCCAGCTTAGAAAATGGCTTCATGGGTAAAATCACTTGCTGCATGAGCCCAGCAACCTGAGTTCAATCCCTGTGGCACATATAAAGGTGGATGGAGAGAATAACTTCATGTAGTTGTCCTTTGTCTTACACACATGCACACACACATACACATACTCACACACATGCATACACACACACACATACATGCACGCATGCACAAGTAAACCATTGTCCCCACTCTCTTCTAGATTCTGGTTCTTTTCACGGATATATACATCTATCATTGCTTTTTCTAGTTTTAAATATAGTGCTGTAGTTTATTAGTCTATTTTTTGTTGCTGTAATGACACCTTAAGGTGGGTGTTCATAAAAACAGAGACCTGGTTCAGAGGCCTGGTTAGCTTACAGTTTTGGAAGCTGAAAGTTTAGGCTCCATTGGTTCTGCTTGTGGCAGAAGGTGACAGGCAGAATCTTGGTGGCAATAAGTGCAGAATGAAAAGATAATGTGAGACAAGAAGCCCTGAAATTTAGGAGTCAAGCGCAGCCAGGCTTTTTGTCTACTCAATTTGGTCTCACATATACTCTTCACCCCAGTCCCTTCCCTCCCTGCAACACTAGGTAGGCGAGAAAGGAGGTTAGGGGGAAAGGGGGAAGTAGGCCTCTTTAGACTGCTTTCTGCTGATTAGGGGCGTCAAGTTCCTTGGGAGAAAGTCCAGTCTTCATCTTCAGAGTACCAGCAAACAGCAGTGCAGCAAACAGCAATGCAGCAATAGCAAAAGCAGCAGCAGGAACAGTAGCCGCCGCCACAGGCCCTCTTGGAGCACTCACATTTATACTCTCTCAAGATTCCCAGAATTCCAGCTATAAACTGTCTGCAGCTGGCAAAAAACCGTGCCCTCCTAGAGCACAAGACAAATCATCGTTAGCTGCTGTCCACAAGCTGAAGCAGCCCTGTATCCCACACAGGGATTAAAACAAAAACATAGTCACATAACTGAGTTTTTAAAGAAGCCAAAATTCTCACTACAGTCAAACTTGTTATTCTTATAACAGCCATTATAATAGAGCTAACTCTCCCTGAGAGAGCATTACACCTTTCTTAGGGCAGAGCACCCAGCATTTTTATCCCCTCACACCAGGCCCGTCCCTTAACTGATCTTCCAGTTTACACCACCACACTGGGGCCAGGCATCCAGCATGTGAGACTTGGGGTGGAGGGCCTTTCAAATGAGAGCCCGGGGCTCTAGAAAACACAATAGACGGTTTTTACTTCAGCATCTCATCTTTTTTGGTTGTCACAGCTGATGGGAAACGCCTGGCTTCAGTTGGAATAGATGACAGCCACACCGTTGTGCTGTGGGACTGGAAGAAAGGGGAGAAACTTTCAGTGGCAAGGTAGGGAGAACACTGAGCGTGTTGGCAAAGCACTGATGTTATCATGTACTTCACTTCTGAAATCCGACTGAAACGTGAGGTTTTTAAAAAAATAATTGTCAGCTTTTATTACTTTTAAATAAATATAATCAAGCTAAAAGATAAATGATTTTATTATTTCTTTGTAGGTTTAGCCCCTATAAACACATTTTTTATTTGCCTTTAATAGTACATTGGAGATTACTATTTCAATTTGCCATTTGCAAAGAGTGAATTCTATTAAAAGCTATTATATCCCAACTGAGAAGCATGGCAGAATGCTCATACATTTAACTGAACACACACACATGTATATGAAACTATATATTTTATAATATTTTTCCATTTCTGTGTTTTCTAAAATGAGCATGATTTATTTTATAATAAAGTGTTAACAGTGCTTTGAGGGACGAAGTAGCTAACAGTGTCAGAGGCTACATTTTAAGTTTGTTACTCCCTCAAATTGAGATGTTAAAGTACTTAAAAATATGAATGCTTGGCCGAGTATATAGATGATGTCCAAGGACACAACAGTTTCAAAGGAACTTTGAGGGTAAGATGGCTCAGTAGGCAGCGGCACTGAGCGAAACCTTAGTCCCATCACCAGGGTCTACAGCATGGTGGAAGGGGACAAGTGACCCCTGCAGGTTGTCGTCCCACTTCTGACACACATACTGTGACACGAATATGCCACCCCTGAACTAAATAAATGCAATAAAAGAAATATTAATATTGAAGGATGCTAAATTGTAACGAATTACTATTTCAAAAAAACTTTAACTCATTCTTGTCACACACAGCACTCCCTGTGCACAATACGGCGGGTCCCATGGGTACTATTTAAATGAAGTTCTCTGTTCCTTGTTTCTACTGTCTGGAGAATCAGCCGAGCAGAGTTAACATATTTAAATAGTGACCAATGTGCAAGTGTATGATTTCACAGGTGAATGTCACATACCAGGAGGAAACACCTGTCCAGTAGGTGGAGGACTGATGATAGGATGTGAGCTGGTCTGGGATGGGTTATCTGCAGAGCTAAAACATTTTGGTTTGTTTCAGAGGCAGTAAAGATAAGATTTTTGTTGTGAAAATGAACCCTTATGTGCCTGATAAACTAATTACAGCTGGGATTAAACACATGAAATTTTGGCGTAGAGCAGGTAAGGAAATGTTTCTTTTTACTTTTTAGAAATTCTAGAAAGCGTTACATTTAAAACAATTTAGCTAAGTACCATGTGGTATGCTGGGCTGGATCCTGGGATAGAAAAGGAAATTTTTTAGAAAAACTGAAATCTAAGTGAGGCCTGAGGTTCAGTTAAAAGCACTGTGTAAATAACATTAACTTTTTAAAAGTCTTGATAAAGGGATACTGTTGTTAAGATATTATTAAGGAAAACTGGATAGAGGACCATGAAGAAATACTGTTACTTTTATATATTTGTATAAACTTAAAATGATCCAAGATAACCTTATGGGTGGGAGCGGGTCACAGATCAGGGATAGAGTGCATTTCTAGCCTTCTCAGGCCCTGGTTTGATCCCTGCTCCCATCAAAAAGAAAAAGTTTCATTTTTAAGAGATGCTCTTGTCTTAGTACATTTTAAACAAAGATGATTTAACATGTGGGTAATCAATGTACAGATTTCTTCCTTTTGTTTTTTTTAATTTTTTATTAATTTATTCTTGTTACTTCCTTTTGTTATAGATATGTTTTATAGTCTAAACTAACATTGAAAATTTGAAAAAAATGCCTTGTATGCTATAAAGTAATACAGGAACAAAATACTATGTTTTTTAGTCATTTATCCATAAATTAGTCGAAGTTATTACTTATAAATCACAAATGTGAAATAAATTTATATTTTACAATAAAAATATCTTTTTCAAATAGAATAGTGTATTTTTTCTTTCTTTCTTTTCTTTCTTTTTTGTGTTTTGTTTGCTTTTCAAGGCAAGGTTTGTCTGAGTAGCCTTGGCTGTCCTGGACTCACTTTGTAGACCAAGCTGGCCTCAAACTCACAGAGATCTGCCTGCCTCTGCCTCCTGAGTACCAGGATTACAGGTGTGTGTCACGGTGCCCAGCTCCTAGAATAGTATATTTTTGTTAGCCGTGTTGCTCTGAAGTCTCAATGAACTGAAACCTTTCAGATAAAATCCTTAACCATGAGAAGTGAAACATTAGAAAAGAACATTGATGACATTTCCCAAGTTCCTGTAACTTCCAAGTTGTGAGCCGTGTGGGACATGAGCTGATGTTTCAGATTTGTATTGACTGCTGTACCAGAGACTCAGCAAATCATAGTGTTTATAGTTACAAAGTAAAATCCAGTTTGTGGTTTCATTCCCACAAATTTGCACAAGCATTTCATTGGGCCATATCAGTTACTTGGAATTGAAAATGCCTACTAAGTAACACGGGAGTACACATGTGTGAGCATCCCCCCTTCCTACATATACACACACACAGACACCTCACTTATACTTTTGTTTGAAATAAGAGATTTAAAGAAAGTAAATACTAGGTGGCTGGAGAGGTGGCTCAGTGGTTGAGAGCACTTGCTCTTCTAAAGGACCCAAGTTTAGTTCCCAGCACCCACCTGGTCACTCACAGGTAGGGGAACCAATATCCTGTTCTGGACCTTGTGGGCACCGCATGTACCCAGTCACCATTAATTAGAAACATTCTGAAGACTGACCAGCTACAGGGAATGGGCCTAGTGGAGGAAAACCATGGTCAGCCTTACTCTGAAACTCTTGTCTCAGTGACTCATAGATCCCAGTGTGACTTCTTCTGAACAGCTAGCCCTGTGAACTGGAGCATCTTGTCAAGCATGGGGAAACTGCTAGACTGGGATTCCAGTGTTGGCTCTGAAGCCATTACCTGAACCCTCAACTGGTGGAGGGCAATCAGACAAGCTATGGTGTACTGCTAGTGGCTACAGCAATTAGGGAAGTGGGTCATGGGAACAGAAAAGGAAACGGGATCATTTTTCTGTGGCTCTACGGCTAATCTGCTCCCGGAGGCTTCCTATGAAGCCAGTGGCCCCAGGAATTAGCCCATGGCTAGTTGTTAATGGATTCAGATTTAGGTGGGTAGTGTGTGCTATAAGCAAAGGCTAGTGCTGCTACTTGTGTATTGGGTTCCATTTTCTCTATCTAGCCCTTCTTGTCCTCTTGAGTTATCAACTCTCCCTCTCTAGCTGGCTCTTCAGCATCAAATGTACTATTATTTTTCCATTTAAGTCATGAATAAGCTGTGCCACAGGCTTCCACCACCAGAGACGGGCTGTTAGAACCATAATGCCTCCCATCACAACACTGTGAGATGAAATAGATCTTCCCTTACACTCCTTGTCAAGTGTTTGGTGCAGCAGTGAGGAGAGTAACCGGGTCCCTCTCCTCACCTGTATAGACTAAAGTGCCTTCAGTGTTTAGGCTTTCCCTCCCGCAGTTTCTCCCCCCTTGACAGAAGTCTAATGCACTTTTGTTCCCTGACCATTCTACCCAACTTTTCTTGCCAGGAAACTAGTGACTGTGGCTGTTATTAAGATGGCTTTCCAAGTACATCTGGAGTCTGATCTCTTTCCATCTTCTATGCTACCGCCCTCATCTTGTGTCCTTTATTCTTTAGCCCAGTGGTTCTCAGCCTTCCTAATGCTGCAACCTTCTAATATAGTTCTTTATGTTATGGCGACCCCCTCCCAACCATAAAGTTATTTTGTTGCTACATCAAAACTGTAACTTTGCTACTGTTACAAATGTAATGTATCTGATATGCGACCCCCAAAGGGGTGGCGACCCACTGGTTGAGAACTGCTGCTTTAGCTCCGTGATTGAAACTAGACGTCCACGGTTTCTCATCTCCCCCCTCCTTTAATCTAGTCTCAGTCTAGAAGCCAAAATGAACCTCTTATTAACCATATGCTAGAGTTTGTTATTGTCTCATATAGTTGAAAAGTTGCTCAGGGCTAGAAAGCTAGCCCAGTGGTTACAGATGTATGCTGCTCTTGCAGAGGACCTGAGTTCAAGTACAAGCACCCAGGTTAGGAGGATCACAACTATGTGTAACTCCAGTTCCAGAGGAATCTAATGCTTCTGACCTCTGTGAGCACCTGCATACTTGTGTACAACCTCCCTACACACACAGATCCACATACATGCACATAATTAAAATGCAAGCAAAGTTAGAACCTTCCAGTGGCCTGCAGTACAGCCTCAGATGATCTAGCTCCATCTACTGTTATCAGCCCTCTTGCTTTCTTTGCTGCTTCTTGCTTCTCTTGGTGGTGGCCTTCTTTTATCATCATCATCATCATTTATTTACACATTACATCTCACTCTTCCAGTTCCCCCTCCCTCTTCTGCCCTATTTCCCTCCCATAGACCTGTGACAGGGGGGGCCACCTACCCCACTGTCTGGCCACAGCCTATCAGGTCTCACCAGGATAGCCTACATCCCTTTCCTCTGTGTGTCCGCAAGGCAGTCCTGCCAAGGGGCAGTGATCAAATCGTGGGCAACAGAGTACATGTCAGAGATTCAGTGTCAGTTGCCCCCTGCCCCAACTTGGAGAATTGGCTGCCCATTGGCTACATCTGAACAGAGGGTCTAGGTTCTCTGCCTGCACTGTCCTTGGTTGGTGTGTCAGTTTGTGCAATGCCTCCCTTTGGAGTTCCTGACCCCTCCTGGTCCTTCATCCCCCCACTCTTCCATAAAACTCTCAGCGCTCCACCCAGAATCCAGCTTTGAGTCCCAGTATCTGTCCCAATCCCCAGCTGGGTGGAGTCTTTCAGACATCTATGTTGGGCTAATATCCACTTATAAGAGAGTATATACCATGTGTGTCTTTCTGGATCTGGGTTACCTCCCTCAGGATGATTGTTTCTAATTCTATCCATTTGCCTGCAAATTTCAAGATTCCTTGCTTTTTAATAGCTGAATAGTATTCCATTGTGTAATTGTACCACAGTTTATTTATCCATTCTTTAGTTGAGGGACATCTAGGTTGCTTCTAGAGTCCGGCCATTATGAATAAAGCTGCTATGAACATAGTTGAGCAAATGTCCTTGTTGTATGGTGGAGCATCTTTCAGGCATATGCCCAGGAGTGATATAGATGGGTCTTGAGGTAGCTTCTGAGAAAGCACCAGATTAATTTCCAAAGTAGTTGTATAAGTTTGTACTCCTACGAGGAATGGAGGAGTGTTCCTCTTTCTCCACATCCTAGTCAGATAGGTGTAAGATGTAGTCTCAGAGTCATTTTGATTTGCATTTCCCTGCTGACTAAAGACGTTAATCATTTCTTTAAGTGTTTCTCAGCCATTGAATATTGTTCTGTTGAGAATTCTCAGTTTAGCTCTGTACCCCATTTTTTAATTGAGTTATTTGGTTTGGTGGTGTCTAATTTCTTGAATTCTTTATATATTTTGGATATTAGCTGTTTGTTAGACGTTGGCTTGGTGAATATCTTTTCCCAGTCTATAGTCTGTCGTTTTGTTCTGTTGACAGTGTCCTTTGCCTTAGAGAAGTTTTTCAGTTTCATGAGGTCCAGCAATAAGACAACTAAAGGAGATCAAGGGGATACAAATTGGCAAGGAAGAAGTCAAAGTATCACTATTCATGGATGATATGATAGTATACATAAATGACTCCAAAAATTCTACCAAGGAACTCCTAAAGCTGATAAACACCTTCAGCAAAGTGGCTTGATATAAAATTAATTTTAAAAAGTCAGTAGCCCTCCTGTATACAAAGGTCAAATGGGCTGAGAAACTAATTAGGGAAACTACACCCTTCACAATAGCCACAAATAATATAAAATATCTTGGTATAACTTTAACCAAGCAAGTGAAAGACCTGTATGAAAAAAGCTTCAAGTCTCTGAAGAAGGAAATTGAAGAAGACATCAGAAGATGGAAAGATCTCCCTTGTTTGTGGATTGGGAGAATCAACATAGTAAAAATAGCCATCTTAACAAAAGCAATCTACAAATACAGTGCAATCCCTATCAAAATACATATACAATTTTTATAGACCTTGAAAGATAAAATCTGAAGTTCAGAATACGGAAAAACAAAAACCTAGAAT
This sequence comes from Acomys minous, assembly GCF_964271855.1. Classification (NCBI taxonomy): domain Eukaryota; kingdom Metazoa; phylum Chordata; class Mammalia; order Rodentia; family Muridae; genus Acomys; species Acomys minous. The sequence continues at coordinate 20,293,319 of NC_140489.1, forward strand.
AGCTAAAATAATTCTGTACAATAAAAGATCTTCCAAAGGAATCTCCATCCCTGATCTCAAGCTGCACTATAGAGCAACAGTAATAAAAACAGCATGGTACTAGCATAGCAATAGGCTGGTTGACCAATGGAATTGAATTGAAGACCCAGAAATAAACCTACACACCTATGGACACTTTTTTTTTTTTTTGACAAAGAAGCCAAAACCATACAATGGAAAAAATAGCACCTTCAACAAATGGTGCTATTCTAAATGGATGTCTACAAGTAGAAAAATGCAAATAGACCCATATTTATCACCCTGCACAAAGCTCAAGTCCAAGTGGATTAAAGACTTGCAACATAAAACCAGACACACTAAATGTGTTAGTGGGGAAGAGCCTCGAACAAATGGGCACAGGAGACAACATCCTGCACAGAACACCAAAGGCCGGGTTCTAAGATTGACAGTTAGTAGTTGGTGGTTCTTGAAGAGTCTAGTCACTCTCTCTGCTGGAAACATCACTCTAGCAGCTCGCTCATGCTTCTCCCGCAAGAAGCAGTAGCAGTGGGAGTTGTTGTTGTTTTCCTCAGCTCCTCCTCTTCTTCCTCCTTTCCCTTGCAGTCCTGGGGATTAAATTTAGGGCCTCTTGCTTGCTAGGCAAGAACTCCACCACTGAGCTGTACTCCAAGCCCTCATTTTTTTATGGAGATGCTGCGGTCTATGGCTTCTCCTAGGCCACCTTCATGAACATGGTCTCCTCCCACCTCCTGCCTCCTTTTAGGCTTGTATTTTTTCAAGGTGTCCAGCCTCACTGATGTACTGTGTGTATTACTTGGTTCTTATATTTACTGAGTGTCTCCTACCATGGAGCTCCATGGAAACAGAGCTTTGTCATCTGTTTGCCATTGCTCTAGTCTCCATGCCTTGACTAGCATGTGGCTAGTGGATGAACGGCTAAGATGATATGAAAATTGATCAAACTCATTAACACTAATACATTTAACTTAAAACTGCAGTAAGAATCAGTTGGTATTTCACAGTCCTGGTCTGATAGCACCTAGTGTCCCTGACAGCGGTAAGCTATTAGCAGATGTGTAAGGTGCTCTGTTAACTTCGAAGAATCAAGTGTTGATGTGTGTCTTACACTGTCCCCTTCACACAGTCCCTTAGAACAGCTCCTTGGTGTGTCCTGAGAAACCTGTGCACTTGCAGAGAAGCCCTTATAAGCCTATTTCAAGGAAAGTACTTCTGAGAACAGAAACTTACAGGCAACTTAAAAACTCAGTAATCGGAAAGTGATTACATAAACAATGGAGCCATCTTCCAGTAACTTGACAAAATGAAAAACACAAAGGGAAAGAGGAGGGACACTCACGCTATGTTCCTTGGAGCTTTAGGAAACGTAGAGTTGTTCCTTTGGTCACATATATGCGAATCTACAAGAAGGGTGATATTGTAAACATCAGGGAATGGGCACTGTTCAAAAAGGAATGCCCCAGAAGTGTTACCACGGCAAAAACGGAAGACTCTACAGTGTCACCCAGCATGTCGAGGGCATCATTGTGAACAAGCAGGTTAAGGGCAAGATTCCTGGCAAGAGGATCAATGTGTAGGTTGAGCACATCAAGCACTCTAAGAGCAGGGACAGCTTCCTGAAGCGACGGAAGGAAAATAATCAGAAGAAAGAAGCGAAAGAGATGGGCACCTGGGTCTGGCTGAAGTGCCAGCCTGCCGCTGCTCAGAGCAGCACACTTGGAGAGGGCTGATGGGAAGGAGCCTGAGCTGCTGGAGGCCATTCCGTGTGAATTCATAGAGAAAAAGA